>NC_091060.1:37586550-38206376 GCF_000393655.2 Nicotiana sylvestris | reverse complement strand
AGCACGAAGAGGGAATACCCTGCCCCCAGCCTTTCTTGTCTAACGCCTCGGTTATGGTAGCCAAAGAGATGATCCGGCACGGATTTAGGCCAGGGAAAGGGCTTGGACGAACCCTGCAGGGAATAACCGAACCTATCACCTTACCGACCACCAAGAAACCTTACGGACTAGGTTTCAAACCCACTCCAAGAGATGAAGAGTGGGTAAAGAAAAGGAGAAATGAGGGTTGGAAGTTACCTCAACCATTGCCGGATTTGTATGAAACCTTCATCAAGCCAAGATACACCGAAGAAGAGGACGACGAGGTCTTCACGGCTGAGGAAATCGAGGAGATATGTGGGGCAATGAGGGAAATGCTCTACGAGACTCACATGGTTCAACTAGGTGAAGGCACAAGCACTGCTGAGATGCTGTACGTGGGGCCGAACGCCAAACTTCGAAACTGGGAGGCCACGCCATTCCCGACTAGACGGAAGTCCGGGTAGACCTGTCCTGTCACCTTTCCTGTGTCGCAAGTTATCTCCAGGACATAACTTGAACATTTTCTTCCTTTCAATTGTTGTTTTGAATTCCTAAGTTGTAAACATTGTTGTCTTCCAACTTCCCAAAGAAAAATAAAAAAAAATCATCGTTGTTTTCCCATTTTTTCTTTTGTTCTAATTTTTGTTATTTTTCCTTTTATCTTTCCTTTCAGTTATATTAATGCGGCTTTAAATATGACATGCTTGCGGACTTCACGCCCAGATCACAACGAGCTATTTAACTGTGAATTAATGAACCCAGAACCAGAATATGATGAAGAAGAAGCTTTTAGGGAAATAAACCGAGAGTTGGAACATTTTGAGAATAAACCTAAGCCAAATCTGAATGACACCGAACCGGTTAATTTAGGAACTCCTGAAGAAATCCGGGAGACCAAAATAAGCATTCACACGGACAAGAAAACGCGAGAGGCGATAATTCAACTTCTTTTTGAATTTAAAGACGTGTTTGCTTGGTCATATGATGACATGCCGGGTCTAGGTGTTGATCTAGTGGTTCATAAATTGCCGATTCATCCTGATTGTCCTCCAGTTCAACAAAAGCAACGAAAGTTCAAAACTGAGGTCAGTGACAAGATTAAAGAGGAGATCACCAAACAACTGAAAACGGGAGTGATTCGGGTAGTCCAATATACAACATGGTTGGCAAATGTGGTTCCAGTACCGAAAAAGGACGGGAAAACTCGGGTATGTGTAGATTACCGAGATTTGAATAGAGCAAGTCCCAAAGATAATTTCCCACTGCCCAACATCCACATCCTCGTTGATAATTGCGCCAAACACGAGATACAGTCTTTCGTAGATTGTTACGCTGGGTATCATCAGGTATTGATGGATGAAGAGGACGCCGAGAAAACTGCCTTCACCACGCCTTGGGGCACCTACTGTTATCGGGTCATGCCATTTGGTTTGAAGAATGCTGGGGCTACTTACATGAGGGCCATGACTGCCATTTTTCATGACATGATGCATCAGGAAATAGAGGTGTACGTGGACGATGTGATAGTCAAGTCCAGGACGCAGGATAATCGCATCCAAGACTTGAGGAAATTCTTCGAGAGATTAAGGAAGTACGACTTGAAGCTGAACCCAGCCAAATGTGCTTTCGGAGTTCCGTCAGGCAAACTTTTGGGCTTCATCGTAAGCAAGAGAGGCATCGAACTAGATCCAACTAAGATAAAATCTATCAGAGATCTACCTCCCCCGAGAACGAAGAAAGACGTGATGAGTTTGTTGGGCAGGTTGAACTACATCAGTCGGTTTATTGCCCAGCTGACAAGCACGTGTGAGCCCATATTCAAGCTGTTAAGAAAAGATGCGGCGATCAAATGGACAACTGAGTGTCAAGAAGCTTTTGATAAAGTCAAAGAATACCTTTCTAATCCCCCAGTCTTGGTCCCTCCAGAGCCAGGGAGACCACTTTTCTTGTATCTGACAGTCTTGGAGAACTCTTTCGGTTGCGTCCTCGGGCAACACGACATAACCGGAAAGAAGGAGCAAGCAATCTACTACTTGAGCAAGAAATTCACCGGCTACGAGGCCAAATACACTCTGCTGGAAAGGACATGTTGCGCTCTGACGTGGGTTGCTCAAAAGCTGAGACATTATCTCCAAGCCCACACTACTTTCCTCATAAGCAGGCTGGATCCTTTGAAGTATATATTTCAGAAACCGATGCCTACTGGGAGACTGGCTAAGTGGCAAATCTTGCTTACTGAATTCGACATAGTCTATGTCACTCGCATGACAATGAAAGCCCAGGCACTAGCAGATCATTTGGCCGAAAATCCGGTCGATGAGGAATACCAGCCATTGAGTACCTACTTTCCAGATGAAGAAGTAAACACCGTAGAAGTGGTCTCGGAAGAAGCTCATGTTTGGAAGATGTTCTTTGATGGAGCCGTGAATGCCAAAGGAGTAGGGATTGGGGCAATTTTGATTTCACCTTCTGGTCAGCATTATCCCGCCACAGCTAGACTGCGCTTCTTTTGCACAAATAATACAGCTGAGTATGAAGCCTGCATCATGGGCATGCATATGGCAATCAATCAGGATGTCGAAGACTTACGGATTATGGGAGATTCTGACCTGATTATCCGGCAAGTCCAAGGTGAATGGGAAACTCGGGATGTCAAGCTTATCCCTTACCGACAGCATGTGGAGGACCTCGGCAAGCGCTTTACATCAATAGAGTTCAGGTATATCCCGAGGTGTCACAATGAACTGGCAGACGCACTCGCTACTCTGGCTTCAATGCTACCCTACCCGGGCAACGCCCACGTCGATCCTTTGGAAATCCAAATCAGGGAAAGACACGGTTACTGAAATGTAATCGAGGTGAGATCAAATACGCAGCCTTGGTACCATGACATCAAGAGGTTCTTGAAAACGCAAGAATACCCCGAGCATGCTACTGAAGATCAAAAGAGGACCATTAGGCGACATGCAAGTGGTTTCTTTCTGAGCGGTGAATTGTTGTATAAGAGGACCCCAGACCTCAATCTCCTAAGATGTGTCGATATCGAGGAGGCGAGAAAGATCATGCACGAAGTACACGCAGGTGTGTGCGGACCTCACATGAACGGGATGTCTTGGCGAAGAAAATCCTTCGAGCAGGTTATTACTGGATGACCATGGAAAAGGAATGCTTTAGCTTCGTTCGGAAGTGTCATCGGTGTCAGGTGCACGGTGATTTGATTCATGCACCTCCCACGGAGCTGCATCCCATGTCTGCACCTTGGCCATTTGTCGCCTGGGGCATGGATGTCATTGGACCAATCGAACCAAAGGCTTCGAATGGACACAGATTCATACTGGTTGCCATCGATTACTTCACAAAATGGGTAGAGGCTGTCACTCTCAAGTCGGTCACTAAAAAAGCTGTAGTGGATTTTGTACACTCAAATCTTATCTGTCGTTTCGGTATTCCTGCGACTATCATTACAGATAACGCAGCAAACTTGAACAGTCACTTGATGGGAGATGTATGCGAGCAATTCAAAATAACGCATAGGAATTCTACTCCTTATCGGCCAAAGGCCAATGGTGCTGTAGAAGCGGCGAATAAAAACATCAAGAAGATTTTGAGGAAAACCATCCAAAGTTCCCGACAGTGGCACGAGCAGTTACCATTTGCATTGTTGGGGTATCGCACTACGGTACGCACGTCAGTAGGAGCGACTCCTTATCTTTTGGTTTATGGGACCGAGGCTGTAATACCGGCAGAGGTAGAAATTCCTTCGCTTCGAACCATTGTCGAGGCAGAAATCGAAGACAGCGAGTGGGTCAAGACTCGGTTAGAGCAATTGACTTTGATTGATGAAAAGCGAATGGCCGCGGTTTGTCACGGACAGTTGTACCAACGAAGGATGGCCCGTGCTTACAACAAGAAAGTCCGACCCAGGAATTTCGAAGTAGGTCAGCTGGTACTGAGGCGTATTCTGCCGCATCATGAGGAAGCAAAAGGGAAGTTTGCTCCAAATTGGAAAGGCCCATACATCATAAGGAAGATATTGCCGAGAGGAGCATTGTATTTAGGTGATATCGAAGGAAATGACCCCGAAACAGCAGTAAATGCGGATGCAGTCAAGAGATACTACGTCTGAATTATACTCCAGTAGTCTTGACACATTTGAAATGACGAAGGTTTTATTCCCCACTACTCCCCAAACACTACCCAATTCTCTCTACAAACCTTTGAGCCGCTTACAAAAAAAAAAAAAAAAAAAAAACATTGATTGAGGCCTGAACTACGTTTGACTTGATTCCGAAAGGATACGTAGGCAGCCTCTCCCTGAGGTTCAGTCACACCAACAATAAAATCCCATTCACCCTGAAATTGAAACCGGGGCACGTCGAGTAGTTTAGAAGTTAGTATCATCTACCTCTCTTTACCAAGCGCAAGCTTTCAAATCAATTACCAAAGATAGTGGGAAGCCAATAAGCGTCACAAATGGAGACCGACACACTTTGAATTGAGAGAGATAAAATGAGAGAGTCTCGTCAGTGAAAACCTTCGGGCACCGCGAGGCGACGGGAGTAGAGAGACCGAAATGAGAGAGCTTGTTTAGTAAAAACTCACAAAGGGTGCTATCAAGCGATGACAAGAAGAGAAATGAGAGAGGTCAGCCAGCGAAAACCCGCAAAGGGCGCTGTTGGCCGAAAGAACGACTCCATCCCAAGGAAGTTTCGGCAAAGTTCCACCGGTTCGGAATCACAGATCCGTTTTGTTTCGGCAGGGAATGCAAGCTCATTGAAGATCAGGTGTCCAGTCCAAAAAGCATGTCATGTCCATTTAAAGCCAGTATTGTCTTCCTCAGATAAGTCTTTCTCGTCCCGAAGGCGATACTCCTTTTCTGAAATCCATTTTCTCTTTTCTTTGTTTTTCTTCAAATCTCTTTCATGTTTAACCCCAAGTTCTAGATATACCGGAAAGGACAGGTGGCAGGTTTGTTTGCACGGAATTCCGTTTCATGAAAGAAAACACCTCGTTTCGTTGGTACGTCTGTCTAAACCTGAAGAATCATGATGTCTGGCGACGTTCGAAGTAAAGAGAAAAGAGAGAAATTTCCCCGGCAAGACCGCTTCGGACAAATCCCCACAGAGTTCCCCCTTGTACAATTCCCCACAGAGTCTCCCCAATATAAAAAAAAAAGAAGAAAAAAAAAATGGAATTTCCCCGGCACATCCCCAGCGAGTCCCTTTGTAAAAATTCCCCAACAAGCTTACCCCAACAAATCCTAGAAAGACCGCTTTGAAACAAATCCCCAGCATGCCCCGTTGTACAAAAATCCACACAAAGAATCCACTTTGTAAATATTCCCCCACAGAGCTTCCTTTTGTACAAATCCCCACAGATTACCTCCAATAAAATCCCCGTCGAGAATCTCCAAGCAAAACGGGACACAAAAAAAAAGAAAAAAAAGAGGCCTTACAAGGCAAATCATCGCAGAATCTGGAAATACAAGTCTGAGCAGTCTAAAGGGTTTTGCCATTCGAATCAAATCAATGGCAGGACTTCGCGACAGAAATAAGAACGCACTGAAGCAACGGGAACGATCAAGGTCACCAAACCGACCGTCATTTCCGAACTAACAATTATTCTTTGTCTGGAAAGTTGAAACAGGTATAATCCAAGACAACCGTGCAAGAAGCAGGTGTCGCCCAAAGAAGAAGGTACATGGGTACAAGAAATATTTTAGCAATAAGGAATTCACTCAAAAGGTAAGTTTCCACGAGACTCCCTTTTATCTTCTACTAAAACAAGAAAATTCAAAAAAAAGAGGTCAGTTGTTGTTCTCGAATTTTGTCCCCAGCCAGTCAGCATTAGGGTTTTAAACCCTAAACTGAACTTTTTCCTTTTAATCAGCATTAGGGTTTTAAACCCTAAACTGAATTTTTTCTTTAGTCAGCATTAGGGTTTTAAACCCTAAACTGAACTTTTTTCCATTCGGCCAGCATTAGGGTTTTAAACCCTAAACTGAGCTTTTCCATGCAATCAGCATTAGGGTTTTAAACCCTAAACTGAATTTTTCCTTTAGTCAGCATTAGGGTTTTAAACCTTAAACTGAACTTTTTTCCATTCAGCCAGCATTAGGGTTTTAAACCCTAAACTGAGCTTTTCCATGCAATCAGCATTAGGGTTTTAAACCCTAAACTGAATTTTTCCTTTAGTCAGCATTAGGGTTTTAAACCCTAAACTGAACTTTTTTCCATTCAGCCAGCATTAGGATTTTAAACCCTAAACTGAGCTTTTCCATGCAATCAGCATTAGGGTTTTAAACCCTAAACTGAATTTTTCCTTTAGTCAGCATTAGGGTTTTAAACCCTAAACTGAACTTTTTTCCATTCAGCCAGCATTAGGGTTTTAAACCCTAAACTGAGCTTTTCCATGCAATCAGCATTAGGGTTTTAAACCCTAAACTGAATTTTTTCTTTAGTCAGCATTAGGGTTTTAAACCCTAAACTGAACTTTTTTCCATTCAGCCAGCATTAGGGTTTTAAACCCTAAACTGAGCTTTTCCATGCAATCAGCATTAGGGTTTTAAACCCTAAACTGAGCTTTTCCATGCAATCAGCATTAGGGTTTTAAACCCTAAACTGAATTTTTTCTTTAGTCAGCATTAGGGTTTTAAACCCTAAACTGAATTTTTCCTTTAGTCAGCATTAGGGTTTTAAACCCTAAACTGAACTTTTTTCCATTCAGCCAGCATTAGGGTTTTAAACCCTAAACTGAGCTTTTCCATGCAATCAGCATTAGGGTTTTAAACCCTAAACTGAATTTTTCCTTTAGTCAGCATTAGGGTTTTAAACCCTAAACTGAACTTTTTTCCATTCAGCCAGCATTAGGGTTTTAAACCCTAAACTGAGCTTTTCCATGCAATCAACATTAGGGTTTTAAACCCTAAACTGAATTTTTCCATGCAATCAGCATTGGGGTTTTAAACCTTAAACTGAACTTTTCCATTCAGCCAGCATTAGGGTTTTAAACCCTAAACTGAGCTTTTCCATTTAGTCAGCATTAGGGTTTTAAACCCTAAACTGAACTTTTTCCATTCAGCCAGCATTAGGGTTTTAAACCCTAAACTGAGCTTTTCCATGTAGTCGGCATTAGGGTTTTCAACCCTAAACTGAATTTTCCTTTAGTCAGCATTAGGGTTTAAACCCTAAACTGAATTTTCCTTTAGTCAGCATTAGGGTTTAAACCCTAAACTGAACTTTTTCCATTTAGCGAGCATTAGGGTTTTAAACCCTAAACTGAGTTTTTCCATGCAGTCAGCATTAGGGTTTTAAACCCTAAACTGAACTTTTCCTTTCAGTCAGCATTAGGGTTTTAAACCCTAAACTGAACTTTTTCCTTCAGCCAGCATTAGGGTCTTAAACCCTAAACTGAACTTTCCCTCTTAATCAGCATTAGGGTTTTAAACCCTAAACTGAACTTTCCCCCAGTTGGTCAGTATTAGAGTTTTCAACTCTAAAACCGAACTTCTCCCCAGCTAGTCAGTATTAGGGCCCCAACCCTGAACTGAGCATGCATATCCTCTTTCATCAATTTTATGAACTTCCTGGCTAATAATTCACGAAATTTTCCTAGTGAAACTGGGGCAGAAAATTTTGTTCGTTTGTTTGTTTTCTCCCGCAGGTCTAACCTCGAGCCACACGGATCGAAATGACCCACGAGATGAGTCTCAACTCAGAATCAAAGAAGAAAAAGACAAAAAGAAGATGTCCCGAGATATCGGAGTAAATGGAAGGCGGATCGACTCCAACATTTGATTAAGGTCCTGAACTCTGCCAGTCACGTCTCACTGAGTATCCCAGAGTGAGCAAGCACCTACAACTCGCAAGCATCAAGATTCGGATCGAAGTCTACAAGCAAAATCAGCTGAGACCCAAGATCAAGTCACAAAAGAATCATAGATAGGGATCTTGTAACTAGCAGTTGACATGCATATAAGCATTTAGTTCAGTTTCAATTTTCCTTTGGTTGTAATAAGGCGGTCAGTAAAGCAACGGTGACAACAGCAACAGCAGTAACAGCAAGCATTGCAATCCCATGGTAGTCCCAGCTACCGAAGCTTCCCGAACTACATTGACCTGATTCCTGTTTAGCCCAGGCTATGTAGGAAATCTTTGAAGCGAAGATTCGGTCAGATCTTTCAAAACATGCTTCACACGGAGTAGTCCATAGGCAAAAATCGCTCATACCTGCTCACTTTATCTTTGCACGAAAACTCTTCGTGTTTCCGAACAAAGAGGGGCAGCTGTGAGCACGCGATTTTTGTTTCGCGCGACAATCGCTCCAAAAGAAATAAAAAATGTGACAAATGGTCCTGCTGTACAAGTTTTGGATTTTGTGTGGCATATTCGTTAGTTATCTGTAATCCCGTTCGTGTTTATTTTATTCAAAAATAAATAAATAAAAAATGTGCATCTTTCATTTTTATTTCTGTCATTAAGTGATGTTAGTATAATTAATGTCAATTGTATGTAAAATGTTGTTTATGGTTTTATATGGTATTATTTGGTAAATTAATTCAAAAGAAAAAAAAATAATAAAAGAGAAGAAAGAATTCTCGGACTTGGGCCAGTCCAATTTTAAACAAATTGGCCCAAACAACTCAGCCCAAAACCCGTGCTTGCCCCGGTCCAGACCAGCCTACTTCAAGAACGTCCAAACGACGCCGTTTTAATCCAGTCTGATCTGGGTCGTTGATCTCAGATTGATCAACGGCCAAGATCACTTCCCCATAACCCACTGATGAACCCGACCCATTCCACCCGGACCGACCCAACCCCCTCTAGTTTTGAAACGACACCGTTTCCTATTAGTTGAAGGATCCTGGCCCTTCATCATGTCTCATCCGACGGCCAGGATCCGTTCATCCACTCCATATATAAACTCCCACTCGTACCCTGCCCCCCTATCCAATACCCCAACTTTCATCATCTTCACAAGAACCCCGGAACCCTAGAGCCGCCCCCATCTCCCTTCACCAGAAACCTGGCGGCATGAACGCCGGTGACCTCCACCTGAACACCATAGAACCCCCTCACCACCCTAAACATTGATCTGTTGGCCGTTTAGTTCGAATCATCCCCTAGGTTCTCGAATCTTCATTTGAAGATTCGGGCAAAACTCGATCTACACCGATGCACCCCAGTTTCATACCAGATAGTCCCCGGACCCCCCTCGTGACCAAACCATGCTTGGTTTGGTCCGAATCTAACCAAGAAAGCCCAAAACCCAAATCTGCCCTCTAGAACCCTAGGTTTCCTCGTGCCTGTTCCGTGCCTGTTCAAACCAAGAGATTGGGATCTAATGGACCTTAATCGAAGTGTTTCTCATTTGAGAAACACTTCGATTAAAGTCCGTTCAACCCTGAGAAGGGTCTGTTCGAATCCAAGCTAAGGCTTTTGATTTTTCGGGATTTAAGGTGAGTTTTTGTTTTCCTTTTTCTTTATTTTTAGTCCGTGTGTTGTTTAAAGGGTTGTTCATGTTTTGTGTAATTTGTGTTTTGAATTTTACCAAATGTATCTTGTCCACCTTTCCTGAACCTATGTGTTTGATTAAAGGCCTTCTTCTATTCACTGATAATATGTATGTATGTATGTGCTGTGCAATTAGCTGAATTTCAAATTTGACTGATTAACTGATTCCTCGAGTACAATTCTGCTGGGTCAGTATGACTCGAGTCATGTGTTCGATACTATTAGACATCTGATTTTGGCTACGATTGTACATGTTATGATTAATATAGTCGAGTCGACATGTGTCGTCAATTAGTTTCAGCTGCCTGAACAATAACAAATTGACTTGCTTTTGCTAAGCATTGCATGAATCAATTAGGAACTGAGTTTAGTACTTATAATTGTTAATTTGAATCAGAAATGTAAAATGAATGTTTTATTTAGTTACAGTCCTGAAATTGGAGGGCATGTGCACTTGTGCACAACATGTGCATTTGTGCACCACAGGTGCATTTGTGCACAGCCTGGGTCCTGCATAAAGGCTTTTTGATTTAAAATAGTTTGACAGCATATGCTGTCAGATTATATTCTGCTGCCCATACCCTGCTTTAGTTTAAGAAGTATTAAACCTCGTTTAAAAGAGTAAGTCTGCCAGGGAATATCATGGGGGTTTATACTTAAATAGCTAAGTGGAATCTGAAAAGAGGGTAGCACATGGGATGGGTGTTCTGATTGTCTAACAGGCTGTTAAAGAGGTGATTTGAGGCTTATAAAAGAGAAGGACTTCCATCAGTTTAGGGGGGAAGAGATACACATATATACATAGACAGGCACATAGAGCTTAAGAGAGACACAGATACACACACACAGACAGAGACAAAGAGAATACACACAGAAAACTTAGTTTGGAGATTGAGAGTTGAAGTTCTGAAAAGCAGAAAACTGGAAAGAACTCTGTTTGATAACACAGACAGACAAAACTAGAAATTGCATTCTTCTTTGCTGTCTTGATTTCACTAGTCTTGACCTGTTTGTTCAATATTGATTTCTTCTAAATCCAACTGAGTCTGATGGTTGTTTGTTGGTTTACTCTGGGACTTGGTCTAGCTGGGATCTTGATTCTACTCCAATTATTTCTCTTGTTGTTGCTGCTGCTATTCTGTTTTTGCTGCTGCTGATTTCCCTATCTTCTTCCTCTTCTCCTTTGCATTTTCAGTATTTCCAGGTACACATTTCGAGTCTCACATTGGTGTAGCTGATTGTAACATTGAAAAGCATGAATTGAAAGATCTGAAGGAGTTATAATCATCCGCTGTTTGCTGACTGCCTTTTTTTTCATAAATGTTGTTAAGTCGTGTAAATTTTAGTTTGTAGTTCAATAGAGAAGTACATTAGTAAGTTTGTATCTGATTGGAGCTTATGCTGATTTTAAACCACAATATGCAATTGATTTAATGGTATATAGGATGTAACTACAATTCATGGAATATGCAACCATTAGTATAGTTGTTAATTCAAATTCGTTCTTCAGCATGTTTCGAATATATAGGTTGGACGGTTCCTTTTAATCTCGCAAAAATACAATACAGTTTTTAGACTCTTGGGTTGCAATTTTATTGGGCATGTTTAAGATAAGTTTTTTTTTACACCATAGGTAGCATCCTTTGGTAAGGAATTCTATTAATCTCGTTTAAGCAATTTAATTTAAATTCGACTCAAGGATGTTTGTTCGGGTTAAGTGTTGTACTTCGTCAGCTCGTATGTGATTTCTTTGTCAAATTAGAGCATTTTTCATGAAGTATAATGTTTTCTCCACTTTGTAAATAATTAATCAGAAATTGATAAGAATCCGGATTAGGCCAGAGCATATAAATAAATTAACATGTATTTTTCTTCTTCTATTTTAGACTGAACATAATAGAAATGTAGTCACTTTAGGGTATCCCTTCTAAAATTGAGACGAGCCTCGACAAACAAAAATGCACAAGCTGCGGGGCCCTCTAAATGTGTATATAAAAATATTTAGAATTCGGGACAGGCCGTTTAGCGAATTTCATGGTCATCCCCAAAATAACAACGCGTTAAACTCTTTAGGCGCGACTCAATTAAATTACTTTCTTTTAACTCGGGTGCACATTGATGTGACCCGAATCCAAATCTCAATGGAGTCGAAATGTGTTTAACAATTACGGGTGCATTGATTGCGACGTGGTTCGAGATACATTTTCACGAAGTTGCAATTCTAAAAATAAATGATAATAATAAAGGCAGTTTTGAACTTAATAAAAGCACATAAGTCACAACATGTATTTAAATCAGATATTTAGCCATTGTAACAATTTAAG
The DNA here is from genome assembly GCF_000393655.2 of Nicotiana sylvestris. Taxonomy (NCBI): domain Eukaryota; kingdom Viridiplantae; phylum Streptophyta; class Magnoliopsida; order Solanales; family Solanaceae; genus Nicotiana; species Nicotiana sylvestris. Next base: position 38,194,519 of record NC_091060.1, on the reverse strand, counting down.
CGACTGTGCTAGAACCACGGGATTCGAGGGTGCCTAACACCTTCCCTCGGGTCAACAGAATTCCTTACTTAGAATTTCTGGTTCGCAGACTTCATTTGGAAAAGTCGAAAATTTCCTCGATTTGGGATTCAAGATAAACCGGTGACTTGGGACACCAAAAACCAAACCTTTCCCAAGTGGCGACTCTGAATTAAATAAATAATCTCATCTCGAATATTGTCACTTAAATTGGAAAAACTCCCTCACGCGTTTTTACCCTTCGTGGCGGGCGCGCAAAAAGGAGGCGTGACAGTAATCTTCGTGTCTATTAGCATATAACCTCATGAAATACTCTACTCATCACATTAATGGATTCCTAGAAAATTCCAGCCCGATCTTGAATTTCGTTGCTCTTCATTGTATTAAATCTAGTGGGTATTGATGGTTCAAACATGTCAAAGAGGAAGCATCCCCGTGTGATCACATAAATTCGATAGGTAATTTTATGGTCAGTTTATGATAACACATCTTAGAGTAATTGTTGAAGGTCATCAAAGGTTTAGCGTGGGTGTTCGTATAGAGATTTAGAATTGAGCAGGGTCAACAGGTTATTCTCAATACTTTCCCCTGAAGATGTTATGTGAGTTGATAATGAAGGTTGCATAAGTGTATTTCACATTAGGCCGCACTAGGAGTATGAAGTTTCCCCATAGTTGTTCCCCATATATTTTGTGTTTTCACGTGTCTATGTCTAAGAAGTTAGTTGGATATCCTTTGTGTATCATTTCGATGGAAATTATTGAAGGTGAAGTTAATGGATAGTTAGCATATGTGAGGTATCTAGTTGTCATCCTTGTTAGATAAGTTTGGAGGTTAGGGTTGGTTCCGTGAATGTGTTATGGCAAAGCCTGTAAGTATAAGAGGCCACATTGAAGACCGAGGGTGTTGTAGAAATAAGGTATTTTCTCTTGATTGTATAACAATTGGTTTGACTTGAAAGGTACTTTCTAGGTATTATGATTTAGAAATGTGCAGTTTATATCCAGGTACCCTTATGATAATGTAGTACTTGTAATGATGAGATTAGTATTGTTGATATATACATTGTGGTGCTTTGTCTCGTTGTGAATGTGTTGTTAGGATGGTTTTGGTGATTCTCTGGTAGGTGGATAGGCCTAGTTACAAAGGAGACTCTGCCAAAATTTCTGCAAAATTTAGGAGTTAGTCAAAATTTAGGGACTTGAGATAGGTGGAAAGAAAAGAGATATATTATATTTAGCGTTTAGGGTGGACTCTACTCCTCATTCGAGGACGAATGATCCTAAGGGGGGGGAGAATGCAAGGCCCCAGAAATTTCGCTAAGTAATTTAGGATTTCGTGGTGCTAGGTAGGCTAATTATAATATTTTATGTACTATTAACATGATGTACATCAATTGGATTTGGTAAATAAGTGTATAAGTCTTATAATGTGTAATGTGGGGTCTAATGGGAGGCCTAAGTCTAAGTCAAATTGGAAAATTTCATACTAGGCTAAAATTCCAAATGAGTTCGCACAAGTCCACACTTCGAACGAGCATATCTAAATATATATAAGGTTTTATGTGGTTAACAACCTATCAAATGAAAGATCTTCGAGTCTAGTTTCTAACGCTTCAAACCGTTCATCATTTGGACATTCCTACGCAAAGTTATGGTCAAATTACCAAAGGCTGGTATTGCGACCAATTTTGCGATCGCAAAACGACTATGCGGACCACATATGCATCGCATAATGAAGTAGTGTCGGGCAAAATGTTATGCTGTCCCATGTTGATTATGCTGTAGCATAATCGATTATGCTGTCAATTATGCTATCGCATAATGATTATATTGCAAGAATGTTGCCCACATTTCTATTATGCTATAGCATAATTGTACCACATATTTGACTTCGGGGGTCATTTTTGGAAATTTTTAATATCCAAACCCGCTTTGATAAATAAGCTTTGGGGCTTCATTTGGGATCATTTTACAGTAAATCTAGAGAGAGGTGAGAGCATTTTATAGATAGAAAGAGGGAACCTCGCCTCCTAATCATCAATCTTGCACAAACCCTCAAGAATCAAGCATGCTAATCTCCAGCTCTCTATCTTCCAGGTAAGTCCTACTTCTAATATTTCATATATGAGATTATGAGTTCAAAAATATATTGTAGAGTTAGAAATAGGCCATGCATGTGACACTAAGCTATAATATGTGGGATTAATGAACTATTTTTGGTAGTTCTTGATGAAATTGGATGAGGGAAGAAGGAATTTCCATTGTAGAACCTTGTAGTTTATTTCACATGATTAGGTGTTTGATGAAATTCCTAAGAGAGTTATACCATGGGAAATCCTTGTAAATTATTAATTGATTTTGCTTTCTCCTTATAGATTGTTATTGCTAGAGGTGTTAGTGGATTGTAGAAACTTAAGAAAAGCTTAAACAAGGTATGTATGGCTAAAAACCCCCACTTCTTAGAAACTGAGCTCCCATGGTGTCCCCGCATATGTTGTAAGTTCGGAATTTGATTTATGTAGTATTTGTTATTTCAAAGGATTTGGTGTTGCAAGAATATATGTGAAAGGTGTGTCTCAATGTGTTCAATGTGCTTGGTAAATTGGGGATATGTGAAGAATGTGAACTATATGCTATTGTCTAGATTTCAAGTCAAATTTAAATTGTGATTATTATGCCGAATCATGAGAATTCCTCTCTATGCTTACAACTTGAATTGCTCTTGTATGTACTCATTATCTTAAATTGCAAGTTTGATGTTAAAAGTGAGTTATGAAATATGGCCTAATGCCAAGTATGATGTGATAATTGTGGCCCTAAGTGCCAATGAATTGATATATGTGGAATAAAGATTGAAATGAGATGATTAATGAGAAAGGAACAACGCCTTAGTAAGGCCGCCTAGCCGATCAGACCGTGATCAGACGTCTTGCCACACACATGGTGGTATTGTGCTGATATTAAATTTCGAAAAGTAAGAATGAGATTGTGATTGAGGTACATGTCTCAAATGAGGCAACCTAGCCGATCGGGTTGTGATCGAACTCCGCTCAAGAAAGCGATGGTATTGCGAATGATGATGAACAATATTAAATGCACCAAACTAAAGCTATGGAAATTATGTGAAAGCTATGTGATTCCTTTTATTTGATGATGTGGTGATTGTTTAAAGCTTTTGTTGAATCCTTATGATTTTTTTGTTCTTGTATGGTTGTTCTTTCTAATGAGATGGTGTTTAGTTATACATACTAGTGCTGTTCGGTGGCACTAACGTCCCTTTTGCCGGGGACACTACATCTTTAAATGGATGTAGGTGGTTCCATAGCAGGCAGTGGTGGTTGCAGCTAGTGACGTATCTTCCTTTCAGCTGACACGATGAGCCCCACTTCATTTCGGGGTCCTGTATCAATTATTTGTCATGTACTTTGTATTTTGAGGTATAGCCGGAGCCTTGTTGCCGGCATTTCCATATTACTCTTCAGTTGTATTTAGAGGCTCCGTAGATAGGTTGCATGTGGTGTTTGATAATGCGGAATTGAGTTAAAAATCTTGATATTTGGCAAAGATTTATAAAACTTGTAATATTCTGATAATTATGGATTAAGTTGCTAATGGAAATAAAATGGAAGTTGTTAATGAAATACTTACAAAGTATGATTAATGAAGTCCATCTCCTATTTATTCATGAATTAGTTTGGGTAGAATGAAGCCTAACAGGCTTGCTCAGTCAGGTTTACTCGATTGAGCGCCGGTCGCGCTCCTCGGTTTTTGGGGCGTGACAATAACCCCTTGCTTGATATTGAAGTCAAAAAGGCTCTTTTCTCTTTTAAACCTTTCAAAGCGCCTGGTCCGGATGGCCTCCACCCTTTCTTTTTTCAAAAATACTGGGATATTATAGGCCCCTCCGTTACAAACTTGTGTCATAACATTTCTAGAAATCAGGAGATCCCCAAAGACCTTAACAAAACTTACATTTGCCTAATTCCAAAAATCTCCAATGCCAATAACATTAAACTTTTTAGACCTATTGGTCTTTATAACACCATTTACAAATTAATTACTAAAATCCTAGCAAATCGACTCAAACCTTTCCTTGAACAACTTATTAGTCCTTTTGAGCTAATTTTATAAAAAATAGAAGGGAGTCTAACAATGCTATTATCATTCAGGAACTAGTTTCAAAAATCCATAAATTAAAAGGAAAACAAAGTCACATGCTCCTTAAAATTGACATGGAGAAAGCTTTTGACCGGTTGGAATGGTCATTTGTCCATCACACATTAACTTACTTCAATTTCCCTCAAAAATTTAAACTCCTTTTAAACTGCATCTCAACTAGTTCCATAGCTGTTCTAGTTAATGGTTCCATTAGTACGTTTTTTGAACCAAGTCGGGAAATTCGGGCAAGGGGATCCTATATCCACTTATATCTTCATTCTTTGTCGAGAGATGCTGTCAAGATACATGAACCATCAAGTTAATATTAGAAATTGTGATCAAATTACCATAGGGAAAAAAAGTCCCAAAATTTCCCACTTTTTCTTTGCGGATGATCTCACTCTCATGGCTAAAGCCAATATGAAATCGTGTCATGCAATCCAAAAAGTTTTAGATCTTTTTTGTAATCTATCAGGACAATGTATCAACACTTCAAAGTCCAAAATTATCTTTTTCTAACAATTGTCCCCAAACTCTCATGAAAGAAGTTACCAATAGTTTGGGTATTAAAAGAAGTGACTCCTCTAGCACATATCTAGGTTTTCCTATATTAAACAAACACCCTGGACCAAAGGATTAACAATTCATAATTGATAAAATGAGAGTCAAACTAACGGCTTGGAAAATAAATTTTATCAATATAGCTGGCCGGACAACCCTTTCCCTCTCTTGTTTAAACTCAATCCCTAACCATTATATGCAATACACCCTTCTTCCTACAAAAATTCTTAACAAAATTGACAAAGTACAAAGGGACTTCATTTGGGGAACTACCAATGAGAGGAAAAGAATTAACCTCATCAAATGGCCCACCATTTGTCAATCAAAAAAAAAAAAGGGAGGCCTTAAACTCCACAGTGCAAAAGATAAAAATCTTTGCAATCTTGCTAGCCTAGTCTGGAGAATCCTTACCAATGCTACCACTCCATAGGCAAATCTAATCATCAGTAATTATGCTAACAATTATACCACTAGTAAAAATTCTTTCGTCTGGAAAAGCATTCAAAAGGGGTGGGATTTATATTCCAAAGGTATTATTTGGCTGCCCCACCACCAATCAAACATGAACATTTGGGAAACCTATTGGATTCCGAATTTGGGGAGTCTTAGGAAAACAATAGAAGGCCCTTTATTAAGAAAGGATTACTCACTAAAAATAAAAGACATATTTGATGGTAAAATTTGGAGGTTTTGCAATATATCCCTCAACCTTCCCAAAGAAATCATGGATAACATTTCAAAGGTTAAAATCCGTCTCAAAAACCCAAATTGTGACATCCCAATATGGTCTCTAACTACGAAAGACTTCTTTACAAGCAAAACTTGCTATACTATCATGGACTCTAATGTGGACATGAAAATTGATTTTAAGTGGATTTGAGATTTAACATACCCAAATAAGATTAAATTCTTTCTATGACAATGCCTTCACAACAGAATTCCCTATAAAAAATACTTAGCTAAAATTGGTCTAAATATTGACCCAAACTGCGCTATATGTAGAGTACATATAGAAGAATCCATAACGCATATTTTCTTCACGTGCCAAGCCAGTAAACCTTTTTGGGACAACTTTGGATGGCAAAACTTCTATAAGGAGCATGGTGATTATTGGTTAATCCAACTAAAAAACTTTGACTACCCGTTAAAAAATAATTTTTTAAATTGGAATCTCTTTTTCCCATTTGCTATCTGGCATATTTGGATAAACAGGAATAACAACAAGCAAAACAATACAAAAAACCCTATCAATATCAACCACATCATTGCTAGGGTTACTGAATTTCGCCTCTTAACTGAAAATAATATTCCGACTTCTCCAAAAATTCACATCAATATTAAATGGCATAGACCCCCAAAGGGATTGTTCAAACTAAACATAGATGCAAGTTTCAACAAAAATTTGCAAAATTGTGCCCTGGGTGGAGTAATCGGAAATTAATGCTAATGGTCACTAGATAGTTGGCTTTGCAAAATCAGCTCATGCACGTGGGTCACTACATGCTGAGATCAAAACATTACTAGCAGGACTTAAAACAACTCATACTTGGGGGATGTTCCCTCTCCAAATTGAACAATATTAATTATTCTTCTTAATTTGTACCAAGTTATATTACGTATCCTTAAAACCGCATATAAATTCAACTGTTATCCGATTTTAGGGTAAACAGTTTGGCGATCACCGTGGGGCTAAGGATAATGGTGATTACCTGGTACAAACTTTCATGACACACACTATTTTACACTTGTTCTTTGAAGTGTCTTTGATTACAGGACTAAAAAATATCAAACTCTCAGTCAGCACCTCTACACATTGACAATGATTTCGGCCGCCACGACGAAAATGATAACATAGCAGCAGGGAACGATGTACCAGTATTAGCCTCGATGAATTTTCGGCCGCGGATCTAGTGGACGTCAGTTCACATATAACCATCAACGAGAATTTAGCCGTCGATCCCGAAGGCACCATCTGTGGGGATGCTCGATCAGCCGCTCAAAGCGCATCTGGCGGTGAAGATGGTAGGATAAGCCTGTAGGTGATCTTCGAAATGTTGCAGGCTCAGCAGGCAGCAATAGCCCAGCTCCAAAACCAGAATCACACACCAAGCAGGGTTGAGCTCGAGCCATCCCAGGAAGTTGTACACATGGTCGAATCGGTTTCAAGAAAATCGAGCAAGAAAGAGTCGAAGACCAACCCATCAATCATGAAGATGCTCGAAGAACTAACGAAGCGAATTGAGTCGGGGAAAAAGAAGATCGAGGCAAACGACAAGAAGGTGGAAACTTATAACTCCAGGGTCGATCAAATCCCGGGGGTACCACCAATATTGAAAGGACTAGATTCCAAAAAGTTCATACAAAAACCTTCCCCCCTCCCCCGAGCACGGCTGCGAAGCCAATCCCCAAGAAGTTCCGCATGCCCGAGATTCCTAAGTATAATGGAATGACTGATCCGAACGAGCACGTCACCTCTTACACGTGTGCTATCAAAGGGAATGATCTAGAGGATGACGAGATCGAATCCTGTCAATCCAATAGGGTAATAATCTTTATGCTAACATTGTCAACAAATGCAGGTTATTAATGCACCAACAAAATGAGGTAATCATCCAGCACGAGTTCAGGCAAGGGAATAAGGTAGCTCACCAAATGGCAAAGAAGGCAACTGCTGATCTCAGGAAGGAGAAAGTTTTTGTGGAACCACCAGATATTGTAAAAAATCTAGTAGAAAGTGATTTACCAGAACAATATATTTTTGGAAAACTACTATCTTATGATACTTGTAAAAATTTAGCAAGCCTAGGTAACCAAAGTGTCCTATGCGACACTAACTATGAATCTCATGTACTGCATGTTCCTTAACCTTTAATATATATATTTCCTGTTTGCTCAAAAAAAAAAAAATATTAGTTACTTGTAGTTAGTCTTAAAACAATTAAATAGTGTAATTTTTGTTTATAATATCGGTTTATAAAAAATAAACCTTAATGAAATTTGCGCATATTTGAGTCAAGTTTATGACCTTTTTGCGTGATATACAACCTTACATTACCATCCAACTATGTTATATGAGTTTTTTATTTATTAGAGATTGTACGTATCAAGTGCAAAGAATTTTTTTACTCGTATTTATTATTTGCATCAAATTAATAAATACAAAATACTATGTTTTGATTCTTGCACAAATTTTTTATTTTAATTATGATTAAACTATATGTTCTCGTACTATTTTAATTTCATAGATTAATCTATAACAGTATAACTATTGAGTCTCACTTTGTGCAAGTGTGGAGCACATATTTGAAAACATAAGGATGCCCAAGTTATTCGCCAAAAAAGTTGGAATAAAAGCGAAAAAGGAAAACAAAGAAAAAAAAGAACAAATTCAAATGCTCCTCGGTTTTTTAAGCACAGTAAAGCAGCAATCGGATCACACAGTCGCACAGTGGGCTCTTGATAAATCAGCTCTTCATATTTCCCACAAACCCTAGCAGTCTCTTTCTCTCTCTACTTTCATCCTCTCTCTAACCAAACCCTCCACTATGGCTTCTCGGAGGCTTCTCACCTCTCTCCTCCGTCAATCGGCTCAACGTGGCGGCGGTCCAATTTCCCGATCCTTGGGAAACTCCATCCCTAAATCCGCTGCACGCGCCTCTTCACGCGCGTCCCCTAAGGGATTCCTCTTAAACCGCGCCGTACAGTACGCTACCTCTGCAGCAGCACCCGCATCTCAGCCATCAACACCACCGAAGTCCGGCAGTGAACCGTCCGGAAAAATCACCGATGAGTTCACCGGCGCTGGTTCGATCGGGAAGGTGTGCCAGGTCATCGGTGCCGTCGTGGATGTGAGATTCGATGAAGGTTTGCCACCAATTTTAACCGCTCTCGAAGTGTTGGATAATCAGATCCGGCTTGTTCTTGAAGTGGCTCAGCATTTGGGTGAGAATATGGTTAGGACTATTGCTATGGATGGTACTGAAGGGCTTGTTCGTGGTCAACGCGTCCTCAATACTGGTTCTCCTATCACCGTAAGTCAATAGATTTGTGTTTCCCATTATTTGTTAAAGTTACATTCAAATTTTGGATTTTGACGATGTGTAAGCTCTATTTATTATATGTAGATTGAAAGTGCTTTTAGATCCTTAATGCACGAGATCTGTAGTTTTTAAAACTGAAAACCGGTTGAATCATCTAGTGTACTAGATGAAATCTGTTTAGGGCGAGTAAATCAATGGATCAATCACTTATGTCTGAATTCTAAGGTTGGGTGTGCATTCTGCTCCAGTTGGCATGTTGCATCGGAACACCTTTAATATTATGCCTCTATGAGGATTATACAGCAAAATGCTTGTTTTAGATTTGCATATTAATGAAAATGGTAGCTGAGATGAGAACATGGGTAACAACTAAAAAGGAAAAACTTAATTTCTGATCCATTAAGTTCACTAATCTAATAAGTATCTATAATAGAATACTCCTTTATTTAGGTTTGGGATGGGCATATGGCATATGCATTGACGATTATTTGATAAGAGTATGAAATACTTGGTACCAGTTGAAGTGCAAGTGTGTCAGTAGGGCAGTGTGGTGTACCTAGGCTTGCTTATGTTCATCAAATGAGAGACATCCGTTTGCTCCTTGCTTTGTTCATGTAAATGCCTTAGAATTCTAATTATTGTGAAAGAAAAGGTTTTTAGCGTAAAACTTGTATGTGTCCTTGTGATTTGTATGAGAGTTTGAAAAACTATGAAAGTGGGAGTCACTCAGGGCGTTGCATAATTCACGTTTGCTCCTGATTCAGTATACAATTTGAAAGAACTTAGCACCTTTGAAGTTGTAGTAGTTCACTACCTTGGGAGTGAATGATTCATTTTTGCTTATCATCTCCAGAAGACATACATCTCTCTGCTCCCAACTGAAGCATCCATTGCTATTATAGATACTTATTATATTTGTGAACTTATGGATCAGAAATTTATCCCACTCAATTACAACCTTTTTAATTGGATAAGAGAATTGAAACGATATGGTGCAAAATTTGCTATACTGCAAACATATATCTATTTTCCTGCATTATATTGTCTTTTTCTTTTCATATTTATGCTGGAGCATGACATCTTAGCTTTGGCTTCATTGTCCATGGTGTATTCTAATTTTTTTAGTACCTTCATTTTGGCTGTTCCTTCTTGTCCAAGTTTTCCTGTATAACGGATTTTTTATGATTAGTTGAGCTGAGACTTGTTTAATTTGTTGTAAACTTGATTGTTTCCCCTTCTTGTGATAACAGGTTCCTGTTGGTAGAGCCACACTTGGCCGTATCATCAATGTCATTGGAGAGGCAATTGATGAGAGAGGCCCAATTAGTAAGTCATAATTGCTGCTGGATATGCCATATTCTAAATTTTCCATAAGAATGGTTCTGATAGTTGCATCTTAATCTGTTAAAATGGCTACAGCTACCGATCACTTTTTACCAATTCATCGTGAAGCTCCTGCCTTTGTCGAGCAAGCCACTGAACAACAAATTCTTGTCACTGGTATTAAGGTACTTTCATAAGTTCTTATTTTCTTGGGTGGTGTATATCCACATGTCTGAAATGCTATATGTGCTACTGGTTCTTCTGGTATTGCTCTTTGTTAGACTTAATCTTGATGACTATTCTATCATTGTTGTGCTTTCGGTCAGGTTGTTGATCTTCTTGCTCCATACCAAAGAGGAGGAAAAATTGGGCTTTTTGGTGGTGCTGGTGTGGGGAAAACTGTGCTTATTATGGAACTAATTAACAATGTTGCAAAAGCACATGGTTAGGACTGATTTTTTTTACCTGTTTATAAAGTTAATATAAAGTTCTGGACCCTGCGTGTAGCAGGAACTTAGTGCACCGAGTTGCCCTTTGTAAAGTTCATATAAAAGTCACTGCAATGCTGATCAGTTGGGTGGCTTGACTATGTTATTCAGGCGGTTTCTCTGTCTTTGCTGGTGTTGGTGAACGCACTCGAGAGGGTAATGATTTGTACCGAGAAATGATTGAAAGTGGCGTCATCAAGCTAGGCGAGAAGCAAGTTAGTTTAATCAAAATTATTTGCTCTTTATCTCACAGTGCTATTAATTTATGTTGCTGGCCTGAAATATTGTGTGACTTCAACTATTTCAGAGTGAAAGCAAGTGTGCTCTTGTATATGGTCAAATGAATGAGCCCCCTGGTGCTCGTGCACGTGTTGGACTTACAGGTTTGACCGTGGCTGAGCACTTCCGAGATGCCGAGGGGCAGGATGTGCTTCTCTTTATTGACAATATTTTCAGGTTTACTCAGGTTGGCTTATCTCTGTGTCCATCATGTATAAATTTTGTTTATTTTATGAAACCTGAGTGTGGCGCTAAATGCTATGTGCATGTTATATTGATAGGCTAACTCAGAAGTGTCTGCTTTGCTTGGTCGTATCCCATCTGCTGTCGGTTATCAACCAACTTTGGCTACGGATCTTGGAGGTCTTCAAGAACGTATCACCACCACCAAGAAAGGTTCTATTACATCCGTGCAAGCTATTTATGTGCCTGCTGATGACTTGACAGATCCAGCCCCTGCTACAACCTTTGCTCACTTGGATGCCACAACTGTCTTGTCCCGTCAGGTATAATGCCATTGTTAATGTGGTGTGGTAACTACATTAACTCACCTTTGATGGATTTAGTTTAACTTTGGTCATTTCATTTCTTTTGAATGCCAGATCTCTGAGCTTGGTATCTATCCTGCTGTCGATCCACTTGATTCTACATCCCGTATGCTCTCACCTCACATTTTGGGAGAGGATCACTACAATACTGCTCGTGGGGTACAGAAAGTTCTTCAAAACTACAAGAATCTTCAAGATATTATTGCTATTTTGGGTATGGATGAGCTTAGTGAAGACGATAAGATGACTGTTGCCCGTGCACGTAAAATCCAAAGGTTCCTTAGCCAGCCTTTCCATGTTGCTGAAGTTTTCACGGGTGCCCCTGGAAAGTATGTCGACTTGAAGGAGAGCATTAACAGTTTCCAGGTAATATATCTCCTCAATCTTCAACTTATTGGTCAGTTCATATTTTGTCATTTAGACTTCAAAATATGAGAATATGTTTGTTGGATCCAATTGTTATATGGAGGTTTTCTCGCTGCAGTGGAGCTTTGTAGTCCTTAATATATCTAAAAAGGTGATCCATTTGGTTTTGAACCCTAAATATCACGGCTTTACTTGAAAACTAGGTAAATATGAACCGTGTTCCCGCACTGTGCAATATCTCTTAGTCTAGATACTCTTAAACTTCATATAATCTATACATTAACAGAGATTAAGCTTAGAACTATGATGAAGCTTCTTAGTTTTCGAGGTACTCTTTCGTGTAACATTTTCTTTAAAGACAACTTTGGCGAAGCTTCTGAATTCTTTCACTATCTCAGAACCAACACCACTAATACATTAAAGTCTTCTTAGATACTTTTTTTGGGTAACGCGGACAAATATAAGTAGCTACAAATCTGCAAAATTGGAAAAAAGAAAATGAAATGGCATAAGATTAACTAGAGCTTCCAGTAGCTGCCAAGTGAGCATGCCAGAAAAAGAGATTAAAGTCCTGCAAACACAACAATGCCTTCTTGCTGACTGAAACAAAGAGAAGAGAAAAGCTCATCGTCTGATCTCTGAGAAAGAGGGAAATTTTACGAAGTTGGGGCTGATCTCGTCTGTTTTGTGTGCTGAGTAGTGAGATGATGTCTCTTTGTGTTTTGAGGATCTCGTGGGGGGGGGGGGGCATTGTTAACCTTAACCTCTTTATTGAGTGAAACCGTGAGATTTAAGGTTTCAAATGCATCACCTTTTAGATTATATTAAGGGCTATATCAGTAAAGTGGTATATCAAGGACCAAAATGATCCAACTTCCATACGTTAAGGACCATTTTTGGTTGATTCCTCAAGTTGTGTGTCCAACATTACTTTCCCTTTTATATTACAAGCATGCAATGTTGTTCTGATGCTGATGAATGCTTTCGAATTCTCCCTCTGCCCTCCTTTCTTTTTGCCATTGATTGAGGTTGTGTGCGCACCTTTACCTACCCTCTTTCTGTTGTTGATATTCTTGCTATTTGGTCCTATTTTGATGAATGATCTGTTAATTTCTTTTGACAGGGAGTGTTGGATGGCAAATATGATGACCTTTCAGAGCAATCGTTTTATATGGTTGGTGGAATCGACGAGGTCATTGCCAAGGCAGAGAAGATTGCCAAGGAATCTGCAGCCTAGATAGATTATAAACTTCTGTGACTTTCTTTTCTTCTCTTTGCCAAAATAATTTAGTTTGTGACATCCCGGATTTTTTTGGAGGACCAAGAGGTCCAGAATTCTGGTTTTGTTTTACATCCAATGCGAGATTATAGAGACATGCAGCCAAGCCTTTGTTGCCAGAGACCCCCTTTTCTGTTATGTCACATAATAAAGGGGGTAAATGGTGATCTTGTATATCTGATTTTCAAGTCTTTTTCGAGAATTTTGGATTCCCTGATTATCAAATGCCTTTCTGAAACGCTTTCTTTCTATATGTGGTTAACTTCACGTCCATTTTATCCATTCTGCCTTGAAAGCTTCAATGTAATAGGAGCAGTTAATATGCTAAGCGGATACAAATCATATTTCTTGGCGCGACTTAATTTTGTTGCAGTATGAATACTTGTAGAAAATATGAGTATTTGACTAAGCTTATAAGCGGCAAACCAGCTTATAAGTCACTTTTACTTTACTTTATCTACGCGTTTGGTAAAATTAAAAGTGTTAAGTCTAGTGCTTGTAAGCTTTTAAGTCTTAAGTTGTCATAAGTTGGTCACATCTAAATTTGAACTGCCCCTGCCCCCATCTTCCCCAAAAGAATCTGCATTCACACTAAGAGGTTATGCAAACTCTTTAGGGCTAAAGAATTGTCGTCAAATTATAACTAAAGCCAAAGTTCTAAAATATGTCTTACAGAGATAATGTCTAGAGAATAATAAGATTTATATGCAGAGACAATTCCTTTAGATTCCTTTAGGATGATAATAACACACGCCAGACATACATTATAGTGGAAAAAATAATGAACAGGAAATTACACCCAATAACCTTGAACATATATGGTCTTGATTTTTTGATTCTTTGTCCCATGGCCAACATTTAAGGTCAAAAGTCAATAGTATTACTCATGGGACAAGTAAGAAGCAACAATTGTTAAACTTAAAATTCTACCATAAGGCAAGCGGAGTTAATTATTCAAGATCACTCACTTCCAAGGCATCCTTGCAAATCACCCAACAATGAAGAGGTTGGGGGGGGGGGGGGTTCAAAAGATTAACTAGCCACACTGGGTGTTTACATCTTCAAATAGAGAACAACTAAAGAACTCCAAGAAAAAAAACTCATATTACCAGTTTTTTCTGAACTAAAAAAAAAGATTTTTTTACTAAACTCATCAACCAATCAGCTTATGTCTTAAGAATGATTATATCTATCCACTATATCCACCTGGTTCTATTTTGTACTTATACCAATTTCATTTCAATACTAGTATACATGAAAATTTGAAGTTTAACTCATCCCACTAACCAAGACGGGGACCCCATTTTAAAAAATTAATAGGTTTATAGGTATTTTAAAAAATAATATTTAGTACTTTTAAAAAAAATAATATATTGCCGCGGGTGTTTACATCTTCAAATACAGAACAACTAAAAAAACTCAGAGAAAAAAAAACTCATATTACCAGTTTTTTATGAACTAAAAAAAAGAAGAGCAAAGTTCATTTGTTGCCATTAGGGCCAAACTTATATCACCTGATAGCCATAAATAACCCCATACAATTCACAGCCCAAAACTAATTAAAAGGCTAGCACAAGACCACTGCCACTCAAAACCCTAATTTCCTTCTCCCTCAGCTATCATACACTTTTTCATCTTCACTCCAAAGCACATGTCCCTCTTTCTAATCACATTCCTGTCTTTATACTCTTTTCTTTTTTATATATTTAACGTCTTCCCCCAGATTATTCGTGTATTTTCGGTCATACGTATTTTTTTTCCTTATCTTTGCACTGGTTTTTTCACTTTGTTTGGTTTACAGGTGGAAGTTGGAATCGTTTTCACTTAACACATGGCCGTTGCTGTCCCAAATATCCATTTGTATTACTCTCATTTTAACGGCTACCATTTGAGCCCGAACCGGAACCCGAATTAGTATTTTGTTTCCTTTGCAAATTCACCTTACTGCAAATTGGACCCATTATTATTTGTATTCAAAGCTTCCAGCAAAGTCTCAAATTGCGACCCGTTTGACTCCAACAGCGAACCGAATCGCCCATTAGTCATACTAATCACTCTACTACTGTTCTGATCAAAAGTTGGAATCTCAGGTATACCAAATGGCTCTGGTTTTAGTTTTGTTATCTGATGAGGTTTTGAAGATGAAACTTAAGACGACGTCGTTGAGGAGGAAATTTTCTTATTGGACGAAGAAGAATGTTTTGTGTTCTTACGAGAACCGACACCAACTGGATTATTCCTAAGAGTACCACCTTTGGTCCAATACCCACGACAACTCTTACAAAAGTGACGTTGCTGAGAAAGATTATAATTATTGTAATAACAAAATTTTGTGTTTGGTGAATCTCATCTTGGACATTTCAAGTGTTCTTTATCTAGAAATTGTGGCTTTATTTGTGTACAAATTGATGGACCTTGCATATTTAATTTTCTCTTTAGCCTATAAAAATTTAGTCTTTTTGAAATAAACCAAGTGAATTAGTAGTATTGAAACAAAAATTTGTATAGTGAAATATATACAAAATAGACTGTCATTGTACCAAAAATATACTAAATAGACTGTTACTATACAAGATATAGACTTGGTTTCGTAGTGAATTATTAGTATTGAAACAAAAATTATATAATAATAGACTGTCATTATACAATTTATATACAATAGACTGTCACTATACAAAAAATATACAAAATATAATATCACTATACAAAATAGACTGTCACTATACGAAAATATACTAAATTGATTGTCACTATACAAAACATATACAAAATAGACTGTCACTATACAAAATATATATAAAATAGACTGTCACTATACAAAATATATACAAAACAGACTATCACTATACAACGAATATACATTAATGATACATTAGGGTTACACTAAAATATAGAGGATACACTTTATATATAAAATTTATACAACGTAATAGTATATATACAATTTTTATAAATTTTATAATTGTCACTATATAAAATATATACAAAACAGACTGTCATTATACAATGAATATACACTAATGATATATTAGGGATACACTTTATATACAAAATTTATACAATGTGATAGTATATATACAATTTTTATACATTTTATAAAAATTTATATATAATTTTTATAATATATACTGAAAAATACAAGATACACTTATATACAAAATCTATACAGTGTGTGTATGTATATATATATATATATATATATATATATATATATATAAAGTTACATATAAGTATCATCCAACTACCCCATTAAATCCAGACCCACGAATACTCATTGTAAAAGTTATTCTCTCATAAAAAACTATTATGACAAGAAGAAGAAGAAGCTTGAATAGAAAACCCCCACGACTTTTTGTGAGAGAAGAACTTTTACAATGAGTATAAACACTTACATTAATGCGATGAAACTTAGATTTATGACTTTATGAAGTCCAGTGGTATTCATACGTGAAATTAAACTTTTGTTTTATGGACAGGAATATATTTTGGCTTTTTTATTTTTAACACTTGATCGGAATCTCTGCATTTTGATCTTTGATCTGAATAAGTAGTTTTGAGACGTCAAACATGATGACATTCGATGTAACACAATAATGTATTACTAATAGTTTCTAGCCATTAAAACTAGCAAATTATAAGAAAGAAATCACTTATTAATCATACTTTGCTAGTTGGAAAGAGATTTTTTCCAAAAAATAATAATAAAAGGAAGACAAAAAGGACACAGGGAAAGAAAGAGGATAAGAATGAAAATGGTAATGGGGAAAAAATCTATGCATTGGGTAGAGTGAAAGAAATATAAAAAGGTGTGCATTGGATAGAATGAAAGAAAGATAAAAGGCTAGGATTAAATGTTGTGTTGGGAAGATAAATGCATTGGAAATAGAAAATGACTACAAGTTGCAAATGAATTGGGCCGACAGGCAATTTCATGTAAGTGGGTAAAAATATGGGCTATTAAAATTTTGAGAGACTATAGATGGTAGTTTTCTTAAAAAAAAAGGTTTTTTTTCCTAAACTCCTCAACTAATCAGCTTATGTCTTAAGAATGATTATATATATCCACTATATCCCTCGGTTCTATTTGTACTTATACCAATTTCATTTCAATACTAGTATACATGAAAATTTGAAGTTGAACTCATCCCACTAACCAAGACAGGGACCCTATTTTAAAAAAAATAATAGATTTATAGGTATTTAAAAAAAATATTTTTTAGTACTTTTAATACAAAAGTAGAATTTTTAATATAAAAGGAAAGAAAACTCTCTATATTTCAAAAACCTACATATTTTTTCTCTCTCTTTAACAGGGGCCTACACACGAATTTTTGTAAACAATGTAGAAATTTATAGAAGAACTAGAATATAACTTTGATTATCATACTTTCAGACAAGAAATAGTCTTAGTCTATTAATTTTGTTAACTCTTAAGTTAGAAAATATTTTGAGTTCAATTCTACTTCATCACAATTTTTAACCACAAAGGCTCTCCCAAATATTTGCAAAAAAAAAAAAACAAACCGCCAATTAAGGTTTGAACCTTTGACCTCTTAGAAGAAAATCAAGCACATAACCAACACACCAAGACACAACTTATGTCAAGTGATGTCATTTTTTCCTACTTATCCATTTCCGTACAGTATTAATATATATATATATATATATATATATATATATATATATATATATATAGTAAAATTTTCCGACAAAGTGATGTCGCGTGACACCACTTCGGTAAGCATGCATCCGCCCCTAAAAATAGAAGAAAATTCTACTGATATCTTACTTACATTCTTTCTCCAAGATTTTGTTAGTTTAAGTGTTCAACAATACTTTTAAGCTTCCAATAATTCTATACTTATATACTTCTATTGCTCTATAATATCTTATCTAAAATCAACAATATCTCAAGAAAGACTAAATGAGTTGTCTATAATATCAATTGAAAAAGAATTATTAGAAAACATTGATTATAAAAAAGATTTTATTAACAACTTTATATCTCAAAAAGTTAGAAGATTAGATTTTAAATAAAAATATATCTTATAACTTCCTTTTAAAAAATTAGGCCTCCTCTTATATTTTGGCTTTAGGCCCCGCATGTGCTTGAGCCACCCCTGCCACTAACTAATTGTTCAACCAACTAAACAACCAAAGATTGAACTCAAGAACATTTTATAAACCCCAAATAAAACTCATTGTAAATAATACATCAAACGCAAAGGGAGGAAAAACTGGTTTCTCTACGTCACACACCAGATGATGACATAAAATAGATTTAAAGGAATATAGATATGAAGTTTGAATTTTCAGATGATTGCAGGAAAGTATTTGAGATTCTCAAACAACAATTGACTAATGCTCCAATTATTATTTTTGCTGATTGGAGCCAGCCATTTGAAATAATGTGTGATGAAAGTGATAAAACGGTAAGAGCTTTGCTAGGGCAAAAATGAGAAAAGATCTTTAGACCTATCTACTGCGCCAGTAAAACTCTCAATGAAGCTCCAATGAATTATGCCACAACAGAAAAGGAACTATTAGCTGTAGTATTTGCATTTGATAAATTTAGATCATATTTAATTGGAACTATGGTCACATTACTCACAATTCATGCAACTTTAAAGTATCTCTTAGCAAAAAAAAAATGCTAGACCCAGGTTGCTAAGATGGATACTTCTTTTACAAGAGTTCGATCTTGAAATAAAAGATCGAAAAGGTTCATAAAATCAGATAACTGATCATTTCTCTCATTTGGAAAATCCTCCTAATGAAATACAAAATATCAAAGAGAAATTTTTGGATGAACATATATTTTCAGTCACATCTATTATAAATCGACCACCTCAGTTTGCTGATATTGTCAACTACTTGGTTGGAGGATGGATTCCAAAAGATTTTCTTACGAACAAAGAAAAAAAACATAAAAAAGAAGCAAGACATTATTACTAGGAAGATCCTTACTTATTCAAATTTTGTACAGATGGCATAATCAGGAGATGTGTACCAGAGATAAAGATGAACAACATATTAAGTCAATACCATGATGGAGTTGTAGGAGGACCCTATGGAGGAATAAAGACATCAACTAAAGTACTTGTTGACTATTGGTAGAAGCAACAGGTACTAGGAAAAATGATGCTCGTGTTGTTTATGTTTTTCTCAAGAAAAATATTTTCTCATGATTTGGAACTCCACGAGTTATCATAAGTGATCAGGGAACTTATTTTATTTATAGATAATTTGCTAGTTTATATCAAGATATGTAGTAACTCATAAATCAGGAACTCTATATCATACTCAAACAAGCGGACAAGTAGAAGTTTCCAACAAAGGATTAAAAAGAATCTAAAAAAAAATTGTTGGTTCTTGTAAAAAATATTGGTCTTTGAAGTTGGGCGACGCTTTATGGGAATATAAAACTGCTTTTAAAACTCCTATAGGCACATCTTCTTATAGATTAGTTTTTGGTAGATCTTGTCATTTAGCTGTGGAATTAGAACATAAAGCATATTGGGCTATAAAAATTTTGAATCTAAACTTACCAAAAGCAGGTAAAAATCGTCTATTATAACTTGATGAGTTAGAAGATATCAAGCTTACTGCATATGAAAATCCTTAATTGTACAAAGAAAAAAAATGGCATGAGAAGCTCATTCGCCATGAAGAATTTAAATCGAAGATTAAGTTCTGTTGTACAATAGTCGACTGAGATTATTTTTAAGAAATTTTAAGTCACACTACACAAGGCCATGCACTGTTGTCGCGCACCCTTTTCTCGCAAAATCGGGTTTCGACACATGAAAACTCTTTTTAAAGGAAGGTATTAAAAGAGGAGAGTATCCACCTAACGATTTTTAAGGTGCATTAGGGCACCTATTTGCAGATGGCTCTGGTTTAACTAGTCTGCATCGCCAAAGATCGGGTAAGGGCTCAAGTTACCTCAAGCAGAAGATGTTAGGCACTCCTCGAGGTCCACAATTATGGGTCCCAGCCAAACTTAAGTTATATGGATTAGCCTAAATAAATTAAGAGAGAGCACAACATTTAAAAATTTTAAAAGAAGATCTTGAAAAGAGGGGTACAACTATTTTTGATTCTAGTAGAAACGAAAGGAAATTAGGGGGGCGGGGAGGGGAGGGTCCTAAGTTTTTTAGCCTAAGGGATCAACTCGTGCAACATAAATAATATTTCATAACTCCCTCGACATGGGGTGTTACTCATATTATTCAGCGGGCACAGACTATCATCTGTTGCTACCCGATTACTATGTTAAAGTTGTTTACCTAAGAGCGCTCTAATTCAATTCTAAACCGTGCACTACCCGTCCCATACCTATGGTCCAGGAGGTTTGAACCTCTATTTAGATGGTTTTAGACCTTATCTAGGCTGCTCAAAATTGTAAAAGCTAGTCAACAATCAAAATATCCAAGGACTTCACATAGATGCAATTAAAGGCTCACATTGACCTCCACACTTAAGCAACAACTGTACACAAACACATATATCAATTAGGAATTGGCAGAATCCAGAATCTTAAACCTATAGACATGCTTTCTAGGTGATCAAAGTATGCAGGTAAATTTCAGATGCAAGATATTGCTTATAGGCGGAATTATGCAGGATGACAAGCTAATTATTAATAGTTTTAAGTTACCCATCTCATATGTGATGCCTAGGTGATCTACGCAATTAGGTATAACAGAATTTGTCGGGAAGAGCCCCAGAATTATCCAGATTTTCCTAATAGTGACGCTCAAAAACAGTGTTTGAGTCTAATGTTAATCAATTAACAAACAATTATTTCCTAATGGCAGGATCTCTAACAGTTGATGATTAGAACTCACTTTATTTATACTTAGTCCTATAAATAAGATTTCTAGTGATCAAAATCCTATATGCATGATTTCTAGTAAATAACTGAAGTGAATTAAAAGAAAGTTCGTTGCCATTTGTTCCAATAGGTAGGTTTCTAATGCATTTGAAAGTAGTCATGCAGAGTGCTCACTTCCTATAGGCATGCTGTCTATAAACACATAGCAGTAGGCATATCATTTGAACTCATGATTAACGGTAAACAAGTAGTGTGTATGCGCTTCTCCTAATGTCATGATTTCTACAATGCTCATGTAATCAAACAACACATATAGCAAACACATTGTCAAGTCATATAGGCATGTTATCTACCCATTGTGCATGTAGATATCAAATTCTACCCATGCTCTTTTTACTAACAACCCAATTGTTTATACAAAAAGGTTATTGCAGGCCCAATAATGAGTAAAAAAAATACAAATGTTACATAATAGTGATAATAGGCCTACAGCAGGCTTGAGTAAAATAAATACCCAACATTGTCTGGGCCTTCAATAACTCTTACAAAGCATACCCAGGCCTTCCACATAGAGCCACATTCAATACATGACTCAGGAGTCCATAGAGGAGTCCGAAATCAATTTATTCAACCATAACACCAAGTGTTGCACCATTAAATCAGCCATTTTGGGTACATAACACATAATAGGAGAAAGTAGAATGAATAGGAACAATTTTGAGATTGAGGGAGTGACTAAGGACCAAACCCTAGTGTGTCAGAGTTCACAACGGTCTCAATTGGACCTAAGCAATGCTCACACTATGGAGGCCAACAACAGAACCTAGGTAGCCTTGGCTTTCAGCCGGCTAAGAATGAAGAGTTTAGAATATCATAAGTTTCAAGTAAGGAGAGTGGACAAAAGTTAGGGGATACATTCATATCCTGAAGTAGACATATCCAAATTGAGCATATAGAGTAATTAATCAAATAGGCTAGTAGGTTCAGCTGGACAACAAAGCACCATATAGATAGCCTTATATTGAAGGAAATCGGGGAAGAAACAGGTTTGCAAGATATACATAGATTATCATTCATGACACCAAACCAATTGAGACCTAAGAGGTTCAGACTAAGATAAGCATGCATCCTAGGGTCATGCTAATCAATATTTAGATATGATGGGGGATACACATTGTGATAAACACTGGAAGAAATAGGGTATCATATGAACAAAAGACAGACTGGGAAATATATTAGCATAGAAGCAAGATCATAGTCGATAGAAAATGGTTTTAATACAAATTGCAACACATTGTACATGCAAGACAGACATTGCAGAGATTCAAGACAATGTGAGATAGAAAGCACATATAAGTATTCTGAGATTGACAAAATAAACTAATCAACTAGAGAAGATCTAAGTTATGTCATAAAACAAAATATTTCAAACAGGCTAGAAAGATCAAGTTGAGATAACTGTCAAGATCTCAGTCAATCACTAATAGGGTATGGGGATCATGCTGAGTGAAAAAATAGCAGGTGAACATGTCACAATTAACACAGGAAGTTCTAGCACAAGTATGAAGCATTCACTATAGAGATTAAGGACAAAGCAAGTAAACATGTATTAGGGAATATCGAGACACCCATACACTTAAGAGGATCAGATAATCCAAGTTGGACTTAGGCAAACTCAGAACTAGTTAGCATTATGAGGAAGTTAGATGCTAAAAGACTTAGAATAAGGTAGAATTAACAAAATCACCAAAGTAATTCAGAAAACATATTAAGCCAGGAATTTCAGAGGTGAGAACACATGCAAATCAAAGACATATAAGGAAGAAATTACAAAGTCAAGTAGCTTACCAGTTAAACGGACAACAAATAACAACAAAAGATCCACAAAAAACCCAGAAACATCGATGCGCCAAAGTTCCCAAGAGCTTCAAAAGAACCCCGGGCAATGCTCGCACCCAGAAAAGGTAACAAAATGCTAATGGCCTTGGATTTCAGTAGCCCAGTACAGAATACCAAGCAAGAGAGTAGCAAAAACCCCAAAAGTAAACATCAATTTCAAAGTCTGTCCCAAAAAGGAAAATGAGAGGGTTTATATAGTAGTCAAAATCGAGAAAACATATAAGGAAACAGAATAATTTAAACAACAAACAAGGAAAAGAATCATTGCAAATCAATTTGAAGTCAATTTAAGAGAGAAAATCTGTAAATCCTAGTTTTTAGGAAAAGTGTAAATCAGCAGAATCCAAACAAAATCGGACTCACACAGTATAGTATTGAACGTATATAGACGAAATAGGGCCCATATTTAAAAGATTGGAATCGATCGTACAGAATCAGAGAGATAGTACTTGCCATGTTTAGGCAAGTACTAAGTGATACCATGGAGAAACACCGAGTAGCGGACAAGCACTAATATGGTAAGCAAATGAGGGGAGAATCCCATTGTAGCCAGGATTAGGAGAATATTTGGAGAAGGCGGCGATTAGGGTTTAGGTAGTGGAAGAGCGTTTGAGGGCGATTAGACAGAGACAATGGTCTCTAGGGTTTAGGGATTGGGTTATAAAAGAAGAGGGGTTGAGGGTTGTGAGCCGTTTATCATTTTTGATCAACAGCCGTGGTTTAAGGGGGTATCGGTTGTTTTTCGACTGGGGATGGTCGCCTGGAATTGGGCTTGAGGTTTTGGGCCAAGGATTTGGGTTTGTCTGGTCCAAAAATAACTCAAAATTGGGCCAGCTCTTTTAAATAGAAATTAAAAGGAAAATAATTTAATAAAATAGCTAAGTAAATATATAAAATGGTACTTATTCAAATTAATACTTTAAACAATAATATGAGACTACAAAAAAATTTAAAATATTATTTTGACCCTAAATAAAATGTCAATTGCAATAAGAATGCAAAATATAGGCTATTACTGCAAATTTATGCGAATAGCCTAAAATGCAATTGTAATTATATAAGAATGCAGTATAAATATTTTAAAAATGTATTGGAGATGCAAATAATAATTTTAGGTGATTAAGTCATCACAAATAATTTAAAATAGTAATTACTAAATTTTTATGTAAATTAATGCAAGGAAAAATTAATTTAAAAACTCTAAAATTATGAAAAATTATAAGTAATGCTTGTGTAAATCCTGTAAATTAATAATAATGCAAAAATGATATTTTTAAAGTATGCATATTATTTGAAAAATATATGAGGACAAAATTGGATATCAACACCTGCCCCTCTTTACCCAGGAATGATGAAAGAGTTGTCGGGTAAAGAAAAAAATGACAAATTTTAGCCGAATTGAGTGAGGGAAGATGTGATTTTAAAAAAAAGGGGGCCAAACCCTGGTTCCTGAGTTGCCTATATATCCCTGGTGTTACGGGAATCAGGCCGTGTATAGTTCTGGATCTAGCGGTGAACAAAACTGATGGAGTTATTGTAGGAATGGTCGTATGTTTCGAAAAGGGTTCTTTTGGTAGGACAGTATCGAATGAATTTATCCAGAGTCATCAATGCGAATCTGAAACGTTATGGATGTGTTATAGAGCAAATATCTGAACAATCATAGAGTAAAACGTAGGTAATTGATGGTGGTCGGTTATGTTTGAAACAATTGCAGGATGTGAATGTTATGAACGGAAACCGGATCGAAGATTTCTCCTGTTTGAAGAACGGTTTCTTCCTGGATTACCTGCAAAACTTAAAACACGATGCATGCAAATATATACAGATTATTGCGAGAATTTAAACATGATGCAAATTCCCTTTGGACGGTGATGATGATGTCCTTAGACCATGACGTCCTGGGTCATGAATCATAGACCATGAAATGATGTCCTCGGGCCATGAGGATGGTACCTCTGGACTATGACGCCTTTGAATAATGATGTGCAATTTTGAGAGATCCTCAGGCCATGGAATGATGTCTTCCGGCTATGAGGATGATACCTTCGGATTATGACATCTTTAGACAAAATGGCGATGTTTTAGCCCATGAAATGCAACGATATTATACTTGGTCATATGCGAAATGAAACAAGACAAGGCTTAGTCTTGTGTAAGATGAAGGCAATGCTTAGCCCCAGGTGAATAGAGGGAAGTGCTAAGTCTTAGATAGCGCAATGAAGATAATATTTAATCTTGAGGAAAAGGCAGTTCTTAGCCTTATGCAATTTAGGGAGGCAATGCTTAGCCTCATGTAGGAATAGGAGACAATGCTCAGTCTCGATGCAAAGAAAGGCAGTGCTTAGACTTATGCAATTAGGGAGGCAATGCTTAGCCTCATGCAAAGAGGAGACAATGCTTAGTCTCATGCAGGGAAAGACAGTTCTTAACCTTATGCAATTAGGGAGAAAATGCTTAGCTTCATGCAAAGAGGAGACAATGCTTAGTCTCGTGCAAGGAAAGGCAGTGCTTAGCCTTATGTAATTAGGGAGGAAATTCTTATCCTCATACAAAAAAATGCTTAATCCCATGCAGGGAAAGGCAGTGCGTAGCCTTATACAATTGGGGAGGCAATGCTTAGCCTCATGCAAAGAGGAGACAATGCTTAGTCTCGATGCAAGGAAAGGCAGTGCTTAGCCTTATGCAATTGGGGAGGCAATGCTTAGCCTCATGCAAAAAAATGCTTAATTCCATGTGGGGAAAGGTAGTGCGTAGCCTTATGCAATTGGGAAGGCAATGCTTAGCCTCATGCAAAGAGGAGACAATACTTAGTCTCGATACAATGAAGACAATGCTTAGCCTTATACAATTAGGGAGGCAATGCTTAGCCTCATGCATGGAAAGGAGACAGTGTTTAGTCTCGTGCAAAGAAAGGCAATGTTTAGCCTTATGAAATTAGGGAGGCAATGCTTATCCTCATGCAAAGAATAGGAGACAAATGGAAAAGTAAAGTATTTCTTAGCTGAAGATGTTCGTGCTAGATAATTTGTTGTCTTAAAGGCAGTGTCTTGATGTATCTACGATTATCGTTGTCTTATTGTGCCTGCATTCAAAGAAAAATTGCGAGTTCTATGGGGGAAGGTTGGTTTGCGCTTTTGTCTTCTGCCTTGCCTGTGCTCGTGTCTTGAGATCCTGTTTGAGTTACCCTTGGTAACAAAATAAAGTTTTCAAAAATATGCATGCATTTGATAAATATAGTTGTTTAAATATAGTAGTATGCGATATCAAGTAAGTTAGATGAACCAATGACTGTGACATATTTTAGAGACATTGTGACCTCTTTGCTTTAGAATTTTGAGGGTCCTCCTTAAAATTCTGCCCCAGTTTGAAAGCAATTCTTTGACAGTTTTGCGTATGACTAAATTGGCTGGATTTGCTTCAGAATTTTGAGGGTTCCCAGTTTCTGACCATGGCAAAATGATTTTTTTTGAGATGTGACCGAACCCACAGGGCTGCCTACGTATCCTCTCTTAAATAGGAATTAGGTCAAGCGTAGTTTAGTTACATCAAATGAAGAGGTGTAAACAATCTAAATATAGTATCTCTTGACTGCGTCTGAATTGATAGGTTTTGGCCAAATTTCTCCGTCCATTTCTGCAAGTATGAGTGCCCCTTCTGTTAGTACTCTGTGAACCATGTAGGGCTCTTGCCAATTGGGTGAAAATTTCCCTTTGGCTTCATCTTGATGCGGGAAGATCCGCTTTAACACCAACTGCCCTGGTGTGAATTGTTTAGGCCTGACCCTTTTGTTGAAAGCTCTGGACATTCTATTCTGGTAAAGTTGACCGTGACATACTGCATTCATTCTTTTCCCGTTAATGAGAGCTAGTTGTTCATAACGACTTTGTATCCATTCTGCATTACTGAGTTTGGCCTTTTGTATGATTCTCAAAGAAGGAATTTCTACTTTGGCGGGAATGACGACTTCAGTACCATAGACCAGCAAATTAGGAGTTGGCCCGGTTGATGTGCGGACCGTGGTACGATATCCAAGTAGGGCGAATGGTAACTTCTCATGCCATTGTTTGTGATTAACTACCATCTTCCTTAATATCTTCTTGATGTTGTTATTAGCGGCTTCCACAACTCCATTCATTTGCGGCCTGTATGCTGTGGAATTCTTATTCTTGATCTTGAAGGTTTCACATATGGATCTCATCAAATCACTATTAAGGTTGGCGGCATTGTCGGTGATGATTGATTCTGGTACCCCGAACCGACAGACAATATGATCCCTAACGTAATCTACAACGACCTT
Organism: Nicotiana sylvestris; assembly: GCF_000393655.2. Taxonomy (NCBI): domain Eukaryota; kingdom Viridiplantae; phylum Streptophyta; class Magnoliopsida; order Solanales; family Solanaceae; genus Nicotiana; species Nicotiana sylvestris. The sequence goes on along the minus strand of NC_091060.1, from coordinate 38,167,421 downwards.
CTTAGTTACAACTTTGTAGGATGCGACTTCAATCATTTTGTGAAATAGCCTATGGCCACTAGAACGAACCTGTGCCCATTTGAAGCAGCGAATTCGATTGAACCGATGACATCCATCTCCCAAGCAGAGAAAGGCCACGGTGCACTTGTTGCGTTGAGTTCATTAGGTGGCACTCGTATCATATCAGTATGTATTTGGCATTGGTGACACTTTTGGACATACCTGATGCAGTCTGTTTCCATAGTCATTCAAAAATATCCTGCTCTTAATATCTACTTAGCTAAGACGAAGCCATTCATGTGTGGTCCGCAAGTTCTGACATGTATCTCTTTGAGCAGTTTGGATGCTTCCTTGGCATCGACACACCGTAATAACCCCAGATCTGGAGTCCTTCTGTATAGAATTCCTCCGCTCTAGAAGAAATGGTTGGATAACCTTCAGAGTGTGCATTTCTGAGTATGATTTGCGTGCTCCGGGTATTCTCCTTTTGCTAAATATTCTTTGATGTCGCGGAACCATGGATTTCCATCTGTTTCTTCTTCAACATGAGCATAATAAGCCACTGATTTTGAATCCCTACTGTGATAGGGTCAATGAAATTCTAGTCTGGGTGTTGTATCATGGAAGATAGAGTGGCCAATGCATCTGCGAAATCATTCTGAATCCTCAGAACATGTTTGAATTCTATCTTCGTGAACCTCTTGATCATCTCTTGCACACAGTACATATATAGTAATATCTTGGTGTTCTTGGTAGCCCATTATCCTAGAACCTGATGCACCAAAAGGTTTGAATCTCCAATTACCAGCAATTTATGAATGTTCATGTCGATGGCCAACTTGAGTCCCAAGATGCAAGCCTCATATTCTGCCATATTGTTGGTACATGGAAACTTGAGCTTTGCAGATACTGGATAGTGTTGACCTGTTTCTGACACTAAAACTACTCTAATACCCACTCCTTTGAAGTTTGCAGCTCCATCGAAGAACATTCTCCAACCATCATAGGTTTTGGTGATATCTTCTCCTACAAATGATACCTCTTCATCGGAAAAATACGTTTTTAGTGGCTCGTGTTCTCCACCTACATGATTTTCTGCAAGATGATCCGCCAATGCTTGACCTTTGACTGCCTTCTGAGTTACATAGATGATGTCGAACTCACTCAATAATATTTTCCATTTCGCCAACTTTCTGGTAGGCAGGGGTTTCTAAAAAATGTATTTCAACGGGTCCATTCTTGATATAAGATATGTGGTATAGGCAGAGAAGTAGTGCCTCAACTTTTGAACTATCTATGTCAAAGCGCAACAGGTGTGCTCTAGCAAAGAGTACCGTGCTTCATAAGGTGTGAATTTCTTACTCAGATAGTATATGGCTTGCTCCTTTCTTCCCGTCTTATCGTGTTGTCCCAGAACACAAACAAAAGTCTTGTCTAGTACGGAAAATAAAGCAGCAAAGGTCTCCCTAGTTCCGATGGGACCAGAACAGGTGGTTTAGGTAAATACTCCTTGATTTTGTCGAAGGCTTTCTGGCATTCTTCAGTCCAGCTTGTTGTAGCATCTTTCTTCAACATTCTGAAAATCGGTTCACAAATCACAGTTGATTGTGCTATGAAACGACTGATATAGTTGAGATGCCCTAAGAAACGTATCACATCTTTCTTGTTCTTTAGAGGTGGAAAGTCCTGGATAGCTTTGACCTTTGATGGGTCCAATTCAATCCCTCGATGACTGACGATGAAACCTAGCAATTTTCCGGTAGGGACTCCGAAGGCACACTTTGCAGGATTCAGTTTCATATTGTACCTTCGAAGCCGATTAAAGAATTTTCTCAAGTCTGCTATATGATATGTGCTTCTTCTGGATTTGATGATGACATCATCCATGTACACCTCTATTTCCTTGTGTATCATGTCGTGAAAAATGGTTGTCATGGCCCTCATGTAAGTGGATCCAACATTCTTTAGGCAAAACGACATCATTTTATAGCAATACATCCCCTATGGAATGATAAAGGCTATCTTCTCGGCATCCTCTTCGTCCATCCAGATCTGATGACACCCCGTGAAGCAATCCATAAAAGACTGGAATTCATGCTTGGCACAGTTGTCGATTAGTATGTGTATATTAGGAAATGGGAAATCATCTTTAGGACTTGCTCTATTTAGATCCCGATAATCGACATATACTTTGCCCTTCCTATCCTTCTTTGGAACCGGCACAATGTTGGCTAACCAGGTTGGATATTCAACCACTCTGAGAACCTTGGCTTTGATTTGCTTAGTGACCTCCTCTTTTATCTTCAAACTCATATCTAGTTTGAATTTTCTGAGATTCTGTTTCACTGGTGGACACGTGGGATCAGTGGGTAACTTGTGAGCCACTATGGATGTGCTCAAGCCAGTCGTGTCATCGTAAGACCATGCAAAGATGTCTTATAATCCTTCAGGAACTAGTGTACTCTTCCTTCTCTGATGGTGATAGGTGAATGCTTATACGGGTTTCCTTGAATGTTTCAGAATCCCCTAAGTTAACTGTTTCAGTCTCATCCAAATTGGATTTAAGCTTGTTTTCAAAATTTTCCACTTCTCTGACAATTTCCTTAGGTATTACATCATCTTCCAGATCCTCTGAATCACTATACTTATGTTGAGTTGTCTCATTACATATCACAATCGTAGGTTCATCAGGATAAGTAATAATAACGTTGTAGAGAAAAATGTAAAGGATAATAATAAATACTAAAAATAGCAATGCACTAAATAAATCTTGAAAACATCAAAACAAGTATGGCTCGATGACTCGAGCAATTGTTTCAAAACAGAATACGTTCAAATCAAAAATATTGAAAATATCTTAGATGCTCATAAAATTGCTTTTAAAAATAAATGATGCTAATTTCCAGGCTACCCAGAAAATCGACGGGCCTGGGATGGTGCAACAGTCCAGTTCTTGAAAACAACTCCTTTCTCCACAATCTGAATACTAAGGTCTTCCTCCTCATCCTCCTCAACTATCACACTACAATCCATGTCTTCATCATCCAGAAATAGATTTCTTATGCCAGCTAAAGCTTCATCTTCTTTGGACCCCCATATCACGTCAGCTCGTTGAAATGTCTGGTGCAAATATGGTACTAGTTGTTCCAGCAGATAATAAGGACTACCAATCCTGATACTCTTGCCAAGTGTATTCATACCCAAGCTCAAAAGTCATACCATGACGCTTCAATTGTACCGGTTTGGTGATCCCTTGGAGATTTTTGCCAAGACCCTTGCCGGGTTCATACCCTGCCTATAACATTATGCTTTCTATCTTGTTGCTCCACCATTTGTCCTTCTCAATTGTGTTGATGCGCTCAATGCGATAGTATGTTTCTCCACCCAACTTCCTTCTATTCTCGACGGTCGGAGCAGTCTGATTGGTATAAATGGGATCACTCCCGTCTCCATGGATGATCACTTCCTGATAATTCCATTCAAACTTCATCGCCTGATGCAGAGTAGAAGCTACGGCCCCAGCGACATGTATCCAGGGTCGTCCCAACAGTAGATTGTAAGTTGTAGATATATCCATCACTTGAAACTCGACATCAAACTAGGTCAGGCCCATATGTAGGCTGAGGTTGATCTCTCAAATTATGGCCCTTTGATACCTATAAATGCTTTCACATTCATACTCCCTGCTCATATCTCATGCAGACCTTTGTCTAGCCTCTTCAGAGTAGTCAACAGACATATGTTGAGACTTGAACCCCCATCTATTAGGACCCTGGCGATTAATTTGTCCTCAAACTGCACTATGATATATAGTGCCCTGTTGTGGTTCAGTCCTTCTGGTGGCAACTCGTCTTCATGGAAAGTGATCTTGTGGCTTTCCAACACTTGTCCCACTATATTGGCCATTTATCCACTGGTGATGTTATTCGATACATAGGCTTCATTCAACACCTTCATCAGGGCGTTCCTATGTGCCTCGAAGTTTTGCAGTAGTGATAAAATGGATATTTGAGTAGGGATTTTGTTCAGATGATCAACCACAGAATATTCACTTACTTGCACCTTTCTCCAAAGGTCATCTGGGCCACTCAATGGCAGACGGCTTAGAGGCAGCTTCTTTGCTTGTTCTTCCCAAATGCTCTGGTGTATAAATCCTACATTTTGGTCATGCCTTGTGCTGCACCTATTTCTTCCATTTTTGCCTTTTCTTTTCTTCTTGCCTCCACAACATAATCCCATGGTATAGCATTAGAATTATAAGATGACATATGTGCTACCATCACGGTGAAGGGTGTTGTTACTTCAACCTCAAACAGAGTTGGTGTGGCTACCTCAACTTCAATTAGCACCTGAGTTTGCACTATAATGGGTGTGAGGGTGACTGGAGATATTTTAGGGTCATCCCCCTCCCGAATGAGTCCAATTGACCCTTCGGGGTCCCATTCTTCATCGGTCTCTATCACATTTACTCCCTCACCTCTATGATCTAGGAGAGGATTATTATGAATACTAGGTGCAATCTCCTTTGCCTGTATGACTTTAGTGTCAATTAGTGTTTGAATCTTATCCTTTAAATTACGACACTCATTAATAGTATGACCCTTCATGACCGAGTGATAGGCACATGTCTTATTTGGGTTAATCCATTAAGAAGAATTTTCCATAGCAACAACGGGAATGTGAGTGACATAACCATCAGCCTTTAGCCTCTCGTACAGTTGATCTATGGGTCCAGCAATTGGGGTGTATTGTTTGGGTGGTCTGCGGTCGAAATTTGGTCTGGGTTTTTGGTAGTTTTGGCAGGCTGGTGGTGAGTGGTAGTATGCTGGTTGAGTGTTATAATATGATAAGTTGGCTATAAGTTGTTGGTATTATGTGGGTGGGGGTGTTTAGTATGTGAGAGGAGACTTCGAACCTTGGGCTACCATTACTGCACCAACTTCGAAATTTGTCACCATTTCGCTATTAATTCCTTCTTCTATTCTTTCTCCCAGTTTGATGATGTTAGAGAACTTATGGTTTTCAATAATCATCAACTTTTCATAGTATTGTGGATCTTGTGTTTTGACGAAGAACTTATTCATATGTGCTTCTTTAAGTGCCGATCTTACCTTTGCGTCTTCAGACCTCCACCGAGTGGCATACTCATGGAAAGTTTCCGTTGGCTTCTTCTTGAGATTCTGAATGTAGAAAACATCTGGTGCATTTTATGTGTTGAACCTGAATCGGTCCATGAAGTCTGATGCCATGCTCATATAATTAACCTACTTCTTTGGGTTGTGACTGATGTACCAAGACAAGGCATATCCAGTGAGTCTCCTCATGAACATCTTCATACAGATCCGTTCGTCCTTGCCAACCCCTACAAGCTTGTCACAATACGTTCTCAAATGTACTTTCGGATCACCAGTTCCATCGAACATTTCGAACTTAGGAAGTTTGTAATCCTCTGACAGTTCTATATCTGGCTGAATATACAAATCCTCATAATTCAAGCCCTCAATGCCTTTGCCATATTTGATGCTTTGAACTCTGCCAGAAAGCTTCTTGAATTCTTCCGCCATGTTCTTGATGAGTAGGCCCTTCTCGGTGGATTTGGGTATGTATAGGGTCTGTTGTAGGGTGTGGGGTAAAGTTTCCACGTATATGGGATTGCTTTGGTGGACTCCGGGAATATGGGCGTAATGGTGGTCATTGGTTGAGTTTTGTGGATCAGGAGTAGGTTGTGATGCATTCTGGGGAGTATGGTATGTGGTCATTTGTGGGTATTGAGTCGGATGGTGATGGTATTGTTGAGGAGTAGGTACCGGTGGAAGGTTTTGGTTTTGAGGAGGTGTGGCATATTGATGTGGTGCGGGAGGATTCAGTGGTGGGTTTTGATTCTGTGTGTTTTGGGGAGGTATCGGGTTTTGGGCATTTACGTTTTGCTGTTGATATCAGGGACATTTAAGGTGAGGGAGAGGTTTGCCAAGTTTTGCATCTACTCAAGCTTCCCTTATAGCTCCAATATTTTTTGTTCCAAGCGCAGGACCAATTCATTATGTGCTGGAGTACTCTGACCATTCAAAGTTTCAACGTTTTCTGCATTGTCTTTTCTGATACCACTTAAATCATCCATCTTTCCTTTCCCTTTGATTTTGACTTTAGGATCACTTGGTAGAGGATCTCTGGATCTAGTATGATATGCGGATGATGCCAATATGCACGAACCAACCTTGAGGAATGGGAATAAACAAAAGAAAAGAAAAATAAAAGGTAACCAAGTCAGTTAAGAATATTGAAAGAATGCTTGCAATATCGAACATGCTTTGCAGAACAAATTCACGTCCTAATTTGGGGGACCTCGTTGTGCTCGAGATAGGCCTAGTGACACAGAGACTTGGAGAAATTGATGCCAATAATTGCGTCATTTCATTAATGTGAATATGAATCCAATCTTTACTAAAACGACAATAATAAGAAAGTTACTAATGACATTTGCCTTATTACAATCAAAATCTAAACTAAACTAGAAAGCAGTAAAACAACATTCCCCTAATCTACTCTGTCTCAAAAGGACCCTCCCCGTGCTTGGCTCTTTTGACTCTATCAATCAGATTACCCAAGTCGTACATATCCAGCAATAGATAAGCCTTTGCTAGGAGCCCTCCTTCATTGCCATCCATATTTTGACAGCCTGCAACCCTCTTTCTCATTTTCCCTTTAAGTTCTATCAACCCTTGCTCCAAATATTCTAATCTCTCTGTTGATTTGGTGTCAATTTCCCTCCATTTATTGATTGCTTCTATATTCAATTTGTGTTGCTCTATATGCCTAGCTTCAGATTCAAAGACCCTCTTGCGTAACCTCCTGTACTTGACCTGTGCTTCAACAACGTCATCTATGATCCTCTTTTTTAGATTAACTCCAGGCTTGATGTCTCCTGCTATATCATCCACTAGCCATGATGGGTAGAAGTACACTTGACCGACATGATATCTGTCTGGCTCAATAGTATCCTTTTTTACAATGACCTTCTGATTCCACATATGCTATGCCTCGAACTTGAATGGTATAACGTCCCCTTTAAAATTTGCTTTGTACTGGACCATGTTGGAAACCCGAGGTATAACCTGTTTTCTTCTTGCTTGTCTTATTACCCTTATGGGAGCATAAGGATAAATTCCCCTCAACCCGATCTATACTAGATGAGTAGCTTCTCTTGACCTGATGATGAACTTATTTCTAGGAAACCATTCGAACATCCAATATACTTGCTCGTCCGTTAGATTGCTGAAGAAGCACACCTAACTCACAACGTTTCTAGGTTGTGCAAACCTATTTGGGATAAATGTCATTCTCTCTGGGTGATGGTAAGCTATGTGGTCATTCAATGGTCGATGCAGAAGCTCTTGACAATATACTCTCCTATTTGAAAATGTTCTAGTAGCCAAACTTGCAGTAGCAGATTACAATCCTCGAAGTGCCCGAACCCTTGCTTGTACTGATCTAGAGTGCAGTACATTTCAGGCAAGATCATGGGGATGATAGTGTAAGTTTGTCCTTCAATGCCTTCCATTAAAGTCCTGGCGACCATGGCTAGACAAGTGTGGATCCTTCCCCCTTTCATCGAAAATATCAGCAACCTCAAGAAGCAGACAATGAACACGTAGACTCGACGGTGCGTCCAGCCCAAGAAAGTAATGTGAGTTTATCATGATGAAGGCGGTAAGACTTGCTGTGCCCATAACGCTCATAAAGGAATTCAGATAGGATGCACAACTTCTTCAAACAAAGTAATTCATTATTTTTCTTGAAACCTAGCATTTTCAAATAATCGCGAGGGGTGCGATTCTCTGGTACCAATAATCCGGGACTATTCTAGGGCAGCTTAGAAAAACCTCCTATTTCCTCCAAGAGAGGAGTCATTTCTATGTCATCGAAGCGGAAGACAACCCTCTTCTCATCCCAAAACATTGTAGCGGCCTCAATCAATGCTCTATTCGGTCGAATGGCTAACAAAGATGGCAGATTACCACGGACCCTTCTCACACGACTCTTGTCGCTAGGCGCGAGATTTTTCCACCAATCCAGCAGTAGAGGTGGGATGTTTTGGACCATGCATAACCTGGGGACTTCGTGTTTCATTTTCTACAAACAAATAGAGTTAGCCCTTTTCCCCTCTAGACTCGACTATTTACACACTAATGATCAACATATTGGTTATATTTTCTCCAAGTAATGCACATAACCTGATGGTGTCCATTGGGATTGTGGAAATCTCATTGGACTTTGGACAAGGCTTATCTTAGCGGGATATCACGTTGAAAATGTTATAACCCATACTAGGTTTATCATGATGCATGTACATTTGACATTGGAGTAGGGTTTCTAGAATGGCCTAGACTGGTGCTCTCAAGTGGACAACTTGAGAGGGAAAGGTACAGAACCGTTGACTGTACCGTTGATGGACTAGTCTACCGCAAGTAAGCCTTTTTGATTTTAAAAGGGTAATTTTGGAAGAGCACGGACACTCATCAAGCGCCACTATGTTGATAATTGGCACGAGTGAAATATGATATGGAGCATGCTTTATTCAAAGATAATAACACGTTGCCAAGTATTTGCATAATAAATATGTGAAAGCAACAAATGTAGTATTAAGATAAAACCTAAAAGACATAAAAAAGAAAGACAAAAGAAGAAGTTAGTTCGTGGAATATAGGGAATGTAATAAAGTAAGCAAGGGAATAGGGGTGGGGGAGACATGATGTATCAATCTTTAAACAAATGAAAAGTAGTTTAGAGCAGATAAAGGTGAATGGAAAAAGGATATGTTGTTATAACCAATTTAAGCAAGGAAAAGTGGAGAAGGGAAGGGATTTGCATATTACAATGAATTTAAACAAGTAAAGGGAAAATAGAAGAGGGATGTTCATGTAACACTGAATTAGACAAATAAAAGGAAAATGGGAGAGGGATGTGCATGTAGTAGCAAATAAAAACGGAAGAGGGAAACACATTTTATCAAAGAAGACTAATCCATACAAGCCAAATTCGCTATGGTAAAAGCCTAAGTGTAAATTCCCAACAGAGTCGCCATGCTGTCGTGCCTCTTTTTTCGGGAAATCGAGTTTCGACACGTGACAAATCTTTTAAAGGAAGGTATTAAAAGAGTAGAGTCACCACCTAACAATTTTTAAGGTGCGTTAGGGCACCTATTTGCAAATGACTCTAGTTTAACTGGTCTGCATCGCCAAAGATCGAGTAAGGGCTCAAGTTACCTCAAGGAGAAGGTGTTAAGCACTCCTCGAGGTCCATAACTATGGGTCCCGACCGAACTTAAATTATATGGATTAGTATAAATAAACGAAGAGAGAGCACAACATTTAAGAATTTTAAAAGAAGATCTTGAACAGAGGGGTACAACTATTTTTGATTCTAGTAGAAAAGAAAAGAAATGGGGGGGGGGGAGGTCCTAAGCTTTTTAGCCTAAAGGATCACCCCGTGCAATATAAATAATATTTCGTAACTCTCTCGAGATAGGGTATTACTCATATTATTTAGCGGACACAAACTATTATCTCCTGCTACTCGATTACTATGTTAAAGTTGTTTACCTAAGAGCGCTCTAATTCAATTCTAAACCGTGCACTACCCGTCCCATACCTATGGTCCAGGAGGTTTTGGACCTCTATTTGGATGGTTCTAGACCTTATCTGGGCTGCTCAAAATTGTAAAAGCTAGGTGACAATCAAAACATCCAAGGACTTCACATAGATGCAATTAAAGGCTCACATTGACATCCACACTTAAGCAGGAAGTGTACGCAAACACATATATTAATTAGGAATTGGCAGAATCCAGAATCTTAAACCTATGGACATGCTTTCTAGGCGATCAAAGCATGCAGGTAAATTTCAGATGCATGATATTACTTATAGGCTGAATTATGCAGGATCACAAGCTAATTATTAACAATTTTAAGTTACCAATCCCATATGTGATGCCTAGGTGATCTACGCAATTAGGTATAACAGAATTTTCCCAGAAGAGCCCCAGAATTATCCAGATTTTCCTAACAGTAACGCTTAGAAATAGTGTTTGAGTAGTCTAATGTTACCTAATTAATAAACAATTGTTTCATATAGGCAGGATCTCTAATAGTTGATGATGAGAACTCGCTTTATTTGTACTTAGTCCTATAAAAATGATTTCTAGTGATCAATGCGATGTAATAGCGAATGAAGTGATCAAAATCCTATAGGCATAATTTCTAGTGAATAACTGAAGTGAATTGAAAGAAAGTTCGTTGCCATTTGTTCATATAGGAAGGTTTCTAATGCATTTGAAAGTAGTCATGTAGAGTGCTCACTTCCTATAGGCATGCTGTCTATAAACACGAAGCAGTAGGCATAGAATCTGAACTCATGATTAATGGTAAACAAGTAGTGTGTGTGTGCTTCTCTTAATGTCATGATTTCTATAGTACTCATGTAATCAAACAACACATATAGCAAACACATTGTCAAGTCTTATAGGCATGTTATCTACCTGTTGTGCATTTAGATATCAAATTCTACCCATGACCTTTTTACTAACACTCCCAATTGTTTGTACAAAAAGATTATTATAGGCCCAATAATGAGTAAAAAAAGTACAAATGTTACATAATAGTAATAATAAGCCTACAACAAGCCTAAATAAAATAAATACCCAGCATTGTCTGGGCCTTCAATAACTCTTACAAAGCATACCTAGGCCTTCCACATAGAGCCACATTCAATACATGACTCAAGAGTCCATAGAGGAGTCCGAAACCAATTTACTCAACCATAGCATCAAGCGTTGCACAATTTAAATCAGTCAATTCAGGTACACAACACATAACAGGGGAAAGTAGAATGAATAGGAACATTTTTTGAGATTGAGGGAGTGACTAAGGACCAAGACCAGGTGTGTTAGAGTTCACAAGGGTCTCAATTGGACCCCGAGCAGTGCTCACACTAGGGAGGCCAACAATAGAACCTAGGTAGCCTTGGCTTTCAGCTGATTAAGAATGAAGAGTTTAGAATAACATAAGTTGCAAGTAAGGAGAGTGGACAGAAGTTAGGGGATACATTCATATCCTAAAGTAGACATAGCCAAATTAAGCATATAGAGTAATTAATCAAATCGGCCAGTAGGTTCAGTAGGACGACAAAGCACCATATAGATGGCCTCATATTGAAGGAAATTGGGGAAGAAACAGGTTTGCAAGATATACATAGATTATCATTCATGATACCAAACCAATTGAGACCTAAGAGGTTTAGATTAAGATAAGTATGCATCCTAGGGTCATGCTAATCAGTATTTAGACATGATGGGGGACAAACATTATGATAAACACTGGAAGAAACATGGTATTAAATGAACAAAAGACAAACTGGGAAACATATTAGCATAGAAGAAAGCTCATAGTTGATAGAAAATGATTTTAATAAATATTGCAACACATTGTACATGCAAGACAGACATTGCAGAGATTTAGGATAATGTGAGATAGCAAGCACACATAGGTATTCTAAGATTGACACAATAGACTAATCAACTAGAGAAGATCTAAGTTATGTCGTAAAACAAAATGGTTCAAACAGGATAAAGAGATCAAGTTAAGATAACTGTCAAGATCTTAGTCAATCACTAATGGGGTATAGGGATCATGTTGAGTGACAAAATAACAAGTAAACATGCCACAATTAACACAGAAAGTTCTAGCACAAGTATGAAGCATTCACTATAGAGATTAAGGACAAACCAAGTAAGCATGTATTAGGAAACATCTAGACACCCATACACTTAAGAGGATTAGATTATCCAAGTTGGACTCATGCAAACTCAGAACTAGTAGCATTATGTCATGACTCAGAATCCCACCACAGGCGTCATGACGACACTTAATCTCTAAGACTAAGTAAACCAATCATAATAACAATTCAAGCCAGTTTTTTAAAAAATAGATAATCGAAACCAACGACAAAAATAAAGATACAACCTTCCAAGACTGATAGTACTGAGTCACGAACTCTAACTGAATACATGAAATGATCTGAAGGAAATTAAATATACAATACTGCTCGAATAATAATTGACAGTACGACAAAAGGGAAAGACTCCAAGGGACTGCAACGACCAAGCAACTCTTCCTTGAATCCTTGCGATTACAATCTAACTCTATCTGAGTCCGATATCTCCAATACCTGGCTCTATACAAAAATGTACAGAAGTGTAGTATGAATACACCACAGCGGTACCCAATAAGTATCAAGACTAATCTCGGTAGAGTAGTGACGAGGTACATACAAGACACTCACTAGTCTAATAACCTGTGCAATATATCATATAAAATAATAAGACACAAATAGTAATAACAACAACTATAATCAACTAATGATATGAGAAGCAGAGAAAGCGAGAACACCATAAATATTGTTCAACAAATAATGAATACAAGTAAAACCCATTAATCAAGTCCTTCAAATATAAATCTTTCGCCTGTAATTATTTCAAATTATAATCTTTAGGATATAATACCTTCCCCATGAATATGTCTCAAGTATACTTCCTTCAAATAGCCATCTTTTAAATATAATTCTTCCAAATAAATATCTTTCGAATATAATTCTTTCAAATAAAAGTCACCCTGTGACACATCATTTCATAATTATAAAATACGGGGCTCGGCCCATTTTCGTATTTTCACAGCACCTAGTGCCTATATTTCATATCATAATCTTACGGACAATTCACGTACCAATAATAAATTCATCATTTATCTTCGGCACCTCGTGCCCATATCATAATCCACCCGGCAATATCCTCAGGCTCATAATTTCAACATATATCTGACTATTATCAAAGTTTACTGGATTTGTAAAAATAAATTTCACAATACATAAAAGAAATCACCAGAAAATCACAACATCACATAAAAATTACCAACACAATATCCTCACATCACCACATATCATCCTTGACAATAGCCACCCTTATCTCTCTTATAGCCGCCCTTATCACTCCTATAATAGCCACCCTTATCACTCCGTTTAATATCCACCCTTATCTCTCTGCCCATACAATATCCCAACACGTAACCACAGTGAAATGCCACCCTTATACCCACATCAACAGTGGAATGCCACTCTTATCTGCCGCATAACAGTAACCCAAATCACACAACAGTTTACAAGGATATTACCACTACAACACAAAATAGCAATTCATATAATAAATTGCCCATAGGCCACAACCAATTCCAAGGATACAACAAAATAAATTAATTTCACAGTAAATAGCTCAAGTCTCCACACAAAGTATATAAAACCTCGATAACAACAAAGATAGGAAAATTAACTCAGCATAAGACGACACCTCCTTTAATCCATATTTTCAATAAATATATTAATACCTCAATTTAAACTTAATTAATTATTTGTAGATGGGGAAATCCATAATATAATTATTTTCAAGAAATATCAAATCAACAAACACACGGAATTCACATGAAACTCCAAATGAAAATTTACACCAAATTATTATATAAATACAAACACGACAATCAAGGAATAAGGTATGACAAATCAAGGATTTACTAAGTTCCAACAATTATTCACTAAAATACATAAGGGCGTCTATGAATTTTAACCGATATAATTTGCACATATAAACCAAGTACGTACTCGTCACCTCGCGTACATGACTTTCATTCAAAAAAATTTCATATAAGACTCAATGCCTAAGGGGTAATTCCCCCACTCAAGGTTAGGCAAGATACTTACCTTTTTGAAGTTAGGCCGATATTCCAAAATCGCTTTCTTGCTTGAATCGATCTCCGAACAGCTCCAATCTATCCAAATTGATATAATTCCGGATAATAAAACGTCGATTCAAAATTTTATTCGAAAAAGTCAACCCAAAGTCAACGCGGGACTCGCTTCTCAGAACCCGACATAATTTTCACGAAATCCGAATATCCATTCCGATACGAGTTCAACCATACCAATTTTATCAAATTCCGATAACAACTCGGCCTCCAAATCTTAAATTTTTCATTTTTTGAAAAGTTTTGCAAAAATTCCAATTTCTTCCATTTAAATCCGAATTAAACGCTGAATATAACCATAGGTTTATGAATTATAATCACTTTCGGATATAGAACACTTACTCCAATGTTTTCCTTGAAAACTCTACTGAAAATTGCTTCTCCCAAGCTCTAAAATCGTCAAGAATGAATAAAAATGGCTAACTCCTGAATATAAGCTTCTTTCCAGGCAAGTCGCATCTATGAAATGCGACTTGCTCAATATTTCCAGCCAAAACAAAAGGCAGTACCAGCCTTCACTAAATTGGTCATAACTTTCTGTACAAATGTCCAAATAATGAATGGTGTAGCTTTCTGGAAATTAGACACCAAGGACTACAACTTTTGTGTGTTGCTCATCATCCAGTTCCCTATAGATGGCGAGATATAAGCTCCCAAAGTCAGCTCCGTGAAACAGAAATTTCTGGCGATTTCAAAACTCTTTCCAGACAGCATTTAGTTTATTAACTATAACCTTTTGTACACAACTACAAATGAAAAATGGTTTAAATTTACGAAAACTAGATACAAAGATCTACAACTTTCATTTTTGGATCATCTCCAAATTTCTTATAGATTGCGAGATATAAGCTCCCAAAGTCCCAATCGAAAATAGCAAAATGACTGGTTTTTGGTCCTTATGGTGCTGCCCAGTTTTGCACTTGCGGCAGATTTATCGCGCCTGCGAGCTCGCTTCTACGATGAACGCCCAGCACTACGTAGACCCCTTTCTAGTCGCTTCTACGACGAGTTTCACGCTTTTGCGATGTCGCTTCTGCGACCAAGGCATCGCAGAAGCAATGCACCAGATGCTGCCCAGAACAGCAGAAAAATCAGCAGCTTCAATGTCCAAAATCAACTCCGTTAACCTTCCAAATCCACCCGAGGCCCTCGGGACTTTAACCAAATATGCCAATATGTCCCAAAATACAATACGAACTTAGTCGAGGCATTAAACAACGTCAAACAATGCCGAAATTACGAATCACGCATCGAATCAAATTATGAGTTTTCAAATCTTCCAACTTCTATATTTTGCGCCAAAACATATCAAATCAATCCGGAATAATTTCAAATTTTGCATGCGTGTCATAAATGACATAACAGAGCTGTTCCAATTTCTGGAATCAAAATCTGTCCTCGTTATCAAAATTTCAACCTTGTGTCGAATTTTTCCAAAATCTCCTATTTTCCAACTTTCGTCAAAATGCATCGAATTGTCCTACGGACATCCAAATCCAAATTCGAACATACGCCTAAGTCCAAAATCACCATACGAAGCTATTGACATTATCAAATCTCCATTCCGAGGTCATTTGCTCAAAAGTTAACTCTCCGGTCAACTCTTTCTATTTAAGCTTCAAAATGAGTGTTTTTCTTTAAATTAAATTCCGAATCTTCCGAAAACTAAACTCGACCACACACGCGAGTCATAATACATATTACGAAGCTGCTCGAGACCTTAAGTCGCTAAACGGGACGTTAATTCTTAAAATGACAAGTCGGGTCGTTACACATTAGGAGGAAGTTAGATGTTAGAAGACTTAGAAAAAGGTAGAATTAGAAAAATCGTGTACAAAAGTAATCCAGAAAATATATTAAGCCAGGAATTTCAGAGGTGAGAACACATGCAAATCAAAGATATATAGGGAAGAAATTACAAAGTCAAACAACTTACCAGTTAAACGGACAACAAATAACAGCAAAAGATCCACAAAAAACCCAGAAACCTTGATGCGTCAAAGTTCCCAAGAGCTTCAAAAGAACCTCGGGCAATGCTCGCACCCAGAAAAGGTAACAAGATGCTAATGGCCTTGGCTTTCATCCGGCCAGTACAGAATACCAAGCAAGAGAGTAGCAATACCCCCAAATTTTAATAAAGATCGATTTGAAAGTCTGTCCCAAAAGGGAAAATGAGGGGGTTTATATAGTAGTCAAAATCGAGCAAACACATAAGGAAATAAAATAATTTAAACAACAAACAAGGAAAAGAATCATTGCAAATCGATTTAAAGTCAATTTAAGAGAAAATCTGTAAATCCTAGTTTTTTAGGGAAAGTGTAAATCAGCAGAATCCAAACAAAATCGGACTCACACAATATAGTACTGAACGTATATAGAAGAAGTAGGCCCATATTCAAAAGATTGGAATCGATCGGACAGAATCAGAGAGATAGTACTTGCCATGTTTAGGCAAGTACTAAGTTTTACCATGGAGAAACACTGAGTAGCGGACAAAACTGATATGGTAAGCAAATTAGGGGAGAATCCCATTGTAGTCGGGATTAGGAGAAGATTTGGAGAGGCGGCGATTAGAGTTTAGGTGGTGGAGGAGTGTTTGAGGGCGGTTAGACAAAGACAATGGTCTCTAGGGTTTTGGGATTGAGTTATAAAAGAAGAGGGGTTGAGGGTTGTGAGCCGTTTATCATTTTTGATCAACGACCGTGGTTTAAGGGGGTCTGGGTCGGTTTTGGACTGGGTAGGGTCGCCTGGGATTGGACTTGAGGTTTTGGGCCAGAGATTTGGGTTTGTCTGGTCCGAAAATAACTCAAAATTGGGCCAGCTCTTTTAAATAGAAATTAAAAGGAAAATAATTTATAAAATAGCTAAATAAATATATAAAATATTGCTTACGCAAATTAATACTTTAAACAATCATAGGTAACTATAAAAAATGTAAAATATTTTTTTGACCCTAAATGAAATGTCAATTGCAATAAGAATGCAAAATATAAGCTATTATTGCAAATTTATGCGAATAGCCTAAAATACAATTGTAATTATATAAGAATGGAGTAAAAATATTTTAAAAATGTATTAGGGATGAAAATAATAATTTTAGGTGATTAAGTCATCACAAATAATTTAAATAAGTAATTACTGAATTTTTATGTAAATTAATGCAAGAAACAATTAATTTAAAAACTCTAAAATTATAATAAATAGTTGTGTAAATCCTGTAAATTAATAATAATTCAAAAATGATATTTTGAAAGTATTCATATTATTTGAAAACTATATGAGGGCAAAGTTGGGTATCAACAACTGTAAGAGAAATTACCCCTTATGAGGCCATTGAAATACGACATATAAACATGGGAGAAAAATTCAAGGTAAATGGTCATTGATTGAAGCCTTATGTTACTAAGATGTTTGACAAACATGTTTCAATAGTCTTTTTTGCTTAGAAAATAATAATAAGTCGAGCTGACGACATTAAACTCAGAACTATTTTCTCTCTTTTAGTTTTTTAAACTTCAAGTAAATATTTATATAAAAATATAATGTCATGGCTCAAAATCCACATAGTCGTGATAACACCTAATCCCCTAGTGCTAGGTAAGACAAACATAGAATAAGTAACTTAAGTGAAAGATCAATAACAACAAGAATGAAAATAACTTAATTATACACAACTTTCCAAGTACTGGTAGTACAAGTCATAAGCCACTATGATTTAGGTTTGCAAACCAATATGAAGAATAAATACAATATCTGTTTAAAGTTTACATAATCAGAATTGAAATCCTAAACTACCATGAACAAGAGCTAGCTTGAATCTGGAATGCATGCATGTCTTCAAAGCAATGCTTTATCTTCGACAACTACGCATCTCCAAGATCTGCACGAAGGTGCAAAAAAATAGTATGAGTACAACTGACCCCATGTACTCAGTAAGTATCTTGATTAACTTCGGTGAAGTAGTCATGAGATTTTAAGTGAAAGGATACTCACTTACTATTTTTACCTGTGCAGATGATAAGAAGAAAAAGTAATATGAGATAAAGAAACGAATAACCACGTAATAAATGAAATAAGAATATCAATGACAGAGAGTCCCAGAATACCATCACTACTCAATTTAACAACACAGTACAACCAGAAACCGACATAAAAAAATAACCATAGTACGACTTCTCCATTGCAACATGCAACCCCATCCACATATATATTACCAATAACGTTGCGGCGTGAAACTCGATCCCATATATAAATATTAATACCATTGCGGCATGCAACACGATCTCATATATAATATTAATACCGTTGCAGCGTAAAACCCGATCCCGTATATAATTTCAACACCATTACGGGGTGCAACCCGATCGCATAAATAATATCAATATCGTTGCAGCGTACAACCGATATATATATATATATATATATATATATATATATATATATATATATATATATATATATATGTTCATACGAAACTGTTTTACAATAACCAAGCACAGGAAATTCACAACGTAATACCAAGGAAAACTAGCACGTGCAATTCAACTAGGAATACAAACTCAACAAAGTAAGATGAGCAATACGATACCCCAGAGCTAGTCTCCGACATATAAAGATAAGGCTTCCACAAAGTATAAACACACAACCAATCTAAATGTAACCCATTCCGACTGAGCAAAGAAGTGTAGGACATGAAATGAGGAAAAATGTATGTCAAGTAAAAACAGGTATCAAATAGAGGTGTGTGATAAGTGAAATCATATAACAAATAGAAGCATGTAGTAAATAAAAGCATATATCAACTGAAGGTATGTAGTAAGTGAATGCTTGTAATAAGTCAAGACAACTAATAAGTAAATCATGTAACAAATATAGGAATGTAACACGTACGGGCTAATAACAAGAAAAGACGTGAATTCGAAGAGGACATGTGGCATTAGTAAATCAAGTAAAAGTGGAGGAGTAACAATACCCGACAAGGTATAATACAGATATAACAGTAATAGACCAAATAAAAAATACAGAGATAACTACATAAGGAACACAAATATGAAAGCAACATACCAAACAACAACCAAAAATAGACACCAATATAGAGGGCATGTAAGTGTTTAACGAACGAGTAATCATAATAGAAATCCAACTCCCATTCTTCTTACACAATATCAACCAACCAGACAAATCTTATTTCACACCACATGCTAATACTCATTATGCCAACATCATATCAAATGTACAAAAATACCTGTTGTGCCAAACATAGCCCTAAAATCAATCATCACCTCTTATTACATATAAAAAGTCTTAAGTAGCATGACAATAACAGGTATAGATGAGTGTTCGTGAAACTACGGTCAAATTAAGTATGTACATAGTCTAAAAAATAGTACATACCTTTCAAGATGTCATATGTTCTAATATGATTTCTGACAGAGATAATTAAATTTATTAGTCATATAATTAATAAAGCATAAGTTATGGGATCACCAAATTCAACAAGGCACAAATAATTCCCCTCCCGAGTATGAAACTAGCACATGCATATATGCTCATCACCTCGTATATGCATCACCCCCACATGTAGCAAATAATATCATTTAATGGGAAAAATACTTCCAACAAAGCTAGGCAAGACACTTACTTCTTTCCGGAGCACAATCAACAATCCAACATGGTTTTTATTTTAGAACAAGCCTCCGAACCAACCGAATCTAGCCAAATATTTTTGAAACAATTCAAAACAATCTTTAACTAAATTGAAAAAGTCAACAAAAGGTCAACTCGAGCCCATGTGGTCAATCTTAGTTAATTATCCATTAACCCCCGAGCCCGACTACGTGATTTGATTTGAAATTCGATCTTAGTTTGAGGTCTAAATCTCAATTTTATAAAATTCCTAAATTCTACCCAAAACACCCAATTTCTACTTTGAAATTCATAGTTTTGGTGTTAAACTTCATGAAAAGTAATTAAATTGTTTGCAAACAAGCTAGAGTTGTTTACCAATGAATTTGAGAAGAAATCCTCTTCAAAAATCGCCTCTATAGAGTTTAGGGTTGAAAAATTGTGTAAAATGAACTAAGGTCCGAAATTCCCACATTTTATCCAGCTGCTAGGGGTGTTTGTCGGTCGCTACGGTACGGTATTTAGACATTTCAGTTCGGTATTTTCGGTATTCAGTTTCGTAAAATGCTATACCAATACCATACCTAATTAAATTCGGTATGGTTCGGTTTTTCTCCTTTCGGTTTCAGTTTATTCGGTTCGGTAACTTCGGTTTATTCGATGTGAATACTAACTAGTGCATAGAGTCATAGACATTAATATTCTTAATTAAAGTATTCAAAAGTACAAAAGAAAAAATGTTTGTTGACAAAAGTTTTGTCCAAAACCAGTAAATACCAACCCAGAGAGAGAAAAGTTAGAGAAATATCTTGTTACTTGCTTAGAGTTAATTGATGAACATAGACAATAAAGGAAAGTAAAATTTTAGGTTTCTTATATTTAAGTTATAATTAATAAAATGTGTATTGTGTAATATAATATATATTTTTGTACGGTATCAGTATTTCGGTATTTCATTTTTAAATACCAAAAACCATACCTAATACCAATTTTTTTTAAAACGTAGACCAAATACCATACCGAATACCAAAATATCGAATACCGAATACCAAAATTTTTGGTTTTGGTACGGTAATTCAGTATTTACCAAATTATGCACAACTCCACCAGCTGCAGATATCGCAATTACGAACTCTTGTTTGCAATGTGACCATCACATACGCAAATCACTGTTCGTAATTGTCTGGGCATCACAAATATCGTAGATGTGAAAAACACCTTGTATTTGCGAAGTACCCACCTACGCAAATGCGGTCCAAGCTTCGCTTTTGTGGAGCTTCCCCAATCTGGCCGGTGTCGTAAATGCGATCAACCTGCCTATGACAAATGCTGCTTAGACTATGCATTTGTGAAGTCTCCTGCCCTTCTTAGTTTTGCAAATGCGAGCATACATATAATTCCAAAACTCAAATCATCGAAATAACATTAAATATCAAGAGTCGACCATCAAAACTCAAGAATATTCAAGTTAAAACTTATGTTTCAAAATTATCACATAATGCGCCGAAACACGCTCGGGTTTCTCCGGACCCCAACCAAACATACGTATAATCCAAAAATATCATACAAACTGTCACAACCCAATTCTATTATAGGCCGTGATAGCGCCCAACACCATTGCTAGGCAAGCCAACACCGAACAATCTACTGATTTCCTGTTTTTAATAAATTTACCAAGAAAATGACTTTTCTCATTTTAAAAGATTTAGGAAATGACATATGTAAAATATGTAAATGGAACCAACTGAGTACAAATCGAAATCATACAATAAATTCAAAATCATGAGTCTACTAGTGTATGCCAAGACCCGGTGTCATAAGTGTATGAGCTACTAGTAGGATATACAAAAGAATTCTACTCTACTGTCTAAAATATAATAGATAGAAAATAAGTCAAAAGAGAGACTCTGGCTACTGCTGAATGGCTCGGAAGGGCAGCTCACCGTGTAGTCTCGAACCAGAAGTCAAGCGTGCGCGCTAGATAGATAACCAGATGCACCTGCCTCAGATCCTGCACATCAAGTGCAGAAGTATAGCGTAAGTACATAAAACAACATGTACCTAGTAAGTATCTAGTCTAACCTCGAAGAAGTAGTGATGAAGGGTCGACTTCGACACTTACTATGGGCCAACAATATAATAATATGAAGCTCTAATCAAACATGATATGTAAAATGATAATACAACTCAGAGCAGGAAAATAAGTAAACAATCCTTTCATTTCAAGTAAGAACCAAGTCATTTATCTCATCTAATCCTTGCACTTTTCCAGTCCATGAAACAATATTAAACATAAAAGAGTTCCAATATCTTTACGCATGATTTATGTCGAGAACGTACAACCCGATCCAAATATATGTACAAATATACTGTGCATTGCCGAATGTCGAATGACCCGAACCATAGATATATCAATTAGCCTATCGACGTGAACGGCCCGCTCCCATGAGAATAGTGAAAAAGTCACCCCGCTCACGGAATATACTTGCGACACGGTTAAATATAATTTATCAAGTTAAGCATAACATCCCTCAATTATTTTCAAAATAAAGAAAGTTCAACTTGAAACCTTTGAAATCTTAAAATCCTTAACTTGCCTCATTTAATGCAATTAACAAATAAAATCAGATAACAGTGTCCACAAAAGTATGGTGTAAGCCTAACACTTCCCGGACATAAGACGGAATAGTAGCTACATATGGACTCGCATCACTTCATGCGTACGTAGCCCCCTCAAATAGAAACACATATTGATTGAGTCCACCTATGGAGTTAATTCCCTCTTACAAGGTTAGAAAAGAGATTTACCTCATCTCAAGGCCTACCATCTGGTCCAAGATTGTGCCCAAACTCTCAATTTGGAACCAAACGACTCGCAACTAGTCAAACATTATTTAAAATAATTAATTATTACTTAAAAGTTCGTATTTCAACTATTAAAGAGGTTACCCAACCCTAAATGTAAGATTCTTAAAATTCACCCCTGGGCCCACGTGCCTCGATTCCGGAAATTTTTGAAGAAAGTCGTTACCCATAACCTCATGAACTCAAATATATGATTTTTACTAAATCCCATAATCAATTTCGTGGTTAAATCTCACTTTTATAAAAAATCTAGGTTTTCACCTAAACCCATAATTTTTACTAATTTACATGTTATAATCTACCATAAACTATGTATTTAACTCACAATTGATAGAAATCACTTACCTCCAAGTGCTAGGTGAAAACCCCTTTCAAGAAGCTCCAAAAATCGCCCAAAGAGTGAGAGAAATGTGTTAGAAATAACCTAAGTCCCATATTAAATGAACCCTTCTGCCCAGCGATTTTCGCACCTGCGGTGCCTTGGCCGCATATGCGGTCCCGCACCTGCGGCAAAATCCTCGCAGGTGTGCATTTCTCTTACCTGGCCAAGCTCTGCATCTACAGACAAAGAGGGCCGCTGCAGTGTGCCTTCCGCTCCTACGACCACTGCCCTCGCATGTGCGCTAAAACTTACGCATCTGCGGGTGGCTGGGATGCCCTCACTGTTTCACTTCTGCAGCTCGAGGCTCACACCTACAGGTGGCCAAGCGTAGGCGCGATTATGACAGCAACTGGGAGATTCAGCTGCTGCTCCCAATTTCCAACTTGGTTTGAGCCTTGTCCGATTGACACTCGGGGCCCCTCCCCAACATACCAACAAGTTTGGAATCATAAAACAGACTCGCTCGAACTCTCGGAATGCCCGAAACAACATTAAAACTAAGAATCACACACCAAAACTAATTGAATCAAACTTATGAACTTCAAATTCTTCAATTTACTCCCAATGCGCTGAAACGTACTTAAACTGCTCGGATTAACACCAAATTTTGCGTGCAAGGCTTAAATGATATTACAGAACCATTCCTGGTCTTGGAATTCCGTTTGGACCTCAATATCACCAAAATTCTCTCCAAACCAAATTTAAAGAACTTCTAAAATCTTCAAGGAACCAACTTTCGCTATTAGGCGCTAAAACGTTCCTGGGGTCATCCAAAACCCGATCCGAGCATATGCCCAAGTCTGAAATCATCATACGAACTCAAAATATTGACCGAATTCAAACTTAACCGTTTAAGGCCAACTTAAGGAACCAAGTGTTCCAATTTCAACCTAAACCCTTCCAAATCCCGAACTAACTATTCTTGCAAGTCATAAAATAGTAAAAACATGTATATGAAGTCTTATTTAGGGGAATGGGGTTCTTGAAAGCAAAAAGACCAGTCGGGTCGTTACATTCTCCACCTCTTAAATAAACGTTCATCCTCGAATGGGTTTAGAATCATACCTGGAGTGCTGAATAAGTGAGGATATCTACTCCACATGTCCTCCTCGGGCTCCCAGGTCGCCTCCTCTACTGGTTGGCCTCTCCACTGAATTTTACCGCAGAAATCCTCTTAGATCTCAATTGGCGATCCTGTCTTGCAATACTAGCAACTGGATCCTCCTCATAACCCAGGCTCTCATCTAACTGAATCGTGCTGAAGTCTAACACATGTGATAAGTGAGCATGATACCTCCGGAGCATAGACACGTGGAAGACCAGATGAACTCCCGATATGCTGGGGGTAAATCAAGATCATAAGCAACCTCCCCAACTCGTCTCAACACCTCATATGGGCATATAAACCTTGGGCTCAACTTGCCCTTCTTCTTAAATCTCATGGTTCCCTTCATCGGCGAGACTTTCAGCAGAACCTTCTCGCCCACCATAAATGATAAATCACGTGCCTTGTGATCTGCAAAACTCTTTTGTCTGGACTATGCTGCACGAAGTCGCTTTTGAATCAACTTCACCTTTACAAGGCATCCTTCACCAAATCGGTACCATATAACTTAGCCTCGCCGGATTCAAACCACCCGATAGGAGAACGACATCGCCAACAATATAAAGCCTCAAATAGAACCATCTCGATGCTGGACTAATAACTGTTATTGTAAGCAAACTCGGCCAAAGGGAAGAACCGATCCCACTGTCCCCTAAAGTCAATCACACATGCTCTGAGCATGTCCTCAAAGATTTGAACTGTCCGCTCTGTCTGCCCGTCGGTCTGTGGATGAAATGCTGTGTTGAGCTCTACACGGGTCCCTAACTCACTCTGTACGACTCTCCAAAAAATGTGAAGTGAACGGAGAGCCTCTATCTGATATGATGGAAACAGGCACACCATGCAACCAGATTATCTCCTGGATATAAATTTGGGCCAGTCTCTCTGAAGTATACGTAGTCATCACAGGAATGAAATGTGCCGACTTGGTCAATCTGTCTACAATGAACTAAACTGCATCAAACTTTCTCAAGGTCCGCAACAACCCAACTACGAAGTCCATAGTAATACGGCCCAACTTCCACTCAGGTATTGTCATCTGCTGGAGTAGGCCACCTAGCCTCTGGTGCTCATATTTAATCTGCTGGCAATTTAGGCACCTAGCTACATACTCAACTATGTCTTTCTTCATCCGCCGCCACCAATAATGCTACCTCAGGTCGTGATACATCTTCGTAGCACCTGGATGAATGTAATATCGAGAAATGTGCACCTCCTCTAGAATCCTATCCCTAAAGCCATCGACATTAGGAACACATAGACGACCCTGGAGTCCAGAACACCATCCTCACTAATAGAAACCTCCTTAGCACCACCCTATAGTACTGTGTCTCTGAGAAACACCAAGTGCAGATCATCAAACTGTCGAGCCTTGATTTGCTTCAATAGTGAAGACTGAGCAACGACACATGCAAGAACTTGGCTGAGATCTGAAATATCCAACCTCACAAGTCTGTTAGCCAAAGACTAAATGTCCAAGGCTAGTGGCTTCTCCTACGCTGAAATGAATGCCCAGCTGCCCATACTCTATGCCTATCTGCTCAAGGAATCCACGACTACATTCGCCTTGCCCGGATAATAATGAATAGTGATATCATAATCCTTCAGTAACATAAGCCATCTGTGCTGCCTCAAATTGAGTATCCCTTTGCTTGAACAAATTCTGCAAGCTGTGATGATCGGTGTAAACTTCACAGGATACCCCATAAAGATAATGTCTCCAGATCTTAAGAGCATGAACAATCACGATAACTCCAAATCGTGCACATGATAATTCTTCTCATGGGGCTTCAACTGGCGTGAAGCATTTGCAATAACTCACCTCTCCTGCATCAATACACAACCCAAACCAACGCGTGAAGCATTGCAATACACAATATACATCCCCGAACTAGAAGGCAACACTAGAACCGGTGTCGTAGTCAAGGTTGTATTGAGCTTCTGAAAGCTCGCCTCACAATCACCGGTCCAACAGAACAGAGCATCCTTCTGGGTCAATCTAGTAAAAGGTGATACAATGGATGAGAAACCCTCCATACGCTGGCGATAATAACCTGCTAACCCCAAGAAACTCTTGATCTCAGTCGCCGAAGCAGGATGATGCCAACTCTAAACTTCCTCAATCTTCTTGGGATCTACCTTAATACCCTCGCCTGATACAACATGGCCCAAGAATGCCACAGAATCTAACCAAAAATCACATTTGGAAAACTTAGCATCTAGCTTCTGTTCCCGCAAGGTCTAAAGCACCACTCTCAAATGTTGCTCGTGCTCCTCCATGTTGCGTGAGTAAATCAAAATGTCATCAATGAAGATAATGACAAACGAATCAATATAAGGCCTGAACACCCTGTTCATCAAGTCCATAAACACCGCTGGAGCATTAGTCAAACCAAAAGACATCACTAGAAACTCATAATGGCCATATCTAATACAGAAAGTAGTCTTCGAAACATCCGAGTCCCGAATCTTTAACTGATGGTACCCTCATCTCAAGTTGATCTTAGAGAACACCCTAGCACCCTGTAACTGGTCAAACAAATCATCAATATGCGGCAACGAGTACTTGTTCTTAATGGTCACTTTGTTCAACTGGCGGTAATCAATGCACATCCGCATAGCCCCATCTTTCTTCTTCACAAATAACACTAGTGCACACCAAGATGATACACTCGGCCTGACGAACCCCTTTGCTAGCAGCTCCACAAGCTTCTCCTTCAACTATTTCGAAGCCATACGGTATGGAGGGATAGATATAGGCTGGGTTACTGGAGCCAAGTCAATATAGAAATCAATGTCACGATTTGGTGGCATGCCTGGAAGGTCAGAAGGAAACACATCAGCAAAATTCCGAACTATTGGCACCAAATCAAACACCGGAGACTCTGCGGTAGTATCCCGAACATAGGCTAGATATGCCAAACAACCCTTCTCGACTAGGTGTCGAGCCTTCATAAAAGAGATAACCCGGCTAGATGTACTGACATACGAACCCTTCCACTCCAATCTAGGCAACTTTGGCATCGCTAGGGTAACAGTCTTGGCATGGAAATCAAGGATGGCATGATATAGGGACAATAAGTCTATGCCCAAGATGACCTCAAAATTGGTCATGTCAAGTAACATAAGATCTACTCTAGTCTCGTAACCACAGAATGTGACCACATAGAACTGATAAATCCGATCCACAACAACAGAATCGCCCACATGTATGCACACATAAACTAGAATACCCAAGGACTTACGAGAAATATCCAGGAAATGAGCAAATAGAGATGACGCGTATGAATAGGTAGACTCTAGATCAAATAACACCGAAGCATCCTTACTGCAAATAGAAATAATACATGTGATCACGGTATCTGAGGCCACTACATCTGGTCTGGTCGGAAAGGCATAGAACCTGGCCAGAGCACCGGCTGACCGGCCTCTACCTGACTGAACAGTAGCTGGCTGACCTCTCCTACCTTGCCTCTACCTCTAGGAGGACCCCTACCCGCCTGCCCTCCATCTTTGGGCAGTCGAGCAGCTAGTGCTGTAATCGTGGGCTGATGACCCTGTGCACTTCCTTGCCCCGAAGTCTGGGGAAATGTCTCTTCATGTAACTAAGATCTCCACACTCATAACAACCCCTCGGAGTGGTGGATTGCTGCCATGATGTCTGACCTTGATGGCCTGAATACCCACTAGAAAAACCTTGGATGGCTGGTGGGTGGTATGAACTCTCTGGCATTTCACTGAAATAGGCACTAAAAGAACCCTGATGATCGGAGTATCCATTAGAAGAACCCTGAATAACGAGCGGTAAAAATTCTCCGGCATAACACTGAAATAAGGTCGCGCTGGAACACCTCGAGGAGGTGGTGGTTCTGAATATGGGGGCCTGCTAGGCCGACCCCTACCACAATGACCTCTGCCCCCGACTGGGCCACCTCTGAACTCTCCAAAAAAAAATAGGACCTCTTATCCCATTGCATCTTCTCTCTACCCCTCTGACGGTAACCCTCAATCCTCCGAGCAATCTCCACTACCAACTGATAAAAAGTTCCTATCTCCACCTCCCGAGCCATACTAGCCTGAATACTAGAGTGAAACCTCACAACAAACCTCTGCACTCGCTCCACCTCAGTAGGAAGTATCTTAAGTGCATGGCGAGACAACTTAGAGAACCTCGCCTCATAGTCAGGCATTGACATCTGACCCTGCTCGAGCTGCTCAAACTGATACCGCAACTCTTCCCTCTAGCAGGGTGGGATATACCTATCCAAGAGAAGCTTTTAAACTAGTCCCAAGTCATGGAAGGAGAACCCGCTAGTCTGCTAAGAAGATAAGACTGCCACTATCTACGGGCCCTGCCCTCTAACTGAAAGGTAGTGAAACCCACCCCGTGAGACTCTAATATACTCATGTTATGAAGTCTGTCCCTGCACCTATCAATGAAGTCCTGGGATCCTCATGTCTCTCACCCCCGAAGATAGGAGGGTGAAGCCTGGTCCACCTATCCAGCAGCTTCTGCGGCTCGCCAGTTGTAGCTGGTCTAGGCTTAGGTACAACTGCTGCAATAGTGGTAGTATGCCCAGGAAATGATATAAGGTAGCTGCATGCCCAAGAGCCTAAATAATAGGGGCCTGTGCTCCCCCTCCCGCCTAAGACGTGGCTGGGTCTGCTAGAAATAAACCAGCATGTGTCGTAGAATTTATGAACCGTAGTATACGACCCATGACCTCTTAGAAACCTGGTGCTATCATGAAATTGACCAGAGCTGGATCTGCTATGGGCACCTCACCCTGCTCCTTAACAATGGGATCCTCCACTGGATCCACTGGCGGTGCAAACAGAGCAACTCTAGGACATCCTCGACCTCGGGCCGGTGCCCTTCCCCGACCTCTACCTCGGCCTCTAGCAACAGGGGGAGCAGCCACTCCCGAGTCTGAAATGTCTGCCGCATGCGTTCTTGCCATCTCTGAGAGAAATAAAGGAAGAAACTTAGTGCACCATCAACTGCACGATAGGAGATGAATGAAGAGTAGTTTCCTAATACCCTATAGCCTCTCGAAGATAAGTACGAACCTCTTCGCACCGATCCGCAAGACTCTATTAGGTCTGCCCATAACTTGTGAGACATACATGAACTTAGTGCTCTGAAACCATGTTATCACGACCCAATTCTATTATAGGCCGTGATGACGCCTAACACCGTTGCTAGGCAAGCCAACACCAAACAATCTAGTGATTTCCCATTTTTAATAAGTTTACCAAGTAAATGACTTTTTTCATTTTAAAATATTTAGGAAATGACAGATATTAAATATGTAAACACAAGCAATTGAGTACAAATCGAAATCATACAATAAATCCAATATAATGAGTCTACTAGTGTGTGCCAAGACCTGGTGTCACAAGTGTATGTGCAACTAGTAGGATATACAAATTCTACTCTACTGTCTGAAATAGAATAAAAATAAGTCAAAAGAGAGACTCTGGCTGTTACTGAACGGCTCGGAAGGATAGCTCACCATGTAGTCTCGAACTAGAAGTCAAGCGTCCACGCCGGACTGATAACCAGATGCACCTACCTCAGATCCTGTACATCAAGTGAAAAAGTGTAGTGTGAGTGTATAAAATAACATGTACTCAGTAAGTATCTAGTCTAACCTCGAAGAAGTAATGACGAGGGGTTGACTTCGACACTTACTATGGGCCAACAATATAATAATATCAAGTTCTAATCAAACATGATATGTAAAATGATAATAGAATTCAGAGCTAGAAAATAAGTAAGCAATCCTTTCATTTCAAGTAAGAACCAAGTCATTTCTCTCATATAATCCTTTCACCTTTCTAGTCCATGAAACAATATTAAATATAAAAGGGTTCCAATATTTTTACGCACGATTTATGCCGAGGACGTACGACCCAATCCAAATATATGTATGAATATACTGTGCATTGCCGAGGATCGAACGACCCGAACCATAGATATATCAATTAACCCGCCGAGGCGAATGGCCGCTCCCATGAGTAGTGGAAAAGTCACCCTGCTCGTGGAATATACTTGCGACGCGATTAAATATAATTTATCCAGTTAAGCATAACATCCCTCAATTCTTTTCAAAATAAAGAAAGTTCAACTTGAAACCTTTGAAATCTTAAAATTATTAACTTTCCCCATTCAATGCAATTAACAAATAAAATCAGATAACAGTGTCCACAAAAGCATGGTGTAAGCCTAACATTTCCCGGACATAAGCATGAATAGTAGCTACATACGAACTTTCGTCACTTCGTGCGTACGTAGCCCCCACAAATAGCAACACATATTGATTAAATTCACCTATGAGGTTAATTCCCTCTTAAAAGATTAGAAAAGAGACTTACCTCGTTTTAAGACCTACTTTCTGGTCCAAGATTGTGCCCAAACTCTCACTTTGGCACCAAACAACTCGCAACTAGTCAAATGTTATTTAAAATAATTAATACATGCTTAACATTTTGTATTTCAACTATTAAAAAGGTTACCCAACCCTAAATGTAAGATTCTTAAAATTTACCCCCAGGCGCACGTGCTCAGATTCCAAAATTTTTCAAAGAAAGTCGTTACCTATAACCTCATGAACTCAAATATATGATTTTCACTGAATCCCATAATCAATTTTTTGGTTAAATCTTATTTTTATAAAAAACCTAGGTTTTCACCTAAACCCATAATTTTCAATAATTTTCACTATAATCTAGCCATAAACACTACAATTGGTAGAAGTCACTTACCTCCAAGTGCTAGGTGAAAACCCCTCTCAAGAAGCTCCAAAAATCTCCCAAAGAGTGAGAGAATGTGTAAGAAATGGTCTAAGTCCCATATTAAATGAACCCTTCTGCCCAGGGATTTTCACACCTGCGGTGCCTTGGCCGCATCTGCGGTCCTTCACCTGCGGCAAAATCCTCGCAGGTGCACATTTCTCTTACCTGGCCAAGATCCGCATCTACGGACAAAGGGGGCCGCTTCTGCGTGACTTCCGCTCTTGCGACCATTGCCCTCGCACCTGCGGTCACGCAGGTGCACCAAAACGTTTGCACCTACGAGTGGCTGGGCTGCCCTCACTGTTTTGCTTATGTGACTCGTGGCTTGCACCTGCGGCTGGAGAAGCGCAGGTGCGATTATGATAGAAATTGGGAGCTTCAACTGCTGCTCCCAATTTCGAACTTGGTCCGAGCCTCATTCAATTGACACTCTGGGCCCCCGGGGCCTCGCCCGAATATAAAAACAAGTTTAGAATCATAAAACAGACTCACTCGAACTCTCGGAATGCCCGAAACAATACTAAAACTAATAATCACACCCAAAACTAATTGAATCAAACTTATGAACTTCAAGTTCTTCAATTTACTCCCAATGCGCCGAAACGTACTTAAACTACTCGGATTGTCACCAAATTTTGCGTGCAAGTCTTAAATGATATTACAGAACCATTCACGCTCTCTGATTTCCATTTGGACCTCAATATCACCAAAACTTTCTCCAAACCAAATTTAATGAACTTCCAAAACCTTCAAGGAACCAACTTTCGCTATTAGGCGCTAAATGCTCCCAGGTCATCCAAAACCCGATCCGGGCATACACCCAAGTCCGAAATCATCATACGAACCTATTGGGAACGTCAAATTAAAATTTTGAGGTTTACTTAAAATGTTTACCGAAGTCAAACTTAGCATTTAAGGCCAATTTAAGGAACCAAGTGTTCCGATTTCAACCCGAACCCTTCCAAATCTCGAACTAACTATTCCCGCAAGTCATAAAACAGTAAAAGTACATACGAGAAGTCTTATTTAGCGGAACGAGGTTCTAGAAAGAAAAACGACCGGTCAGGGTCGTTACACAAACCTACCGAAACCGTTAAAATACTGATCCGAGTTCGTTTACCAAAACCGTTGACTGTGGTGAACTCTAGTCATTTTTAAAGTCAAAAATCACATTTTCCTTAAAAATTTGCATTTAATTTTTTTGAAAATCGACATAAACCACACACGCAATTCATAAATCATCAAATATAGCTATGAAAAGTCTCGAAACACAAAAAGAAATGCTAGTACTCAAAATGATCGGTCGGATTCTCTCCCACTTAAATATACGTTTGTCCCTGAACGTGTCAAGATTCGCTCCAAAGTCGTCAATTAGCTAAAAGAATATATCATACCCATAGCCATGAGTGATCCCATGCCACCTTGGTCTATATAAGTCCATGAACACGACCCTAACTGAAGATTCTTCCTTCGGCCTTAACCCACAAGGCGTGGGACCAAATTCTAACATCCGAAATCCCCTATAAGATCCTATCCTTGTACATATATGTTGTATCAATTTCAACAAGCTATTTCAAGCATACAGTACACTCCTAAGGTCAAACCACACGATGTTCCACATAACCCATGTACTCATAGCAATAACTTTTGACCACAATAGCTCCTCACTAACAAACCCGGTAAGATATTATAGCGCATCTCAAGTAAACCCTCATTTCGAGCATTCGCAACACTGCTAATGATAAAAGAACCAAGCAGAAACTCATACCACCAGAAAAATCAATACGTCGTGGAGCTTTCTCGTCCAACAAGGACCGTCATCAAATTCTGAGCGAAAATATAGTATTATTCTTCCAAACATTCTTATCCCAATGCAATAGTACAAATCCCATGTCCAAAAACCTCGTCTCACCCAAAATAAGCAGGCCAACCAGAAAGACATAGCAAAATCCACAAGGACCCTCACACAATGCAGTCCGTACACCAAATAAGCAATAACTCAGATATATCCAGAAATAAAAAGAAAATAAGGTACGAGGACTATCCAACAAGTACAATTGATATAACAACGAAAGAATAATTTAATGAACTCATCCTATAAAGGGAAAACAAAATACCCAAAATAAACACCTGAAAAGATATCCCACATAACTCTATTGCGGCGCGCAACCTGATCCAAAATATATTAATCAACATAGGGATACCCGTCGAGCCATAATACTCGTGCTCACTAAGCACATGTATGTCAACATAAAGCACGATAGAGTGCACAAATATAATTGTGGGGAGATGAATAGGCATAATATAGTATAGAAAAAGGCAAGTACAACTAGGGTGCAATAAGCAAATCAACATCACTAGAGCCATCTCGCTCATCTATCGCCACAAGGATACAGGATTACAACAAGCGTGCGAATAATCAATTAGCATCACTACCTATCATAACATAAGAGAGAAACACATAACATAAGCCAGGGCACGAATAACATCCATTCTGCCCAATCATATGCCTTCGATAACAATTGCAGATAAGTGAGCAAGTCCGATGTGATATAGAATAAACATTCTCATTAGGGCTATTTCGTTAGGCCTATGCATAGCCCCCAAACCAATTCCGATCATCCCCAGCAGGTATATAACCTTCCAAAAGTCCATAGCAACCTATCCATAAATGCCATCAACTATCCAATTTTGAAGATATCTTTACAGTCCTCAATCAAGGAACAGTCTACCTACGAGAAAATCTAATCTCTAAACCTCAAGAATACTGTGATCTCTATATCTGATCCCAACCCCACTACTCAAATGACTAGTACATCACTCATACACATTCATCTCATGGAAAATACTCACATAAATCATCTACTCGATGAACAAAAACCTGAATCTCAGTAGCCCAAAACCAGGCTATCATTGTAACACCATTCAAGCATCCGCAAGTCAAAATATAATGCATCTCCTGAAATGCACAACTTTCTCATGCGATACCAAATAGTTCCAGCATTCTCTTAAACATCTAAAATCATTCATGCCTTCTAGAAATCATGACCTTCTCTTTGAAACTAAACTGCAAGCTTGTACTCGCAACTTTTAATTCCACACGGAGCACCATAACTATGATGCTAACTCGCGAAAATAAAAAAACCTCGTTATCGACTCTGAACCATAAGCCGAATGAACACCTCATCAACCAAGATCCTTCCATTTAAATCAATCCAGGAGGACGCCACCACACACAACACAAGACAACTTTCATGGTCCGAAGGGAATCTGCATCATGTCTAAATTTCCGCACGAATATATGCTTGTAGTATCTTTATTTGCAGGTGTAGAAGACATCAACCCCGAGCCACGGCCATAACCATTGTAAAGTTTTTGAAACCCATTAACACATAGTCAGGTCATTAGAATTAATTTTCCTCTAACTCAACCGAGTCACGCAGATCGCAAAACCCAAAAGTAACTCAATCCGAAATGCTCTCTCAGAAGGGAGCCTCTGCGATTCCAATACCGTTTCTTACATCTCTCTAATAATTCCATGTATAGTCAATATTGATATAGAAGTACTCGCAAATCTAGATACCATCCACTACCGATCTCAAGCACTAGCTTTACATAAATCCGCAAAACCTTTAATGACATATATGAATCTGGAACTCAGCAGAACCTCCTCAAAAGTCATTCACATTGCTCTAATCTCCATTACATTGCCAATATGCACCAAACGACCCGCGCTTTGCCAACACATGAATTTCCAAAGAAGCAACCAAATAAGTCCTTTTTCTTACACACTACATCCACAATGATTATCAAGCTCAAATCATTCTGAAGTCATACTTTTCAAGTCATGACTAATTCACAAGAGTTTGCTAGTACAGAAAATAATATAACATCTAACCCCGCCATCCGATCGTTGATAGCAGACTCCCCCACTTGGCTCGAAGCCATAAAGAACATAGATGGTAACCCACAGTACCATTCTTTCATAGCTTCCCCAATCCCACACTGCTAGTCTACTGAATACTTCATAAATATATGTAACGATGGTCATAAAACACCCTGAAAACTCTACCAAATGCATACACTTTAAAGACTCTACCAAGTGCATACACTCTGAAGACTATACCAAGTGCATACTCATCCGTGTGATAATCAAGCCAACTTCCTCAAATTCTCTGAAATGATAATATATACATTCCGCTGAATAAAAACCTCATACAAAACACACGACCTCAAATCTTCATGTAGGAGATAGCCCCACTGGCCCCACCATGGCCACAACAACTGGGCAGCCAAATAATCCTTCTAAGTCTACACTCAACGACAAGATATATGAATCTGCTTCATCCTACAAATGAACAACTGGAAGATTTACCAACATATCAACATACAAACTTGGGCAACACATCGCGGTGGTAATCAAGCACCCACAACTCTTCACAGCCCATAAGCGATACTAGAAGCCAACAATGCGATATTGATATCGATTGCTCAACATCACATAAGAGTGAATGGAGGGAAATCAAATATATAAGCTTCAAGCTGAAACAAATTCACACGATAAGGAGGGAAAGATGAGAAGTTTCCAACATGCCCTGTAGCCTCTCAAAGATAGGTATGGACATTATCATACCGATATGTAGGTCTCTACCAAATACTTGCTCATGACGCATAGAACCTACGAACCTAGTGATTTGTGCCAACTTGTCCGCCTAGTCGTAAGGGCACCTAACCTCCACTACTAGGTAAACCAAATATAGAATAAGTAACTTAAGTGAATGATCAATAACAACAAGAATGAAAATAATTGAATTCTATACAACTTCCCAAGGACTAGTAGTACAAGTCATGAGCCACTATAATTTGGATTTGCAAATAAATATGAAGAATAAATGTAATATCTGTTTGAAGTTTACATAATCAGAATTGAAATCCTAAACTACCATGAATAAGAGGTAGCTTAAATCTAGAATGCAGGTACATTTTTAATGCAAGACTTCGTCTTTCAGAGCTAAATAGCTCCAAGATCTGCACACAAGTCGCATAAATATAGTATGAGTACAACTGACCCCATGTAATCAGTAAGTATCTTGACTAACCTCGATGAAATAGTGATGAGATTTTAAGTTAAAAGATGCTCACTTACTATTTTTACATGTGTATGATAAGCAGAAAGAGCAATACGAGATAAAGAAATGAATAACCACGTAATAAATGAAAAAAGAATATAAATGACAGAGGGTCCCAGAATATCATCACTACTCAGTTTAACAATACAATATGATAATAGAAACCAATAACCAAGAATAACCATAGAACAACTTCTCCATTACAACATGCAACCCTATCCACATATATATTACCAATACTGTTATAACGTGCAACCTGATCCTATACATATAATATCAATACCATTGCGACGAGCAATCTGATCCCATATATAAATTCAATACTGTTGCGATGTCCCATATATAATATCAATACTATTGTGGTGTGCAATCCGATCCCATATATAAAATCAATACCGTTGTGACGTGAAATCTGATCCCGTATATAATATCAAAACCGTTTCGGCGTGCAAACGAATCCCATATATAATATTAATACCATTATGGCATGCAAAACGATCCATATATATAATAAGTTTATATAAAATAATTCTACAACCACCAAGCACGGAAAATTCACAATGTAATAATAAGGAAAACTAACATGCAAAATTCAACTAGGAATACAAACGCAACAAAGTAAGATGAGCACCACAACACCCCAGAGCTAGACTCCCACATATAAAGACAATGCTTTCACAAAGAATAAACACACAACCAATCTAAAAGTCAGCCATTCCGGCTGAGCAAAGAAGTGTAGAACATGAAATAGAGAAAAATGTACGTCAAGTAAAAACATGTATCAAGTAGAGATGTGTGATAAGTGAAATCATGTAATAAGTGGATGCATGTAGCAAGTAAAGACATATAGCAAGTGAAGTCAGATAGTAAGTTAAGGCATGTAACATGTTAAGACATCTAATAAGTAAATCACATAGACAATATAGGCATGTAGCATTTTGGACTAATAAAAAATAAAGGCAAGAATTCAAAAAGTACATACAGAAAAAGTAAATCAAGTAAAAGTATTGGAGTAACAATAACCGACAAGGTAGAAATACAGATCTAACAGTAACTTGCCAAATGAGAAACACAAAGGTAACTAAACAAGAAACACAAATGTGAAAGTAACATACCAAACAACAAATAATAGTTGAACCAACGTAGATGCCATGTAAGTGTTTAACGAACGAGTAATCATAACAGAAATTCAACTCCCATTCTTCTAACACGACATCAAACAACTGGCCAAATCTTATTTCACTGCACATCAATACTCATCGTGCCAACATCGTATCAACTGCACAAAAATACCCATCGTGCCAAACATAGCCCTAAGACCCAAATCATCATCTCTTATTACAGATAAAGAAGCTCAAGTAGCATGACGATAATAAGTATAGTTGAGTGTTCGTGAAGCTAAAGTCAAATTAAGTATGTACACAGTTTCAAAAATAGCACATATCTTTCAAGATGTCATATGTTCTAACATAATTTCTAACATAGATAATTAAATTTATGTAATGACCCGGCCGGTCGTTTTGTGCATTACAAAACCATTCCCCTAATTTACTGAATAGTTTATGCTCAATTGTGATTATGTGAATTGTCGGGGATGTTTCGGAATGAATTGGGATATTTAGCTCCAAGATTTAAAGCTTAAGTTGAAATAATTGATCGGGTGATGAATTATGTTTAAACGGACCCTCAATTGAATTTTGATGGTTCCAATAGCTCCGTATGGAGATTTTACACTTAGGAGTGTGTCTAGATATTTATTTTGAAGTCCGTAATTAAAATTGGACTTAAAACCACTGATGGAATTTTTTGCCTCTAGTGTAACCACACCGACGAATTTGATCGTAGATGCGACGCCGCATGTGCGCAAGGGCCATCGCAAAAGCGACCAGGCGAGGGGCTGGTAGTACGCATAGGTGTGGAGCTTTTTCCACATCTGTGAAGTTGCAGAAGCGACTGATTGATCACAGAAGTGGAGCGAGGAGGAGCAGGTTGCTTCGCAGAAGCGGAAATCTTCTTGCATAAGCGGATTTATTGTCCGTAGAACCGATGGAAGCCACAGAAGTTAATGGAATTCTCGCACCTGTGAGACCACATATGCATCCTAGTGAGTCGCAGGTGCGAATACAAATGGACAATGTATAAGATGAAGGGACCGGGTCTTCTTCTCATTTTTGGACCTTTCAAGCATGATTTGGGGCGATTTTTGAGTGAGATTTCACAAGAATTCTTGAGGTAAGTCACTTGTGATCATTGTTACTCAATAATATTTAATTATCATCGAGTATTCTGACTAGATTACGTGTTTTTGAGGTGTAATTCGAGAATTTGGGTCTAGGATTTCAAAATAAGAATTTAGGGTTTGGCGGTCGAGTTGATGTCAGAATTTTGGTATGGTTGGACTCGTAGTTGAATGGGCGTTCATATTTTGTAACTTTGGTCGTGTTCCGAGACGTGGGCCCCATTATTGACTTTTAGTCGTCTGTTTTGAATTTTATTGTAAAATTTAGCATTTTCATATTGAATTGATTCCTATACCTCGTGTTGATTGTATCGAATTATTTATGACTAGATTCGAGGCGTTCTAGGCCAAATCGCGAGGAAAAAGCTTATTGGAATAAAGAATTGTGCGGTTCGAGGTAAGTAACACTACTAAACTTGGTTCTGAGGGTATAAATTCATGAATTACGTGTTATATGATTGGTATGGAGGTAACACATATGCTAGGTGACAGGCGTGTGGGCGTGCACCATAGAAATTGTGACTTAATTGATTCAGCAGAGTTGCACAATCAAATAATTATGTCATTATCCACATATCCTTCACGTGTTAGAGAAATTGAGCTGAGACTCATGTTAAAATCATGTTTAGGCTATGTGTCGATATTTTAGGACACATAGAGGTCATGTTGCTATTGAATTAATTTTTTAAAAAAAAAAGTAATTTCGTACCCATTCATGTTCATTCATTCGTGAGGATATTTATGGATCGGGGCTGCACACCGCAGCATACCATATATATACATACATACATATATATATATATATATATATATATATATATATATATATATATATATATATATATATACGTGGCTGCACGCCGCAGCATGCCTTATAGGCTTTATTGTTATGGATCGAGGCTACATGCCGCATCATGCCTTATATGCTTTATTATTATGGGATTGGGCTGCACAGCGTAGTAGACTAGATTGGTTTATTATAGCGCTTGGGCTGAAGGAGCTCCTCCGGAGTCTGAACTCACCACAGTGAGTGCAGTTGATATTTATATATGGGATAGATCTTTCTTGGGCTGAATTGGCCTCGTATAGTACCGAATGATTGAGTACTATGAGAGTGTGAGTACGTGAGACTTTCATTTTGTTGTATCACATACGACATGTACATTGACATGTAGATATAAAGATGTCATATCCCTCGTATTGTTTAGATTTGATCTATTTTTCGAGTTTAACTGTTCAATTGAAAGCATGCCTACTTTTATGCACTGATACTTCTATATATGGACTGCACCTGTTGAGCTCGTCACTACTTTCAGCCCAAAGGTTAGTCTTGTTACTTATTGAGTACATAGGGTCGGATGTACTCATACTACACTCTACTTCGTGTGCAGATCCAGGTACTTACGGATACGACAACTGTTAGATTTTGGAGATTTATCTATTGGATACTACCGAGGTAGCTGCTTGGCGTCCGTAGACTTTGACTCTCTTTCCTTTCAATTATTCGCACTGTTCTACATTTCTAAACAATGTTCTTTTATCAGTCAGACTATGTTATTTTTAGATGCTCATGTACTCAATGACACCGAGTTTTGGGAGTGTATTGTATAAAGATACCATTTTCTGTATCAACATTTGTGAGATTTTCTCTTAAATTACTTATTATATTTTAAAACTTAAATGGAAATTGTGATTTATTATTGATGTCGGCTTGTCTAGTATTGAGATAGCCGTCATCACGACATCTGAGATTTTGGGTTGTGACAATTTATTAGTTAAAGAATTAAATAAAGCATAAGTTAAGGGATCCCCAAGTTCAAGAAGGAACAAAGAAACATATAATTCCCCTCCTGAGTATGGAAACCCTAGCACATGCATATATGCTCGCCACCTCGTATATGCATCACCCCTGCATATAACAAACAATATATTTAGTAGGAAAAATACTCATAACAAAGTTAGGCAGCACACTTACTTATTTCCAGAACATAGTTAACAATCCAACACAACTTTTATTTTAGAACAAGCCTCCAAAACCGATTGAATTTAACCAAATATCATTCAAACAATTCAAGACAAGCTTCAGAAACTACCAACGAATAAAAAAAGTTTAATCTTTAATTAAATTAAAAAAGTCAACAAAAAGTTAATCCGGGACCACGTGATCAAAATCCGACATTAGGACCAAATTGCGATTTTTCATTCACCCCTAATCCGGAATATGTGATTTTGTTTGAAATTCGACCTCAAATTGATGCTTAAATATCAATTTTATAAAATCTCTAAATTCTACCCAAAACCCCTGATTTCTACTTTGAAATCCATAGATTTGATTTTAAAATTCATGAAAAAGTAATTAAAATTAATTGAAAACAAATTAAAGTTGCTTACCAATGAATTTAAGATGAAATTCCTCTTCAAAAATTGCCTCTATGGAGTCTAGGGTTGAAAAATGGTGTAAACTAAGTTAAGTCCCGAAATCCTGATATTTTACCTAGCTGCATATATCGCAATTGAGAACTCTTGTTTGCAATTTCCACCATCATAAAAGCGAATCACTATTTGCAATTGCGAACAGTGTCTGAGTGTCAGAACCCTAATCCTTCCATAGGATGTCGTGATGGTACCTAATCTCTAAGACTAGGTAAACTTAACAAAACATGCGGAATATAACTGAAATGACAAATAACTCCCAAATACTCAACAATTTAACATAAAAAAAACCATACGACTTAGTGTATACAATTTTCCAAAATCGGGCGAATACAAGTCACAAGCTCTAAATAGTAGTACTGAATAATCCTATATATCAATGTCTATAAAAGGATAAGGAAAATAGAATAGTCTAGGTAG
Organism: Nicotiana sylvestris; assembly: GCF_000393655.2. NCBI lineage: Eukaryota > Viridiplantae > Streptophyta > Magnoliopsida > Solanales > Solanaceae > Nicotiana > Nicotiana sylvestris. Next base: position 38,126,582 of record NC_091060.1, on the reverse strand, counting down.
AGGGGGACTCCGAGTCCTGCGGACGCCCGCAGGTATACCTTGAAGTCTCCAAAGCTGAGCTCTTGCTAATACCTGGGCTGGTGGGAGGTACTTGGATCTGCACAAAAAGATGAGCAAAAGCATAACATTAGTATACCACAACGATATCCAGTAAGTGCCAAACCTAACCTCGGTAGAGTAGTGACGAGGTCAGATCAAGGCCCTACTGGAATAAATAAGAAAAACTGAACAAGTGTATGACAATGTAGTAATGATAGCAATGAATGTGAAATAACAAATAACATATCAAGGTTAGGGGAACTAAGCAAATAATACAACACGGAGAAAACAAGGTATGACATGCTAAGAAAACAATATAACAAAAGACTAGTGCAACAATAGAGAAATACCAACAAGAGTCACTACCGAGATATTGCCTCGTAGTCTAAAATCACAAGAATAATTTACAATCTTTCCTTATATCACTGCGGGAGCCTTGAATTTAGTTTTGAAAATAATTTTTCCCGAAATAGCATCCCGCGTTTTAACCCACTTTATCACACCGCGTGGCTTCTAGTAGTTCCCCTACTAGCCATGCGTATCAAGCCTACCTTATCTCACTACATGCGTTTCCACCCCAAAACTTTATACCACCGCATGCGTATCAATATCACAACATATCACAAATCGTACCTTAAGTGACTAATATAACAACTTGCTAAAGAAAATCAATAATAATAGTGTTTTCACAATAAAGAGCCCATTGTTGAACCACAATGTACACAAGAGTCTCAACAATAATAAACGGAAGTGAATAACTCAATATAATAGTATTTCAAAACTTAACACTTTGCCTCACTGTGAATCACGACCTTTATAACTCAATATCAGTTTCATCAACAAGATATTCTAAGAATAACAACTTCAAGTAAAGAATTTACAGTTAAATAATGAATAAGGAATAGAGGAAACAATATCAACTTCAACTAAACATGTAGGGCAATTAACAAGTAAGAGATAAGACAATTAGAGCATGTGAAGATAGACTAGAAATGATGACTATGAACCCGTTTGGACGGGCTTGTTTTATGTGATTTTTAAGCCAAAATAACTTTTAAGCCATAAGTTAGGAATTCTAACTTTTTGCTTTTGGCTTGTTTTTGTCATTTTAGCTTAAAAACAAGTGCTTAAAAGCACTTTTTTACTTCATCCAAACACTACAAAATAGCTTAAAAACTATTTTGGCTTAAAGGCACTTAAAACAAGCCAATCCAAACGGGCTCTATAACATGTTAAGGTAACTCAATTAAGGCATGAAAGGAATCTACATAGCTAAAACCGGTAAATTATCGTATTTAGCCTGTGCACACACTCGTCATCTTGAGTACATGTCTTTCATACATCACAGTTACCACAAACAACATCAATCCTAAGGGGTAATTCCCCCACACAAAGTTAGGCAAGACACTTACCTCGAAACAGGCTAACTGAATCCACTAGTATGCCTTTCCCTCGATTATCCAACTCCGAACGGCTCGAATCCAGCCAAAACAACTTCATACTACAAATATAAACTATAGGAAACTATTTCGAATAATAAAATTACGATCTTTGCAAAAAAAATAAAAAGTCAACCCGGGCTCGCATCTCGGAATCGACCAAAATCAAAAAATTCGAACACCTATTTGATAATGAGTCCAACCATACAAGAATTTCTCAAATTCGACCTCAATTCGCCTTTCAAATCCCCAAATTTTAGCCTAAGAAGTTTCACAAATTTTCCTCCAAATTTCTAACTCAAACCATTAATTAGATGGTAAAAATAACACTAGATTCGTGTAATTTAATTAAAATCGAGTTAGGATTCTTTACCCAAATAATTTTCTTGAAAAATCCCGAAAAATTACTGCAAACCGAGCTCTCTAGGTCCAAAAATGAAAATGAGACCAAACCCTCAAAAATTCCATATTTTCTGCCAAGTGAAGTCGCATCTGTGAGCCCACAGCCGCATCTGCGGAATTTCCATCGCAGGTGCGTTTCTCACTAAGCCCAGCATCCTCCGCTTCCGCGAGAAACCAATCGCATCAATGCACGCGCACCTGCGGAGGAAAAATCACACCTGTGACCAAGGCCCGCTCCTATGCTTCCTTCAATCGCATAAGCAACTTCGCTTCTGCGGAGAACTTCCCGCTACTGCGATCCCAATGTCCCTTACTCACTTCCGAACCTACACTCCTAAGGTCGCACCTACGACCATATCCATCGCAAGTGCGATCACACCAGAAGCAGCGGTCCAAAATGTTCTGAATTCAATTTCGAATCACACCTGAGGCCCACGGGACCCGTCCGAATATACTAGTAAGTTCTAAAACACATAATAGACTTACTCAAGGCCAAAAATCACATCAAACAACATCGATTCTATGTATTGCAACCCAATTCGTGCCTATGAAACTATGAACTTTTGAATTCCAAAAACTAATGCCGATTCATACCATGACAACTCCGATTGACTTTAAACTTTGCACACAAGTCTTAAATGACATGATAGACCTATTCTAACTTCCGGAATCAGGATCCGATCCCGATATCAATAAAATCAACGCCCGGTCAAACTTTCAAATTTTCCAAACCTTAAATTTTCTAACTTTCACCAATTCACGCCGAAACGACCTATGGACCTCCAAATTGACATACGGACACGCTCCTAAGTCCAAAATGACCATATGAAACTATTAGAACCGTCAAAGTTCCATTCCAGAGTCGTCTATCCAAAAGTCAAACTACAATCAATACTTTAAACTTAAAGCTCCGACTTAGGGACTATATATCCCATTTCACTCCGAAACTCCCCCAAAAACAAAACCAAACACCACAGCAAGTCCCGTAACCACAATACAACATAGAGGTAGCAATTAATAGGGGAACAGGGCTAAAATACTCAAAATAATAGGCCGGTTCATTACACTGAGTATCACAAATAATGCAAACGCAAAAAATAACTCGCATTTGCGAAGTTCCCACCTTTGCAAATGCGGTCCAAGCTTTGCTTCTACGGAGTTTTCCCATTCTAGCCAATGTGGCAAATGCGACAAAGGATTCGCAAATGAGATCAACCCACCTATGTCAAATGCGGCTCACACATCGCAAATTGCGAAGTCTCCTGCCCCTTCCCAGTATCGCAAATGCGAGCACTGTCTTGCAAGTGCGAGTCTCACATTTGCGATTAAGTCCTCGCAAATGCGAGATGTGCAGACTTGATGCACCAACATTCCTCAACAGTCTAAAATTATTTTCGAACACATCCGAAACTGAATCGAGCCTCTTGGGCTCCTAACCAAGCATGCACACAAGTGTAGTAACTTCATACAAACTCGCTCGCTAACTCAAAACATCACAATAACATCAAATATCAAGAATCGACCATCAAAACTCAAGAATTTTCAAGTTACAACTCATTTTTCAAATTTTCACGTAACGCGCCAAAACGCGCTCGGGTCACCCGGGACCCCAATATACATAATAATTCAAAAATATTATATGAACCTACATGAACGGTCAAAACACCAATCCGATTTCGTTTACAAAAACGTTGACTGTGGTCAACTGTAATCATTTTTAAAGTCAAAAACCACATTTTCCTTGAAAATTCATATTTAAATTTTCCGAAAATTGAAACACACCACACGCACATATCATAAATCATCAAATAGAGCTATGAAAAGTCTTCAAACATAGAAAAAAAGCTAGTACTCAAAACAAACCAGTCGAGTCATTACATATAAATATATTTTAGTGTAAATAATTATATATGTGTGTAATTACATTTAGTTATATAATATGTAATTATAAAAGGCGAAATACATAAACAACCCCTTGAAATTGTCCTCAACGACCAGCTGAACACCTCAATTGACCCCTTTATCATTTAGACATTTCAAGTGACTGTTAATTAGATCAAATAGACACCCAAGTGCAACAGACTAGATACGTGAGTTACACTTGCCAATGATGTGTCAAATGAGTCAATCAGCGAACGACACGTGTAATTTATAATTAAAACTTAACACTTATAATTAAAAAAAATAAAATGAATTTAAAGAAGAAATAAACCTTTTGCCCTCACTATTAACCAAAGAAGCCCCCCCACTTCATCTTCTTCCTTTATAACCAAAACTAGCGCTATCCCCACCCCACACCATTCATCTTCTTTCTTCTGCCCTTCTTCTGCGTCTCCTTCCCCTTTTCCCTGATCCACTCTCCATCCAACTAATTAAACACATATCTTTCCGTTAGACCCCTTCCCCTTTCCACCTTCTTCTCCAACATGCCCTATACTCAAAATTTATCCATCCATACTTGATGACACAAAGTTAGAAAGATGCCCGGCGCCAAAGATCTCCACTTGCAAAGGGTTGAAAAGAATTACAATTACTTATTCGTTGGCAATGTTATTTTAATTTAAAAATTTTGTCTGCATTTATCAAGTTTACAGATGTAGCCAAGCAAATCATAAATCCGATTGAGACGTTCCAAGTAGAGAATCTTGATCTTGTTAGAGATCAACAAAAAAGAATCATGATCCACTGGGATTTTGGGTCTTCTTTCTCCGTCATTTTCTTGGTCACAAATTTGGACTTATTTTACTTTTATTTTTCTAATTTATTATTTTTGGTGTAAAATTTTCCATCGATTTAAATAATTGGTTGTTGTTTGTGTGTTTTTGTTGGAATGAAGGTATGTTATATGAAAGAGGGTGTTTATCTAGTGGAGATTTGGTGGTTTTTTGCAGCTATTATTGCTGCAATTTTGCTGCTTTTTTCGGCTATCTCGGGATTAGTTTTGGCTCAACAGATATAGGCGAAGCTCTAGAGGTTATGGGCAGTAAGTTTTGATGAAAGGCGATATTTTTCAGTGATTTAAGGTGGCTTAGTTGGAGCTTTAGTGAGTGATTTTCATGGAGGCTATGGTGGTTTCATGGTGGGTTGCAGTTGAAAGAAGAAGAGAGGCTAAGGTGAGGTATTTCATGTTTTTTCTTTTTAAAAAAAATAAAAATTAGGCTGCAAAAATATATCATGTGCTCAAAATTTGGTTAGCAATCACGCATATGCTACATCAACGACATGTGTTTACTTGATCTAAATAGCAGTCACTTGAAGTGTCTAAATGATAAAGGGGTCAATTGAGGTGTTCAGCTGGTCGTTGAGGACAACTTCAAATGGCCATTTATGTATTTCGCCAAAAACTATACATAGTTATATAATGCAAGAAGCATGTCGATATTTGTCCCTTATCATTGTCAATATCTAAGATCTAATCATCTTTTTTTTTTCTCTTTCTTATTTTAAAAAAGAAGCAAAAAAAGAAGAAGAAGGGGGAATTCCTAAAACAAATGGCTCTCACAACAACAGTTAAGCTGTAGCATAGGTATATTTTTGAAATAGTACAAATATTAAAAGCTAAGGGTTCGTTTGGTACGAGGGATAAGGGATAACTAATTTCGAAATTAAATTTGAGATGCGTTTATTCTATATTTGATTGGTATAAAATCATGGTATGACTAAATTCGAAAATAATTATTCCGAAATTGTATTATTTTTTTATCCTTTTAAGAGGGTAGGGTAACTAATCCTCAGATAACTAATCATGAAATAATTTATTTATAACCAACCGACCCTTAAGTGTGCACCAAAACTAATGATCATGACATGCTTTGTTTTTTAACTTCTATGTTGTTCACTTAATTACTATTTTACTTTCACTTCAATCGCCAAGAAACCCACTCCTATCACCGATCACACTCCCCACCATAACATTCAATAATTCCACAAATGATTTACACTACTATTCTATATATAATGGAGTATATATAAGAAAAAAGAGAGAAATTCCAAAATAAGTTTCTTATCCAGTGTTCCTAACCAGTTACTACTACTGAAACAAGATTTCACAACTGTAAGATCCACTGCCATAGCTTACTCTTGCAGTAATATAATCTGAGTCCTAAACCTAAATAATGACTTTTGGGACTCAAAATACATTTATATAATTTTAAAAAAAAGTTACTTTTCTACTTAAAACGCAGATGCGGAAATGGGCGAGAGGAGCTGGAACTGCAGATGCAGATGTTTGAGCGCACCTGCGATAATGCAGGTGCGGGATTTTGATTGCAGGTGCGGTCCTTGGGTGGTTAAGTGAATTCCGCAGATGCGCACCTGGGATCGCAGGTGCAAGATTTCGATCGCAGAAGCAGTTTAGCTGGGGCAGAACATATAAATTTAGCCCTTCGCAATTTTTGAGTGGTTTTTCACTGTTTTCATGCGGGTTTGAGCTTGGGAGAGCAATTTGAAGAAAGAATTCAAGGGGGTTTCGTGGAGGTAAGATTTTTGGACCCTAAACTTATTTGTATGATAGTTTTTGACTGATTAAGCTTGAAATCTATGGAAATTAGTAGCAAAAAATGGGGGTTTAGGGCTTGGATATCGAAGACCTTAATCTAGGGATTTGATGGGTTATTTGTGGTCGGATTTTGGTATTCTTGGTATGTATAAACTCGTGAGAGTGTAAGGATTCTAGTTTTATGAATTTTATCGGAATCCGAGATGTGGGCCCAGGGGTCGGGTTTGGCCAATTTCGGGATTCTTGATGTAAATTGATTATTTTCGCATGGGCTCTATTCCCTTAGCATATATTGATGTTGTAATTCTGATTTTGGATAGATTCGACGCGAGTTGAGGCCGAGTTGAGAGGCAAGGGCGTCACAGAGTAGTATTTCATCCGGTTCGAGGTAAGTAACCATTGTAAATCTGGACCTGAGGGTATGAAACATATTGTTTTGATAAATGAGGTGACACATATGCTAGGTGATGAGCGTGTGGGCGTGCACTGGTAGGGATTGTAACTTGGTCCATCCCGTAGCGACTATTAAGCCGCGTATTTGATTTGAAATCTTATGATATCCGTATTTTAGAGATTGATACTATGTGTGGGGTTGTACGCCATGTTTGGGGCCTTGTGCCGACCTGTTTAGACCCTTAGGAGTATTTTTACTACTTTCCTCACTCTGTTTGATTTGAAAGCGTATCCTCAGTCATGTTTTACATGTTATTTGTTTAAAACCGATTTCATCACTCTTTTTCTTAATATATGAAAACTTTTTAGGCTGAGTTCCTTAATTTTTACTGATATGCCCCGAGTGGCCATGAGGTTAATGACTGAGAGAGGTTTAGGACCTAATGGTGAGGATTATATATCTATTATGGATCAGGTTGCACGCCGCAACGATATTATATATACGGATCGGGCTGCACGCCACAACAATATACATATGGATCTGGCTGCACGCCGCAACGATATGGCGCTTGGGCTATAGGAGCCCCTCCGGAGTCTGTACACCCCCAGTGAGCGTAGTCGACTATAAACTATAGACGAGCTGCATGCCACAACGATATTATATATACACTATGGATCGGGCTGCACGCCGCATCGGTTATTACTATTATTATTATTATGAGACATTTATTGAGCTGGAGTGCTGAGTGTGAGCACTGATTGACCAGAGCTGAGTCATGAGTAACTGAGAGGCTGCCCGAGAGGCTATATTTATGAGTGATACCTTGCCCGAGGGGCCCGTTTATGATATTTTACTGCTTTCACTCTTCTTTCTACACTGAGCCTCTGTTGAAAAAGGTTGAATAAATAATTTCAAAGTATTTTAATATAAACTGATGTTTTTATGAGATAACTGGCTATGGAACTGCTGATTTTGACTTGATATTCTGTTGAAAACTCTTATATGATTTTAAATTGCACGTCACTGCACTTAGACCTTATTTACTTTAGTTACTTACTGAGTTGGCATGCTCACATTACTCCCTACACCTTGTGCGCAGATCCAGGTGCCCGAGCATCAGAGTGAGAGCTTCCAGCACTCTCAGAGTTTATCCGGAGATCGCAAGGTAGCTGCACGACATTCACAGCCCTTCCTTCCTCCTTCCTATCTTAGTATTTTGTTGTTTCAGACTTATTTTGTATTACTTTGACAGTGTCTTGGTTGTATTTAGAGGCTCATGACTAGTAACATCGGATTCGGGATGTATTAGTGTATTTCATACTGTTCCGCATATTTCTGTTGATTTTCATTTTACTTATGAAAGTTTGAGACTTAATTGATTTTTGAAAAATGATTTTATAAAAGTAATTCGATGAGGTAAGCGTTGGATTGGCTTTCCTAGTACTGTGATATGCGCCATCACGACCGGGGTATTTGGGGTCATGACAAGTTGGTATTAGAGCCTAGGTTTCATAGGTCTCGTGAGTCGTGAGCCAGTTTAGTAGAGTCTCGCGGATCGGTACGAAGACGCGCGTACTTATCCTTGGGAGGCTGCAGAACCTTTAGGAAAAACTTCACATTCTTGAATTCTTATCATGCAACATTGATTCAGCATGAAATGTAACTCCTTGAATTTCTTCCACGCATTCGTGTGCGCACATGAGCGCTCGATATCAGTTGTGCATCGACGGCTTGTGATTCCCAGATCGAGGGGCGTGATATGATTTCCATGTGTTGATGTTGGGCCAGTCTGGAGTACTTGAGGCCGCTCTATGCTTATAGCTTAAGCACTGAGGTATTGATTGTGTGAGCACGTGCTTTTGGATTTATATGTTTGATAGTGTCCCTATTAGGGGAAGTGATGGCTGGATAGCTACGTGATGAGTATGGCGTGATTACGAGATGTGTTCATATGATTTAAATGAGACGAGAAGGGTCTGTTTGGGGGTACCAAGGACTACCTGGTGCTTGATTTCCGTCGTGATTTGATGTATAGCCCCAAGTTTTGGGTGTGTTGAAGGATCTCTTCATATTGTCTAGTTGGGAAATGAAGTAGATTTCATGTCGTGAGATGAGTTCAGACTTAGGAAGATTAAGTGATTGCGTGTTGTTTATGACGATGGAAGGGCATAAAGAAATGTTAGTTTGAGACGAAACAGGTGGGTTATCTCCTGCGGGGTATCCTGAGGGCGTGTGATCCCTATGCCATTTTGGTAGCGAGTCCTCATTTACCAGTGGATTATATGTGCTGTAGATTGAGTTTGAATCGCATATGATAGTTATCTTGACTGTTACGAGTATGAATGCGAGATTTGCAAATGATTTAAAGTACTAGGTGGTTTGTGTTGCACGGGCTTATGAAGGATTTAGTTCAATCTCACTATAGTAATATGACAGTAGTAGAGTATGGGCATTGTGAGTTTTTGCGTGTTTTGATCTATGGCTTTGAGCCAAGTGGGGGAGTGTGCTATTGGTAAGTTGATTGTACGGATAAGTGTCGCATTAGTTTCAGTTTGAGGTATACTAGTGAATCAGTTATGACTTGCCGAGGTTGAGATCAAGGATGACTCGAGTAAAGGGAATTTCTGGATACGAGTTGTATTAGGTTTTATGAGTATTTGAGAATCATGGAATGATATGAGTTATTATTGGTTAAGGATGTAACGTGTGTGGAGCAGAAATTTATTTTGTTGCATTAAGGTGGGGTTACTTCTATGGACGTTGCTGTTCTAATACTGCACCGGTCGTGCGGTTCATTTAATCAGTCTAATTGAAACCTGAGTAGAGTGGATGACTCCCGAGAATGGTTTTGAAGGATCCAAAAGATCTACATGTATTAATTGGAAACCTTCTGGATGTGTGTTGGCTAAAAACTAAGATTTATATGGGAGGATGTCAGGACTTGTGGCATTTCTGTATCATTGGAGATTTTACATACCAGTATCAAGAAGGCAAAGGTAATGGCTTTAGATTTGCAGAAGGTCTCTTCAGAGAGGGTATATCGGTTGTGGTACTTTTGGGGGTGCTTCAGAAGAATACAGTGGTTTGTGAGCCTTAGAGCGGTGCAGTTTATGCTAAAGTTCATGGGGCAAGTTTTAATTAAGGATAATGGTGTACTAGTAAGGAAATGTATCAATTTGAAGATAATTCTGAAGGAACTCAGAGAATTAGGACAACTTGGTAGTATGTTGGATCTGCATGGTAGCGGATATGATCGGTTCTTGGGTGCTTATGAGGTAATGAGTGTCTACAGGTGTTTCGCGGCAATGCTTTTGGGTTTTGGGTGACCTACGTATCTTGGCTGATTTAGAAGGATTCAGTCCTGACGTTTTAGTTTTGTGCAAATAGAATTTAGAGAGTTCTTGATAGTTTCTACCATGGTTAGAGAAGTATATTTTCTACTGGCGTGAAGAGCATGTGATGAATAGTGATTTTCTTCAAGATGGGATCAAATGGAAAGTTCTTGGATAGTTGAGTACGTAGCTGCTTGTGGCTCGGAAGGGGTTATGAAGTTCTCATAGTTATCATGGGATGGCATAGTATATACGGTATGTTGTGTAGGGTTGAAATTGGCATATGTAAGGTCACGATTCAGTTCGGAAAGGAAGGGTCATAAATTCTTGGACAACATGGGCAGTTTTAGATGATTAGGCAAATTATATTGCTAATTGGTGTGGCTTGATGAGGGCATACGTTTAAGAAAGAGCAATGTGATTGAGTTAATAATACATCATTGGTATCACAACTCTCTCTTGTTGGATCGACTGCTGATATTCGAGTTTGCTTGGTGGCACAAAAGAATTTTTGGAATATCTCTCGTGGAATGATGGGGTATTAGAGGTGTGGTATGTACTCGGACGATGGAATTAGGATCGGATATGGTGATTCGTGTGCTATATGGATTTGGAGACTGGGAGTTCTCATAAACAAGTTATGTTGTGGTTGTAGGTTGCGTGTGTCGGCCTTGTATGGTGACCATCGGGGTTTGGAGACCCGAGTGAATTCTTTGTTGCTTGGTATGTTAGATTTTGATGTGATATTGGTTATAGACTGGTTGTCTCCGTGTCGTGTTATTCTAGACTGTTGCGCTAAGACGGTGACGTTGGCTATGCTGGGGATGCCACGGATTGAGTGGAGAGGTTCGACGGATTATGTTCCCAGTAGGGTGATTTCATTTTTGAAGACCCAGCAGATGGTTGGGAAGATTTGTCTTTCTTATTTGGCCTTCGTGAGGGATGTCAATGTAGAGACTCCTACCATTAATTCGGTTCCGGTGGTGAGGGATTTTTCCGGATATGTTTCCTGTTGTCGGGCATGCCGCCGGACACGGTTGTTGATTTCGGTATTGATTTGGTGTCGGGCACCGACGGAGTTAAAAGAGTTGAAGGAGCAACTTCAGGAACTCCTTGATAGGGGGTTCATTGGTAGACCTATATAGATGTTTGTTCTACATCGAGACGACTTTGTTGACTCCGAGTTGCTATTGTTGAGGGATGTGTTGATTCGTTTGCTATGGAGGGATGTGTGCTGGGGTGATCTATGAGTTATTTTTCCATGTTGCGAGGCGTTATAATTTGCTTGTTATAGGCACCTATGGTGCGGTTCTATTTGGGCCTCATGGTGAAATTCGAGCGGGAAGAGTATTGGGTATTGCTCGGTGGATGCAGTATTGTTTATGTCCTTTCAGGTTGCATGGTCTTATGTCATTTGCTTCGCCATGGTTATGATGATTTGCTTTTGGTATTAGAAATCAAATTGCGTGTGGTTGTTGATTTTGAGCACAATGACTTGAGGTGTTTCATGTGGACCAGTGTTTGGATAGGGTCGCGCATTGCAACAAAGTTATACGGAAGTATGATCCTTTGGGTTGGATTCGTGTGTCTGGTTCTACGATGTGTGATGGGTTCTCAGCATTGTGTTGTGGTGGTATTGGTGAGCTTGCGGTACAGCTCTCTCCTTCAGGCTGCACGGTGCAGCGGTTATTACTATTATTATTATTATTATTATTATTATTATTATTATTATTATTATGAGACATCTATTGAGCCGGAGTGCTGAGTGTAAGCACTGATTGACGAGTTGAGTCACGAGTGACTGAGAGGCTGCCCGAGAGGCTATACTTATGAGTGATACCTTGCCTGAGGGGCCCGTTTATGATATTTTGCTGCTTTTACGCTTCTTTCTATACTGAGCCTCTGTTGAAAAAGTTTGAATAAATGATTTTAAAGTATTTTAATTGAAACTGAAGTTTTTATGAGATAACTGGCTATGGAACTGTTGATTTTGACTTGATATTCTGTTGAAAATTCTTATATGATTTTAAATTGCTTGTCACTGCACTCAGACCATATTTACTTTAATTACTCATTAAGTTGGCGTGCTCACGTTACTCCCTGCACCTTGTGTGCAGATCCAGGTGCCCGAGCATCAGAGCGAGAGCTTCCAGCACTCTCAGAGTTTATCCGGAGATCGCAAGGTAGCTGCACGGCGTTCGCAGCCCTGCCTTCCTCCTACCTATTTTACTATTTGGTTGTTTCGGACTTATTTTGTATTACTAAGACAGTGTCTTGGTTGTATTTAGAGGCTCATGACTAGTGACACCGGATTCGGACTGTGTTAGTGTATTTCATACTGTTCCGCATATTTCTGTTGATTTTCATTCTACTTATGAAATCTTGAGACTTAATTGGTTTTTGAAAAATGATTTTATAAAAGGAATTCGATGTGGTAAGTGTTGGATTGGCTTGCCTAGTACTGTGATAGGCGTCATCACGACCGGGGTATTTGAAAATTAGAGTTGTATTGGGACGTGAATAAAATTTTGGATTGTTTTAAATTTTTGTGAGTGATCTGAGTGAAAATTTAGAAAAATAGCTTTTTGGAGTTTTTCAAATTTTCGAACAATTCCAAAATTCATCTTCAAGACTGAAAATTTTATGGCCAAACATTGATTTCGAAAAAAAGTGGAAATTTTTCAGAAAACGTGAAAAAATTCTTATGTCCAATCGGGCTCTTAGTGTCTATATATACAGTTACAAAGAATGTGTGAGGCCAAAAGTGAATAGAAGTAGAAGACACTAATTACTACTGGATTGGGCCTGTGAATGGGCCTGATCCATATCCAATCTAACAGCCCCCTGCAAGCTGGAGGTCGACTGAACTCCAAGCTTGGATAAAGTGCGATGATGAGGAACACCAGACAATGACTTGGTCATGAAATCAGCCAACTAGTCAGCATAAGAGACATGATGGAGAGATATTGCTCCAGAGGATAGCATATCACGCACAAAGTGGCAATCCACCTCGATGTGCTTTGAGCGCTCATGAAATACCGGGTTCTTAGCAATATGAATGACGGACTGGCTATCACATAAAACAAGAACTGAAGCAGTGATTGGGCAGCCTAAATCATGAAGGAATCGAACCAACCATGCCACTTTAGTCGCAACTTTGCGGAGGGCTCTATACTCCGCTTCAACAAAAGACAAAGATACAGTTGGTTGTTTCTTGGATTGTCAAGAAACAGGAGAACCACCAAATGAAATGTAAAACCCAGAAACAGACCTCCTCGAAATGGGACAGGTAGCCCAATCAGAATCACCGTACGCCACGAGAGAAAAGTCAAAAGAGTTACTCAACAAAATACCTTGACCAGGATCATTCAACAGATACCTCAAAACATGTAGGGCACTGAGCATGTGAGGAACTCTTGGATCCTTAAGAAATTGGCTCAAGTGTTGGACAGAGAAGGCAATATCGGGTCTGGTGTGTTGTAAAAAATTCAACTTACCAACAAGCCTTCTATAGAGAGAAGGATCAGGAAGGCAGTCACCCTCAGTTGGAGACAACTTAATTAAAATATCCAAAGGGGTAAGAACAGGAGTCAAGGCCTCACAATGGAACTCATTCAAGAGATCATGAATATACTTTAGCTGATTAACAAGATAACCTTTGGCAGTAGAGTGCACCTCAAGTCCCAAAAAATAGTGTATAGACCCAAGGTCTTTAATCTTAAGCTAGTGGTCTAAAAAGGACTTGAGAGCAGCCATTTCAGAGAGATCAGAACCAGTCATAAAATGTTATCAACATAGATAACTAAAACAATAACAAAAGCACTAGAACACTTAGTGAACAATGAATAATCATTTTGCCTGGATATATAACCTCTAGAAAGTAAGGATTCACAAAGCTTAGCAAATCATTGCCTAGAGGCTTGCTTCAAACCATAAAGTGACTTTTTAAATTTGTAGACTAAATAAGTTGAAGAAGAGGAAGTGATAGAAGTAGAAGCACACAAACCAGGGGCGACATACATATATACTTCTTCATGAAGATCACCATGAAGAAAAGCATTATTCACATCCAACTGATATATTGTCCAGCCCTTTTTAGTAGCAACAATAAGCAAACATATGAGAGTAGTGATATTAATAACAGGGAAAAACATCTCAATATAATCAATACCTTCCTTTAGAGAATCTCCTCGTATTACAAGCCTAGATTTGTATCTTTCAATGGTGCCATCGTATTATTGTTTAATCTTAGACACCCATTTGCAAGGGTAGCCTTCTTACCGTAAGGGAGTGGGACTATGTCCCAAGTCTGATTGGCTTCAAGGGCTTGGAATTCCTTAAGCACAGCCTCTTGCCATGCAGGATTTGAAGCAGCTTGTTGATAGAACTGAGGTTCTTGCATGTGAAGCTCAGAAGAGGTGACCTTAGAAGTTGGAGCAATGGAAGAAGAAATATAGTCTTGAAGGTATGGGGATTGGAGGTTCTTGTATATTTCCTAAGAGGTGTAGGAGGTGAAGGAGCTAGAGAAGGTGAAGAGATAGAACTGGGAGGAGAAGGAACATAGTGACTATTAGTAGAAGGAACTGGAAAGGAAAGAATATGAGGCAAAAGAGGAGCAGGAGAAGACTCAGAGACAACTTCTGAAGGTTAAAAGGGAACTAGACAAGGTGGGAAGAGAACTGGGGAAGATTGAACAGGGGGAGAGTCAATGAAATGGGAATTGGAAGAAGAATAAAAAATAGGAGGAGAAGAAGCAAAATAATAAGGGAAAATCTGCTCATGAAATACAATATCTCTAGAATATAAAATAGAGTGAAAGGAAAGATTAAGAAGTTTGTATCCCTTTTTGCCCAAGGGATACCCCAAAAATACATATGCAATTGCTCTTTGATGAAATTTGTCCCTTCCTTGTTTGGGTGAAGTAGCAAAATAAAGACAACCTAAAGACTTTAAGTGTTCATAAGTAGGAGGAGAACCAATGAGTTTTTCAAAAGGAGATAAATTTGCAACACAGAAGATAGAAACCTATTTATGAGATAGGTGGCAGTGAGAACACAATCCCTCCAATATTTTAAAAAAAGCTTAGATTGATATAAAATAGCTCTAAAAGTCTCGAGAATGTGTTTGTATTTTCTTTTATCTACTCTATTTTGTTGAAGAGTATGAGAAAATATAGTTTGATGCAAAATCCCAAGATCAGCGAAGAAAGAAGAAGCTTCATAACTACTGCCCAACTCGTATGCATCGTCAGATCTAGTAGTTTTAACAGAGGAATGAAAATGATTTTAACCATGATAACAAAATCCTTAATGATGGAAAGGAATTACTTTTGCAAGAAAGTAAATGTGTCCAAGTGACTCTACTATAATTATCCACAATAGTAAGAAAGTTTTTGAACCCATTGTAAGTTTGAACATAATATGGTTCCCAAAGGTCAACATGTATAAGTTGAAAAGGTGCAATAGACTTAATGGTACTATTTGAAAAATATAATCTTTGTTGTCTTACCATGGGACAAATAGAACAAACAAAAGGTTGTTTGGATGGAATTTTATCTTTAAGAAAGGAAATGGATAGAATTCTATGATAAGGCATGTGTCCCATTCATTGGTGCCAGAAAACATCAGTTTTATTGCTATGAACAGAATGCAAAGAACTGCCATTACAAAATGTATTTTTGCAAGAATGGAAACTATTTACAATGTCATTGTCACAGGGATGAGAATTATGTACAGTGGAATTATCATAAGGTGGTAGAGAATCACAGCATGAATCAGCAGTAGTAGAAGCTTCAGCATGCAGAAGATATATTTTCTTCTCAGTTTTACTAATTACCAACGACTTCTTCAGAGAATGTCCATGTAGAGTACAAGAGAAATTGGTAAAGAGAGCTGAAAAACATTGAATTTGACTGAGTAATTGACTTACAGAAATGAGGTTAAACTAAAACGAATGAACAATTAATACATCAGGCAAAACAATGTCAGAAGTTAAAGACAAAGAACCAGTTGGAGCCACTTTTACTTTGTAACCATTAGGAAGAGTAACTAGTTTAGGAAAAGGAAGTAGGGAAACATTAGAGAGTAAATATTTGTGTGGTGTCATGTAATTTGTTGCTCCAGAATCTAAAATCAAAGGTTCGCCCTTAAGCTGAAACAAACAACATAGAAAAGCACCTACAACAGAAATAAGAGAACTACCCAGAGTACCTGCAAAATTTGTAGAGGCATTGGTGTTGGCAGAGGAGTCCTGCGCTACTTGATGCAAATTCACTTGTTGAAAAAGAGACATTAGGTGTTGGTACTGCTCCTTACTGAAACCATGGGGAGCACACTCAGTGAACTTGGATGTACCAGAATCAAATTTGCAACCTTCAATGCTTTGGACACAAGAAGCCGACCTCCTTCCTCTAGTAAACTTGAATTCAGCAGGTTACCCATGTAACTTATATCATTTCTCTACAGTGTGTCCCGGCTTCTTGCAGTATTTTAAGAGACTATGGAGGAAGTTTTCTTTGGATCAAAATTCACCCTTTGAGTAAATGATCTGGAAGGATTGTGAGGTCCAGAAGCAACAGAGAAAGACACGGAGTCATTTGAGACACTGGGAGAATGAGTAGAATTCTCTCTTTAGTGTTCATCATATTGAAGCATGGAGTATGCTTTACTAATTTTTGGAAAAGGTGACTGCATCAGGATATCACTCTTCGCGGTAGAATATGCTTTATTAAGACCACTAAGGAATTGAAATAGCTTATGATCCTCAAGAAATTTAGGCAAGGCACCATACGAGCACACATGCCCTACATATGCAGTGTTTAACTCATCCCATAAAATCCTTAATTTTGCAAAATATGACGCTATGTCAGAGGATTCTTGAGTGAGAGAACTAATTTCCTTCTATATTTGAATTTATTTTGAATCATCAGATTGTCCAAATCTTTCATTGATATCAATCCAAATTTCTCTAGCAGTATTAAAACTCAACAAACTCGTAGCAATATCTCTAGATAAAGAGTTGGTGATCCATGCAATCACCATGTCATTATAACGCTCCCAATAAGGGTAATAGGGTGAAGAAGGGGATGGCGGAGAAACCCTATCAATGATCAACCCAAGTTTGTTTTTCTTAGAGAGTGAAATAAACATACTTTTCCTCCAAATAACAAAATCACTACCATTGAAAGAAATATGCACCAACCGAGTACCAGGATTGTTAGACGGGTGAAGATAAAAAGGATGAGATGCGGGAAGGGAGAAATCCACAAACCCATTGTTATTGGAGTTATTAGAAGACGGACTAGCTTGTGCCTCCATATCGTTAATCAAACTACCCATAGCATATAAAACCTCACATTAAAGTAGAGAACTTGTGAAGAGAATTACCTTGCCAGAGCCACCGCTTAATTTTTGATTGGAAATTGATATTGTCAGTGAGAAAACTCCTAGGAAACTTGATAAGGGTACTATTGGACGAATCAACAGAGTGAGAGCTACACGAATCGATGCTATGTTACCATGATAAACTATAGAAATGAGACTAATTTGAGCAGAAACGTGCGAGAAAGAACCCTAATGTCACGATCCAAAAATTGACCGTTGTGATGGCGCCTATCATGGAACTAGGCCAGACTCAACTCAACAACCCCACACAGTAAAATAACCTTAAAATAATGATGGAAGCAGTTAACATATAAGAAACTTTTTTGAAAACATAACAAATCCCAAAGTACGATACCATCCAGCCTAAAACCGGGGTGTCACTGAGTACATGAGCATCTATTTGGAATACAATCCACTACAATGTCTAAAGAAAACAACTGAAAAATACATCAAATGATAAAGAAGGAGAGTCAAGGCCTACGAACGTTGTGCAACTACCTTAGTAGTCTCAAAACTCTGGGGCCTCAATCAGCAACCGCCGCTGCAAACAAAGTTGTCTAGATCTGCACACGAGGTGCAGGAAGTAATGTGAGTACACCAACTCAGTAAGTAACAACTACAAACTTTGGACTGAAAGGTAGTGACGAACTCAACCACAACAGATATAATAGAAATAAATGTGCAGGAACGTAGGCATGCTTTCAAGTTAAATAGACAGCTCAAGGCAATAAAGTAAATACAGATTTGAACAGTGTAAGGTATACAACTCAGCTATCTCTACATGCTAATGCACGGACTGTATGAAATGCACCATGTGCTCTCACTCTCAAGTGCTCAACCACTCGGTACTGTATATGGCCACCCGGACCAGAGAAGATCCATCCCAGAACATATACAACACAGACTATAAGTCACCCAGTACCGAGGAAAAAGGGCAATCCTACCCTGTATAGAAGATCCATCTCCAGGTATCAAGTACATCGGACAAATCTATGTACAGGTAAATCCATCCCTCAATAATATCATTCGTGCTCACTGGGTTGTGTTACAGACTCTGGAGTGGCTCCTACGGCTTAAGCGCTATCATAATCATCAGTATAACTGTTGCGGCATGCAGCCTGATCCCATAACTGTCACTTATAATCATGCTCTCGGCCTCACTCAGTCAACAATCTCTCCAGTCTCACCCACGGGCTCACAATGTCATGAAAACAAACCTGGAACAATAATATGATAAATCAATAAATAACTGAGACTAAGATATGATATAAAAATGCATGAACATGACTGAGTACGAAATATCAATGGAAATAGTGAGATGACAAGAAGAAACGACCACTAAGGGTACCAACAATACCGGCATAAATCCTAAACATGATATCTAGTATGACTTACAACTAAATTACTTTACCACATGATTAAAACATGGATATCAACAGGATAGAGTCACTAAACGGTGCCATGGAATCATCCGGGCCATAATTCTCACGGTGCATGCCCGTAGCTCGTCACTTGGCATATGCGTCACCACAATACTAATCACATATCACATAATTTGGGGTTTCGACTCATAACCAAGTTTGAAAGTGTTACTTACCTCGAGCCGAGAAAAATCCTAGTCCGCAATGCCCTTGCCTCTCAAATCAGTCTCCAAACATCTTGAATCTAGCCACAAGTAATACAATACAATCAATATAGTCTAAAGGGATCAATTCCACAAGAAAACTACCAAATTAGAGCCAAAATCCGAAATCAACTCAAACCTGGCCCTCTGAGCCCACGTCTCAAAATCCAACAAAAGTCACAAAACCCGAAAGCCCATTCACTCACGAGTCTAACCATACTAAATTTATCAAAATTCGATGTCATTTGGTGATCCAAAACCCCAAAATTTACTCTCTAATTCTCAAGCCCTAAACCCCCAAATTTCTAGCTCAAATCCTTAATTAGATGATGAAGAATTCCATAGATTCACAAAATTTAGACCAATCTGGGTTATAATCACTTACCCCAATGTTCTCCATGAAATCTTCGAAAAATAGCCTCTCTACCGAGCTTCTCAAGTCTAAAATCGAAGATGGAAGTCCAAAAATCGAGCTGGTATTTTTCTGCCTAGAAATACTGCACTTGCGGACCTTTAACGCTTCTGCGACGCCGCACCTGCGGAAAATCCATCGCAGGTGCGGATTTCACTTAAAATCAAAGAATCTTCTCCTGCACCCCATGACTGCATCTGTGCATATCGCAGATGCGGAAATCCTTCGCACCCGCGGCTCCCTCTCGCACCTGCGCCCTGCTGTCCGCATCTGCGACTCTCGCAAGTGCGGGAAAATCTTTGACATGCGAATCCTGCCCAGCTCATTCTTGGCTGCTTCTGCGGCTCCTCCTTCTCTTCTGTGGGCTTGCACCTGCGGTTCCCACTCCGCAGGTCTGGTTACACCAGTAGCAGCAACACTTCAGCTGCAATTCCTCAACTCAAATCAAGCCGTCAACCACCCAAAATCACTCTGAGACCCCCAGGACCACAACCAAACATGCAAACATGTTCTATATCATCATACGAACTTAGTCAAGCCTTCGAATCACTTAAAATAACATCAAAACACCAAATTACACCCGAATTCAAGCCTAAAGAACTTTTAAACGTTCGAACTCCACAAAAAACACCGAAACCTACCAAACTACGTCCGCTTGACCTCAAATTTTGCACACAAGTCAGAAATGACACCACGAGCCTACTCCAACTTCCGAAAATCCAATCCAACCCTGGTATCAAAAATCTTCATGCCGACCAAAATCGCCAAAATTCTAACTTTCGCCAATTCAAGCCTAATTCTACTACAGACTTCCAAATCACATTTCAGACACGCTCCTAAGTCTAAAATCACCTAACGGAGCTAATGAGACCATAAAAATTCAAATCCCTCATTTATACATAAGTCAATATCCAGTCAACTTTTCCAACTTAAGCTTTCAATTAAGAGACTATGTGTCTCAATTTACTCTGAAACCACTCCAGACCCGAACAAACTAATTTGGTAAATCATAATATAGCTAAAGAATGAAAAAGAAGTAGAAAATGGGGGAACAGGCTGTTACTCTCGTAACAACCGTCCGGGTCGTTACACCTAATCTCGAAGAGAGAAGGAGAAATATTATTTCATATCTGAAAGAAATAATCTGCTGCCTTTTTCCTTTACAACTTAGTGCCTATATACAATTACAAAGAAGGAAATTTTACCTCCTATAGAAAAGCTTTACACCCTATTTATTATAAATAAAAATTCTTTTAAAATATTATTTTCTATAACTATCTTTTAGTTTTTATAGCAAAATATGTATTTATTATCACATCCTATCGTTAAGCCATTAAATACGTTGTCTAATATTTTCATTCTTTTAGTTTATTCTCTCCCAAAATTATCGCATAGTATCTTATTTCTCTCTACACGATCTCTCTCTCACAACGCCATTGTCTTCCCCATTGTTGAACCATGATTCTCCTTTTGTTTGCAGGTTCTTTCTCTAGATTGTTCTCAAACCCTAGAGTAGATTTGCTAGTTTTCAGCTCTATTAACATGAGTTTCAAAATGTCTTGATCAAAAATTTTAATATGAGTTGTATCTTTTCCCAAAGTGGAGTGGACATAGTCTGTTCATAGCTGAATTAATTTTGAATGTTGACATGAAAGAGGAAAGGATAGAGTAGAGGGTGGCAATGGCTAATGAGATTAGGATTATGTTTGGGAAAATGGGTTAAACCATTCACACATAACAATTGAAATGTATTTGCAGGTTCATCAACAACCATTGAAGCCGAAAGGAGAACAAAAATACGCAATGACCCTAATTGTAGATATATTTATATGTATTCGGGTCAGCATACATTGATTTTTAGTTTGTACAGTGGTTTTCTCTTCTTGTATTTAGATGTATTTATATGTATTCGATAATGCATACACTGATTTTTATTTTGTATAGTGATTTTTGACTGTTGTATTTAGATGTATTTACATGTATTTGAGTTCATACTACAATATTTTTAGATACATTGTTAGTTCTATCATTTTAATATTATTCATCAATTAGTTATGCATTCAATATAACTGTATTCATCAGTATTTTCAACTTAATTGTATCCATCTTTATTTAAAATAATAATACAATAAAATACAGTAAAATACTCTCAATACAAATAGAAAATCAATATATACAACCAATGAAATATACTCAAATAAAACAGTAATACCATGTATTAGGATTAAATAAAATATTGTGAACCAAAAATAAACTTGAATACATCGAACAATGTCAGGAAAAAAAAAACTCAAACTGTATCAGAAAAAAAAAGGGACTGAAACTCTGAAGAATACTCTATTTTTTGGTGTTTAGCGTCTGATAAATCTTCTCATTAATTGGATTGATAATGTTGTGTGTTATAATTGATTTAGGTGAGTTATATTATGAGTGTATCCCGTTAAATAAGCAGCTTACCGTTATTAAACAACTAAAGAGACCTATTATTACATTGTATTCATGAATACATGGTATGAATACATGTAAATACAGTGGCTGACAGTTGGAATGTCCTATTTTTTAGCCGATTTTTGCTACTGTATTCATGAATACAGTAGCTTGAATACATCAAATATATTACCATAACAACTGAAAGATAACTACGGAAAGTAATTATGTATATGGTAGCTATAGCAAGTTAATAGCCACTAAACAATAGTCATTTTTTAAAAATGAAATGAATACACATCTCAATACTTGAAAGTTTTTCTCTCTAGTCAAGACTTTGAAACACCACCAGTGTGTCTAAATGCCACCAACACCCAACTCCTTAACAATTCCCCCCAAACCACCGGATATCAACCCAATCACCAGCCCCATGGAAGTCAAATCCATGACAAAGGAACCTATTTCTTTTAAGGATAAACTCCTTAACAAAGAGATGAGCCTTAATATAGATCTAACCTATGATTCATCACCTCCACAACAAGTCCTAATGGATTTCCACTATGGCACAGAGATCCCAAGTGAACCATCAATTCCCTCCCACGAGTATAACATCTCAGTACCTATTACGAACGAAGATAAACAAAGAATCTACCTTCCATGGAGGTACTCTTTAATCATTAAGTTACAAGGGAAGAGGATCTCTCATGATTTGTTGAAAAAGAAACAACATCTAATGTAATCGAACGATATAGGGGAGGACTACTATATCGTTTGATTCATTAAAGAAGAGAACATGACTAATGTATTCCAAAAAGATCCATGGTTTATCTATGGTCACTTCCTCTCAGTCCAACGATGGATTCTAAATTTTGTAGCATCTAAAGCAAAGCAACACAATCTTTTACTGCAATCTGGATTCGACTTCCCCAACTTCCCATTGAATTTTACGACAAGGAAATACTACAAAAAGTAGGAAGCTCAATAGGAAGACTCTTGAAAATTGATGCTTGTACGTCGGCAGCCCTCCGAGGGAGATATGATTGTCTTTGTGTGGAACTCCCTCTAAACAAACCTGTCACCCTGTTCCTCTTTAGAGGATCTCACAAACAACATATCCATTATGAAGGTGACAAATTACTATGTACAACATGTGGTCACCTAGGCCATGTAACAACTCAGTGCAATTAACCCAAGACCATTCAAAGGCAGGAACCACTCATCAAGGATCTAGACACAATCCAATCCGGGCAAACCAAGTTGGAAGGACTATGGAAAACTATCCCTTTTAAAAGAGGTAAACGAAGAGATCTCCCAAGAAATGTCTCAGAATTACCAGAGATTGTTTAAGAACCAGGTATTAGCGTAAATATTTTTGAAGCCAAGTCAGGTAAATTTCTATCCTCTCAAAAGTTTTGTTACAAAACTAAATCTCACCAATTACAATCTTCCAACAATGGTAAAACAACCCCTCTCCCAAACCCTAGCAAAAACTCTAGCAATTTTCATGTGCTGGAACAAACCAACTCAGATGATAATTACTCTAATGACGTGAGTAACAACCTTAATACAAACATTACCAATATTAATTACGATAATATTCTCACAATCCACGATAAAAAAACCCGTTAAAAATAATCAAAACACTAATCTCCCTAACAAGGATATTACCAATAAAATAATAGATAAAACAATTGGCCCATTTTTCACCCCACACACCCAAACATTCCCCCCTACCAGCTACACCCACCATGCCTCTCACCCAATCAAACCCTAATAACACCCATAGTACCACCCTACCTTACAGCACCCCCCTAATGAAGATCCTATTAATCCTACCCCTAACACCCCTCTAACGTGCAACATTAACCCAACCAACTCCTATCCCTTGCATGCAGAATCTGACAGTAAACATCTGTCAAGCGATAACCAAGCCAATGAACAAATGGCCATTGATATTCCCCACAAAAAGACACCCCATCCCAATCCGCTCAAGAACCAGAAAATCTCTATTAAATACACGCCAAACCAGTCAGTTTGCATGCAAGAAAACAAATCAATCATTGCGATCCTAGGAAACATTAACTCTACCAATTTGATTGTTCCTCTATCCCCATTAAATTGTCCAAATTCTATCAAAAATGCCCAGAATCCCAATCTTAGTAAGAAGACACCATCGCCTTATCCAACTCCAAAGAATAACACTCAACTCAAACATGGAACCCAATCCTCCTCAAAACCGCCAGAATCAGAACCAAAACAATCAGCCAAGGAGGATATTGATCCAACGTCCTCTTCCTCAGAACCATCAACCATTATCCTGGCTAGAAATGGGGCTTCTAGGCCATGTACTCTCCTTCAACATCACACTAGAAGGGAGGGAAACAGTGATAGTGATCCAAAATTCTCACTTCATTGCTCAACTGATATCCAAAGGAGTTCGCATGGCGATGAACAATTACATCAACTAAATATGGTTGAACAACATCCTAAACCCCATAGCCCCATCTCTCACCACCAACCAAATTCAAGCAATGAGGGGGGACTGGAATATGCCTCCAAACTTTGTCAAAATTCATAACCCAATTCCGGTTGCGGATCTACCCTTCTTCACCCTGAAATTCCTAACCACCATGAATCCAGTGTTCACACCTTGGATTGCACATGCAAACCCTCCACCACCTCCAGATGTACCAGTTGTCCAAGCCATGCAAACCCCTCACCCTCATCAAAATCAAAACCAAATGGAGCAGGCAATGGAGGAAGAAATCGATCCAGTAAACTTGATCCCTCAAAACGTGGTCGAGGATTCAAACCTAGACGATCTAAAAATCTTTCTATTTATGGAGAGGCAAGAGCAGAAGAAAATTATATACTGTCCATTGGCAATGTACAAGTGCACAATGGACATAAGACCACCAGCA
Organism: Nicotiana sylvestris; assembly: GCF_000393655.2. Taxonomy (NCBI): domain Eukaryota; kingdom Viridiplantae; phylum Streptophyta; class Magnoliopsida; order Solanales; family Solanaceae; genus Nicotiana; species Nicotiana sylvestris. Next base: position 38,101,712 of record NC_091060.1, on the reverse strand, counting down.
GACCCTACCGTAGGAAAACACACAATGATTCTCGTTCCTTTTCAGAGGAGGAATCTCATATTCCCAAAGAGAATGAGGGAAAATGGAGACTTGAACAACCCGCTCTTAAACATGAATAGTTTGGAACATAATAGGGGGTAACAATGATAGTTTTAGGTTAAGCTTGAGGGATCTAATTGAAACACATCACCCTAGTATGGTTAGACTTTTGGAAACCAAGATGGACATCCACCTTTCTCTCCTCAATCCTTTTGGATTCACAGATATTATAGAGATTCCAGCAGATGGCCAGTCGGGAGGTATGGTTATCTTGTGGGATCATACCAAGGTTATGGTCCATAGCTTTGTGCGTAGAAGCCAGGAAATTAGTGCCACAATTGAGGTATTCTCCCTTAACAAAACTTGGTATTTTACTTCTATTTATGCTAGTAATGATAGTAAAATTAAGAATACTATGTGGAACAATTTATTAGACATGCATAGTAAAATTAGTGGTCCTTGGTTAATAGGGGGTGATTTCAATGATGTCATATGCTCCGATGAGAAATTAGGTGGTAGAAAAATTAATCAAAATAGAGCAAAGGTTCTGTGGGATTTTATTAACCATTGTAATCTTATTGACCTAGGCTTCAAAGGTCCTAAATTTACGTGGTCGAATAAAAGAAAAAAAACAAATGCCTCATTCTAGAAAGGTTAGATAGGGTGTTTGCCAATAAGGAATGGGTTGAATCTTGCCCTGATGCTTACATTACTCATCTCCCTAGAATCCACTCGGATCATAACCCCTTATTGATCACTTGCAACCCTATAAAATATAACACCTTTAAAAAACCTTTCCGACTAGAGACATTTTGGTGCCGTCATCCGGATTTCATAAATTTAGTTAGAAACAGTTGGAGTAACTCCAACTATATTCATAGCTCCAAACACTTTAGAGGTAATATCATACAGGGGAGTAGAAAGTATTTTGGAGACATTCACCTTAAAAAATTTAGGATTATTGCTAGACTAAACGGCATTCAATGCTCCAATAACTATAACTCCAATTTTTATTTACAGAACTTAGAATCTAATCTTCAACAAGAGTATAGAGAGATTCTTAAATTAGAAGATGAATACTGGAGAATTAGAGCCATAATGTCCTGGATTCAAGAAGGTGACGCGAATACAAAATTCTTTCATATTGGTGCAACCAATAGAGCTAGGAAAAACAAAATCATTTATTTCAAAGACGAATTTGGTAATTGGATCAATGAACCTAACAAAATCCTAGACCACACACTCAACTACTTTGAGAATGCCTTCCAAACTGATCATTCTGCCTCCAATTGGTCTCTTATTAAAAACAATCCAAAAACTTTTAACAACCTTGATCTCTCTATCCTGGACAATCAACTTGTAAAGAGAGAAATCTACAAGGCAGTATTTTCCTTCAAACCGTTTAAATCCCCAGGTCCAGATGACATACATCCCTTTTTCTACCATAAATATTGGAGCATTGTATAAATCAGTTATAGATTTATGTACCCAAGTATTTAATACTCAATCTCTACCTAATAATATCAACAACACCTACATTTGTCTAATCCCCAAAGTCCCAAATGCCAATAATTTGAAAAACTTTAGGCCTATAGGACTTTGCAATACTATTTAGAAAATCATTACCAAAATCATTGCCAATAGAATTCAACCTTTCCTCAACCAAATTATAAGTCCTTTCCAAGCTAGCTTCTTAAAAGGGAGAAGGTCTTCTGATAATGCCATCATAATCCAAGAAATGATGTGCCATTTTAAAAAAATGAAAGGGAAAAAATGCTACAAGATTCTAAAATTAGATCTGGAAAAAGCCTTGGACAGATTGAAATGGTCTTTCATCTACTTAACCCTTTCTTACTTCCAATTCCCTACTAACATAAAAAATCTTATTATGAATTGCATCAGCACTAGCAACATTGCCATTTTAGTAAATGGCACTACAACCTCTTTCTTTGCACCAAGTAGGGGTATCAGACAAGGCTGCCCCCTATCCCCCTTCATATTCATTTTGTGCATGAAAATGCTATCCTGACTAATTTGTCACCAAGTTGACATCAATCTTTGGGACCCCATTAGACTAAGCAACCATAACACTAGCATATCTCACTTGTTTTTTGCAGATGATATTACCCTCATGGCAAAAGCAGATAAAAGAAACCTACAAACCATCAAAAAATGCCTTTTTTGCAGATGATATTACCCTCATGGCAAAAGCGGATAAAAGAAACCTACAAACCATCAAAAAATGCCTTAATACTTTTTGCAATATGTCTAGTCAAAAGATCAATAGGGGAAAATCAAAGATTTTGTTCTCCCAAAACTGTCCTATTCAAGTTACCAAAGAAATAGCATCAGGTTTTAACATCAATATAGCCAATAAGTTTGGCAACTACTTGGGGTTTCCAATTCTTAACAATGCTCCCAAAGTAAAAGACTACCAATTCATCATTGAGAAAATGCGGGACAAACTTTCAAATTGGAAAACTAATTTTCTAAACATAGCTGGTAGGACTACCTTAGCCCTTGCTACTCTCAACTCTCTCCCAAACCATGCAATGCAATATACTTTGCTCCCCAAAAAAACCCTTAAACTTATTGATCAAATGTAAAGGAATTTTGTTTGGGGCACTACGTCAAATCAGAAATAACTTCACCTCATTAATTGGAACACTATTACCAAGCCTAAAACTCTAGGTGGTCTAGGAATGAAAGATGCCCTTTTAAAGAATAAAGTTTTACTAGGTAGTCTCTCTTGGAGACTCATTAACAATACCTCATCACCCTGGGCAAATATCCTAATACGCAAATACTACAAAAGGAATATCAAACACACCTCCTTCATTTGGAAAAGTGTTGTTACTGGCTGGAAAATTTGTAACCAAGGAATTCAATGGCTTCCGGGCAAAAGCTCTAATCTTAATAGTTGGGAGACCCAATGGATCCCTCAAGTCTCAACTCTTAGAGCTAGCATTGAGGGTTCTCTAAACAAAAATGAAGCTAACCTTCCTATTAAGATATTATACTACAAAGGAAGATGGAATTTTCGGGAAACTTCTTTTACTATCCCTTCCTCTATCATGGACAAAATCAATTCTATCCCCTCACCCCTCCAAAGCATAGATAAACCCCTTTGGAGTTTCAGCCCAAACGGGATATTCAACACAAAATCTTGCTACAACTTACTAATCCATGGGGACATTATTAACCAAGACTTTATGTGGATATGGCAACTACCTTGCCCTAACAAAATAAGATACTTCTTTTGGCAAATCCTTCATAATAAGATTCCTTGCCGTTCATATCTCCATCACATTGGAATAAATATAAACCCCAATTGCCCTAGTTGCAAAAACCAAGAGGAAACCATCACTCATATTTTCCTCACATGTCCCATAGTCTCAATGATATGGAGACTGTTCAATATCAGAAATATGAACACTGATCCAGACAAATACTGGCTAACCACGCTGAGAGACATAAACCCAATTCCCCTGAAAATTCCTTGGAACAATCTCCTATCTTTCCTTCTACGGGGGATCTGGATCAATAGAAACAACAACAATATCAATAACACCCACTACTCCCCCCGTATGAAAGACATCTCTAACCTAGCCTATGAATTCCTCTTTTTCAACTCCACTGGCACAACAACTGTGGATAAACCCAACATTAACATAAAATGGTATCCCCCACAACGCGACTGGTACAAACTAAACACGGATGGTGCTTTTAAACACGAAAGTAATAAAACTAGTATTGGGGGAGTGTTCCGCAAAAACAAAGGAAGTTTGATATTAGGTTATAAGAAAATGGATAAAGCTATATCACCTCTGCATGCAGAACTTTAGGCAATCCATGAAGGCATGAATATAGCAACTCATTACAACCTATTTTCACTAGAAATCGAAACAGACTCCACTGATGCTATCCATGCACTTAATAATGATCATCTTATAATGACTAATATTATTCATGTATGCAGGTTATTGATGCTCCAGCGGAAGGACCTGTCTCTACGGCATAACTTCCGGGAAGGAAACCAAGTAGCTCATCTTTTGGCAACAGATGTAAACAAAGACACCTTTTGGCAACCATGCAAGAAGACAACAAAACTACATCCAACACCACCTCATTTTGTTAACTCTCAACTTGCTAAAGATATGGATGTTGTTTACCTTTTCAAGAAGTCACTAGACATTACGGCTTGTAATAGACTAATACTCCTAGGCAACCAGAATGTCACAAACATTGGGCTACCAAGCCGTGACAAGCTGCATTCTCAGATCTTATGTACTAAGAACAATCTTTAATGCTTCTATAATATAAATATCCTTATTATTAAAAAAAAAACAATAGTCATTTTTGAAAAGAGAAATTTTTAGAAACCACTATGTTTGAGTGATTATTAGCTTGCTATATCTACCATTTACTAAATTACTTCGTATAACTATGTTTTCAGTTGTTATAGACTATATTCGATGTATTTTTGCTACTGTATTCATGAAAACAATAGCAAAACTCGGTGAAAAATAGGGGAGTCCAGTTAAGCAGAGAATGTATTCGACTATATTCGCGAGCTGTATTCGTGAATATAGTAATGGAATTTGCAAAAAAAAGAAGAAGTCTTCAGCTGTTTAAAAATGGTAAATGAATCAATTAATACGATAGACTCATAATATAACTCAACAAACTCAATTATAACACACAAAATTTGTATTTCCAGTTATAGAAAAGATTCTCAACCGAAAAATACCCCAAAACAGAGCGATCTTCAGAAATTCAATCCATATTTTTTTTAGTGGTATCTTTACAAATAGATTTATATATTAAAATTATATAATTACATTGAATACAGTTAAATACATAAAAATACATTGAATACATGAAGTATAGCAGGTCATCTATAGTGCAAAAATATATGAATACATACTGTTGATACATTTAAATACATATATACATCTGAATACATAAATTATATTAATTAAAAAACATATGAATACATTGAGACAGTGAATACATGGAATACCGCGAGATAGTTGAAATATAATAAAAAAATAGACAGTGAATACAATGAAATACATGGAATACAACGAGATACATTGAAATACAATGAAAAAAAGGTAACAAACTCTTCAAGTTCCTCAGCCCAAAACTCCGTCCTCAATCCACCGATATCTAGGCCGCTGCCATGTGGGGCGTCGCCGCTGGTTAAATGAAGACAATTGTTGAAGAATCACCAATTTAAAGGATCAAACGGAAACTAGAGACAGAACTTCGTCAGATCTCACAAGGCAAACATGAACAATCAATGCAAAATTTAAGAAAAATTTAGAATGTGTAACACAACTGTGTGAAAGAAATCTTCAGCCAGAGGAGGGGGTTAGGGGTGACACAATAAGGAAGGGGGGAAGTGGTTGTTGGCCGGATCTATTGTTGGAGGGCCTGGGGCTGCTAGGGTTTCTAAAAGCAGGGGAGCAAAAAACGGGGGAAAAAGAGAAGAAAGAGGAAAGACAAAAGAGGAGAGAGGGAAGAGAGATGGAGAGAGAAAAATAATACACAGTGTATTTAATGGCTTAAAGGTAGGAAGTGGTCATAAATAGATATTTTACTATAAAAATTAAAAGGTAGCTATATGAGATAATTTTTTAAAAGGGTATTTATTTATAATAAATAGGTATCAACCTTTGTTACATGAGGTAAAATTTCCTTTTGAAAATTCCTCTACAAAGAATGTATGAGCCCAAAAGTGAATAGAAACACAAGACACTAAATTACTGCTGGACCGGGCCTGTGAATGGGCCTGGTCCATATCCAATCAAACAGAGGAGAAGATATTGTTAAAATAGCACGGGCTAGCCAGTTTCGGACTGGTCATTCAAAAATAGTCAGCGTTTGCCAAGTCAATGAAAAATAGCCACTATTTTGCTGAAACAGAGATCGGTCCAGCATAATATACTGGAGTTCGGTGCACCTGTGTATGAACTTCCAGCATATTATGCTGGACCGGTATACTTTGCTGGCTCCAGTATAATATACTGGAGAATGGAACAACGGTGCTCCAATCTCTAGTATATTATGCTGAATTGATATATTATACAGTATATTATGTTGGATCGGTATATTATACTGGAACTCCAGTATATTATGCTGGAGTATTTTTCCGGATTTTGAATAGTGTTTTCATTCAAATTTATCTTTACATGAAAAGTGGCTAAATTTCGATTAATTTTGAAACTGTGACTATTTTTGAATGACCACGTGTTTTTTGAATTTCTTCCGAAGATATTCGAGCTTCTTCGTAAGTTGTCGAGCATTTTAATCTGGAAACAGAGTTTCGTGTTGCTGGTGGTTGGGTTCGTGATAAATTGCTTGGTCAAAACCAAACTTCAATGATATTGATATCGAAAATAGGTGAAAAAACTCAAAAAATTGGTGAAATCCAGAGCAATCCCAAACAATCAAAGCACTTGGAAACAGCAACGACGCGCATAAAAGGCGTAAGTGTTGATTTCGTCAACTTAAGGTCAGAAGATTACAGCGACAACAGTCGTATCCCAACAGTTAACAAATTTGGGACTCCAAAAGAGGATGCAAAACGCAGGGATTTGACAGTTAATAGCTTGTTTTTCAAAACTTAGAATATTGGCTGGACTGCCACTTGGAAAAATTAAAGATTTTTGGCGCATTGTTTATAAAGAAGATATCCAAGTTGGGGATGTTGATTGGAAAGAAGAAGATACCATTGAGGTTCCAATTGCTTCAAAACTTAGAATATTGGCTGGACTGCTAGTTTTTGAAATTAAAGAATTTTGGCGCATCGTTCTTCTCCTATCTATGCATTAACATCCTGTTGACATTGTGTCTCTGCGAGCTTCTCAGTCTAAGTTGCAGAAGTGCGTTGCACTTTCAACAACTGAAGCAGAGTACATTGCCGCTACAGAAACTGGCAAGGAGATGATATGGCTCAAGCGATTCCTTCAAGAGCTTGGATTGCATCAGAAGGAGTATGTCGTCTATTGTGACAGTCAAAGTGCAATAGACCTTAGCAAGAACTCTATGTACCATGCAAGGACCAAACACATTGATGTGAGATATCATTGGATTCGAGAAATGGTAGATGATGAATCTCTAAAAGTCTTGAAGATTTCTACAAATGAGAATCCCGCAGATATGCTGACCAAGGTGGTACCAAGGAACAAGTTCGAGCTATGCAAAGAACTTGTCGGCATGCATTCAAACTAGAAGACAGTGCTACCTCCTCTGGATGAATGAGACTGGAGGGGGAGATTGATGATGTCCATCTCATTGAAGAAGTATTAGGCATGTGCCTAATAAGAGTTTTCTTTGGTTTGGTAGCCAACCTTGTTGACTTGGTTTGGTTGGTAGCCAACCTTGTTGAATTAGTTTGGTTTGGTAGCCAACCTTGTTGAATTTCTTTGGTTTGGTAGCCAACTTTGTTGAATTGTGAAAAGTGTGTGTAAATTGTCAAATATTGTAGGCTTTAGAGGGTGAAGCTTTGGCTATAAAAGGAGAGCTTCAACTCTCATTTCTACACACCAACAAAGAGAGAAAGAAAGAGTGAGGTTTCACAGACAAGGTATAAGAAAATAGTCTGTGAGGAAAATAGAGAGTGAGCGATATTGTAGTGAGGTGGGAATATCAAAAGAGGGTTATTTCTTTTGAGTGTTGTAGTGGTCTTTGGAGTATTTATCTCCGACCTACAAAGTGTAAAATTCCTTACTATAGTGATATCAGTTGCTCCTCTCGGGGTCGTGGTTTTTTCCCTTATTCAGAAGGGTTTTCCACGTAAAAATCTTGGTGTCATTGTTACTCTTTTATTCTTGTTAATTACCGTATCTCGGTGCTACATTATTATTTCACTTTTATTACCATGAATATTATTTTGGCAAGGGGTTTATTCCCAACAACTGGTATCAGAGCACAGGTTCTGCTCGTTCACTGAAATACTATTCACTATCGGTAGTACTATACTCGGTGAAAAATAAATGTCCGGAGTAAAGTACGAGGTAGCAAAATTCAACGGAGATAACGGTTTCTCAACATGGCAAAGAAGGATGAGAGATCTGCTCATCCAACAAGGATTACACAAGGTTCTAGATGTTGATTCCAAAAAGCCTGATACCATGAAAGCTGAGGATTGGGCTGACTTGGATGAAAGAGCTGCTAGTGCAATCAGGTTGCACTTATCAGATGATGTGGTAAATAACATCATTGATGAAGACACTGCACGTGGAATTTGGACAAGGTTGGAAAGCCTATACATGTCCAAAACGCTGACAAATAAATTGTACCTGAAGAAGCAGTTATACGCCCTACACATGAGTGAAGGTACGAATTTTTTGTCACATTTAAATGTGTTTAACGGACTAATCACACAGCTTGCCAACCTCGGAGTGAAAATCGAGGAAGAAGATAAAGCCATCTTGCTATTGAACTCGTTGCCATCTTCGTACGATAATTTGGCAACAACCATCCTGCACGGTAAGACTACTATTGAGTTGAAAGATGTCACATCGGCTCTTCTACTCAATGAGAAGATGAGAAAGAAGCCTGAAAATCAAGGACAGGCTCTCATCACAGAAGGTAGAGGCAGGAGTTATCAAAGGAGTTCGAACAACTATGGTAGATCCGGAGCTCGTGGGAAGTCAAAGAACCGATCCAAATCAAGAGTCAGAAATTGCTACAACTGTAATCAACCAGGTCACTTCAAAAGAGATTGCCCAAATCCAAGGAAGGGCAAAGGTGAAACCAGTGGCCAGAAGAATGACGACAACACAGCCGCCATGGTGCAAAATAATGATAATGTTGTCCTCTTTATAAATGAGGAAGAGGAATGCATGCACCTGTCAGGTCCAGAGTCGGAATGGGTGGTTGACACAGCGGCATCTCACCATGCCACACCGGTAAGAGATCTTTTTTGCAGATATGTAGCAGGTGATTTCGGCACAGTGAAAATGGGTAACACAAGTTACTCAAAGATTGCGGGGATTGGTGACATTTGTATCAAGACAAATGTCGGATGCACATTGGTTCTAAAGGATGTGCGGCATGTACCTGATTTGCGGATGAACTTGATCTCGGGAATTGCTTTAGACCGAGATGGATACGAGAGTTATTTTGCAAATCAAAAGTGGAGACTCACTAAGGGATCATTGGTGATTGCAAAGGGAGTTGCTCGTGGCACGTTGTACAGGACAAATGCAGAAATATGCCAAGGTGAATTGAACGCGGCACAAGATGAGATTTCTGTAGATTTGTGGCACAAAAGAATGGGTCATATGAGCGAGAAGGGATTGCAGATTCTTGCCAAGAAATCACTCATTTCTTATGCCAAAGGTACAACGGTAAAACCTTGTGACTACTGTTTATTTGGTAAGCAGCATAGAGTCTCATTTCAGACATCGTCTGAAAGAAAATTGAATATACTTGATTTAGTATATTCTGATGTTTGCGGCCCAATGGAAATTGAATCAATGGGCGGTAACAAATATTTTGTTACTTTTATTGATGATGCTTCACGAAAATTATGGGTTTATATTTTGAAAACCAAAGATCAGGTGTTTCAAGTTTTCCAGAAATTTCATGCTCTAGTAGAAAGGGAGACGGGTCGAAAGCTAAAGCGCCTCCGAAGTGACAATGGAGGTGAGTACACTTCAAGGGAATTTGAAGAGTATTGTTCAAGTCATGGGATCAGACATGAAAAGACAGTTCCTGGAACCCCACAGCACAATGGCGTAGCCGAGAGGATGAACCGCACCATTGTGGAGAAGGTGAGAAGCATGCTCAGAATGGCTAAACTGCCTAAGTCATTCTGGGGTGAAGCAGTTCAGACAGCCTGTTACCTGATCAATAGGAGTCCATCAGTTCCGTTGGCGTTTGAAATCCCAGAGAGAGTTTGGACCAACAAGGAGGTGTCCTACTCGCATCTGAAGGTGTTCGGTTGCAGAGCTTTTGCACATGTACCAAAAGAGCAGAGAACAAAGCTGGATGATAAATCTGTTCCCTGCATATTTATCGGATATGGAGATGAAGAGTTCGGGTACAGACTGTGGGATCCTGTAAAGAAGAAGGTCATCAGAAGCAGAGATGTAGTCTTCCGAGAAAGTGAAGTTGGAACTGCTGCTGATATGTCAGAAAAGGCGAAGAATGGTATAATTCCTAACTTTGTTACTATTCCTTCTACTTCTAACAATCCCACAAGTGCAGAAAGTACGACCGACGAGGTTGCCGAGCAGGGGGAGCAACCTGGTGAGGTTATTGAGCAGGGGGAGCAACTTGATGAAGGTGTCGAGGAAGTGGAGCACCCCACTCAGGGAGAAGAACAACCTCAACCTCTGAGGAGATCAGAGAGGCCAAGGGTAGAGTCATGCAGGTACCCTTCCATAGAGTATATCCTCATCAGTAATGAGGGGGAGCCAGAAAGTCTTAAGGAGGTGTTGTCCCATCCAGAAAAGAACAAGTGGATGAAAGCTATGCAAGAAGAGATGGAATCTCTACAGAAAAATGGCACATACAAGCTGGTTGAACTTCCAAAGGGTAAAAGACCAGTCAAATGCAAATGGGTCTTTAAACTCAAGAAAGATGAAAATGGCAAGCTGGTCAGATACAAAGCTCGATTGGTGGTTAAAGGCTTCGAACAAAAGAAAGGTGTTGATTTTGACGAAATTTTCTCACCTGTTGTCAAAATGACTTCTATTCGAACAATTTTGAGCTTAGCAACTAGCCTAGATCTTGAAGTGGAGCAGTTGGATGTGAAAACTGCATTTCTTCATGGAGATTTGGAAGAGGAGATTTATATGGAGCAGCCAGAAGGATTTGAAGTAGCTGGAAAGAAACACATGGTGTGCAAATTGAATAAGAGTCTTTATGGATTGAAGCAGGCACCAAGGCAGTGGTACATGAAGTTTGACTCATTCATGAAAAGTCAAACATACCTAAAGACCTATTCTGATCCATGTGTATACTTCAAAAGATTTTCTGAGAATAACTTTATTATATTGTTGTTGTATGTGGATGACATGTTAATTGTAGGAAAAGACAAGGGGTTGATAGCAAAGTTGAAAGGAGATCTGTCCAAGTCATTTGATATGAAGGACTTGGGCCCAGCACAACAAATTCTAGGGATGAAGATAGTTCGAGAGAGAACAAGTAGAAAGTTGTGGCTATCTCAGGAGAAGTACATTGAACGTGTACTAGAACGCTTCAACATGAAGAATGCTAAGCCAGTCAGCACACCTCTTGCTGGTCATCTAAAGTTGAGTAAGAAGATGTGTCCTACAACAGTGGAGGAGAAAGGGAACATGGCTAAAGTTCCTTATTCTTCAGCAGTCGGAAGCTTGATGTATGCAATGGTATGTACTAGACCTGATATTGCTCACGCAGTTGGTGTTGTCAGCAGGTTTCTTGAAAATCCTGGAAAGGAACATTGGGAAGCAGTCAAGTGGATACTCAGGTACCTGAGAGGTACCACGGGAGATTGTTTGTGCTTTGGAGGATCTGATCCAATCTTGAAGGGCTATACAGATGCTGATATGGCAGGTGACATTGACAACAGAAAATCTACTACTGGATATTTGTTTACATTTTCACGGGGAGCTATATCATGGCAGTCTAAGTTGCAGAAGTGTGTTGCACTTTCAACAACTGAAGCAGAGTACATTGCCGCTATAGAAACTGGCAAGGAGATGGTATGGCTTAAATGGTTCCTTCAAGAGCTTGGATTGCATCAGAAGGAGTATGTCGTCTATTGTGACAGTCAAAGTGCAATAGACCTTAGCAAGAACTCTATGTACCATGCAAGGACCAAACACATTGATGTGAGATATCATTGGATTCGAGAAATGGTAGATAATGAATCTCTAAAAGTCTTGAAGATTTCTACAAGTGAGAATCCCGCAGATATGCTGACCAAGGTGGTACCAAGGAACAAGTTCGAGCTATGCAAAGAACTTGTCGGCATGCATTCAAACTAGAAGACAGTGCTACCTCCTCTGGATGAATGAGACTGGAGGGGGAGATTGATGATGTCCATCTCATTGAAGAAGTATTAGGCATGTGCCTAATAAGAGTTTTCTTTGGTTTGGTAGCCAACCTTGTTGACTTGGTTTGGTTGGTAGCCAACCTTGTTGAATTTCTTTGGTTTGGTAGCCAACTTTGTTGAATTGTGAAAAGTGTGTGTAAATTGTCAAATATTGTAGGCTTTAGAGGGTGAAGCTTTGGCTATAAAAGGAGAGCTTCAACTCTCATTTCTACACACCAACAAAGAGAGAAAGAAAGAGTGAGGTTTCACAGACAAGGTATAAGAAAATAGTCTGTGAGGAAAATAGAGAGTGAGCGATATTGTAGTGAGGTGGGAATATCAAAAGAGGGTTATTTCTTTTGAGTGTTGTAGTGGTCTTTGGAGTATTTATCTCCGACCTACAAAGTGTAAAATTCCTTACTATAGTGATATCAGTTGCTCCTCTCGGGGTCGTGGTTTTTTCCCTTATTCAGAAGGGTTTTCCACGTAAAAATCTTGGTGTCATTGTTACTCTTTTATTCTTGTTAATTACCGTATCTCGGTGCTACATTATTATTCCGCTTTATTACCGTGAATATTATTTTGGTAAGGGGTTTATTCCCAACAACTGGTATCAGAGCACAGGTTCTGCTCGTTCACTGAAATACTATTCACTGTCGGTAGTACTATACTTGGTGAAAAATAAAAATGTCCGGAGTAAAGTACGAGGTAGCAAAATTCAACGGAGATAACGGTTTCTCAACATGGCAAAGAAGGATGAGAGATCTAAGTGCAGCAGGAATCAAAAGTCCTCCTTGACTACACTCGGTAGGCTATAGCTAGATTGACTTATTTGAAAAAGTGAGTTAATGTTGTTCATCCTTTTGCTCTAGTGTTTCTTTCTCTTGACGCAACTCTTGTGAATGCAGTAGTAGATTGCCTAACTCTCAGTCTTTCATCTTCTGTTATATCACCTTAAGTTATTTGTTCCCAGCATTATCTTGGGGTGCTATGTTGCTTTAATAGTAAATATCGAATAGGTAAAATCAAGAGCTTCTCATTTAAGCAAAGCTACTTTTTATTCTTTTAACTCTCATATATATTTTGTCAGAACACTTTCACAGATTGAAGATGATATCTTTGCGTCGCAATCTCATATTGCATTATCTGATCCTATGTTTTATGTTTCTAAGACAAGCAAATTTTCAAATGATAGTACATTTAATTTCTTGACCTTACAATTTTGAAAAACTAAGAAATAATTAAGGAAGACGAGTTGGGGTGGGAGTGGTATTATTTGAAGAGCTGCTGATTAAGAAAAATATGGAAGCTATTACCAAGTCAACAACCCTCTTTGTTGCTATTACCAAGGATAGGTACGAGACCATAATTGTTTGAATGTTGTTATCAAGTTAGTGGTAAGGTAAAGTATTTAGATTCTAAAGTACATCATTATTCAAGATCCAAGATCAGGACTTATCGAAGAGTAGTTAATTAGCACATATCCAAAATATATGAAATAAACGACTGTTCGGGCACGTGAAGAGGAGTACGGATGCTCTTGTTAGGAGGTGTGAGAGGCTGGTCGTGGCGGGGCTAAGAAGGGATAGAGGAAGACCGAAGAAGTATTGAGGAGAGGTGATTAGGCAAGATATGACGCTACTTCAGCTCACTGAGGACATGATCCAGGATAGAAGGGTGTGGAGGTCGAAGATTAGAGTAGTTGACTAGTAGGTAGTCGAGAGTTCCCCGTTCTTTTAGTAGTATTAGTAGCTCCTTTTTTTTCTGTTCACTCTATATATCGTATGTTCCAGTTTGTTACTATTTGATGCTATTTTCTGTTACTGATTTCGTTGTTGTTGTTGTTGTTACTATAGTTGTCTTTCTCCCCCTTTTCCTTATCGTCCTTTGTCCCCTTTATTCTTTCTTTCTTTGTCGTCTTCTTCCTTTCTCTCTTTTCGCCTTTTCTTGAGCCGAGGGTCTATTGGAAACAACCTCTCTACTTCGCTAGGTAGGGGTGAGGTCTGTGTACACACTACCCTCCCCATACCCCACTTGTGGAATTATACTGGGTATGTTGTTGTTGATGAAATAAACGACTACAGAGCAATTACGAAAATTTAATCACAAATACATCCAAGATACTGAGGACGATGCTTATGCAGAGGATTATCATGATATGATTAAGAAACAACTAGTTGAAGAGATTCACAATCAACTGAAGCGATACTGCGCCTCAGGTGAAAACAAAAAAACAGAGAAAAGGTATATTTAGACTATGCCAATTCTCGGATAACTAGTATTTGATTAGCAACTTTGAAAGGTATAGAGAGTAGACTATATATACCAAGAATTGTAACATTACGGTTATTGTGAGCTCAAATTACAATAAATAAGTGATTTATAGTATGATATAACGGCACATGTATTGCACTTGAACAAATTAAGGAAAACTGGTTCAAGTATGAAAGTTTCGGTTCTTATACTTGAAACCTTATTCATTTCGAACTATCACAAAAAATAAAATAAAATAATAATTACAGCACATCAATAGTTATCGTTTACAAAATACTAAATCACAAATGGGCAAGACATGCATTAAGCATGCATCTTCCTAAAACAAAAATTAAACAACTGATAAGAACATAAAAGAATATTTTACATCTCAACATATAAATTAGAAGTTCTGCATTGGGAAGATAGCGTTAGATGAACGCTCCTCAAAATAAGCTTCAGCCCCCTGCATATGTGGAAGATAAAAAGTAGAAGTCGTCATCTTAATTTCAAGGAGGTAAAATCTAACAGATATGGAGTAATTAAAATAAGAAGATTTAAAGAGTTCTTCAAACAGATGTAAAACTTACTCATGCGACTGCATTGGATGGAGACCTTAAGGCTATTATTTCCCATGTCCGCTTGTTCTTGTTCAATTATTGTTGCAGAATCCTCAGCAGCAATGCTGCAATTATGTAATTCAATTGACTCCAAAGTACAAATTTCCCCAAAATCTATTGGAATTTCTTTCAGCAAGAAGCATTTCTTCAGAACAAGGCGTTTTAGATTTGGAAAGCTATCACTGCTAGCTTCCCAACGCTCAAGATATAGGCCGCTAAATACCAACAACTTCAAGCTTTCGAATTTGTCTTCATCACGCAATCTCCATACTTCACCTTTGACTGCATAATCTTTAAGTTTGAGCTCTTCAAGATTTGGCAACATGACAAGAGTTGATATGTCTGCCCAAGGAAAACTAAAGCAGCCATCAAAAGACAACCTCTTAAGTGATGTTGGAAAAACAAACCTCTCGATGGTGCATGGCAAATTGTAGTTGAAACACTTTAATGCTTCAAATTTTGTCAAGCTGGACATATCAATGAAGTAATTGTCCCTTCGCTCTGTACTTACAGGAGTTTGATGGATGATCAATCTCTTTAGATTTGGAATTCCAGAAAAGACTTTATTTGTACAGCTTGTAGAACACAGACCAAAAAGTTCCTCTAGATTTGGCATTCCCATATGCTTATTTCGGATACTATTTCTTCTAGGATTTGGTAAATAACTGATAGTCCCAAGATGCATAAGCCTCAAATTCTTCATCGCCCATATCTTCCTTGGTAATGAAGTGTTCTTTGCACGAAATTTCTCTTGAATTAGAATTTGCAAATTTTGAAGCTCTGAGATTGATGCAGGAAGATCGACGTAACATTTAACTGCAAGATATCTCAGATGAAATAATTTTGTAATCATAAGTGGAAATAAATTGATCTCGTTAGATTCATGGAACAAGGCCAATACCCTGAGAAGGTTGAAACAGGAGAAAACTTGTGCTACTAGACGAGGGATTGGCATTATGTCGCGAACATTGAAATGGGACGGTTTCTTAAATGGATAAAACAAGTAGAGAGATCTGGCAACTAGGGGTAATAGCTTGCAACAATCATCAATTGAATAACCCTGGGTTTGAAAACTGAAGCGATGGACATTATGCTTTTGTGCTGGAAGAGCAGGGACTATGTCAGTTCTCTACGATGGATTATTATATGCAGCGGAAGCAATCCTAGTATCAAAATCACATGTAATTTAGACAACTAGCATAAACGGGATTTCACGGGTTACCTCTTGAAGCGTGAACATATCTCTTCTACCACGTGAGCCTTCAGTTCCATAACTTCTCAATGGAATCTCCATCACCCGCACAATCGTGATCCTCGAACGTTCCACGGTCTTCTACTGTGTTACCCAAATAATACCCGAAAATAGCAATTTCGTGTGGGCGAAATTTCTAGGAAAACTTGGCTGAAAATTTCAGCCACCATGTACTCATCCCTCTAGGTGGAAAACCTTATGTATTTATAGCACAAGTTTTAAGGGTTAAGACCCTTTTCCAAAACCTGTTAGGTTTTCTTTTCCACCAGAAAAATGATTCCTTTATTTCCTATTATTTAGGCACAGTAGGGACCACAGAATTTAATTAACAAGGCTTCCAATTATGGAATTAATTTGTAATTTTCGAAATTAATATCCACCATAATTAATTACGAATTATTCCACTAAAAATTCGTAATTACACTCCTTATTCAATTTCGAAATTCATCCATTAAATCTTATTTAACTCCCCATGTTAAGATTCAGATACGAATCAATTAAATTAAATTACTGACGATTTAATTTATTGATTATTTCCTTTAGACTTTCGCTTAACTTATTTCATGTGTCGGATACAAAATCCACCGGCCGGGTTTACACATGAAAACTTATAAGCTTTCATAAAGGTATATCATCAATCTCTAAACCGAGACATGGATTCCATCAACTAACTATTACTTCGCCAATGTATATTATTATTATCCAATTTACCAGGCATATTGACCCACGAAAGAATCTCGCCTTTTAATAAATCAAAACAATAATAATATACACAGCTAATAATAATTATATCAAGATTAAGAGTATAAGTACATTTAATGGCTAGAGAGTTTATTTTATTAAGTCAGTATAAAATACTTATCTCTACCTGGTCCGTTCAATACATACAAAATGTACTAGCACAAGAAGTTGGAATTAAACCATTCCCATAATCAAGATTAATTATATTTAATCTTGTGCTACAATCATTCCTGATGGTTTGTCCAATTCCATCATTAGATTGTGAACTCAAACTTTATACTTATAAGAACCGATGATTTAATCTTCCGTGTATAAGCTAAACTCTATACACTAAATCATCTACTATATAAGCAAAGGACACAGACTATTATATGATCTATTTAAAACTTTATTAAAACTGAATAAACAATTATTTCATAATAAATACTATATCTAAACCAAACTCATGGTTAATAGTATATATCCCAACAATCTCCCACTTAGACTTTTAACCATGATAATTATTAGAATATACTATATCCAAATGCATGGTTAATAGTATATGCCCCAACAATCTCCCACTTAGACTCATAACCATGCATCTACAACTTTCTCAGGCATTCTTTTACATGACTATTAAAAGTCTTCACCAAATAAGGTTTTGTTAAAGAATCTTGCCAAGTTATATCTGATGCAATATTTGTCCAGTAGTACTTTGTCGTAATTATCTAGTTTGGTATTAAACTCTTCAGAGATCCTGTTACCGAAACTATCCCAAGAATGAACACCGAACTATAATTTTCTTTAGCTTTCTCCCACTAAGACGAAGTACCACTAATATTACCTTCGTTACCTCACGACATTGAAATATTAGTGACTTCTTACTATAGTGTTCAATGTTCAAACATCACTCCCACTCGATAAAGGCATATTATGTCTATTAACGTTCTCCCACTACTTAAATGCAATGGAACGTCAATTCTGACGTGTGGGTTTTGATGTTCTTGAACATCTAGTTATTTCTTTGCCCAGTTCCTGTAAAAATAGTTTACTTCTAGGAACATGTTTTATTAAACAGTCCTTATCTAGAAAAATGCATTTGTTTTAACAATTGCCTTATTTTCTTTAGGACAATAAAATAAAGCTTCATTCGTTTTCTTGGATATTCGATAAACATGCACCTATCCATCCTTAGTTCCAACTTACATATCTGCTTTCCCTTTCAGCACATATGCGGGATAATCCTATATCTGAACATGCCACAGACCAAGCTTACATTCAGTCCACAGTTCTATAGATGTCCCAGGTACTAGCTTAGAAGGAACTAAATTCAGAATGTAATTTGAAGTTTCCAGGAAATATTCCAAAAATAAATAAGGCAAATCTGAATAACACGTCATTAGTCTATCCATATCCAAAAGAGACTTATTTCTTCTTTCTACTACACGACTCTATTATGGAGTTTACGGTGTAGTCAATTGAGATGTAATCCCTATTCTGATATGTAACTAAAAAACTCTTTAGAGAGATGCTCGCCACTACAATCAAATTGTAGTAACTTAATATATTTCTTTGGTGCTTCTCTATTTCAAGTCTTAAAAACCTTGAATTACTTAATTCATTAAGACTTACAGTGCATCAAATAAATATATTAATATTTTGAGTAATCATTTATGAACGTCATAAAATACTCAAAATCTATCTCTTACGAGTATGTTCATTTAACCATACAAATCAGAAAGGATTCATTCTAGCTTATCACTAGTTTTATTTCCTTTTAAAGGGAAACATCTTTTAGTCAAATTTCCTTCCAAACAGGATCCACAAGTTGGTAGTGCCTCTACTTTCAATGAACCTTAAGGTCCATACTTGACCAACTTGAAATCCTATCCAGATTAATATGACTTAGATAAAAGTGCACAGATAAGTTTTACTCAATTTTGAAGAACATATTCTCTTATGAGGTAGACTAATATTGTTCTGTTCAGGAGAGACATCAATATATAATAACAAGGTCATGCATTCATGTACCACAAGAGATAAAGTGTTTATTAAGCTCAATAACTCAAGAGTTATTCGAAAAATAAAACAAATATCCATCTCTTATTTTGCCCAGAAACCGGAATTAAATTCCTTCTAACAAAAGTACATATATTGCATCCTTAAAATTAATGCCTTATCACTAAAAGAAAATTTTAACAAGTAATACGACAAATTGCATAAAATCATTGTGGAGTTGAGATAAAAATATTAAATAGATCATAATAAGTCAAAACACTGAATAGTAAAATTCAGACTGCATTCAATATTTATATACATACATGCATCTGGAATAATAAATTTCGATGGGAAAAGAATTATTCATGCAAAGTATATTATATAATGCAAGAATTATACAATCCAAAAATAAATAGAACCAACTCAGATGGAGAGCATACTATTATTTTCAGTCAATTGTATATAACTTTTTAATACAAAAATTTTAAAACACACTACACATATATGTCATGCATCTTGAATAGCAATTTCGATGGGAAAGAACTACTCATGCAACATACATATGCAATGCCAGATTATTCACTCCAATAATTAAAACAGACCCAACTCAGATGGAGAGTATACTGTTAATTTAAGTCAAGTGAACATCATTTTTAATAGCTCTAGTTTCATTGATCCAACATGTATACTCAGATGGAGAGTAAGTACAACGCACCCGCGAGGGTGCAAGGGAGTTTTTTCCAATTAAAGGACAATCGAAACGGGATTGGTTTATTTATTTCAGAGTCGCCACTTGGGAGATTTAGGGTGTCCCAAGTCACCAATTTTAATCCCGAATCGAGGAAAAGAATGACTCCATATTACAGTCTGCGTACCAGAAATCCGGATAAGGAATTCTGTTAACCCGAGAGAAGGTGTTAGGCATTCCCGAGTTCCGTGGTTCTAGCACGGTCGCTCAACTGTCATATTCGGCTTATTTATCTGATTTTAAATACAATTATGAACCAATGTGCCAATTTTAACTTTTTACCGCTTTATTATTATTATTTTAAAAGAATGTGAACATCGTTTAAAGCACGTCTTTGGACTGCGTCACATGAAATGCACCCACAATCCGGAACGCATTTTATTTGATGTTTTGGGATTTGGATTTGGGTCGCATGAAATGCACACCCAAGCTTAAGAAAGTAAACTATTAAACACGCGCCTAAAGAGACTATCGCGTTATTATTTTGGGGAGGCCGTGAAATTCGCTAAACGACATGTCCCGAATTCTAATTATTTTAATATATACATTTAGAGGGCCCCGCAGCTTTGTACATTTTGTTTGTCGAGGCTCGTCTCATTCTTATTTTTTAAAAGGATATCCTATAGCAACTACGTTTCTTGTCGCGTTTGTCTCTACTAATTGAAAACAGAGATAGTCCTAGTTAATTAACATGCTTGTAGGTTATTTATAGCAGGATTCAAAATGCTTTTACAGAATAAGAAAACGTGACTACGCACACGGACAGCTGATCGAACATTATGGGCCCAAATCCAGCTCATGCGGGATGGGCCAGTCCTGGGCCACTGTTTATCCGATGCGGGCCTGCTTGGTCTGTTTCGACCTGGGCTCGACCTTCATGAGGTTGAGGAACGCGGACTTGTACTGCTTGCTTTTAAAGTAGTGGTCTGCCGATTACAGGGAGGCAATTTATCAAAAAAGGAGCTGGAATCAACTAACATAGATACTTTGATGCCGTTAAGGATATGCTGAATACAATTAGATGAAGTCTAAGCTACAACCTACTGCATTGGGAATACTTTTACTTATCAGCATACTTATACAAACTAACATTCAACTACTCTTCATTGATATCTTCTAGGCATGCAAGCTACTTCCAGTATCTAAACAGGGATGAAAATTATTATTCATTACATGATATTTAATATAACAGTCTATGCCTAAAATAACAATCTTCAATTCTTCTCTTTTGCATTCATACTCAACTTCAAGTTACATTGACAACATTAGTTGTGTACCTGGATGTTTGCACAATAAGAAGAGGAAGAGAAAGAGTATCAGCAGCAAGCAACTAACAACAACAACAACTTAGCCACAACACAGCAACAACAACCAATAGTCCCCAAACGACCAACAACACTTTCAAACGATGAAACCCACAGAGGTCGAGTGCCAACCAATCGATCCTAGAAACAGAATAGCAAGACAGTCGAGAAAACCAGAATATTTTGATGCAATAGCAGCAGAAATTCAATAGTCAAACAAGCTCAGCAAATAGCCAACACAGCTTCGATAATCAGTAAGATCAAAACTCAATCTACGGCATGTAGAAACTCAGAATAATGGTAATCCCAGCAGAAAACAAACAGGATCTTCTAATGGAATAGTAACAGCCCCAGTTAGGATAACTGACTTGATTTCTTGTGCAGTTTTTGGACAGTGTTCAGTTACAGTATTTCTGGAAATTTCTTTCTGTTTTTTTTTAGTTTTCTTCAACTCACCAAACCTCTCTGAAGACTAAAATTTTCCAGCCCCTTTTATGTTCTGAAAACAGCTTATTTATAAGCCAAACAAACCAGTGCAGTCAAGCTGCCTGGATTCTGCCAATTGCAGACTGCCCATACCTACTAAACCCCATGCCTAAGCATCTTCTTGATGCCAGCCATTTTGTTCCCCACGCCTGGCTTATTCCTTTTGTTCAAGAGTTATGGGTTCATTTAAGTATTCATTTTAATTCCCATGCTCTTATGTCTTGTTCCCCATTGACATTAATTTAATCCTAATTCAATACCCTACTTGTCAGCTCACTTAAACTAAGCTTTTTCTGTTCTTTTCGAACCCCAGACTACCCCTGTTAGCCCTTGATTATTACTGTCCTGCATCACTGCAGTATCAGGGCCTTTTGAACTTCTGAAAGTTCAAATTCAAGACTGCCCTAGCCTGATTCTTTTAATTGTTTACAATGCAGTTACAAACTAGTATTCGCAGATAATGTCAAACATCCAATTAACAACACAGGTTCGTTCAGTCATGTGAAGTTGTACGCATTAGCATATCTGAACATTCAGTCCTAGGAAGTTAATCGACGACGTTTATCAAGTCGGCTATACTAATTATAACAGGTAATAATTAGTCGTTCATATAAACAATACGTACATGGACCCAAAGGGCTTCAGACAACTTTTGTTCAATTACTGGGAACCTATATGAATTATTTATGCGACGACTATCCTAATCGAACATGTATATCACAGAATATATTCAGAACACACACAGAAAACCAATGACCAAATAAAGGCCGTACAAAGATGGAAGAAATTAAAAAAAATACCAGAAATAACAAACAAACACAATAAAATATGCTAACAACTTAATTAGCACTCGAATAAAACAGAAAGGCAAAGAAAAACTTACCGAAAAATGTCCAAACAAAGTCGACCCAAGTCTGACTCATCTTTGACCATTTGAGGCCGAACAAACTTTAATCAAGGTGTTCTCAAACGAGAACACCTTGATTAAGGTCTATTAGACCTCAAACCCCTGTTAAGACTGGCCGGATTCCCCAGGTTCTTGTGTTCTATGGTTTGGATTCTCAGATTTGAGATTCTAGGAGTTGTGGGTAGATTTGGACCAAACTAGGCTTGGTTTGGTCACGAGGGAGGTCAGGGGAGTGTCTGGTACGAATATGGTGAGGTTTGGTATAGGTCAGAGTTCGACTCGAATCTTCAAATGAAGATTCGAGATGAAGGAAGGTGATTCGAGGCTAGGGGGTAACAGATTCGGGTTTGGGGTGGTGAGGTGGTCATAGGGTGTTCAGGAGGTGGCCACCGACGTTCATGCCGCCGGGTTCTGGTGAAAGGGAAATCAGGGCGGCTGCTAGGGTTTCGGGGGGGGGATTCAGTGTTTGGGTGAAGACGATGAGTGGAGGGGGGTTCGAATAGGGGGCGTAGGGTACGATAGAAAGCTTATATACGATCTAGGGGTTTAGATCCTGGCCGTTGGATCAAATGAGATCTATGGCCAAGATCTATTCACTTAGAGAAGACAGTGTCGTTTGGATGTGATGGTGGGTGAGACCGGGTAATGCTGGATCGGGTCAAAATTTGACAGGTTTAGGGGGAAGGCCTGGGTCCGTTGGATCAAGGGGTTGGACGGCTCAGATCAACTTGCCCGAAACGGAGTCGTTGAGGTGAAGTGAGCAACCTGATCAGGACCGTTTGTTTGAGTCAGATCAATGGCTCCGATAAGGACGCTGATACGGCGTCGTTTGAATCAGTGTTTGGGCAGGCCTGACTTGGACTGGGTCCTTGTGCTGGCTGATGTGGGATGAGTTTGGGCCTCAATTCCAAAATGAAAATAGGCCCAAGTCCGATTTACTACACCATTTGCATTATTTTCTTTTGTTTTTTTCAATTTTAAAATACAACTAAATTAAAATGAACTTGAAATACCCAACTGATCAATACTTAACACAATTATTCACACACATATTAGAAAAATTCTAAATGGTTAAATCACAGCCTAGAATAAAAGATGCATACATACTTTTTGTGAATTTTCTTTTTTAATGACCGAATTATGGTTTAATTACCATGACATACATACTTTGTATTTTGATCGGTAAGATTAAATGCAAAATGGACAGACCCACAAATGACTAACAGCACATGTCACGGAAAAATGACAAATTGTACAGCGAGGCCATTTGTCACTATTTTTTGTTTTCTTTTGGAGTGATTGTCCATGAAGCAAAAATCACGTGCTTACAGCTGCCCCTCTTTGCCCGAAGACACGAAGGGTTTTCGCGCAAAGATAAAGCGGGCGATTTTTGCTCGTCCGAGTACTCCGTATGAAGCATTTTTTGAAAAAGATTTGACCGAACCTTTGCTTCAGAGGTTTCCTACATATCCTGGGCTGAACAGGAATCAGGTCAATGTAGTTCGGGAAATTTTGGTAGCTGGGACTACCGTGTGACTGTAGTGTTTGCTGTTGTTGTGCGCTGTTGTATGCTGCTGTAGGATGCTACTGCTCAACCGATCTCCCTATTACATTGCTCTAAAAGGAAAACAAGAAGCTAAGCTAAACTGAGGATCCTGAAATCTCATCCATCTTCAACTTGTTCTTGTTGCCTTGCTTTCTTGTCGGCTAACGCTTTCCTCTGACGCCTTTATTTTGTGAACTTGGAGATGATGCTGGTCCTTCACCTTTTCTGAATGTCAGTTTTCATCATTTTGCTTGATCTGCTGGGAACATGGCCCTCTTCTTTAAGCCTTTCAATGGTTTCTTCAGTGGTATGACTTTCTTCATCAAAATTGTTATGCTGGGCATGCTATAACGTTCCCAAGCTGCTTCTTTCGAGACGCGTTCCTTCTTCCTTTTGAATCGCGCGCTTGCCTTTGCAGCCTTCTGCTTCTTGGTGCTGGGAATTTTATTGTTTCCTGCTTGGGTATCCCTGTTGTAACCTTCCGCCTTCAGGTGGGGTTACTGATTCCAAAATCTAGAACTTAAATGTATTCCCGCATTTTACTGGTGGGCGACCTAGAACTTAAATGTATTCCCGCATTTTACTGGTGGGCGACCTAGAACTTAAATGTATTCCCGCATTTTACTGGTGGGCGACCTAGAACTTGAATGTATTCCCGCATTTTACTGGTGGGCGACCTAGAACTTAAATGTATTCCCGCATTTTACTGGTGGGCATCCTAGAACTTAAATGTATTCCCGCATTTTACTGGTGGGCGACCTAGAACTTAAAAGTATTCCCGCATTTTACTGGTGGGCGACCTAGAGCTGTAAATATTCCCGCATTTTACTGGTGGGAGACCTAGAGCTGAAAAGTATTCCCGCATTTTACTGGTGGGCGACCTAGAACTTAAAAGTATTCCCGCATTTTACTAGTGGGCGACCTAGAACTTAAAAGTATTCCCGCATTTTACTGGTGGGCGACCTAGAACTTAAATGTATTCCCGCATTTTACTGGTGGACGACCTAGAACTTAAAAGTATTCCCTCATTTTACTGGTGGGCGACCTAGAACTTAAAAGTATTCCCGCATTTTACTGGTGGGCGACCTAGAACTTAAAAGTATTCCCGCATTTTACTGGTGGGCGACCTAGAACTTAAAAGTATTCCCGCATTTTACTGGTGGGCGACCTAGAACTTAAAAGTATTCCCGCATTTTACTGGTGGGCGACCTAGAACTTAAAAGTATTCCCGCATTTTACTGGTGGGCGACCTAGAACTTAAAAGTATTCCCGCATTTTACTGGTGGGCGACCTAGAACTTAAATGTATTCCCGCATTTTACTGGTGGGCGACCTAGAACTTAAAAGTATTCCCGCATTTTACTGGTGGGCGACCTAGAACTTAAAAGTATTCCCGCATTTTACTGGTGGGCGACCTAGAACTTAAAAGTATTCCCGCATTTTACTGGTGGGCGACCTAGAACTTAAATGTATTCCCGCATTTTACTGGTGGGCGACCTAGAACTTAAATGTATTCCCGCATTTTACTGGTGGGCGACCTAGAACTTAAATGTATTCCCGCATTATATTTTCTGCCCCGGTTTTGGTGATTTTCCTGGCCTCGTGTCCTGCTGCCATCATCAATTCTTTGTGTTCCTGCAGCAGACAAAACGAATTGAGTTAGTTTTAAACCTGGTGGGAGGAGGTGCCTTTCCGGTGGATGATTTTTCCTCTCTTTCCCTTTTCTTGCTCTGTGTCCCCATAACTGGTTGGTGGACAAAATTGCTTGCTGGGGGTTTCCGGCCTGCTGGGGATTGGTTTTCAATTTATCCCCTTTTCTGCTTTCTCTTTACAGTACATGCTGTGGGAGTCTGCTTTTACTCCCGAAACCACTCCCTTTAGGAGTTTACTTCCTCCAAAACTGCAGGGCACAACATTGCATTGCCTGGGGCCAGCCTTTAAGACTGTTGGTGTTATCCTGCATTGGATAAATCCCTCTTCGGTCTTTGGTAGTAAGCTTTGAAAAATCCTTTTCAAGACAAATTTTTAGAAAGAGAAAAAAGGAGAAAATCTTTCTGAACCAATACTTGGTGGGAAAAGAAATTCAGAAGAACTTATCTGGACGACATGACTGGTCCCCGTGATCACGACATGCACCATAGATTCCCGACCCAGTCTATTTGTATCAATCGATTTGCCTGATGGTCTGACTTGCTGGGGATGATAAATGAGTGTCCATTTCGTTGCGAATGTGGTAGCTTTTGTTGATTTGTCTTGTCGCCTCATAGTGCCCTTCGAGGGGTTTTCACTAATGAGACTCTCTCTTTTCTCTCATCTCCCGGCGCCTTATGGTGCCTGTGAAGGTTTTCACCAATAAGACTCTCTCATTTTATATCTCTCATCTTACGTCGCCTTTCGGTGCCTGTGAAGGTTTTCACCGATAAGACTCTCTTATTTTATTTCTTCATCGAGGAATCGGGGTGTTGTCGATACGACCCTCTCTTCTGGAGATTCCTTTGACCATCAATTCATTCCCAGTCTTATGATCCTCTTCTTTGCTGGGGATCGGTGTATTATTCTCGGCTTTATTTGCCTGACTTGGCATCTCTTGGATATTGATCGGGAGGTCTTTTGGACGTCGATGTTGGTTTTGGTGTGGGGCTAGAAGAAAGGCTTATCAAAAATGAAATAATTTCGACGGGTGACTTGCTACAACTTTTGGAATCAAACCTTTGTTGGAATTTTAAAACATAGCCTCTGCCCCAGTTTTCTTGCTTGGGGGATTCTACTTTCACTCTATGTTGAGCTATGTGCGTTATGTACACTGTGCCTTATTATGCGTATTTATGTACACTATACATCATATGTACACTACGATGCACACTATGACCGAGCCGCGAGGCACCTACGTATCCTCTTTGAGGAATCAGGTCAAACGTAGTTCCCACGGTTTTGTATTTCTTATGATTTTTATCTTCTTTTTCTTTTCTTTCTCCTTTTTTTTTGTTTTCCTTTAAAGATTTTTTTCTTTTTCTTTTCTTTTCTCTTTTTTTTTCATGTCTTTTCGATTAGTGATTCCAAAAGAGGGGTATGAAAGAATAACTTAAGGCTCAAAAGGGGGAAACAAGGTTTAAAGTGTTTGGATAGAAGAAAGAATTGCCTCCGTCATCTCATTATCCAATAAATACCAGATACAAACAAACGAACCAAAAATTGCCATAATTAAAGAAATTACGCATAATATCTCTTGACTGCATCAGAATTGATAGCCATGTCGACACATCTCCCCTCGATATCTGTCAAACACAAAGCACCGTTGGACAATACTCTGGTCACGATATAAGGCCCTTGCCAATTTGGGGCGAATTTGCCTTTTGCCTCGACCTGATGTGGGAGGATCTTCTTCAATACCTGCTGCCCTACTTCAAACTTCCTGGGGCGCACCTTCTTATTATATGTTCTCGCTATTCTCTTCTGATACAGCTGACCATGGCACACTGCTGCCAATCGTTTCTCGTCTATCAAGCTCAGCTGTTCCAATCGAGCTTTGACCCATTCATCATCATTAATCTCGGCTTCAGCGACAATCCGGAGGGATGGAATTTCGACCTCCGCTGGTATTACGGCCTCAGTTCCGTACACCAACAAATAAGGAGTTGTACCTATGGAAGTCCGGACGGTAGTGCGGTAACCCAACAAAGCAAAGGGTAATCTCTCGTGCCATTGTCTGGACCCTTCCACCATCTTTCGCAGTATCTTCTTGATGTTCTTATTGGCTGCTTCGACCGCTCCATTCGCCTTGGGACGATATGGGGTGGAATTGCGGTGTGTAATCTTGAATTGTTGGCATACCTCTCTCATCAGGCTGCTGTTAAGATTCGCACCGTTATCCGTGATGATCACTTTTGGGATTCCAAATCTGCAGATGATATGGGAGTGAACAAAGTCCACCACTGCCTTTTTGGTTACCGACTTGAAGGTTTTAGCCTCAACCCATTTGGTGAAGTAATCAATGGTCACTAGAATGAACCTATGACCGTTGGATGCTGCCGGCTCAATAGTTCCAATGACATCCATGCCCCATGCCACAAACGGCCAGGGTGCTGACATCGTATGTAACTCTGTTGGCGGAGAATGAATCAGATCTCCATGTATCTGGCACTGATGGCATTTCCTCACGAAAGTGATACAGTCGTGTTCCATGGTGAGCCAATAACACCCTGTTCGAAGGATCTTCCTTGCCAATACATATCCGCTCATGTGTGGCCCACAAACTCCAGCATGTACCTCTGCCATAACTGCCGTGGCTTGACCGGCATCTATGCATCTCAACAATCCCAAATCCGGGGTTCTTTTGTACAATACTCCTCCGCTGAGGAAGAAACCATTCGACAAATGCCGAAGGGCTCTTTTTTGGTCTCCAGAGGCCAGTTCTGGATATATCCCCTTTCTGAGGTATTCCTTGATATCATGAAACCAGGGTTCGCCATCTGCTTCTTCTTCTATGGCGTTGCAGTAGGCGTGCTGATCACGGACCTGGATGTGTAGAGGATCAACATACATTTTGTCAGGGTGGTGCAGCATTGATGCTAAGGTGGCCAAGGCATCCGCAACCTCATTGTGAACTCTCGGGATGTGTTTGAACTTCACCGATCGAAATTGCTTGCTCAGATCATGCAAGCATTGTCGGTATGGTATGAGCTTTAGATCTCGTGTTTCCCATTCACCCTGAATTTGATGT
Source organism: Nicotiana sylvestris (assembly GCF_000393655.2). Lineage (NCBI taxonomy): Eukaryota > Viridiplantae > Streptophyta > Magnoliopsida > Solanales > Solanaceae > Nicotiana > Nicotiana sylvestris. The sequence continues at coordinate 38,073,083 of NC_091060.1, read as the reverse complement.
ACCAAGAGGTCCGAGTCTCCCAAGACCAAGACGTCTTGGACATCCATGTCAGCAGCCAAGCGCAGACCCAGAATGCAAGCCTCATACTCGGCCATATTGTTGGTGCAATAGAAGCGTAGTTGAGCCGTAACAGGATAATGCCGTCCTGTTTCAGAAATGAGTACTGCTCCTATTCCAACCCCTTTTGCGTTTGCAGCTCCATCGAAGAAAAGCTTCCAACCCGGTTCCTCGGGTAATTCCAACTCATTCGTATGCATCACCTCTTCGTCAGGAAAATACGTTCTTAAGGGCTCGTATTTTTCATCAACGGGATTCTCTGCCAAATGGTCTGCCAGCGCCTGGGCTTTCATGGCCGTCCTCGTCACATAGATGATATCAAACTCTGTGAGCAGAATTTGCCATTTTGCCAACCTTCCCGTGGGCATAGGTTTCTGAAAGATATACTTCAATGGGTCCAAACGGGATATGAGATAAGTAGTATACGAAGACAGGTAGTGCTTCAACTTCTGAGCTACCCAAGTTAGGGCGCAACATGTTTTCTCGAGTTGAGTGTACTTGACCTCATGTACTGTGAATTTCTTGCTAAGATAGTAGATGGCCTGCTCCTTCCTTCCTGTGTCATCATGTTGCCCCAGTACACAACCAAATGAATTTTCCAAGACCGTCAGGTAAAGGATTAGGGGTTTCCCGGGCTTAGGCGGGACCAATACGGGTGGATTAGACAGATACCCTTTGATTTGGTCGAAAGCCTCCTGACACTCTGCCGTCCAACCTACTGCAGCATCCTTTCTCAGTAGCCGAAATATGGGCTCACAAGTTGCTGTGAGTTGAGCGATGAACCTGCTGATGTAATTGAGTCTACCCAGCAAACTCATTACCTCTGTTTTGTTCCTTGGCGGTGGCAAATCTCGGATGGATTCAATTTTGGATGGGTCTAACTCAATCCCCCGTCGACTGACGATGAATCCTAGCAACTTTCCTGATGGAACCCCGAATGCGCATTTGGCCGGGTTAAGCTTGATATCATACCTTCGGAGTCTTTGGAAAAATCTCCTTAGGTCTGCTACATGGTCCTCCTGACGCCAAGATTTGATGATCACATCATCTACGTACACCTCAATTTCTTTGTGTATCATATCGTGAAACCCAGCGGTTATTGCTCGCATGTACGTTGCCCCAGCATTCTTTAGTCCGAACGGCATTACCCAATAGCAGCAAGTTCCCCATGGCGTGATAAATGCTGTCTTTTCCGCATCTTCCTCGTCCATTAGGATCTGATGATAACCCGCATAGCAATCCACAAAGGATCCGATCTCGCGCCCAGCGCAATTATCGATCAGGATATGAATGTTGGGTAACGGAAAATTGTCCTTGGGACTTGCTTTGTTGAGGTTGCGGTAGTCGACGCACACCCTGATTTTTCCATCCTTCTTTGGGACTGGTACCACATTGGCCAACCACTCGGGATATCGAGTGACCCGAATGACCTTCGCTTGCAACTGCTTAATCACTTCTTCTTTGATCTTTACACTCATTTCTGTTTTAAATTTCCTTAGCTTTTGCTTGACCGGAGGGTATGCCGGGTCAGTGGGCAATTTGTGAACCACTAAATTGGTGCTTAATCCCGGCATATCGTCATATGACCATGCAAAAACATCTTTGAATTCCATGAGGGTTTTGATCAATTCTTCCCGGACATTCGGCTCAATATGGATGCTGATTTTGGTCTCTTGGACGTTATCAGTGTCTCCTAGATTCACAGCCTCAGTGTCATTTAGGTTAGGCTTGGGTTTCTCTTCAAATTGGCATAGTTCTCGGTTTATCTCTTCGAAGGCTTCACCTTCGTCACATTCAGATTCATCATCACAAACGACCTCTTGCATCATTGAGTCGGATTCAGATTGATTTATTATACTAGGTCGAAGATCCGCTGTGCATGCCATGTCATTAGAACCAGTAAAAAGAGAACTGTTCAGAAAGAAAAAGAACAAAACAAAATTAAAATGGGCAAAAGAAGAGAACTTTATTAAACTTGCGGGATAAAAGGGTTCACACTTTTACAAAACAAAAGTAAAATTTGGATTACACCCTGGAATAATCCGAACAAAACAAAACAAACAAAACATAAATCAAAGCCTACTACCAAGACTCCCCTCGGACAGGAAGAGGAGTAACCGTCCAATTGTTGGTTTTGGCCTCCGGCCCCACAAACTGTATCTCTGTTTTGCTGGAACCTTCTCCAGCTTCTACCATACTGACATCAGCGAATAGCCTCTCGAAACCCTGATTCAGGTCCCCATCCATACCAATCAATGGTCCTAGAATCTTTGGGACTGGCGACCCCTTGGCACTTGCTTTGACAAAAGACCTTGAGAGACGTGGCACCGGTTTGGGCAGAAACCAAACCCTCTTCTTCATTTTTCGCGCCTGCTTCCTATCTGCTGCGGTTGGTTTGAACCCCAATCCGAAAGTTTCCAGATTTTTAGGAAGGGAGACAGGTTGGACAATCCCTTGAAGCTCGACTCCAAGGCCTTTTCCTGGCACAAATCCATTACCCAACATTTCTGAGACCATCATGACTGTTGCGGCAGCTACCCTAGGGTGCGGGATGATTTCTCCTTCAGAAATTTTGTTGGCTGACACTGTATCGAAAATCTGGTAGACCCAAGGACCTTTGCCATCATTGGTCTCTATGAAAGGTACAATGGCGCCACCCATGGTGCGCGCCGTGTCCTCGCCGTGTAGCACGACCTCTTGTCTTTCCCACTCGAACTTCACCATCTGATGTAGGGTGGAGGGTACTGCTTTGGCTGCATGAATCCACGGTCGTCCCAACAGAAGGTTATAAGATACTGTGGCATCTAACACTTGAAACTCCATGGTAAACAGGACTGGACCGATGGTCAATTCAAGTACAACATCCCCCACAGTGGCTGTTCCGTTTCCATCGAACCCTCGGACACAGATGCTGTTCTTGTGGATTCTTCCGTGGTCGATCTTTAGCTGGTTCAGGGTAGATAGTGGACAAATATTGGCACTTGAGCCGTTATCCACCAATATTCGAGTTACCACCGAGTCTTCACATTTGACAGCTAGGTATAGAGCTTTATTATGCTCCGTACCTTCCACCGGCAGATCATCATCTGAAAATGTCACCCTGTTCACCTCGAAAATCTTGTTGGCAATGGTTTCCAGGTGGTTTACAGAAATCTCATTGGGTACATGAGCTTCGTTCAATATCTTCATCAGGGCCCGATGATGCTCCTCAGAATGGATCAGTAACGACAGCAGCGAGATCTGGGCCGGTGTTTTTCTCAGCTGTTCGACCACAGAGTAGTCCTGCACTTTCATCTTCCTCAGGAACTCTTCAGCCTCTTCTTCAGACACAGGTTTCTTGGTTGCAGCTGGGTTGGTTCGCCTTAACTCCACCGGAGCAAAACATCGACCTGATCGAGTCAGCCCTTGCGCTTCACAACTAACTTCTTCCACCTGTTTTCCTTTGTACATCACCACCGCCTTTTCATATTTCCAAGGCACAGCCTTGCTATCAATCATCGACAGCTGGACTACAGGCTTTATGGTGACCAGTTCTTTATATACCCCTTTCAACACGACTGCGGGTGTGGGCGGAAATCCTGATATTACCAACTTGTTTGGCTCGGGTTTGCTCATTATGGCGGATGGGCCCTTTCCCAATATCACTATTGGCTTGACTCCTTCTCCCTGCGACTGTACCCTCGTTCCCCCGCTGGTTGAAACTTCTTTCGGGGCGGCCTGGATCATCATCACTGTTTGTGAGGGTTTTCTCAACTCTCCTCCCTCATACACCAACTCAATCATGTGAGTCTCGTGGTGCGCTGGCAGTGGGTTCTGGTTGATGTTAGGAGCCTCCGGTGTCTGGACCTCGATCTTATTGGTGTCAATAAGATCCTGTATGGCATGCCTCAATTTCCAACACTTTTCGGTATCATGCCCGAGCATCCCTGAGCAGTATTCACAACTTATTGATCGATCCAAATTCTGGGGTGGGGGATTTGGTTCTCGAGTTTGGACAGGACTAACCAAACCCAATTGCCTCAGTTTGTGGAACAAAGCTGTGTAGGTTTCTCCCAACTCAGTGAAAGTTCTCTGTTTCTGCAGTCTGTCATTCCTAGCATCTGGATTTCCCTGAAAGCCTGCCCCTGGAGGATTTCTATACGCCCTCGGTGGAGGATAGGTGTTTTGTGGTGGTGCATATATGGTCTGGGGAGCCGGCGCGCGCCATTGCGGGCGAACCGGAGGCGGAGTGTATGCTTGGGCCTGGTGTACAGAGCAATGTGATTCTCGAGGTGGATAGAAATGTTGTGGTGGGTTGTATGGGTAGTTTGGCCTGTGAGGTCTGGGTTGGTTGTAGTGTGGCTTGCCAGCCCTGGACCAACTGTCTGCCTCGATCGTGGCAACCTCTTCTTTCTTTCTTCTCAGCGCACCTCCCGTGCCGCTCTGAATAGCCTGGGTTGTGGCCTTGAGTGCCGAGTAGTTCAAGATTTTGTCAGACCTCAGACCCTCTTCTATCATGACCCCTATCTTGACCACCTCGTTGAAGGACTTTCCAACCGTTGTCACCAAGTGACCGAAGTAGGTTGGATCCAATGTTTGCAAGAAATAGTCTACCATCTCTCCCTCTCTCATGGGAGGATCGACTCTAGTTGCTTGTTCTCTCTAGCGGAATCCGAACTCGCGAAAACTTTCCCCGGGTTTCTTCCCAGTTCTTGGTAATGTGAGACGGTCAGGGACTATCTCGAGATTGTACTGGAAATGACCTGCAAAAGCCTGCGCCAGATCATCCCAAGTATACCATCTACTGGAGTCCTACCTGGTATACCATTCTAGTGCAGATCCGCTCAGACTTTGGCCGAAATAAGCTATTAGCAGCTCATCCTTGTCGCCTGCCCCTCTCATTTTGCTACAGAATCCCCGCAAATGTGCCATGGGATCACCGTGTCCTTCATATAAATCAAACTTAGGCATCTTGAACCCAGCCGGGAGTTGGACGTCTGGGAAAGGGCATAGATCTTTGTAAGCTACGCTGACTTGGTTGCCCAATCCGTGCAGGTTCCTGAAGGACTGCTCCATGCTTTTGAAATTTCTCAATACCTCATCCTGTTCAGGGGTTTTAACCGGCTTTTCAATCTCTGCCGGTGCTTCCCAGTGCGGATTGTAGGCCTGTGGTTCGGGGGCATGGAATGTGGGCTCAGGGGATAGTATTGCGTATCGTGAGCCTGAAACAATGGCTCACTGGTCGTTCTTTGCAAGGGGGCTGATGTGGGTCCCACAAAAGTGGGAATATTGGGTATTGGGAGAGGTTGATGGGGTGGTGGAGCTTGGGAATCATGAGGGCTTCTTTCTTGATGATAACGGGGATTTGGGAGGCTTGTGGAAGGGCCGGAGTGAGGGTATTCCGGCATGTGCCCCAGTGGCTCAGGGCTCTTTTGTGCTTTGGCTAGGGCTAGCTGCATTGCATTCATCTCTAGTCCCATCCTTTCAATCTTTTCCATCGCTTCTTTTAACAACTGGCTCATCGGCCTTTCTTCCTCATTACTATTCTCTGAAGTAGTCATGCTTGTTGCTACCGGTCCTTTGGATCTGGTTTGGTAGGAGTGTGTTGCCAGAGTTCTTTAACAACTAACTTGTCTGGAGTCAGACAACAACAAACTTTGTTAGCGTTAGAGTTTAACAGATTTGATTACAACACATAGAGGATGCAATGCTCCTAGGCAGTTAACCATTTCTACATGTTTTGCTTCAAACAACATGCGTCATCCCGGTTTGCTCATTTGTCCCTTTTTAAAGTACTTTGGGAAACCCTGTGTTTTATTTTATTTTTTCTTTATTAAAAGCGGTCGAATCTTATGGGGATTGCCTATGTACCACGTCCCCGCGCGAATCAGACCAGGCATAGTTCTGCCCTAAGCAAAGAAACACAAAATTCTTTTGGAATCATTAAATTCATTCTCAAAAATTTGCTATTACAAATTACTTCAAACAAAGAATAGCAATAGTATAGATTCCTATCTAATTAAAGAAAAAGAAAACAACATATGGGAAAGTGACAAAGCCAAATAAACAAGACATCGACCAAGGATTAATTTTCCAACTTAAGGGCCTGCGAGGCATCATTCGGCCTTCTTGCGGCCCTTGGTGTGAGGTCCCTCTGCAAGCTCTTCAATTCGTTCAGAATCCGGTGGACGCAGCCCATGATGGAAACAAGGAGGGTCTTCCGAGGTGTTCGCTCACAGGCTAGGCATTTCATGTAGATGTAATGCCCAATTTCGTCAATACTTCCTCGAATATTGTCCCTTTCAATGAACAATTGCCTGATTTGTCGGTTCTTCAATCCCAGTGCCTGAGCATTGTCGGCAAGTCGATCCTGGAACAAGTCCATTTGTCTTTCCATGCAGGCCATTGCATCGTAACAATGTCTTCTGTCGGCCTGGGCATCTCGTGCTTGTTTGATGATCCGATCATGTAGAGTGGAGTTCGTTTCCCTTAATATCCCGATGCTCATTTCATAATCCCTTATGACCTGTTGCAGACACTGCCTCCGAGCCATTGTGTATTTTGCCCATCTGACCTTCACCCTTGCTATGCAGGCTTCTGACTGTTCTAATTCTTCTTGGCTTTGGCCGAACTGATTTCTCAAACTTGCTATCAATCTTTCGTCGGAGCGACGCTTCTGTCGGTCAATGTTACTCTTACTGGCTTGGCGAAGGCGGGCCTTCAGGGTTTGGTTCTCTTGGGCTAGCTTGTTTCTTTCAGCTTACTCCGAGGCGACTTGCACGTTGTTCTCAAATACAAGCCTTTCAACGTGTTGTTTTAGCTTCCCGATTTCATCCCGGTAACCTTCTTCCCTTTTTAACCATCCCCATTGCTCCTGTGAATCGTCTGTGAATTGTTGGACATGGGCTCTTTTAGCAGGTCTTTGCCGAATCTGAAACCTTCTTTCGAACCAAGCATCGTACTTTGGGTCTACCTCACCTTTAGCTAGTTCTCGCACCATGGTCTTGGGTTCCAAGAATCTACATTCGTGCCACAACTTTCTAATCTTCCCCTCGGGAAATATGACTCCCGAGCTCAGCTCCAAGGCATGCTTGCTCAAATCTTCATCAGTAGGGATTACTTGAAACCTGCCTAGCTGTCGTAATACCCGATGAGGGGCATATGGCTGGATGCTGCGAAGTCCCATTAAGAGAACATGACATTCTTCAGCCTACATGTAGATCACCTCAGTATCAATCAACCAACCAAATGCCCATTCAATTTGGTCAGCTGTTGTTGACCTTAACCGTGTAAACCATGCTTCGACACCTTCAGGAAATCGGGCGCCTGTCATGCGCTTCTCGAAACCGCTGATACAATTCCTCTCAGTCAACCCGTGGTTCATGTATCCTACTCGGTGATGGAGGTGTTCTTGCATCCATAACTGAAGTAACAGATTGCAACCCTGGAAGAACTTGCCCCCTTCTCGGCATATAGTCAAAGCTCGGTAGATTTCGGACAAAATCAAAGGAACCACAGTACTGTCGGCTCTTTTGATTGCGACATCGGCCATCCCTACAAGGCCTATCTCTATCTTTTTATCCTTCCTAGGACAGACCATGACTCCCAAGAATGCTGTGATGAAAGCCAAAGTACGTCTTGCTTCCCATTTGTTTCTGTTCCCGCCATGAGTTAGTCCAAGGTTTGGTTCCTCGAAACCTTGCGGAGCTCCGTACCTCTGATACAAGAAATGGAGATCACAACATCCTCTTGTTAAATCATCATGTTGTATCTTTTGACTGATGCTTAGCAGATCCAGAAACGCATGCGGAGATACTGGCCTCGGCGAAAGTAAATATTGCCCTCTTAACCTCTCATTCAATCCCGCATATCCGGCGACTTCCTCAAGTGTTGGTGAAAGTTCAAAGTCAACAAAGCGGAATACATTGCGGGTTGGGTCCCAAAATGGTATTAGAGCTTCCAGAATATCTGTCCTCGGCCTAACACTCAACAAATTGACAAAACCTCCCAATACTCTTCCTACTACCCCTTTGCTATCGGCTTCCAAGTCATTCCACCACATGTGGAGTTGTAGAGGGACCTCGCTGAGGGCCGAGAATGGTTCATTTTGCTCTGTGCTCATCCTGCACATTTATTAAGGTGACTTTTTAGGCGAAAAAAAACCTTTATTTTGACTTTAAACAAAAAATCTTTGAAAAAAACAATATATGTATTTATATACATGTGTATATATATATATATATATACATATATACTTTATGGTATATCATTATTGGTAAAATGAAAAAGGGAGTTGGACCCGATGAGGGTTGCCTACGTATCCCACATCCGGTGAGAATCAAACCGACGTAGTTCGGGTAATAAACTAACTAGTTTATTTATTTATTATTATTTTTTTTGAAAATAAAGTAAACTAAAATAAAAACTCATTCCTCATTCTCAGCTTGCTATTTTTCTCTTTTCTCTTTTCCTTTGTTTTTAGTAAAACAAACTATTAAAATAAATATACCCATTTTCTCTTCTATCTGAACTTTGTCATTTTTTTTTTATTATTTTGTTTTTTTTTTGTAAAAAAGAAATTCCCAACATTCAAAACCGGTCATCATGCATGTTCGAAGCAAATAAATGCACAAGCAGTGAGCAGGATGCATCAGGATGGCCTTTCTGTTTCAGGTTGCTATTCCTAGACGGACCCAACCCCTGTGTTGAGTCCCCCAAGTCAAAAATGCACATGATGCAAATAAGCGTTCCTACTAGGGATCCGGCATGAAGTTGAGTTATTCTAATTTCAGAACCTGGGTGTTTGTTCTAGACCTGGCTTACCCGAGCGGACAGCTCGAGCCGAGGGGGCAGCGTACCGGGAATACAGAAGCTTCACTGGCTTAGCAACTTGTCCGAACTTCGTTCTAAATTGGGATTTGACACTATACAGAAAAGAAGTCGTACGAAGTACGCCCTTCTTCATGATTTAGAATACTCAAAGAGGATATGGGTTTCGGCACAATTGATATACAGTTCACAAAATATCAAAGCGGTAAAGCAGTTAGTTAGCACGTTGAGCACAGATCATGTAACAAAATCAGATAAAGCTGAATATAACAATTTATTTAAGCTCGAATTTCTAACCCTGAACCAGTGGTTCTGGGTCATCCAAATCCCCAGCAGAGTCGCCAGAGCTGTCACACCTCCTTTTTACGCACCCGCGAGGGTGCAAGGGAGTTTTTTCCAATTAAAGGACAATCGAAACGGGATTGGTTTATTTATTTCAGAGTTGCCACTTGGGAGATTTAGGGTGTCCCAAGTCACCAATTTTAATCCCGAATCGAGGAAAAGAATGACTCCATATTACAGTCTGCGTACCAGAAATTCGGATAAGGAATTCTGTTAACCCGGGAGAAGGTGTTAGGCATTCCCGAGTTCCGTGGTTCTAGCACGGTCGCTCAACTGTTATATTCGGCTTGATTATCTGATTTTATACAAATATGAACTTATGTGCCAATTTTAACTTTTTACCACTTTATTATTATTATTTTTAAAAGAATGTGAACATCGCTTAAAACACGTCTTTGGACTGCGTCACATGAAATGCACCCACAATCCGGAACACATTTTATTTGATGTTTTGGGATTTGGATTTGGGTCGCATGAAATGCACACCCAAGCTTAAGAAAGTAAACTATTAAACACGCGCCTAAAGAGACTATCGCGTTATTATTTTGGGGAGGCCGTGAAATTCGCTAAACGACATGTCCCGAATTCTAATTATTTTAATATATACATTTAGAGGGCCCCGCAGCTTTGTACATTTTGTTTGTCGAGGCTTGTCTCATTCTTAGTTTTTAAAAGGATATCCTATAGCAACTACGTTTCTTGTCGCGTTTGTCTCTACTAATTGAAAACAGAGATAGTCCTAGTTAATTAACATGCTTGCAGGTTATTTATAGTAGGATTCAAAATGCTTTTACAGAATAAGAAAACGTGACTACGCACACAGACAGCTGATCGAACATTATGGGTCCAAATCCAGCTCATGCGGGATGGGCCAGTCCTGGGCCACTGTTTATCCGATGCGGGCCTGCTTGATCTGTTTCGACCTGGGCTCGACCTTCATGAGGTTGAGGAACGCGGACTTGTACTGCTTGCTTTTAAAGTAGTGGTCTGCCGATTACAGGGAGGCAATTTATCAAAAAAGGAGCTGGAATCAACTAACATAGATACTTTGATGCCGTTAAGGATATGCTGAACACAATTAGATGAAGTCTAAGCTACAACCTACTGCATTGGGAATACTTTTACTTATCAGCATACTTATACAAACTAACATTCAACTACTCTTCATTGATATCTTCTAGGCATGCAAGCTACTTCCAGTATCTAAACAGGGATGAAAATTATTATTCATTACATGATATTTAATATAACAGTCTATGCCTAAAATAACAATCTTCAATTCTTCTCTTTTGCATTCATACTCAACTTCAAGTTACATTGACAACATTAGTTGTGTACCTGGATGTTTGCACAATAAGAAGAGGAAGAGAAAGAGTATCAGCAGCAAGCAACTAACAGCAACAACAACTTAGCCACAACACAGCAACAACAACCAATAGTCCCCAAACGACCAACAGCACTTTCAAACGATGAAACCCACAGAGGTCGAGTGCCAACCAATCGATCCCAGAAACAGAATAGCGAGACAGTCGTGAAAACCAGAATATTTTGATGCAATAGCAGCAGAAATTCAATAGTCAAACAAGCTCAGCAAATAGCCAACACAGCTTCGATAATCAGTAAGATCAAAACTCAATCTACGGCATGTAGAAACTCAGAATAATGGTAATCCCAGCAGAAAACAAACAGGATCTCCTAATGGAATAGTAACAGCCCCAGTTAGGATAACTGACTTGATTTCTTGTGCAGTTTTTGGACAGTGTTCAGTTACAGTATTTCTGGAAATTTCTTTCTGTTTTTTTTTAGTTTTCTTCAACTCACCAAACCTCTCTGAAGACTAAAATTTTCCAGCCCCTTTTATGTTCTGAAAACAGCTTATTTATAAGCCAAACAAACCAGTGCAGTCAAGCTGCCCGGATTCTGCCAATTGCAGACTGCCCATACCTACTAAACCCCATGCCTAAGCATCTTCTTGATGCCAGCCATTTTGTTCCCCACGCCTGGCTTATTCCTTTTGTTCAAGAGTTATGGGTTCATTTAAGTAGTCATTTTAATTCTCATGCTCTTATGTCTTGTTCCCCATTGACATTAATTTAATCCTAATTCAATACTCTACTTGTCAGCTCACTTAAACTAAGCTTTTTCTGTTCTTTTCGAACCCCAGACTACCCCTGTTAGCCCTTGATTATTACTGTCCTGCATCACTGCAGTATCAGGGCCTTTTGAACTTCTGAAAGTTCAAATTCAAGACTGCCCTAGCCTGATTCTTTTAATTGTTTACAATGCAGTTACAAACTAGTATTCGCAGATAATGTCAAACATCCAATTAACAACACAGGTTTGTTCAGTCATGTGAAGTTGTACGCATTAGCATATCTGAACATTCAGTCCTAGGAAGTTTATCGACGACGTTTATCAAGTCGACTATACTAATTATAACAGGTAATAATCAGTCGTTCGTATAAACAATACGTACATGGACCCAAAGGGCTTCGGACAACTTTTGTTCAATTACTGGGAACCTATATGAATTATTTATGCGACGACTATCCTAATCGAACATGTATATCACAGAATATATTCAGAACACACACAAAAAACCAATGACCAAATAAAGGCCTTACAAAGATGGAAGGAATTAAGAAAAATACCAGAAATAACAAACAAACACAACAAAATATGCTAACAACTTAATTAGCACTCGAATAAAACAGAAAGGCAAAGAAAAACTTACCAAAAAATGTCCAAACAAAGTCGACCCAAGTCTGACTCAGCTTTGACCATTTGAGGCCGAACAAACTTTAATCAGGGTATTCTCAAACGAGAACACCTTGATTAAGGTCTATTAGACCTCAATCCCCTGTTAAGACTGGCTGGATTCCCTAGGTTTTTGTGTTCTAATGTTTGGATTCTCAGATTTGAGATTCTAGGAGTTGTGGGTAGATTTGGCCCAAACCAGGCTTGGTTTGGTCACGAGGGAGGTCAGGGGAGTGTCTGGTACGAATATGGTGAGGTTTGGTATAGGTCAGAGTTCGACTCGAATCTTCAAATGAAGATTCAATATGAAGGAAGGTGATTCGAGGCTAGGGGGTAACAGATTCGGGTTTGGGGTGGTGAGGTGGTCCTAGGGTGTTAAGGAGGTGGCCACCGGCGTTCATGCCGCCGGGTTCTGGTGAAAGGGAAATCAGGGCGGCTGCTAGGGTTTCGGGGGTTGCTAGGATTTCGAGGGGGTTCAGTGTTTGGTGAAGGGGGTTCGGATAGGGGGCGTGGGGTACGATAGAAAGCTTATATACGATCTAGGGGTTTAGATCCTGGCCGTTGGATCAAATGAGATCTATCGCCAAGATCTATTCACTTAGGGAAGACGGTGTCGTTTGGATGTGATGGTGGGTGAGACCGGGTAAGGCTGGATCGGGTCAAAATTTGACGGGTTTAGGGGGAAGGCCTGGGTCCTTAAAATTAATGCCTTATCACTAAAAGAAAATTTTAACAAGTAATACGACAAATTGCATAAAATCATTGTGGAGTTGAGATAAAAATATTAAATAGATCATAATAAGTCAAAACACTGAATAGTAAAATTCAGACTGCATTCAATATTTATATACATACATGCATCTGGAATAATAAATTTCGATGGGAAAAGAATTATTCATGCAAAGTATATTATATAATGCAAGAATTATACAATCCAAAAATAAATAGAACCAACTCAGATGGAGAGCATACTATTATTTTCAGTCAATTGTATATAACTTTTTAATACAAAAATTTTAAAACACACTACACATATATGTCATGCATCTTGAATAGCAATTTCGATGGGAAAGAACTACTCATGCAACATACATATGCAATGCCAGATTATTCACTCCAATAATTAAAACAGACCCAACTCAGATGGAGAGTATACTGTTAATTTAAGTCAAGTGAACATCATTTTTAATAGCTCTAGTTTCATTGATCCAACATGTATACTCAGATGGAGAGTAAGTACACGATATCAATTACTAGTATTTCACCTAGTGAGCTTACAATAAATTTATCCGATATGGAGGAAGACCTAAAGTCAACGCATAAATTTATTACTCACTTGAAATTAATAGTGGAAGACCATAGAAATATATTTCTATCACCACTTAATCATGATTGTATTGTAGTTACAAAATTGATTCAACCCTTTAAGCTCAGATGGAGAGTTAATACTGGTTATCAATAACTAGTAACTATAGCCAGTGAGTTCATAATAAATTTATCCGATATGGAGGAAGACCTAATGTCAACGCATAAATTTATTATCTCACTATAAATAAAAAAATGAAGACCATAGGGGTTTATTCCCATCACCACTTTATCACAACCACGAACTTTTCTCTGAGGATTAAGTTCCATATTAAAAAAAATGCTCAATACCCATTTAAACAGTCTTAAAATACTAAAATTAATATTTCACACTGTATAGTGGTGATTATTGTTGACTGGACTATTTCTGATAAATCTACCAAATTTCATATCAATCAAAAATTGCGACCAAATTTGGAAAATTATCATTTTAAGCATTTTTTTAAGAATTTAAAATATGACCTACATTTTTTTATCATATACCAATTCATGTCAAATCAACATGTGTTATCACGTTCCAGATTAGACATATAAAATGATAGAAAGAATGACTTTTCGTATGTAAATCAAATTTTAATCCGTCAAACCTCCAAAAAACTCACCTAAATGATCCCAAATCGTCAAAATATGATGTGATTCACTGTATAGCAGTGAGTTCTTCTTAAATGATCGTTTCCAATGATCCTACCGAATTTCAGGTCATTAGGAGATCGTGAAATTCATGATCGCCAAAAACTAGACCAAATTCGAATATTTTTTTTGGCGTAGTCAGGATTAAATCCATGTAATTTGCATTCTTGCTATATATAATATCAAGTTAAATCATCATGTTTCAGATTTAACTCAAATATAGCCGATATATAAAGAATAATTTTTCATATTTATAACAAATTCTATTTAATAAACTACTTGAAAACCCATCTAAACGACCTCAAAATGCCAAAAAAACAACATGATTCACTGCATAGCAAGGAGTTTTTTTTCACTAGATCGTTTTCGATGAACCCACCAAGTTTCAGGTTAATCGGAGTCCGTCAAATTCATGACCACTAGCCTGTAACCAAACTCGGAGAATAACCGTTTTAAGTAGTTTCATGAATTAAAATAAATATGATATTGATTTCCATTCTCCTTATAATTACACTATGAGCTCAAGGCATATATTATTTTCTTCCTATTTCTAGGATATATAATATCTCCTTTTGCAATAAATTATCCTTTTATTAAATACATAAGAACCTGAGATATTATATTTTCTCCCGTTCAGTGAAAACCCCAATATCTCTTCTCATGGGTGGAGTTAGTTTCACTAGTACCCAAAGATAAATACTCTTTTTCTAGTTATGAACCTCCACCATTAATGTAGATTTCTCAAGGATAATTTTCACATGGTATATTAAACATATTTCAATGACTCAAATAAATAGACCATTTTGTGGATCCTACTTATTAATCATAATGCTCAATCCATGAATAGATATAATTTCACATGTACAAATTTACTAAGAATTTTTCATGAGTTCAAATAAACAAACCACTTCAGTGGTAACTATTTATTACTCATAAAATTCTCAATTTACAAGTGAATATATATTTAGCTCATAAAATTATTTTATGGTAGACCATAGCTTAAAAGTCATACCAACATTATAAAACTCATACAACATACCGTCATATTTCACTTAATTAGAACCTCCAATCAGAGAACAAAATTCTTCATCGAAAATCCAAACTAGTAATCACGTAGGGCATGAAAATATAAACTTAAATTTGAGAAATTTTTTATGCACAAACATGCCAAACGCTCCAATCATTAGTCATCCAGGATATCAAATAGAGAATTTTACTTTCTTACAAAATAATTATATCATTACACAATATGAATTATACCTTGTAAGACCTAGTCAATAAAATCTTACACCTCTATTATTGAATTTAATACAACAACACGTTTATTTGCTAATAGTCAATGTGTAAACCTATTATATGACTAGTATTTAATCATGGGGACCATGGGGAGTCATCCCCAACACCATTGAATTAAAAAAGAATTAAAATTATTAAGAAATAATTTCCAGAAAATAGAAAAACGTCCAAAACACAGTCCAAACGACCTCAAAATGCCGAAAAATACCATGATTCACTAGTAGTGAGTTTTTCTCACCACGGCGTTTCCGATGGACCCACCAAATTTCAGCTCAATCGGAGTCCGTCAAGTTCGCTAACCTCCGAAAATTCCGGCTATTCGGTAAAAAACAGGTTTTGCGTTTTTCTAGGGTTTACCCCAAAAAATTCAGATAATCTCAATCAAATATCAATAAGAAAACTTATATCTCATGATTATAAGAATAATCCATAAATTATGCACAGTTAATTCATAAAACAGCAGTGCAGTTTTTCAGAAAACCACATATATATGTAATTCAAAAAATGCACATAAACACCATATTCTTGTTTCATGAAAAACTTAGTTATCTAATTAGATGTGAGTGAGCTCTGATACCAATTGATGGATTATTATATGCAGCGGAAGCAATCCCAGTATCAAAATCACATGTAATTTAGACAACTAGCATAAACGGGATTTCACGGGTTACCTCTTGAAGCGTGAACATATCTCTTCTACCACGTGAGCCTTCAGTTCCATAACTTCTCAATGGAATCTCCATCACCCGCACAATCGTGATCCTCGAACGTTCCACGGTCTTCTACTGTGTTACCCAAATAATACCCGAAAATAGCAATTTCGTGTGGGCGAAATTTCTAGGAAAACTTGGCTGAAAATTTCAGCCACCATGTACTCATCCCTCTAGGTGGAAAACCTTATGTATTTATAGCACAAGTTTTAAGGGTTAAGACCCTTTTCCAAAACCTGTTAGGTTTTCTTTTCCACCAGAAAAAGGATTCCTTTATTTCCTATTATTTAGGCACAGTAGGGACCACAGAATTTAATTAACAAGGCTTCCAATTATGGAATTAATTTGTAATTTTCGAAATTAATATCCACCATAATTAATTACGAATTATTCCACTAAAAATTCGTAATTACACTCCTTATTCAATTTCGAAATTCATCCATTAAATCTTATTTAACTCCCCATGTTAAGATTCAGATACGAATCAATTAAATTAAATTACTGACGATTTAATTTATTGATTATTTCCTTTAGACTTTCGCTTAACTTATTTCATGTGTCGGATACAAAATCCACCGGCCGGGTTTACACATGAAAACTTATAAGCTTTCATAAAGGTATATCATCAATCTCTAAACCGAGACATGGATTCCATCAACTAACTATTACTTCGCCAATGTATATTATTATTATCCAATTTACCAGGCATATTGACCCACGAAAGAATCTCGCCTTTTAATAAATCAAAACAATAATAATATACACAGCTAATAATAATTATATCAAGATTAAGAGTATAAGTACATTTAATGGCTAGAGAGTTTATTTTATTAAGTCAGTATAAAATACTTATCTCTACCTGGTCCGTTCAATACATACAAAATGTACTAGCACAAGAAGTTGGAATTAAACCATTCCCATAATCAAGATTAATTATATTTAATCTTGTGCTACAATCATTCCTGATGGTTTGTCCAATTCCATCATTAGATTGTGAACTCAAACTTTATACTTATAAGAACCGATGATTTAATCTTCCGTGTATAAGCTAAACTCTATACACTAAATCATCTACTATATAAGCAAAGGACACAGACTATTATATGATCTATTTAAAACTTTATTAAAACTGAATAAACAATTATTTCATAATAAATACTATATCTAAACCAAACTCATGGTTAATAGTATATATCCCAACAATCTCCCACTTAGACTTTTAACCATGATAATTATTAGAATATACTATATCCAAATGCATGGTTAATAGTATATGCCCCAACAATCTCCCACTTAGACTCATAACCATGCATCTACAACTTTCTCAGGCATTCTTTTACATGACTATTAAAAGTCTTCACCAAATAAGGTTTTGTTAAAGAATCTTGCCAAGTTATATCTGATGCAATATTTGTCCAGTAGTACTTTGTCGTAATTATCTAGTTTGGTATTAAACTCTTCAGAGATCCTGTTACCGAAACTATCCCAAGAATGAACACCGAACTATAATTTTCTTTAGCTTTCTCCCACTAAGACGAAGTACCACTAATATTACCTTCGTTACCTCACGACATTGAAATATTAGTGACTTCTTACTATAGTGTTCAATGTTCAAACATCACTCCCACTCGATAAAGGCATATTATGTCTATTAACGTTCTCCCACTACTTAAATGCAATGGAACGTCAATTCTGACGTGTGGGTTTTGATGTTCTTGAACATCTAGTTATTTCTTTGCCCAGTTCCTGTAAAAATAGTTTACTTCTAGGAACATGTTTTATTAAACAGTCCTTATCTAGAAAAATGCATTTGTTTTAACAATTGCCTTATTTTCTTTAGGACAATAAAATAAAGCTTCATTCGTTTTCTTGGATATTCGATAAACATGCACCTATCCATCCTTAGTTCCAACTTACATATCTGCTTTCCCTTTCAGCACATATGCGGGATAATCCTATATCTGAACATGCCACAGACCAAGCTTACATTCAGTCCACAGTTCTATAGATGTCCCAGGTACTAGCTTAGAAGGAACTAAATTCAGAATGTAATTTGAAGTTTCCAGGAAATATTCCAAAAATAAATAAGGCAAATCTGAATAACACGTCATTAGTCTATCCATATCCAAAAGAGACTTATTTCTTCTTTCTACTACACGACTCTATTATGGAGTTTACGGTGTAGTCAATTGAGATGTAATCCCTATTCTGATATGTAACTAAAAAACTCTTTAGAGAGATGCTCGCCACTACAATCAAATTGTAGTAACTTAATATATTTCTTTGGTGCTTCTCTATTTCAAGTCTTAAAAACCTTGAATTACTTAATTCATTAAGACTTACAGTGCATCAAATAAATATATTAATATTTTGAGTAATCATTTATGAACGTCATAAAATACTCAAAATCTATCTCTTACGAGTATGTTCATTTAACCATACAAATCAGAAAGGATTCATTCTAGCTTATCACTAGTTTTATTTCCTTTTAAAGGGAAACATCTTTTAGTCAAATTTCCTTCCAAACAGGATCCACAAGTTGGTAGTGCCTCTACTTTCAATGAACCTTAAGGTCCATACTTGACCAACTTGAAATCCTATCCAGATTAATATGACTTAGATAAAAGTGCACAGATAAGTTTTACTCAATTTTGAAGAACATATTCTCTTATGAGGTAGACTAATATTGTTCTGTTCAGGAGAGACATCAATATATAATAACAAGGTCATGCATTCATGTACCACAAGAGATAAAGTGTTTATTAAGCTCAATAACTCAAGAGTTATTCGAAAAATAAAACAAATATCCATCTCTTATTTTGCCCAGAAACCGGAATTAAATTCCTTCTAACAAAAATACATATATTGCATCCTTAAAATTAATGCCTTATCACTAAAAGAAAATTTTAACAAGTAATACGACAAATTGCATAAAATCATTGTGGAGTTGAGATAAAAATATTAAATAGATCATAATAAGTCAAAACACTGAATAGTAAAATTCAGACTGCATTCAATATTTATATACATACATGCATCTGGAATAATAAATTTCGATGGGAAAAGAATTATTCATGCAAAGTATATTATATAATGCAAGAATTATACAATCCAAAAATAAATAGAACCAACTCAGATGGAGAGCATACTATTATTTTCAGTCAATTGTATATAACTTTTTAATACAAAAATTTTAAAACACACTACACATATATGTCATGCATCTTGAATAGCAATTTCGATGGGAAAGAACTACTCATGCAACATACATATGCAATGCCAGATTATTCACTCCAATAATTAAAACAGACCCAACTCAGATGGAGAGTATACTGTTAATTTAAGTCAAGTGAACATCATTTTTAATAGCTCTAGTTTCATTGATCCAACATGTATACTCAGATGGAGAGTAAGTACACGATATCAATTACTAGTATTTCACCTAGTGAGCTTACAATAAATTTATCCGATATGGAGGAAGACCTAAAGTCAACGCATAAATTTATTACTCACTTGAAATTAATAGTGGAAGACCATAGAAATATATTTCTATCACCACTTAATCATGATTGTATTGTAGTTACAAAATTGATTCAACCCTTTAAGCTCAGATGGAGAGTTAATACTGGTTATCAATAACTAGTAACTATAGCCAGTGAGTTCATAATAAATTTATCCGATATGGAGGAAGACCTAATGTCAACGCATAAATTTATTATCTCACTATAAATAAAAAAAATGAAGACCATAGGGGTTTATTCCCATCACCACTTTATCACAACCACGAACTTTTCTCTGAGGATTAAGTTCCATATTAAAAAAATGCTCAATACCCATTTAAACAGTCTTAAAATACTAAAATTAATATTTCACACTGTATAGTGGTGATTATTGTTGACTGGACTATTTCTGATAAATCTACCAAATTTCATATCAATCAAAAATTGCGACCAAATTTGGAAAATTATCATTTTAAGCATTTTTTTAAGAATTTAAAATATGACCTACATTTTTTTTTATCATATACCAATTCATGTCAAATCAACATGTGTTATCACGTTCCAGATTAGACATATAAAATGATAGAAAGAATGACTTTTCGTATGTAAATCAAATTTTAATCCGTCAAACCTCCAAAAAACTCACCTAAATGATCCCAAATCGTCAAAATACGATGTGATTCACTGTATAACAGTGAGTTCTTCTTAAATGATCGTTTCCAATGATCCTACCGAATTTCAGGTCATTCGGAGATCGTGAAATTCATGATCCCCAAAAACTAGACCAAATTCGAATAAATTATTTTTTTTGGCGTAGTCAGGATTAAATCCATGTGATTTGCATTCTTGCTATATATCATATCAAGTTAAATCATCATGTTTCAGATCTAACTCAAATATAGCCGATATATAAAGAATAATTTTTCATATTTATAACAAATTCAATTTAATAAACTGCTTGAAAACCCATCTAAACGACCTCAAAATGCCAAAAAAACAACATGATTCACTGCATAGCAAGGAGTTTTTTTTTCACTAGATCGTTTTCGATGAACCCACCAAGTTTCAGGTTAATCGGAGTCCGTCAAATTCATGACCACTAGCCTGTAACCAAACTCGGAGAATAACCGTTTTAAGTAGTTTCATGAATTAAAATAAATATGATATTGATTTCCATTCTCCTTATAATTACACTATGAGCTCAAGGCATATATTATTTTCTTCCTATTTCTAGGATATATAATATCTCCTTTTGCAATAAATTATCCTTTTATTAAATACATAAGAACCTGAGATATTATATTTTCTCCCGTTCAGTGAAAACCCCAATATCTCTTCTCATGGGTGGAGTTAGTTTCACTAGTACCCAAAGATAAATACTCTTTTTCTAGTTATGAACCTCCACCATTAATGTAGATTTCTCAAGGATAATTTTCACATGGTATATTAAACATATTTCAATGACTCAAATAAATAGACCATTTTGTGGATCCTACTTATTAATCATAATGCTCAATCCATGAATAGATATAATTTCACATGTACAAATTTACTAAGAATTTTTCATGAGTTCAAATAAACAAACCACTTCAGTGGTAACTATTTATTACTCATAAAATTCTCAATTTACAAGTGAATATATATTTAGCTCATAAAATTATTTTATGGTAGACCATAGCTTAAAAGTCATACCAACATTATAAAACTCATACAACATACCGTCATATTTCACTTAATTAGAACCTCCAATCAGAGAACAAAATTCTTCATCGAAAATCCAAACTAGTAATCACGTAGGGCATGAAAATATAAACTTAAATTTGAGAAATTTTTTATGCACAAACATGCCAAACGCTCCAATCATTAGTCATCCAGGATATCAAATAGAGAATTTTACTTTCTTACAAAATAATTATATCATTACACAATATGAATTATACCTTGTAAGACCTAGTCAATAAAATCTTACACCTCTATTATTGAATTTAATACAACAACACGTTTATTTGCTAATAGTCAATGTGTAAACCTATTATATGACTAGTATTTAATCATGGGGACCATGGGGAGTCATCCCCAACACCATTGAATTAAAAAAGAATTAAAATTATTAAGAAATAATTTCCAGAAAATAGAAAACCGTCCAAAACACAGTCCAAACGACCTCAAAACGTCGAAAAATACCATGATTCACTGCTAAAGAAGTGAGTTTTTCTCACCACGGCATTTCCGATGGACCCACCGAATTTCAGCTCAATCAGAGTCCGTCAAGTTCGCTGACCTCCGAAAATTTCGGCTATTCGGTCAAAAACAGGTTTTGCGTTTTTCTAGGGTTTACCCCAAAAAATTCAGATAATCTCAATCAAATATCAATAAGAAAACATATATCTCATGATTATAAGAATAATCCATAAATTATGCACAGTTAATTCACAAAACAGCAGTGCAGTTTTTCAGAAAACCACATATATATGTAATTCAAAAAATGCACATAAACACCATATTCTTGTTTCATGAAAAACTTAGTTATCTAATTAGATGTGAGTGAGCTCTGATACCAATTGATGGATTATTATATGCAGCGGAAGCAATCCCAGTATCAAAATCACATGTAATTTAGACAACTAGCATAAACGGGATTTCACGGGTTACCTCTTGAAGCGTGAACATATCTCTTCTACCACGTGAGCCTTCAGTTCCATAACTTCTCAATGGAATCTCCATCACCCGCACAATCGTGATCCTCGAACGTTCCACGGTCTTCTACTGTGTTACCCAAATAATACCCGAAAATAGCAATTTCGTGTGGGCGAAATTTCTAGGAAAACTTGGCTGAAAATTTCAGCCACCATGTACTCATCCCTCTAGGTGGAAAACCTTATGTATTTATAGCACAAGTTTTAAGGGTTAAGACCCTTTTCCAAAACCTGTTAGGTTTTCTTTTCCACCAGAAAAAGGATTCCTTTATTTCCTATTATTTAGGCACAGTAGGGACCACAGAATTTAATTAACAAGGCTTCCAATTATGGAATTAATTTGTAATTTTCGAAATTAATATCCACCATAATTAATTACGAATTATTCCACTAAAAATTCGTAATTACACTCCTTATTCAATTTCGAAATTCATCCATTAAATCTTATTTAACTCCCCATGTTAAGATTCAGATACGAATCAATTAAATTAAATTACTGACGATTTAATTTATTGATTATTTCCTTTAGACTTTCGCTTAACTTATTTCATGTGTCGGATACAAAATCCACCGGTCGGGTTTACACATGAAAACTTATAAGCTTTCATAAAGGTATATCATCAATCTCTAAACCGAGACATGGATTCCATCAACTAACTATTACTTCGCCAATGTATATTATTATTATCCAATTTACCAGGCATATTGACCCACGAAAGAATCTCGCCTTTTAATAAATCAAAACAATAATAATATACACAGCTAATAATAATTATATCAAGATTAAGAGTATAAGTACATTTAATGGCTAGAGAGTTTATTTTATTAAGTCAGTATAAAATACTTATCTCTACCTGGTCCGTTCAATACATACAAAATGTACTAGCACAAGAAGTTGGAATTAAACCATTCCCATAATCAAGATTAATTATATTTAATCTTGTGCTACAATCATTCCTGATGGTTTGTCCAATTCCATCATTAGATTGTGAACTCAAACTTTATACTTATAAGAACCGATGATTTAATCTTCCGTGTATAAGCTAAACTCTATACACTAAATCATCTACTATATAAGCAAAGGACACAGACTATTATATGATCTATTTAAAACTTTATTAAAACTGAATAAACAATTATTTCATAATAAATACTATATCTAAATCAAACTCATGGTTAATAGTATATATCCCAACACTCTGAACATGTATAAACTTTGTCATTTCAACTTCAGTCAAACAGAATTCACGCAGTAGATCATGCATTTCACATGTCTTTATCTCACCATTGAATCTCCTTTTTCTAGCCATTATCAAGTTCCTGCTGATAAGTTCGTCCAAATAAATTTCTGCCACTTCCTCCAAGCTTTTAACACTTCCAGACGTCCTTATAAAACCTTCCGCGATCCATAGTTGGATCAATTTACAAGTCTCGGCCTCAAAATCTTCTGGAAAACTACCCATAGAAAGAAAGCAAGGTTTGAGGCGATTAGGCAAGTGGTGGTAACTCAAAGCGAGCACTCCTAAGCATTTATTTGGATGACTAGCAATGATTTCACCTAAGGTTCGGGGGACATCCTTCCAACTTTCTAATGTCCTGGCCATTTTAGAAAGATGCCCTGAGATAACTGAAATTGTTAAGGGTAATCCTTGGCATTTTTCTACTATTTTCTTTCCAGTTTCTTCTAACTCATGAGGATGATCACGTTCTAGTCCAAACACCTTATCACGAAGTATCTTCCAACTGGTAGCTAAATTTAAGAGATTCATCTCATGAGGGCTACTAGTATTTGCCTACCTCAGTTTCCCTAGTAGTCAGTAATACGCGACTCCCATTGTTGTAATTAGGAAATATTCCTCTTATACTATCCCAAACATTTATACTCCAAATATCATCAACACAACAAGGTACCTTCGACCCTTTAGGTTTTTCTGCACTAGGTCGGCTTATTGAAGTTCTAATAAATATACAGAGCCAGCGCAGCAGAAATTAAACCAGGAACGTACCTTCAGCCATGATTGTTCAAGTGATGAGAGGAATTCCTTGGAAGAACTTTGAGAGAAAACCTAAGGAGTCTTCTAGCCTGTGCCTATTATAGGTAGGCTAGAGACTCTGAGGCAAATACTTTAGCCCTAGGACTTCTCCATAAATTATAATTACCCTAGGGACTCCTAATATATGGTAATTTCTTTCCATCAAAGAAACTACCATATATGCATAACTACAGAATATTATCTGATATATTATTTTCTTTAGGAAACAAGGTAAATAATTTATTACCTTATATGTAGGTCACACTAGAAATCTCTAGAAAGAGATGGTGAATTTCTTACACGACTAACTCATTGTCATCCATCTTATCATAATCTTTTGCATTGCCAATAAATGTAGAGAAATTCTATTTTGTGTCTCATACAATTTATACTAGTTGTACGAGGCTCCTTTTTGTCTCACAAATTTGTGGACCCCAATCTTACACTTCTGGGTCCACAGAAATCTGGGTCCACAAAACTGTGAGACAAAAAAGTTGACTTATACAACTAGTGTCAGTTGTATGAGACACAAAATAATTTTCCATAAATGTATGCTTTGAAATGCAATCTAAAGCTTCTAACAACACATTTCTACAACCTCGATATTCTTGAGATATTGTAACCCAAGCAAGAATGTCAAAATGATACCTGATTGAGAGATGATCATAAGATTTTCTAGCGATACTGTCGTTTTGCCAATGCCACCCATGCCTGATATTGTGACAATGTCTAGATCCGGCGGTGGTCCTTTCAATCTTCCAACTATGATCTCCAAGTCATCATCAAGTCCCTGCACGATATCATCTTCCAAATTTGGCAGCATTGGATTACTTCTAGACGGAGGGCCAATCAAGGAATCCCCATGTATTTCAACAATTTCATCATAAGAATCATGAATACTTGTGCCAAAATTAGAAACAATCTCCATAACTTGTTTCTTAGTTGTATCCATTTTTTCAACAACTGGTTGCAAATCCTCGTGTTGTAAAATTTTACGTAATTTCCAGCTTGAGCCTTTGACGATTTCCCAAATCTTCAGCTCAACATCTTCTGCATCACTAGCAGCAACTCTTATTTTTTCCTCGAAAGATTTGACTTTTTCAGGGTCAAACCTACTCTTAATGCTAGTTTCTTCAAGAACATTTCGAAAATATTCAGCGGTAGCATGAAGAGATTCGAGCATTTTAGTTTTGGATTTCTCTGCTGAAGCTGCTCTAGAGTTTGAAGAAGAGAAATTACAGCAGTATAAGCTGCCATCATCAACTACTCAAGAATCAGATCAATGTGGAAATGATGGCAGGTTTGAAGATGAAGAAATGCTGGATATGTATTATGCGGTTAATATGGAAAGAATGGAACAAAAGTCCTCCTTTTGTCACTGCTCGCTTCTACATTTAATATGTGGAGTTGATTCAACGATTGACGAGCCTCCTCAGTCTTACTACTTTATTAGTCCTCCTTTTTGTACACAAAACATTGAATTTCTGTGAAAGAAGGTAGTACTCATAGTAATTTTGGTAGAAATAACACCACTTTAAAGGACTGCTATTTAAAAATTAGCCGGTGCGTCTTGAATTTTAATTTTTCATTTAAAATTCTAGGACAAAATAAATATTAGCTAATTTCTAAATAGTATCTCCGAGAATGACTATCTGTGCACTTGCCCCATAATTTTGCGAAATTGATGGAGGAAATATCTCTTTTAGAAAAGCGTTTAATACGTATTTCAGCCTAAATCTTTTGTTTTCTTCGTTGTATTCATAAGAAGGAATATTTTTAACTACAATAAATTAATGGCAAATATTGGTTCCCTTTTTGTAATGTAGTCTATTAGATTAAGATTGTATTATTAGAAAATGAGCATTTGCATCAACAATTTTCTCATACTAGCTTATCTTATAAACTTAATGCTCTGTTTATATATTACTTATTAAGCATTACTCCACACATTTTACACATGAATGAGTTCAAAACTATATTAATAGCGTCTCAAATTGGTAGGCAGGCCGGTATACCATCTGCTTGTCCTCATCCACTTTACGTAATTTCTGCTAAGTAGTTCCAAAAGTTCTGCTTGTGAAAATCAGATATTGATTTCTTCTTTTCAATCTTCTCTTTAATTATTTTAAAGGTTTAAATTAGATTAATTTAACAGTATCTTTAACCATAGTTAGAAGATATATTTTGGAAAAACGCCCTCTAACTTTAGCAAGAAAAAGCTATCACTTCACAGACTTTTTTACTCATTAATTATCACTAATTTATGTTATTAATTTTATATCCACCGTAAAATAATATGGTGCTGGGTTAACTAAGCATAAGAAAAAATAATCGTCATATAAACCAATGCAACTTTAGTTGGCGGCATTAATTAACATTCATATTAAGTTAAGCAAGAATCTATTTATTATTTATGTGGGGTAACTGTTGAGTTTCTTTTTAATATAGAAAGGTACTAAAAAGAGGGTGAATGAGAAATGGAGGGAAATGAAAATTTTGAGTAAAATTTTAAGTTTTCCTCTCAGTTTAATGAGATAGTGTCCCTCATTGGTAGAGGAAAAGGAGTTTGGTGGGTTTATATACAAATGCACTTCATGTAGCTCTTAAAGAGTTAAGAAGAAGGCAAGCCTCGCGCCGTCGTCGTCGCTCGGCTCGGCTTCGGTCAAATGATTGATTGATTAATTTTTTGGACCAAATTTATTTGTTAATAGTAGATATTAATGTAATATTATCCGTGTTTGTAACGGATATGTTCCAATCCGTGTATTGTGCCACCAATTGCAATAGCATCCGCCTAGTGCTCCTCCCACCATGGCTAAGTGCTTGCTCCATAACAAGCTAGTGCATGCTCCACCATGGAGAGGGGGCGGGTCTCACAACTAACTGCTATAAATATGAACAACAGCAGTTGGAGAAAAGACACACCGAAAACAGAATTGAGAGCTATTGATCTCCTCTTCACCGAAAACTCAACGTTGGCTATAATTTGCATTCCTTCCTCTCAAAATTTCCATTCGACTTCTCAGTTTTCCTCCCTTGTTCTGCATTATTTTAAACTACAAACAAAGCATCCGTAAGTGTGATTTGCTGCCGAACTTTGTATTCGCTGAAACACTGGGGTTTGAAGTACCGCTACACCAGTGTGTAATTCGTTTTATCCGGGGAGAAAATAATCCATAACCTTGGGTACTAGGAGGGGATTAAATTCCTTAAGGAAACACTGTGAATTCAGTGGGCTCGAATTAATTTTTGTTTTATTTATATTTACGTTTATAAGCTAACGTTCTAATTCCAGAATCATTATTTACAAATACAGGCGTAATAACAACAGCTTAAGGAATTTAATAATTTTAATTTCTGTATTTGTGTTATTCTTATTATTCTGGAAACTTAAAACCTTTGTGGTTTTGTGTACTCCCATTTGGAGAGTAAAACCTTCGTGGCATTTTGTTGGAGATTAAAATCTACGTGATTTTTCACTCCAGTTTTAAACGTTTATTAAACGTTTGTTTGTGTCATTTTTTTTCCAGAAAAAAATGGCGAATGACGGAAATCAAGCTGTTTCGATGATGACTGCCAACGCATCGACAAGTCGAACTCCGGCGTTGGCACAGGCAGAGAAACCCGAAAAATTTTCTGGGATGGATTTCAAGCGCTGGCAGCAGAAGATGTTCTTCTACTTGACTACGTTATGTCTACAGAAGTTCATCAAGGAAGATGTTCCTGATCTTCCAGATGAAACTCCAGAGAATGAAAGCTTTCTCGTGATTGAGGCGTGGAAGCATTCTGACTTCTTGTGCAGGAATTATATTCTTAGCGGACTGGAGGATAATCTGTATAATGTATACAGTGGCGTGGAGACGTCAAAAGAATTGTGGAATGCGCTTGAAAAGAAATACAAAACTGAAGATGTCGGGATGAAGAAATTCGTCGCTGCAAAATTTTTGGACTACAAAATGGTAGATAGCAAGTCTGTTATTACCCAAGTCCAGGAGTTACAAGTGATTATTCATGATCTACTTACTGAAGGTATATTTCAAATGAATACTGATGTTGAAAGTAAAATTTTTAGTAATTTTACTAACAGAATTTTCATTGAAGGTCTTGTCATCAATGAAGCATTCCAAGTAGCAGCAATAATTGAGAAGTTGCCTCCATTGTGGAAGGACTTCAAAAATTATTTGAAACATAAACGAAAGGATATGTCCCTTGAAGATCTCATTGTTCGATTGAGAATCGAAGAGGACAATAAAGCTGCTGAAAGGAGAGGCCGTGGAAATTCAACAATAATGGGAGCAAATATTGTTGAAGATAACAAAAAGAGAAAGAAGGCTTCTGGTCCGAAATACAACCCAAGCAAGAAGCGGTTCAGTGGAAACTGCTACAACTGTGGGAAAACCGGACACAAATCTACGGAGTGTCGTGCTCGGAAGAAAGACAAGCAAAGGGGTCAAGCAAACATGGTAGAAAAGCATGATGATGTTGATGACTTGTGCGCCATGCTTTCTGAATGCAACCTGGTAGGAAACCCAAAGGAGTGGTGGATTGATTCTGGAGCCACTCGCCATGTTTGTGCTGTGAGGGAAGCATTTTCTACATATGCTTCTGCTGGACCCGAAGAGACGCTCTCTATGGGAAATGCTGCTACAGCAAAAATTGAAGGATACGGTAAGATATTTCTCAAGATGACTTCTGGCAAGGTCATGACTTTGAACAACGTCCTTCATGTTCCCGAGATTAGGAAGAACTTAGTCTCTACTGGACTTCTTGTAAAGCACGGTTTCAAGTGCGTTTTTGTATCTGACAAGGTAGTGATTAGTAAGAATGAAATGTTTGTAGGAAAAGGTTACCTTACTGAGGGCCTTTTCAAGCTGAATGTAATAGTTGTTGAAACTAATAATAAAACTTCAGCTTCTTCTTACTTACTTGAGTCAAATGATTTATGGCATGTACGTTTGGGTCATGTCAATTATAAAACCTTGCGAAAAATGATTAACTTGGAAATATTGCCTAAGTTTGAATGCGAAAAATCAAAATGTCAAATATGTGTGGAATCTAAGTATGTTAAACATCCTTATAAGTCGGTAGAAAGGAATTCAAATCCTTTAGACTTAATTCACACATACATTTGTGATAAAAAGTCAATACCATCTCGCGGTGGAAAGAAGTATTTCATAACTTTTATTGACGACTGTGAGCAAGTGATTTTTGTTTCGCACGACAATCGCTCCTAAAGAAATAAAAAATAATAATAATTGGCCCTGCTGTACAAGTTTTGGATTTTTACATGGCACTTTGTTGGTTATTTACAATTTTTGCCCATTTTTACTTTATTAAAACAAAATACAAAAAATGTGTGCGTTGTGCATAATTCGAACCGTAATCCGGTCGCTAAATAGAAAATCATAAATAGGCATGTTCGTCCGTGATTTCATTTTTGCTTGATTTTACCTGTTTTGAAATATTTTAGTGTGTGTGCAAATAATTGTATTGAGTGTGTATTTAATTTTAATTTGATTTTTTTGCTTAGTTTTGTTTTAAAATAAATGAAAGAAAAAAAAATCTTTTCTTCTTCCGGATTGGGCCAATTTATTAAAATTGGCCAAACAAACAGCCCAGAACCAGGCTTGCCCGGTCCTTGTCAAGTTGATACCAAAGACGTCCAAACGACGTCGTAATGTTTGAGCCTGATCTGGGCCGTTGATCTCAGATTGATCAACGGCCAAGATCACTTCCCCATAACCCACTAATGGCCCCGACCCGTTTCCACCCGGACCAACCCAAACCCTTTACCCTCGAAACGACACCGTTCCACTTAAGCCCTCAGATCCAGACCGTAGATCTAGATTGATCTAACGGTTGAGATCAACCCACACATTCCATATATAAGCCCTTAACATACCCTGCCCCCATATCCAATACCCCAGCCTTCGTCTCCACAGACCCTTCCCCTCAAACCCTAGCCGCCCCCATCTCCCTTCACCAGAAACCCGGCGGCATGAACGTCGGTGACCTTCCCCTTAACACCCTAGAATCCCCTTGCCATCCTGAACATGGATCTGTTAACCATGTAGTTCGAATCCCTTCCTACCTTCTCGAATCTTTATTTGAAGATTCGAGTCAAAACTCGATCTACGCAGTTTAACCCCAGTTTCACACCAGACACTCCCCAGACCCCCCTCGTGACCAAACCATGTTTGGTTTGGTCCGAATCTGACCAGGGAGGCATGAATCCCGGATCTGATTTTTTGAAACCATAAGGTTCCTCAACACTGGTCCGTGTCCGTCCGAGCTAAAGAGATTAAGGTCTAATGGACCTTAATCGAAGTGTTTCTCATTTGAGAAACACTTCAATTAAAGTCCGTTCAGCCTTAAGAAAGGTCTGTTCAAATCCAAGTCAAGACTTTTGATTTTTCGCGTTTTAAGGTGAGTTTGCTTTCTTTTCTTTACTTGTTTTAGTCCGTGTGATTTGTTTTTAAAAGCTGTTCATGATTATTGAAATCCGTTGTTTTTGAGTTTTTATCAACTGTGTCCTGTCCACTTTACCTGAACTTTTGTTGCTTGATTGAGTATCTTCTACTACTTGTTCTGATAGTGTGTACGTATGTATTTGTTGAGCAATTAGTTGAATTCCAAATTTGTACTGATTAACTGATTCCTCGAAGCACAATTCTGCTCAGTCAATATAATACGAACCTTGTGTGATACTGTTAAATGTCGGATTTTTGGCTACGATTGTATGTGTTATAACTAATATAGTCGAGTCGACATGTGTCGTCAAATAGTTTCAACTGTCTGAACAAAATAAATTGATTTGCTTCTGTTGGACATTGCCTGAATCAATTAAGAACTAAGTTCATTTACTTATAGTTGTTAATGTGATTTCAGAAACCTAATGTTTAGTCTGTAATGGTAATCTGAACTGGAGGGCATGTGCACAACATGGGCATAAAGGCCCTTTTGAATTAAATAGTTTGACAGCATGTGCTGTCAGACTACATCCTGCTGCCCATGCTTGCTTTTAGTTAATAAAATGGGAAAGATAAGTCTGCCAGGGAATGTTGATGGGGTTTAATACTTAATTAGCTAATTGGAATCTGAAAATGGAAGGCACATGGGAGGGGTATGGTGATATTCTAAACAGGCTGTTTAAAGGGATGGGAGGCTCAAAAAAAGGGGCACTTCCATCAGGTCAAGACCAGAGGATTAGAGGTTAGAGAACCCTGAAGATTTAGAGGAAAGAAATACACACACTGTGAGGATAGAAGAGAAA
Source organism: Nicotiana sylvestris (assembly GCF_000393655.2). NCBI lineage: Eukaryota > Viridiplantae > Streptophyta > Magnoliopsida > Solanales > Solanaceae > Nicotiana > Nicotiana sylvestris. Next base: position 38,041,616 of record NC_091060.1, on the reverse strand, counting down.
AAGAGAGAGCTGATAGAGATACACAGACAGAGCATACAGAGATAGGGAGAGACACTGAGAGGGAACATCTGAGAGTTCAAATTCTGGAAACAGAAAAATGGAAAAGAATTTTTGTCTGATAACTCAGACAGACAAAAACTAGAAATTGCTTCCTTTCCTTTTGTTTTGATTTCACTAAATCTGGACCTGTTTTGTGCAACACTGATTTCTCCCAACTGAGTCTGCTTGGTTGTTGCTTGTTCTACTTGAGAGTTTGGTCTAGTTGGGGTGTTGATCTCACTCCAATTGTTTTGTGAGTTGTGGCTGCTACTATTCTGTTTCCTGTTGTTGCTGCTATTCTGTCCTGCTGCTACTGCTAGTCCTGATTCTTGCTGCTGCTGATTTCCCCATCTTTCTCTTCTTCCTCTTTGCATTTCAGCATTCCAGGTACACATTTCAAATCCTATGTGGGTGTAAACTATAACCGTTCGAAAGCATGAAATGAAAGGAATTCCAAGAAGTTTAAATGTCTGTCTGTAATGCTCGTGGTCTATTGCTCCTTTCGTATGAATTGATCAGTGTATAATTCAATAGTAAAAATGCCAGTTAGTTAATGCTTAAGCTGAGTTTTAGCCTCTTGTATCTTAGTTTATAGTTGTTTGTTGATATGGGTTAAGTAATGGTGTGGTACGTAGGATGTACAAATATTTGACACAGTGACTGATCAGATTCTTGTTTTAGCTATAATGATATGCATAGGATAGGATACTTCCACCTTACACAATGATGTTCTGTTTTATTTTAGTTTCTTTCGTCAAAACCCGCTAGGCAGTATATAGGAGCGCGTTCGAACCCCCAGTGATAATAATGCTTAGTGGGTTAATTCCCTTAACCTAGCCTAAATGAGTCTAGTTTGAATTCAATTCAAGAGATGTTTTGGATATAAGCCTAGCATTTGTCACGTAATTTCTTTATCAAAGTAGAACATTTCTCATAAAAGTAGGACGTCTTTTACTTTACAAATAACTAATCAGAAATTGATAAGATTTAGGCCCAAAGCATATACTTGAATTGACATGTATCTTCTTTCTTCTATTTTAGATTGAACATAGTTAGAAATGTAGCCACTTTAGGATATCCTTTTCTAAAATAGAGGCGAGCCTCGCCAAACAAAAATGCAAAATTGCGTGGCCCTCAATAAATAACCATAATAATTATTTAGAGTCCAGGATAGGCCGTTTAGCGAATTTCATGGCCTTCCACAAAAATAATAACGCGTTAGACTCTTTAGGCGCGGCTTAATTAAACCATATTCTTAAATTCGGGTGCACATTGATGTGACCCAAATCCAAATCTCAACGAAGTCCAAATGTGTTGACGATCACGGGCGCATTGATTGTGACGTGGTTCGAGATGCATTTTCACGACGTTGCAATTCTATAAAAATAAGTGATAATGATAAAAGCGGTTTAAACTTAATAAAAGCACGTAAGTCATAACATGTATTTAAATCAGATATTTAGCCATTATAACAATTTAAGCGACCGTGCTAGAACCACGGGATTCGAGGGTGCCTAACACCTTCCCTCGGGTCAACAGAATTCCTTACTTAGAATTTCTGGTTCGCAGACTTCATTTGGAAAAGTCGAAAATTTCCTCGATTTGGGATTCAAGATAAACCGGTGACTTGGGACACCAAAAGCCAAACCTTTCCCAAGTGGCGACTCTGAATTAAATAAATAATCCCATTTCGAATATTGTCACTTAAATTGGAAAAACTCCACCCGCGCATTTAACCCTTCGGGGCGGGCGCGCAAAAAGGAGGTGTGACAGCTCTGGCGACTCTGCTGGGGAATAAACCCAGAACCACTGGTTCAGGGTTCAAGAATTCGAGCTTAGAATAATTGTTATATTTGGCTTTATTATCTGATCTTTATTACATGTTTTTGCATAACGTGCTAAATGTTGTCTTTTACCGCTTTGATATTATCTGAACTGTATATAAACTGTGCCGAAACCCTTCTCTTCTTACCTCCGGGGAGAAGCTCGCTGGTCGAGACTCCCTATTCTGTTAGTGTCAATACCTGAAATAAGAAAGAGGTCGGACAAGTTACAAAGTCGGACGATCTCGCGGGTCCCCGGTACGTAGCCCCCTCCTCGACTCGAGTTGTCCGCTCGGGTACACAGTCTAAAACAAATACCCAGGTTACGAACCTAGAATAACTTGACTTCATGCCGGATCCCTAGTAGGAACGCTTATTTGCATCATGTTGCATTTGACTTAGGGGACTCAACGCAGGGGTTTGGTCCGTCTAGGACAGGCAACCTGAAATGGAAAGACCATCATTGCTGCATTCCTATCTATGTTGTGCATTTATTTGCTTCGGTTCCGCATGTTGACCGATTTCTAAAAAAGGGAAAATAGCAGCGTAGGGAGATAATTACTTATTTTGGAAAAATAAAACCCAATGTCCAAGTAGTGTCAAAACCTCGCCGGAATTTTTCTAAAAAAAAAATGAAAACAAAATTTGTCTTTTTATTGAGAGTTATTAAAAAAAAATAATAATATAAAAATTTTCTTTTTTTATCACTTTCAAAATCAAAAAAGAGTATTTATTTTTAAAAGTAAAAAAAAAAAAACGAAAATTCATAATTCAAAAAAAAAAAAAATGTGTTGTTTCTTTCTTAGTACCCCTTTTATGAATTCAGACTAATAGTCCAAATTTTTCCTAAAAAAAAAAATAAAAAAATAAATAGTTTTTTTAATCTTTATCTCTTTTCAAAAAATATAAAAATACGTATTCCTGATTTCTAGGTTTATTCGATTTTTCCTATTTTACGATATGCCCGAACTACGCCGGTTTGATTCTCACCGGATGTGAGATACGTAGGCAACCCTCGTCGGGTCCAACCCCATTTTCGCTAAAATAGCCAAAATCAATAAATAAATAAATAAAAAATGTGTCAAAATTTTAAAAGAGTCGTAAATAAGTCAGGTGACGTTGTTTTGTCATAAACAGCCGAATGTTCCCGAAAAGGACGCCGGAAGGCTGACTTTGCATAAACAGCCACCTTTGGGTCTTGTTTAGCATTTTTATCCAATAGACCCACACAGCCTTAAAATCTTCGTCCCCGAAGTGTTTAAAGGCCGTGTTCGAAACTTAAACCCCTCTGTAAAATATTTTGAGTCAGTCATTTTTGTTAAAATCACCTTAATAAATGTGCAGGATGAGCACGATGCAAAATGAACATTTTTCAATAATGACCAAAATCCCTGTCAAGTTACGGCTATGGTGGAATGATCTAGGTGTTGAAGGACAAAATGAGGTTAAGAAATATCTGAAAGGTCTTGTGGGTCTATTGGAAATCCAGCCTCGGGGAGATATCATAAGAGCTTTGATCACCTACTGGGACCCGGCGCACAACGTTTTCCATTTCTCTGATTTTGAACTCACCCCGACTTTGGAAGAAATGGCTGGGTACATCGGGAATGCTGAACTTCCGTTAAGACAGAAATACTTGGTTGCCCCAAGATTCGTCACGGTACATCGATTCCTAGATTCATTGAAGATACCTAGAACAGTCCACAACCCGGATCTGGCAGCCGGATTTTGTAATCCATGCTTCATATATGATAGGTACGGTCATGAGGGGGGATTCAATAATCCGATCAACAAACTGTGCAGCAAAGGAGTTCGTCAGAAGTGGGACGAGCACAGACGGGTAGCGTTCATGATAATGTTCCTGGGCCTTCTGGTATTTCCAAGGAAAGATGGAAACATTGATTTGAAGGTATCTGGGGTCGTCAGCACTTTACTCACGCAAAGTGACAGTACCCTCGCACCAATGGTGGTATCTGACATCTTTCGGGCTCTCACAGCTTGTAAAGCTGGGGGAAATTTCTTCGAAGGTTGTAACTTGCTCCTACAGATATGGATGACCGAGCACCTCTGCCATCATTCCGAGATTTTGAGCCATGGTTCCTCGGAAAAGACATGCATAGAAGAATCTTACACGAGAACCAAAGAGATCAGTTTGCCCAAAGGAGTCCTGGCATGGACCTCGTTCTTTCAAGCTCTTACCGCCAGCCAAATACAATGGACGTTGGGATGGTTGCCTGTTGATGAGATCTTATATATGTCGGCGGCTAAAACTCATTTCTTGCTGATGGGGCTTAAGAGCATTCAACCTTACGCACCCGGCCGAGTTTTGAGACAGTTCGGAAGATGCCAGACAGTACCTCATGAGGAAGATCTTAGCGCTCAAGCAGTTGAGATAAGTCCTAACGGACAGTTCCCAGAAGCAAAGATTCGCCAAATCTGGAATGAGGGTCAATATTTGAAATCAGATACTTGCGTGCGGGATCGAGCCAAAGGAGAAACGGCGCCAGGTTACCTTGCATGGTACAGAAGGGAACTTGAGCATGAAAGGCCAGCTAAGAGACCCCACATCCGGAATTTCACCGAGTCATCGCAAAGGCATTGGGATTGGTTAGCAAAGGAAAGAGGCTATTGTGCCGAAATCAGCAGGTTAAAGCAACAAGTAGAAGGCATGAAATACGAGCACAACGTGCAAATTGCTACCGATCTGGGAGAGCGGAACAGGTTAATTCAAGAAAATGAAATGCTCAGAGCCCAGATCAAACAGATAAGGTTGGATGCAGATAAACAGCCAAGGCGTCGATCAGACGAGCACCTGATAAAAAGGCTAAAAAGCGAGATCAGAGAATGGCAAGATGGTTTGGAGAAATCTGAAAACGTCATAGCAGAGCTCGAAGCACAGTGGGATACAAGAGCAGATAAGCATTGTCGATACCTGAATCAATTGGAAGGCGACCACGAGAAAACTGTTGCTAAAATAAAGAGAGAGATGGCTGCACTTGAGATCAAAGCAGTTAATCAGGCCAAGGATTTCCAAATTGAGAGCAGATACTGGTACGACTCAATAGCCCAGATGAAGTTGGAAGTACGGCGACTGAAGCATCAGCATGTACAAGATGCTCAAGTCTTCAAGATATGCAGCGATCAGATAAAACGCCTGCTCGTAGAGAAGAAGCAAACCAGAGATAGGATCAAGGCCATTGCCCATGCCATCACCAGACGATGCCTACGATGTGAGAACATGTCCAGCGTTACCGTCCTCTCGGCAGTAATGGGTTATGTCAAGCAGACTATGCACGAGCTGGAGCAACTTGAGAGGGATCTCACGCCTAGGACCGCGGCAAGGCCGAACGATGCCCCGCGGACACCAATTTTCAAAACCATAATGCACTCATAAGTCGAATCTGTATCTTAGCATTTTCTGCCTGTTTTCCATCAGGGTGATTTTAGTCTATGTTGAGTCTAGGTTTATTTTCGAAGTTTGCTTTTTCTTTCGCAAAATGTAGTTTGTAATAGACCACTTCAACAATAGAAGGTTTGCTTCTTTTACGCCCATTTGTGTTTTTCGAACTACGTAATGTTCTGATTCACGTAGGCATCGTGATACGTAGGCAATCCTCATCGGATCCGGTCGCATTTCTGTTACTGCAAAATAAAATAAAAAACATAAAAGAAAAACAAAAGAAAAAGAGAAAAAGAAAAGAAAGAAAAAAAAAGAAAACTAATAAAATGCCGGAATGACGCATGCTCTCGTAGCAAACATATAGTAATCCACTTAACTGTATAGGTGCATCATGCCCAACGTGAGATTAACTATATATTATTTGCTACAAATTAACCGTGCTTTTGTCATCGAGTATTCCAGGGTTTTTGAAAAGACGATTGGTTTGGTGAAAGTCTGGCCTCGCACTCATATTTCACGAGGTCAAGGAGAAGTGTTCAACTACCTGTTGTTAGGACCAGAAGCAGTACTCACACTTACTTCACCAGGTCAAAAGGAAGTGTGGAAATGTCTTCAGAAATTCCATTGCAAACAATCCCTGTTTCCGAGGAAAGCTCGATCTCAGCCGTCCTCACACCTGAATCCGCAACTGCGGAGGAAAATAGAATCCTACGGCTCCGCATGTTGGAAATGCTGGACGACTGGAATAATGGGAAAGAGCCGCCAAGTGTCGTCCCCGGATTCCCTGAATTATTCTCCAGGTCAAGTGGGACTTCTAATGTCCCCATAAATTATCCTGCTACCCCATTCGGGTACCCAGCCACCTCAGCCTTCTCTGCTGGATCGCCTTCTGAGCCTCATCCCCGAATGTCATCCACTGATGCAAGCATGAACATCTTTACTGCATCGCCTTGCCCGATTACGGCACAGCCTACCACGTACAAGCCAAGCTTTGACTCATCCTCTTTTACATTCCAAGCACCATCGTTCTCAATGGAACCAACTAGGTTCGCTACCAGCACTAATCCTCTACCGCCTCAGTGCGAGCTTGCACCCGGGCAGGATCAGAACCCCAGAATTGCAGAACAAAATGAGATTGCCAAGAGAATGAGAAGCCTTGAACAAAGTTTGAAGAATATGCAAGGATTGAGCGGACAAAAGAGCGTCTCTTACGCCGACCTGTGCATGTTCCCTCACGTGCACCTGCCAACGGGTTTCAAGACCCCCAAGTTTGAGAAATACGATGGGCACGGTGACCCCATTGCACATCTTAAGAAATACTGCAACCAATTGCGGGGAGCCGGCGGAAAAGAAGAACTGCTAATGGCATATTTTGGGGAAAGTCTAGTAGGGATAGCTTCGGAATGGTATATGGATCAGGAAATGTCCCGATGGCATATATGGGATGATCTCGCCAGAGATTTTGTAAAACAATTCCAGTATAACATCGACATTGCGCCAGACCGAAACTCTCTGTCGAATTTGAAGAAGAAACCTTCTGAAAGCTTTAGAGAGTATGCTATTAAGTGGCATGAACAGGCGTCGAGAGTGAAACCACCCATGGATGAAGTGGAAATGGTCACTACCTTTCTCCAAGCTCAAGAGTCTGACTATTTCCAAAACATGATGTCAGCTATGGGTAAGCCATTCGCGGAAGCGATCAAGATTGGAGAGATGGTGGAAAATGGATTGAAAACGGGTGGAATTCTGAGTCAAGCAGCTATAAGGGCGACCTCCCAGGCCGTCCAAAGCGGGTCCGGAGGAACGACGAGGGGGAAGAAGAAGGAAGAAACGACTATGGCAGCCTTTGAAGCAAGGGAGTATCGTCGTCCCAGGCCCCATTTTCCGGAAAGAGCCCCACAACACTACTATCCTCACTCAAATTTGGCATATGCTCATCAACCTTATATGGTCATGAATGCCCAACCTTATAACCATCCACCACAACAAGCCAACCGAGGCCCAGCTCCACCTCCCAGAAATCAGCCTCCTTACCGCAACCACTATAACCCACAACCCCCGCAGAATAACTTCCGCCCCCAGGAGCCACCTCGACGGCGGACTTTCACGCCCATCGGTGAACAATACTCTACTTTGTTCCCTAAGCTAGTCCAGTTGGGTTTCTTGCAACTAATCCCCCAAACGAGGCAAAACCCAACATCGCCTTCTTACAAAGCCGGAGTCAGATGCGCCTATCATTCAGGGGCCGAGGGACATGATACAAACGACTGCTGGTCATTGAAAAGAGTGGTCGAAAATTTGATAGAGCAGGGGAAAATAGTGCTAAGGGACGAAGAGATCCCGAATGTGACTAACAATCCATTGCCCGCTCACAATAATGGGCCGCTGATCGGCATGATTTGTGAAGACAAAGAGTTCGACCCTGCTTTGAAAGCCATAATTGCCATTGTCGACACGGGGAAGAGGCCCGAAATGGACCAGAAACCAGAAAAGGGGGAGGAGGCCAAGGCTATAAAGAGCAAGCCTGAAAAGAAGGTAGAGAAGAAAGTGGTACCTGTAAAAAATGAAGTTCTTTACATACCACGAGGTCGAGCTGAGAAGACGCAGAACTTCGGGATCAAAAAGACAAAACCTATGTACGTGCCAAAAGGGGCCTATGTGGTCCGGGGGACGATTCAACCACCTCGGCTGAATGAGCCAGTGGTTATCGGACGCGTGCCACAAAAGCCAATGACCAACCCGTCCACAGTGCCGTGGAATTATCAAAAGACTTTGGTGATGTACAAAGGTAAAGAGGTCATGGGAGAACTTCCAGAAAATACTTTCATTGGAAGGTATTCAAATACCCAAGAACTGAACAACGCCACACAAAGGCGCTTCCCTCCAAAGAAGCCCGTGAGTGTTGAAGAAGCGGAAATGTTCTTCCAACAAATGAAAATGCCGGATTACGAAGTGATAGATCAGCTGCGCAAGTACCCTGAGCAAGTATCCATGCTGTCATTATTAATGAGGTCAACCGAGCATCAAAAGATCCTGCTGAAAACCCTGAATGAAGCATATGTACCAGTTGAAACCTCGGTGGAGCAACTAGAGCGGATGACAGAAAGATTCTTCACCGTCAACCAAATCTCTTTCAGCAAGAATGATTTACCCCCGGAGGGAGCGGCACATAATAAGGCTTTGCATTTAACAGTTAAATGCGAGGGCTACTATGTCAAGCGGGTAATGTTGGATGGAGGCTCAGGCGTTGACATTTGCCTGCTCTCCACGCTACAAAGAATGGAAATTGGGACTGGAAGAATCCGACCCAACAATGTCTGCGTAAGAGCTTTCGACGGCATTAAGAGAGATACCATGGGAGAGATAGACCTGTTGTTGGTCATAGGACCAGTCGAATTTCAAGTAACCTTCCAGGTGATCGACATGGATACATCATACAATTTTCTCCTTGGCAGACCTTGGATCCATGCGGCGGGAGCCGTGCCTTCCACTCTTCACCAAATGGTGAAGTTCGAGCACGAAGACAGAGAGATCGTGGTCCATGGGGAAGATGAGCATGCCATTTATCGGGACCCATCCATCCCGTATCTTGAACCGAGAGAAGTGAGCGAACATACGGTCTATCAAGCTTTTGAAATCGTACTGGCTGAGCAGCACGAAGAGGGAATACCCTGCCCCCAGCCTTTCTTGTCTAACGCCTCGTTTATGGTGGCCAAAGAGATGATCCGGCACGGATTTAGGCCAGGGAAGGGACTTGGACGAACCCTTCAGGGAATGACAGAACCCATTACTTTGCCAATCGTCAAGAAACCTTTTGGACTAGGTTTCAAACCTACTCCAGCAGACGAAGAGTGGGCAAAGAAAAGGAAAAATGAGGGTTGGAAGTTACCACAACCACTACCGGATTTATACGCAACTTTCATCAGGCCGAGGTACATTGAAGAAGAAGATGATGAGGTCTTCACAGCTGAGGAAATCGAGGAGATATGTGGGGCAATGAGAGAGATGCTCTACGAGGTCCACATGGTTCAACCAGGTGAAGGCACAAGCACTGCTGAGATGCTGTACATGGGGCCGAGCGCCCAACTTCAAAACTGGGAGGCCACGCCATTCCCGACTAGACGGAAGTCCGGGTAGACCTGTCCTGCCACCTTTCCTGTGTCACAAGTTATCTCCAGGACATAACTTGAACGTTTTCTTCTTTTCAATTGTTGCTTTGAATCCCTAGTTGTAAACATTGTTGTCTTCCAACTTTCCAAAGAAAATATAAAATAAAAAAAGAAAAAATCATCATTGCTTTCCTATTCTTTCTTTTGTTCTGATTTTTATTATTTTTCCTTTTATCTTCCTTTTCAGTCCTAATAATGCGGCTTTAAATATGACATGCTTGCGGACTTCACGCCCAGATCACAATGAGTTATTTAACTGCGAATTAATGAACCCAGAACCAGAATATGATGCAGAAGAGGCTTTTAGGGAGATAAACCGAGAGTTGGAATATTTCGAGAACAAACCTAAGCCAAATCTGAATGACACTGAACTGGTAAATTTAGGAACCCCGGAAGAAATCCGGGAGACCAAGATAAGCATTCACACGGACAAGAAAACGCGAGAGGCGATAATTCAACTTATTTTTGAATTTAAAGACGTGTTTGCTTGGTCATATGATGACATGCCGGGGCTAGGTGTTGATCTGGTGGTTCATAAATTGCCGATTCATCCTGATTGTCCTCCAGTTCAACAAAAGCAACGAAAGTTCAAAACTGAGGTCAGTGACAAGATTAAAGAGGAGATCACCAAGCAACTGAAAACAGGAGTGATCCGGGTAGTCCAATATACAACATGGTTGGCGAATGTGGTTCCAGTACCAAAAAAGGACGGGAAAACTCGGGTATGTGTAGATTACCGAGATCTGAACAGAGCAAGTCCTAAAGATAATTTCCCGCTGCCCAACATCCACATCCTCGTTGATAATTGTGCCAAGCACGAGATACAGTCTTTTGTAGATTGTTATGCTGGGTATCATCAGGTACTGATGGATGAAGAGGACGCCGAGAAAACTGCCTTCACCACGCCTTGGGGCACCTACTGTTACCGGGTCATGCCATTTGGTCTGAAGAATGCGGGGGCTACTTACATGAGGGCCATGACTGCCATTTTCCATGACATGATGCATCAGGAAATAGAGGTGTACGTGGACGATGTGATAGTCAAGTCCAGGACGCAGGATAATCACATCCAAGACTTGAGGAAATTCTTCGAGAGACTAAGAAAGTATGACTTGAAGCTAAACCCAGCCAAATGCGCTTTCGGAGTTCCGTCGGGCAAACTTTTGGGCTTCATCGTAAGTAGGAGAGGTATCGAGCTAGATCCAACTAAGATAAAATCCATCAGGGATCTACCTCCCCCGAGAACAAAGAAAGACGTGATGAGTCTATTGGGCAGGTTGAACTACATCAGTCGGTTTATTGCCCAGCTGACAAGCACGTGTGAGCCCATATTCAAGCTGTTAAGGAAAGATACGGCGATCAAATGGACAACTGAGTGTCAAGAAGCCTTTGATAAAGTCAAAGAATACCTTTCGAATCCCCCAGTCTTGGTCCCTCCAGAACCAGGGAGGCCACTTTTCTTGTATCTGACAGTCTTGGAGAACTCTTTCGGCTGCGTCCTCGGGCAACACGACGTAACCGGAAAGAAGGAGCAAGCAATCTACTACTTGAGCAAGAAATTCACCGGCTACGAGGCCAAATACACTCTGCTGGAAAGGACATGCTGCGCTCTCACATGGGTTGCTCAAAAGCTGAGACATTATCTCCAAGCCCACACTACATTCCTCATAAGCAGGTTGGATCCTTTGAAGTATATATTTCAGAAACCAATGCCTACTGGGAGACTGGCTAAATGGCAAATCTTGCTTACGGAATTCGACATAGTTTATGTCACTCGCACGGCAATGAAAGCCCAGGCGTTAGCAGATCATTTGGCCGAAAATCTGGTCGATGAGGAATACCAGCCATTGGATACCTACTTTCCAGATGAAGAGGTAAACACCATAGAAGTAATCTCGGAGGAAGCTCATGTTTGGAAGATGTTCTTTGACGGAGCCGTGAACGCCAAGGGTGTAGGGATTGGGGCAATTTTGATCTCGCCTTCTGGTCAGCATTATCCCGCCACAGCTAGACTTCGTTTCTTTTGCACAAATAATACAGCTGAGTATGAAGCCTGCATCATGGGCATGCATATGGCAATCGATCAGGATGTCGAAGACTTACTGATTATGGGAGATTCTGACCTGATTATCCGGCAAGCTCAAGGCGAATGGGAAACTCGGGATGTCAAACTTATCCCATACCGACAACATGTGGAGGACCTCAGCAAGCGCTTTACATCAATAGAATTCAGGTACATTCCGAGGTGTCACAATGAACTGGCAGATGCACTTGCTACTTTGGCTTCAATGCTACCCTACCCGGGCAACGCCCACGTCGATCCTTTGGAAATCCAAATCAAGGAAAGACACGGTTACTGCAGTGTAATCGAGGCGGGATCAAATACGCAGCCTTGGTACCATGACATCAAGAGGTTCCTGAAGACGCAAGAATACCCCGAGCACGCTACTGGAGATCAAAAGAGGACCATTAGGCGACATGCAAGTGGTTTCTTTTTGAGCGGTGAATTGTTATATAAGAGGACCCCGGACCTCAATCTCCTAAGATGTGTCGATATCGAGGAAGCGAGAAAGATCATGCACGAAGTACACGCAGGTGTGTGCGGACCTCACATGAACGGGTATGTCTTAGCGAAGAAAATCCTTAGAGCAGGTTATTACTGGATGACCATGGAAAAGGATTGCTTTAGCTTCGTTCGGAAGTGTCATCAGTGTCAGGTGCACGGTGATTTGATTCATGCACCTCCCACGGAACTGCATCCCATGTCCGCACCTTGGCCATTTGTCGCTTGGGGCATGGACGTCATTGGACCAATTGAACCAAAGGCCTCGAATGGACACAGGTTTATATTGGTTGCCATAGACTATTTCACAAAATGGGTAGAGGCTGTTACCCTCAAGTCGGTCACTAAGAAAGCTGTGGTGGATTTTGTACACTCAAATCTTATCTGTCGCTTCGGTATTCCTGTGACTATCATTACAGATAACGCAGCAAACTTGAACAGTCACTTGATGGGAGATGTATGCGAGCAATTCAGAATAACGCATAGGAATTCCACGCCTTATCGGCCAAAGGCCAATGGTGCTGTGGAAGCGGCAAACAAAAACATCAAGAAGATTTTGAGGAAGACCATCCAAAGTTCCCGACAGTGGCATGAGCAGTTACCTTTTGCATTATTGGGGTACCGCACTACGGTACGCACATCGGTGGGAGCGACTCCTTATCTTTTGGTTTATGGGACCGAGGCTGTAATACCGGCAGAGGTAGAAATTCCTTCGCTTCGAATCATTGTCGAAGCAGAAATCGAGGACAGCGAGTGGGTCAAGACTCGGTTAGAGCAATTGACGTTGATTGATGAAAAGCGGATGGCCGCAGTTTGTCACGGACAGTTATACCAACGAAGGATGGCCCGTGCTTACAACAAGAAAGTCCGACCCCGGAATTTCGAAGTAGGACAATTGGTACTGAGGCGTATTCTGCCGCATCATGAGGAAGCAAAAGGGAAGTTTGCTCCGAATTGGAAAGGCCCATACATCGTAAGGAAGATATTGCCAAGAGGAGCATTGTATCTAGGTGATATCGAAGGAAATGACCCCGACACAGCAGTAAATGCAGATGCAATCAAGAGATACTACGTCTAAATCATACTCCAGTGGTCCTGACACGTTTGAAAATGGCGAAGGTTTTATTCCCCACTACTCCCCAAACACTACCCAATTCTCTCTACCAACTTTTGAGCCGCTTACAAAACAACAAAAAAAAGAACAAAAAAAAAAAAAAAACAAAAATTGATTGAGGCCTGAACTACGTTTGACTTGATTCCGAAAGGATACGTAGGCAGCCTCTCCCTGAGGTTCAGTCACACCAACAATGAAATCCCATTCACCCTGAAATTGAAAACCGGGGCACGTCGAGCAGTTGAGAAGTTAGTATCATCTACCTCTCTTTACCAAGCACAAGCTTTCAAATCAATTACCAAATATGGTGGGGAACCAATAAGCGTCACAAATGGAGACCAGCACACTCTGAATTGAGAGAGATAAAATGAGAGAGTCTCAGCGGTGAAAACCTTCGGGCACCACGAGGCGACGGGAGTAGAGAAACCAAAATGAGAGAGCTTGTTTAGTAAAAAACTCGCAAAGAGTGCTATCAAGCGATGGCAGGAAGAGAAATGAGAGAGGTCAGCCAGCGAAAACCTGCAAAGGGCGCTGTTGGCCGAAAAAGGAATGACTCCACCCCAAGGAGGTCTCGGCAAAGTTCCACCGGTTTGGAATCACAGATCTGTTCTGGTTCAGAAAAATGCAAGTTCATGGAAGGTCAGACGTCCAGTCCAAAGAGCATGTCATGTCATTTAAAGCCACCGTTATCTTCCTCAGATAAGTCTTTCTCGTCCCAAAAGGGACACTCCCTTCCTGAATTTGTGTTCTCCTTTCTTTGCTTCTCTTCGAATCCCTTTTGTGTTTTAACCCCAAATTCAGGACACACCGGAAAGGGCAAGTGGCAGGTTTGTTTGCACGGAATCTCGTCTCATGAAGGAAAGCGCCTCATTTCGTTGGTACGATTGCCCAAGCCTGATGAATCATGACGTTTGATGGTGTTTTAAAGTAAAGAGGAAAGAGAGAAATCTTCCCCAGCAAGTCCACTTTCAGATAAATCCCACAGAGTCTCCCTCTGTACAAATCCCCACAGAGTCTCTCCTTTTGAACAATATCCCGCAGAGTCTCCCCAATATATAAAAAAAAAAAAAAAACCGTTGGAATTTCCTCAGCACATCCCCAGCGAGTCCCTTTGTAAATATTCCCCAACAAAGCTTACCCCAACAAACCCTGGGAAACTTGTTTTGAAACAAAATATCAAGTATACCCCATTGTAAAGAATCCGCACAAAGAATCCACTTTGTAAATATTCCCCCCACAGAGCTTCCTTTTGTACAAATTCTCACAGAACACCTCCAATAAAATCCCCGTTGAGAACCTCCAATCAAAACGGGACACAAAAAAAAGAAAAAGAGGCCTTACGAGGCAAATCATCGCAGAATCTGGAAATACAAGCCTGAACAGCCTAGAAGGGTTTCGCCATTCGAATCAAATCAATGGCAGAACTTCACAACAGAAATAAAGACGCAGGAAAGCAACTGGGAACGATCAAGGTCACCAAACCGACCGTCATTTCCGAACTAACAAATGATTCTTTGTCTGAAAGGTTGAAACAGGTCTAATCCAAGACAACCGTGCAAGAAGCAGGTGTCACCCAAAGAAGAAGGTACACGGGTACAGGAAGTACTTCGGCAATGATGAATACACTCGAAAGGTAAGCTTCCATGAAACTCCCTTTTATCTTCTATTAAAAAAAGAAAACTCAAAAAATAGATCGTGTAGTATTCTCGAGCTTTATCACAAGCCAGTCAGCATTAGGGTTTTAAACCCTAAACTGAATTTTCCTTTTAGTCAGCATTAGGGTTTTAAACCCTAAACTGAACTTTTTCCTTTCAACCAGCATTAGGGTTTTAAACCCTAAACTGAGCTTTTCCATGCAGTCAGCATTAGGGTTTTAAACCCTAAACTGAATTTTCCTTTTAATCAGCATTAGGGTTTTAAACCCTAAACTGAACTTTTTCCTTTCAGCCAGCATTAGGGTTTTAAACCCTAAACTGAGCTTTTCCATGCAATCAGCATTAGGGTTTTAAACCCTAAACTGAATTTTCCTTTCAGTCAGCATTAGGGTTTTAAACCCTAAACTGAGCTTTTCCATGCAATCAGCATTAGGGTTTTAAACCCTAAACTGAATTTTCCTTTCAGCCAGCATTAGGGTTTTAAACCCTAAACTGAGCTTTTCCATGCAATCAGCATTAGGGTTTTAAACCCTAAACTGAATTTTTCTTTTAGTCAGCATTAGGGTTTTAAACCCTAAACTGAACTTTTTCCTTTCAGCCAGCATTAGGGTTTTAAACCCTAAACTGAGCTTTTCCATGCAATCAGCATTAGGGTTTTAAACCCTAAACTGAATTTTCCTTTTAGTCAGCATTAGGGTTTTAAACTCTAAACTGAGCTTTTTCATGCAATCAGCAATAGGGTTTTAAACCCTAAACTGAATTTTCTTTTTAGTCAGCATTAGGGTTTTAAACCCTAAACTGAACTTTTTTCATTCAGCCAGCATTAGGGTTTTAAACCCTAAACTGAGTTTTTCCATGCAATCAGCATTAGGGTTTTAAACCCTAAACTGAATTTTCCTTTTAGCCAGCATTAGGACCCTAAACTGAGCTTTTCCATGCAATCAGCATTAGGGTTTTAAACCCTAAACTGAATTTTCCTTTTAGTCAGCATTAGGGTTTTAAACCCTAAACTGAACTTTTTCCTTTTAGTTAGCATTAGGGTTTTAAACCCTAAACTGAACTTTTTCCTTTCAGCCAGCATTAGGGTTTTAAACTCTAAACTGAGCTTTTTCATGCAATCAACATTAGGGTTTTAAACCCTAAACTGAACTTTTCCTTTTAGTCAGCATTAGGGTTTTAAACCCTAAACTGAACTTTTTCCTTTCAGCCAGCATTAGGGTTTTAAACCCTAAACTGAGCTTTTCCATGCAATCAGCATTAGGGTTTTAAACCCTAAACTGAACTTTTTCCATTCAGCCAGCATTAGGGTTTTAAACCCTAAACTGAGCTTTTCCATGCAATCAGCATTAGGGTTTTAAACCCTAAACTGAATTTTCCTTTTAGTCAGCATTAGGGTTTTAAACCCTAAACTGAACTTTTTCCATTCAGCCAGCATTAGGGTTTTAAACCCTAAACTGAGCTTTTCCATGTAATCAGCATTAGGGTTTTAAACCCTAAACTGAATTTTCCATTCAGCCAGCATTAGGGTTTTAAACCCTAAACTGAGCTTTTCCATGTAATCAGCATTAGGGTTTTAAACCCTAAACTGAATTTTCCTTTTAGTCAGCATTAGGGTTTTAAACCCTAAACTGAGCTTTTCCATGTAATCAGCATTAGGGTTTTAAACCCTAAACTGAATTTTCCTTTTAGTCAGCATTAGGGTTTTAAACCCTAAACTGAACTTTTTCCTTTCAGCCAGCATTAGGGTTTTAAACCCTAAACTGAGCTTTTCCATGCAATCAGCATTAGGGTTTTAAACCCTAAACTGAATTTTCCTTTTAGTCAGCATTAGGGTTTTAAACCCTAAACTGAACTTTTTCCATTCAGCCAGCATTAGGGTTTTAAACCCTAAACTGAGCTTTTCCATGTAATCAGCATTAGGGTTTTAAACCCTAAACTGAATTTTCCATTCAGCCAGCATTAGGGTTTTAAACCCTAAACTGAGCTTTTCCATGTAATCAGCATTAGGGTTTTAAACCCTAAACTGAATTTTCCTTTTAGTCAGCATTAGGGTTTTAAACCCTAAACTGAGCTTTTCCATGTAATCGAAATGACCCACGAGATGAGTCCCAGTTCGGAATCAACGAAGAAAAAGAAGAAAAAGAGAGAAGATGTCCCAAGATATTGGAGTAAACGGAAGGCAGATTGACTCCAACATTTGTTTAAGGTCCTGAACCCTGCCAGTCGCGTCTCACTCAGTATCCCAGAGATTGAACGAGTCGCCGCAACTCGCAAGCATCAAGATTCAGATCGGAGTCTACAAGCAGAATCGGCTAAGACCCAAGATCAAGTCGTAAAAGAATCATAGATAGGAATCTTGTAACTAGCAGTTGACATGCATATAAGTAGTTAGTTCAGTTTCCAATTTTCGTTTGATTGTAATAAGGCGGTCAGTGATGCAGCAGTGACAACAGCAACAGCAGTAGCAGCAAGCATTGCAATCCCATGGTAGTCCCAGCTACCAAAACTTCCCGAACTACATTGACCTGATTCCTGTTTAGCCCAGGATATGTAGGAAATCTTTGAAGCAAGATTCGGTCAGATCTTTCAAAAAACATGCTTCATACGGAGTAGTCCATAGGCAAAAATCGCTCATACACGCTCACTTTATCTTTGCACGAAAACTCTTCGTGTTTCCGAACAAAGAGGGGCAGCTGTGAGCACGTGATTTTTGTTTCGCACGACAATCGCTCCTAAAGAAATAAAAAATAATAATAATTGGCCCTGCTGTACAAGTTTTGAATTTTTACATGGCACTTTGTTGGTTATTTACAATTTTTGCCCATTTTTACTTTATTAAAACAAAATACAAAAAATGTGTGCGTTGTGCATAATTCGAACCGTAATCCGGTCGTTAAATAGAAAATCATAAATAGGCATGTTCGTCCGTGATTTCATTTTTGTTTGATTTTACCTGTTTTGAAATATTTTAGTGTGTGTGCAAATAATTGTATTGAGTGTGTATTTAATTTTAATTTGATTTTTTTTTGCTTAGTTTTGTTTTAAAATAAAAAAAATAAAAAAAAGAAAAAAAAATCTTTTCTTCTTCCGGATTGGGCCAATTTATTAAAATTGGCCCAAACAAACAGCCCAGAACCAGGCTTGCCCGGTCCTTGTCCAGTTGATACCAAAGACGTTCAAACGACGTCGTAATGTTTGAGCCTGATCTGGGCCGTTGATCTCAGATTGATCAACGGCCAAGATCACTTCCCCATAACCCACTAATGGCCCCGACCCGTTTCCACCCGGACCAACCCAAACCCTTTACCCTCGAAATGACACCGTTCCACTTAAGCCCTCAGATCCAGACCGTAGATCTAGATTGATCTAACGGTTGAGATCAACCCACACATTCCATATATAAGCCCTTAACATACCCTGCCCCCCTATCCAATACCCCAGCCTTCGTCTCCACAGACCCTTCCCTTCAAACCCTAGCCGCCCCCATCTCCTTTCACCAGAAACCCGGCGGCATGAACGCCGGTGACCTTCCCCTTAACACCCTAGAATCCCCTTGCCATCCTGAACATGGATCTGTTAACCATGTAGTTCGAATCCCTTCCTACCTTCTCGAATCTTCATTTGAAGATTCGAGTCAAAACTCGATCTACGCAGTTTAACCCCAGTTTCACACCAGACACTCCCCAGACCCCCCTCGTGACCAAACCATGTTTGGTTTGGTCCGAATCTGACCAGGGAGGCATGAATCCCGGATCTGATTTTTTGAAACCATAAGGTTCCTCAACACTGGTCCGTGTCCGTCCGAGCTAAAGAGATTAAGGTCTAATGGACCTTAATCGAAGTGTTTCTCATCTGAGAAACACTTCGATTAAAGTCCGTTCAGCCTTAAGAAAGGTCTGTTCGAATCCAAGTCAAGACTTTTGATTTTTCGCGTTTTAAGGTGAGTTTGCTTTCTTTTCTTTACTCGTTTTAGTCCGTGTGATTTGTTTTTAAAAGTTGTTCATGATTATTGAAATCCGTTGTTTTTGAGTTTTTATCAACTGTGTCCTGTCCACTTTTCCTGAACTTTTGTTGCTTGATTGAGTATCTTCTACTACTTGTTCTGATAGTGTGTACGTATGTATTTGTTGAGCAATTAGTTGAATTCCAAATTTGTACTGATTAACTGATTCCTCGAAGCACAATTCCGCTCAGTCAATATAATACGAACCTTGTGTGATACTGTTAAATGTCGGATTTTTGGCTACGATTGTATGTGTTATAACTAATATAATCGAGTCGACATGTGTCGTCAAATAGTTTCAACTGTCTGAACAAAATAAATCGATTTGCTTCTGTTGGACATTGCCTGAATCAATTAAGAACTAAGTTCATTTACTTATAGTTGTTAATGTGATTTCAGAAACCTAATGTTTAGTCTGTAATGGTAATCTGAACTGGAGGGCATGTGCACAACATGGGCATAAAGGCCCTTTTGAATTAAATAGTTTGACAACATGTGCTGTCAGACTACATCCTGCTGCCCATGCTTGCTTTTAGTTAATAAAATGGGAAAGATAAGTCTGCCAGGGAATGTTGATGGGGTTTAATACTTAATTAGCTAATTGGAATCTGAAAATGGAAGGCACATGGGAGGGGTATGGTGATATTCTAAACAGGCTGTTTAAAGGGATGGGAGGCTCAATAAAAGGGGCACTTCCATCAGGTCAAGACCAGAGGATTAGAGGTTAGAGAACCCTGAAGATTTAGAGGAAAGAAATACACACACTGTGAGGATAGAAGAGAAAAAGAGAGAGCTGATAGAGATACACAGACAGAGCATACAGAGATAGGGAGAGACACTGAGAGGGAACATCTGAGAGTTCAAATTCTGGAAACAGAAAACTGGAAAAGAATTTTTGTCTGATAACTCAGACATACAAAAACTAGAAATTGCTTCCTTTCCTTTTGTTTTGATTTCACTAAATCTGGACCTGTTTTGTGCAACACTGATTTCTCCCAACTGAGTCTGCTTGGTTGTTGCTTGTTCTACTCGAGAGTTTGGTCTAGTTGGGGTGTTGATCTCACTCCAATTGTTTTGTGAGTTGTGGCTGCTACTATTCTGTTTCCTGTTGCTGCTGCTATTCTGTCCTGCTGCTACTGCTAGTCCTGATTCTTGCTGCTGCTGATTTCCCCATCTTTCTCTTCTTCCTCTTTGCATTTCAGCATTCCAGGTACACATTTCAAATCCTATGTGGGTGTAAACTGTAACCGTTCGAAAGCATGAAATGAAAGGAATTCCAAGAAGTTTAAATGTCTGTCTGTAATGCTCGTGGTCTATTGCTCCTTTCGTATGAATTGATCAGTGTATAATTCAATAGTAAAAATGCCAGTTAGTTAATGCTTAAGCTGAGTTTTAGCCTCTTGTATCTTAGTTTATAGTTGTTTGTTGATATGGGTTAAGTAATGGTGTGGTACGTAGGATGTACAAATATTTGACACAGTGACTGATCAGATTCTTGTTTTAGCTATAATGATATGCATAGGATAGGATACTTCCACCTTACACAATGATGTTCTGTTTTATTTTAGTTTCTTTCGTCAAAACCCGCTAGGCAGTATATAGGAGCGCGTTCGAACCCCCAGTGATAATAATGCTTAGTGGGTTAATTCCCTTAACCTAGCCTAAATGAGTCTAGTTTGAATTCAATTCAAGAGATGTTTTGGATATGAGCCTAGCATTTGTCACGTAATTTCTTTATCAAAGTAGAACATTTCTCATAAAAGTAGGACGTCTTTTACTTTACAAATAACTAATTAGAAATTGATAAGATTTAGGCTCAAAGCATATACTTGAATTGACATGTATCTTCTTTCTTCTATTTTAGATTGAACATAGTTAGAAATGTAGCCACTTTAGGATATCCTTTTCTAAAATAGAGGCGAGCCTCGCCAAACAAAAATGCAAAATTGCGTGGCCCTCAATAAATAACCATAATAATTATTTAGAGTCCAGGATAGGCCGTTTAGCGAATTTCATGGCCTTCCACAAAAATAATAACGCGTTAGACTCTTTAGGCGCGGCTTAATTAAACCATATTCTTAAATTCGGGTGCACATTGATGTGACCCAAATCCAAATCTCAACGAAGTCCAAATGTGTTGACGATCACGGGCGCATTGATTGTGACGTGGTTCGAGATGCATTTTCACGACGTTGCAATTCTATAAAAATAAGTGATAATGATAAAAGCGGTTTAAACTTAATAAAAGCACGTAAGTCATAACATGTATTTAAATCAGATATTTAGCCATTATAACAATTTAAGCGACCGTGCTAGAACCACGGGATTCGAGGGTGCCTAACACCTTCCCTCGGGTCAACAGAATTCCTTACTTAGAATTTCTGGTTCGCAGACTTCATTTGGAAAAGTCGAAAATTTCCTCGATTTGGGATTCAAGATAAACCGGTGACTTGGGACACCAAAAGCCAAACCTTTCCCAAGTGGCGACTCTGAATTAAATAAATAATCCCATTTCGAATATTGTCACTTAAATTGGAAAAACTCCACCCGCGCATTTAACCCTTCGGTGGAAAGAAGTATTTCATAACTTTTATTGACGATAGTACTCGATATTGCTATGTTTACTTACTTAATAGTAAAGATGAAGCAATAGACGCATTCAAGCAATACAAAAATGAAGTTGAAACGCAACTTAACAAGAAAATCAAAATGATAAGAAGTGATAGGGGTGGTGAATATGAATCTCCTTTTGAACAAATATGTTTAGAATATGGAATTATTCATCAAACAACAGCCCCTTACATGCCCCAATCCAATGGGATTGCGGAAAGAAAGAATCGTTCATTAAAGGAGATGATGAACACATTGTTGATAAGTTCTAGATTGCCACAGAACTTGTGGGGGGAAGCTGTTCTTACGGCTAGCCGAATACTAAATCGAGTACTCCATAGCAAAACACAATCCATTCCATATGAAAAATGGAAAGGAAGGAAGCCCAACTTAAATTATTTTAAAGTGTGGGGGTGTTTGGCAAAAGTACAAGTTCCTAAACCCAAAAGGGTAAAAATAGGACCGAAAATAGTTGATTGTGTTTTCATAGGATATGCGACCAATAGTAAAACATATTGATTTCTGGTTCATAAATCAGAAAATCCTGACATTCATAATAATACGGTTATAGAATCAGATAATGCTGAGTTCTTTGAAAATATATATCTGTATAAAAAGGAATGTGAGTTGTTTGGTGAAGGATCTAAACGACCTCGGGAAGAAACAAAAGAAAGTACATTTTATCAGGAGGATCCAAGACATAGTAAACGTCAAAGAACGTCTACTTCGTTTGAACCAGATTTTGTGACTTTCTTATTGGAAAATGAGTCTCGAACATTTAAAGAAGCTATGTCTTCTTTGGAATCATTGTTCTAGAAAGAGGCAGTCAATAGTGAAATAGAATCCATATTGAACAACCATACATGGGAATTGGTTGATCTTCCTCCTGGAAATAAACCTTTGGGGTGTAAATGGATTTTTAAAAGAAAAATGAAAGATGATGGCACTATTGATAAATTTAAAGCAAGACTTGTTGTCAAAGGGTATAGACAACGAGAAGGTCTTGACTACTTTGATACATATTCTCCAGTGATAAGAATTACGTCCATACGAATGCTAGTAGCTTTAGCTGCAGTTTATGGTCTTGAAATTCATCAAATGGACATAAAGACAACCTTTTTAAATGGAGATTTGGAGAAAGAAATTTACATGGAACAACCTGAAGGGTTTGTAGTTCCAAGTAAAGAA
This sequence comes from Nicotiana sylvestris, assembly GCF_000393655.2. Classification (NCBI taxonomy): domain Eukaryota; kingdom Viridiplantae; phylum Streptophyta; class Magnoliopsida; order Solanales; family Solanaceae; genus Nicotiana; species Nicotiana sylvestris. Next base: position 38,019,052 of record NC_091060.1, on the reverse strand, counting down.
AAAAAAGGTATGTAGACTTGTTAAGTCCCTCTACGGACTATAACAAGCACCCAAACAATGGCATGCGAAATTTGACCAAACAATGTTGTCAAATAGTTTTAAGATAAATGAATGTGATAAATGTGTGTACATTAAAAATTTTCCAAATCACATAGTCATTTTTTGCGTATATATGGATGATATGATGATAATGAGTAATGACATTGCCAACATAAATGCGACTAAGCGTATGCTAACTAGCAAATTTGATATGAAGGACTTGGGAGTTGCAGATTTAATTCTGGGGATTAAGATCCAAAAGACTCCTCAAGGTCTGGCATTGTCACAATCTCATTATATTAAGACAGTACTTGAAAAATTCAAGCACTTAGGCTTTAAAGTTGCAAAGACTCCAATTGACGTGAATCTTGCATTAGCAAAGAACAAAGGCCAAAGCATATCACAATTGGATTATGCTCGTGTGTTGGGATGCTTAATGTACATCATGAATTGTACACGACCAGATATAGCTTGTGCTATAAGTAAACTGAGTCGATACACGAGCAATCCAGGTCAATCTCACTGGATGGCAATGAAACGTATTTTGGGATATTTAGAACATACCCAAAACTTTGATTTGCACTACAGTAAATATCCTGCGGTGATTGAAGGATATTGTGATGCAAATTGGATCACCGGTTCAACTGATTCGAAGTTCACAAGTGGATATGTATTCACTATTGGTGGAGGAGCGGTATCTTGGAAGTCGTCCAAACAAACATGTATTGCCCGCTCTATAATGGAGGCTGAGTTCATAGCCTTAGAAAAAGCCGGTGAAGAAGCTGAATGGCTCCGGAATTTCTTGAAATACATTCCATTTTGGCCCAAACCGTTGGCACCAATATGCATACATTGTGATAGCCAAGCAGCAATTGGAAGGGCTGGGAGCGTTATGTATAACGGTAAATCTCGTCATATACGACGAAGACATAAAACCGTTAGGCAACTACTCTCTAGAGGAATTATCACGATTGACTATGTAAGGTCAAGTGATAATATGTTGGATCCACTTACAAAAGGCCTAAATAGAGAGGTAGTTGAGAAATCATCGAGGAGAATGGGACTATGGCCGAGAACAAGTCATTGTGGCGGTAACTCTACCTAGAAGACTGGAGATCCCAAGATCTAGGTTCAAGGAGATCAAACAAAGTCATTAATGACGGTTCAACATTGTCAACAAAAATTTTGGTCCATTCTCGTGATGAGACAATGTTCAGTACCAAGGATAAAGCATTAAGGATTTTTAATAATTTCTAAATTTGATACAGGGTATATCAAATAGTGTATCTACGGGATGACACATTTAGGAATCACCTATGTAAGTGTGAAGTGTTAGCCGCTTCAAGGAGAATTTTGCAAGGCCAATTCTCTACGCACTTATGAAACCAGACAGTGTTCATGGCTGAAACGAACACAACAATGAGAACCAAAGACGGTTAAGGGATTGATTGTGTGACTTATGGTTGTCTAGGTATACACTAAAGTTCGACGGTTCAAAGATATCAAATCTACCGATTGACCGAGTATATCCGACATAAGTTCACTACGGAAAGTTCAAAGGGAAACCTACTTATCCAGATGCAATTAATCCTTGCTTGCAAATCACACAAGTTTTTCATGCATACTTCCGTGATATAGCCATTCCCCATTCATGTGGGGGATTGTTGAGTTTCTTTTTAATATAAAAAGGTATTAAAAAGAGAGTGAATGAGAAATGGAGGGAAATGAAAATTTTGAGTAAAATTTTAAGTTTCCCTCTCCTTTTAGTGAGACATTGTCCCTCATTGGTAGAGGAAAAGGAGTTTGGTGGGTTTATATACAAATGCACTTCATGAAGCTCTTAAAGAGTTAAGAAGAAGGCAAGCCTCGCGCCGTCGACATCGCTCGGCTCGGCTTCGGCTACGGCTACGACTACGGCTTCGGCTTTGGATTCAGATTCGGATTTGGATTTGGATTTGGATTTGGTCAAATGATCGATTGATTGATTGATTTTTTGGACCAAATTTATTTGTTAATAGTAGATATTAACGTAATATTATCCGTGTTTGTAACGGATATGTTCCAATCCGTGTATTGTACCACCAGTTGCAATAGCATCCGCCTAGTGCTCCTCCCACCATGGCTAAGTGCTTGCTCCATAACAAGCTAGTGCATGCTCCACCATGGCTTGCTCCATAACAAGCTAGTGCATGCTCCACCATGGCTTGCTCCATAACAAACTAGTGCATGCTCCACCATGGAGAGGGGGCGGGTCTCACAACTGACTGCTATAAATATGAACAACAGTAGTTGGAGAAAAGACACACCAAAAACAGAATTGAGAGCTATTGATCTTCTCTTCACCGAAAACTCAACATTGACTATAATTTGCATTCCTTCCTCTCAGAATTTCCATTCGACTTCTGAGTTTTCCTCCCTTGTTCTGCATTGTTTTAAACTACAAACAAAGCATCCGTAAGTGTGATTTGCTGCCGAACTTTATATTCGCTGAAACACTGGGGTTTGAAGTACCGCTACACCAGTGTGTAATTCGTTCTATCCTGGGAGGAAATAATCCATAACCATGGGTACTAGGAGGGGATTAAATTCCTTAAGGAAACACTGTGAATTCAGTGGGCTCGAATTAATTTCTGTTTTATTTATATTTACGTTTATAAGTTAACGTTCTAATTTCCAGAATCATTATTTACAAATACAGGCATAATAACGACAATAACAACAATATATTTGTTAGCAATGCGAGAATTAAGCTACTTTAAAGATAAAACTACTCTTAAAAACAAGTAATTCATGTATAGTAAATTCCTTATTATATTGTTCGACGCATTGTATTATGATCCTTACAACTAGTAAGTGAACCGAACAAGAGGGGGGAAAAATCAACAAGAGAAAAAAAAAATCAAACATAATACAAGTTTAGCATTCGAAACTAATTAAAGAATGATTGTTTGTTTTCTGAAATCAAGATAGGGTTGCCAACGATATCACACTGTTTGTTGAAATATTAAAAGGTTGTAATTAACACAGTAAAAATAGCACGGTATAGCCAGTTTTCGGACTAGTCATTCAAAAATAGTCAGTGTTTACGAAGTCAATGAAAAATAGCCACTATTTTGCTGCAATAGGGCCGGTGCAACATAATATACTGGAGTTCGGTACACCTGTGTATGAACTCCAGCATATTATGCTGGACCGGTATACTTTGCTGACTCCAGTATAATATACTGGAGACTGGAGCACCGATGCTCCAAACTCCAGTATATTATATTGGACAATTATACTTGCTGGAACTCCAGTATATTATGCTGGAGTTCTAGTGTACTTATGCTTGGAACTCCATCATATTATGTTGGAGTTCCATCATACTTATCCTGGAACTCCAGTATAATATGCTGGAGTTCAAACATACTTATGCTAGAACTCCAGCATAAAATACTGCCGTATTTTCCGGGTTTTGAATAGTGTTTTCGTTCAGATTTATCTTTACATTAAAAGTGGCTAAATTTCGATTACTTTTGAAACTGGGCTATTTTTGAACGACCAGTTGTAAATCTGGCTATTTTTGAATTTCTCCCGGACATGCTACTTAAGCCTATTAGTTCATGCAGGGGCGGCTCAACCATGTAACGGGTTCAAGTAAATTTTTGTCCAAACCTAATATATATATGGATTACGAACTCGACTAAATATTACTCCTATTAAATATTTTATTTGACTGTGAACCAAAGTATTATTGTATATAACTTTGAGGTCACTATAGGAACCCATAAACTTTAAAGCTATATTATTGTATTTTTGTTGTAATATAAGCAATCAAAGCTTTAAAAAGCAGTGTGGTTGCTGATTTCTTAAAAGGTTATAATTAACACATGCTATTTAAGCCCTTCAGTTCAAGCAGGGGGGATCTATTATATAAGTAACCGTGAAGTCAGTAATTTCTGTCCAAACCTAATATAAGTATTAAAAACTCAACTAAATATTTATATAAAATTATTTGATTGTGAACCAAATTATTATTGAATATTAACTTCGATCCGCCTCTAAGTTCGTGGAATCCTTTCAACTGCCCTCAGATTTTCCCAATGTATTGTAGTTGAGAAGCTTCTCAATGAGGTCTACATGTGTCATCAACATTCTTCGACAGCAATATCGAACCAACCCCAATGCGTCAAGTGCTTCTGTTTCTGCAGTTATTTCATCTTCTTCTGCAGTTTTTTCATCTTTTTCTTCCTCTTTTTTATCTTAACTTGCTAGGACAAGATCAAGATATTGGTCCCATTTATTTCCGATTACCTTACCGCAAGTGAAGCACCGAACTGGGATGATCATCTTGCCCATGAATAAACTATAAAACAGACAATATATATCAGCTAATAATATAAGCAATCAAAGCTTTAAATTATGATCTTAATTTTTGATTGCAAGAACTAATATTTTATTATGCATGTATAAAGTTACGTACCTTGATTCAAATAATCTGAAAGAATTGAGGGAAATAATAGGAGTTCCTCTTATATGTTTCAATCCTTAAATCATAATGAATTCTTATGGAGCAAGTTATGTATATATAGGATGACAAAAGGGGGAAACTAACCAAAATCTAAATTTCTTAGGAAATCATAATCCAAACGAAAATAGGTTTACGTAATCCTGGTGTTCTCCCATCAGGGTTCGGCCTCTGGTTAATATTTACATTGAACTCAAACTAATTAATATATCTCTAAAATCAAAATATATAGATCTTTTTTTGATTAATAACGAGACTTTAATTGCATCTCGTTAGCCCATTTCAGTAAAACCAAAAACTATAATTAACCACAAGAATTATTCGATTAACATTGATATGACCAATTTTTAATTCATGCATGCAGTGGCGAAACACCAGCGATGTTCAAGATTTAATATATATGTATATGTATAAAGAGCAATACGTACAATTTTTCAATGAAGTAAATTCAACGACCGCCCTTTATCGGCCGTAGCTACGTCCTTGCTTCAATGTCATTGTAATTATTAATATTCTTCCAGCGCTTATAGCATCTATGGTCGCTGCTATATTTAAAGCATAAAATGATATGATAAACATTTGCATAATTTAGGAGAAATCTCTTTAAATATTTCAGCCTATTTTGAAGAGTCTCTTTGCAACGGAAGTCTCATATTATCTTTTGTTTTTCAGATTATAACATATTCAATTTCTTGACCTCAGTTACAACTTAGGAATAATTACTGAAGAATCTCTTTTTAATCACAAGTAAATGTGGAGAATAATTTTCCTAACGATGCACGTGCCGCGTAAAGTAGTGCTTGGGAGAGGTGATGTTAAAAAAAGAGAAATTTTCATAAAGCACTATCTTTTAGTGGTAATTACCTATCTATATATACCATTTGCTATATTACGGATTGTAGATACGTTTTATGTTGTTATAAGATGTTTTATGTGTATTTAAGCTAGTGTATTCATGAATACAATAGCAAAAATAGGTGTGAATCAGAGAAGTCCAGCTAATCAGTTGTTGTATTCGAGTGTATTCGACTGTATTCATGACGTGAAACATGGAATTACAGCTGAACAGATTATTGTATTCGACTGTACTCACGGCATGAAACAGTGGATTACACTGTTTTTAAATGGAAAGTGAATCAATTAACATAATAGACTCCTAATATAACTCAACAAACTCAATTATAACACACAATTTTGTATTTCCTTGTATAAAAAAGATTTTCAACCGAAAAATACCCACAACTATAGCAATCTTCAGAGAAATTATATAATACATCTGAATACATAAATTATATTAATTAAAAGAATATATGAATACATTCATGGAATATAGCGAGACAGTGACTACAATGAAATATATAGAATACAGCGGGATACATTGAAATACAATGAAAAAAAAGACACTGAATACAATGAAATACATGGAATACATCGAGATACATTGAATTACAATGAAAAAAAGACAATGAATACAATGAAATACATGAAAGTACACCGTGATACGTTAAAAATACATTGAAACGGAGAGGAGATTTTTGGGTATCATTGAGTCAACTCCCATTGCTTTTGGACATAGACCGCCGTTTGAAATGGCGTTGCAACGCAAACTTTACGAATCTGGTACTAGCTATTTGTGTTGGTCATTAATGGGGTTCTTGCCCATGTTTTGGTGTTTGTTATGTCCAGGCGTGTGACAGGGGTTTTTGGGGTGGGAAGCGGCTGGTTGCTGTAGTTGGAGACGGGGTGTTCTGGCTGTTGGTGTTATTGGTGGAAGAGGGTGGACAACTGGAGGCTTGGGAGTGAAGAGGAGAGGGAGTTTGGGTGGCTCAAGCTTAGAGGTTCGGAGGGGGGGGGGTCGTTGACTCTTGGATTTTTCGGGGACTGATGGCTGGCGGCGGTGAGCAGCTGGTGGACTGGCGGCGACTACTTAGGGGCATTGGATGCTGCTGGTTTTTTGGGGTTCTCATGGTCTAGGGTGTGTGGAAGAAGTAGAAGGGTTCGTTGGTTGTGAGATCGGCGAGCGGAACCCTTAGTCGTGTTTTCAGGGAATGAGGGAAGAGAATGACATGTATCAAAGTAAAGAGAGAAATAAAATAGTATAACTGAATAGCGTGGCTTAGAGGTAGGAGGTAACCAAAATTAGATATTTTGCTATAAACATTAAAAGGTATCTAGAGAATATAATTTTTTTTAAATGATATTTATTTAAAATAAATAAGGTGTTAACCTTTGCTATAGAAGGTAAAAATTCCTTAAAAAAAATGAGGAAGCTATTACCAAGTCTAAATAATATCAACCCTCCTTTTTTTTTGCAATTAATATAGGTACTAGGCCATAATTATTTTGAATGCCCCGTTCAAAGTAAGTGGAAAAATCACTAGTATTGAAGATCCAAGACCAAGACTTATCCAAAATGATTAATACATATCCAAGATCTGAGAGCATAAATGGGTTGTGGGTTTAATGGCAAACAAGAGGTCCCCATAACACATAAACTTGTACTGGCAAACTCAAAATTCGTTTGTGAGATTTTATTTTATTTTATTTATTTATTTATTTATTTATTGTGGTTGTTGTTATTGTTGTATGCTTACGTTCTGAGACATTTAGCTGTAATTACAAAATAGGTCCCAAATGACCATAGAAAAGCCAAAAAAAAAAAAAAAAGGAATTAATATGGCATGGTACACGCAAATTGATACCACCAACATGTGTTGCATGCGATCTTGCCTAGTATTCTTTAATTGAGTATAAAGCATCTCTTTCTTTTCTTCTTTATATTGTTTAACTTGCCAACTACATTACTAAAAGATGTCTTAGGAACCCCAGAGATTATTTTAATAATATAACATCGATCAGTTTCAAGTGGTTAGTCAAATATCATATTAATGAAAAAGAGAAACTTTGGAAGCTATATTATAATGGAGTTCAATTTGTCCTAGTTAATGATTAGAAACAAAAGTTCCATAAGAAGCTTTAATTTATTCTTTTGTGGGGTAAAGTAATGCTAGCTTTTGCTCATTAGTAGCTTAAGGTTCACAGAACAGGAAAAAATATTTCTTTATTCCTTACAATGAAATCAAGGCTTTGATATTCCATCCTTCATTATAAGCCTATAAAAATGGCTACATCCTTGTAATTATTGTCAAATATCTCACCAGCAAGAGCAACACAAGCACTAGTACACTGGTATGTAATATAAAGCTTCTAAATGTTTTCTTTTTTTTTTGGTTTATTCCCGTGGTTGTTTTTTTTAATTGTTAAAAGGAAAATAGTAAAATACATATTGAAATTGAGATTGAAAAATATATAATCTAATTCTACCATAGTGTAATATCTGCTCCCTTTGTCCCAATTAGTGTGATGTAATTCGAATTTTCAGAGTCAAACGAGTTTTTCTTTTACCTTTATTTTTCATATGCCTGTTAAATATCTTGAATTGTTGATTATAGTAATTTTTATATAGTTTCTAAATATATAAATTTTATTTCAAAAGACTTAAAGATTCTACGTTCGAATCCACGATCAAAATTAAGAAGTTTGACACTCGAAATTCGAATCGCTTAACATAAGTTGGAACGAAGGGAGCAGTGACAGAGCCACATAGACACCCATTCGCCAAAAAATAACAATGTTTAGATAGGAAAAATATTATTTCATATGTGTATGTACTATTAGATGAATTTCCTTGACTTCTTCGTGTATTTACGTTTTTAAAATTTTGGCACCTCTTAGTGAAAATTCTGGCTCCGCTACTTGGAGGGAGTATATAACTAACTTTGCCTATTCACTCATGAAGGTACAAAGAAAAATGTCAAGACAAGATAATGAAGATATGCATCAACGAATAATACCAAAAATTCCATCATTCATGAGACTTAAGAAGAGCGATGAATATGATCCTAAAGTCATGTCATTGGGGCCTTACCACCATGGAAAAAAAGAGCTCGAATTTGTTGAAGATTTCAAGCCCAAGGCTCTACAAATGTTCATTGAAGGCAGTGATAAGGATTACGATTTCTTCCTCGAGAAAATTCTCGAGGAGATCGAACGTGCTAAAAGTTGTTACCTCGAAGAATTCACGAGCAAATATCACGACTGTGATTTTGCTCGAATGATGCTCCTTGACGCGTGCTTCGTGCTAATGGATATCGAGATAGTAACAGAGTTCTCAAAGTCATGGGAAAAGAAATGTTCTTTCACAAAAGAACATCTTGGTGTAGCAGGTTATTGTGCTGCTGTACATGACCTATATTTGCTTGAAAATCAGGTACCGTTTTGGATTCTCAAACTCTTGTTTAATTTGAGATATGTTAAAGATTATAGTATATCATATGATCATCAATTTGAGGATATAATGCAACACTATTGTTCTTATCTTTGTTTCGGAGATCATAGATTATACAAACAATATTGGGAAACAGAACCCCCTCACTTATTTGAAGTTTTCCGAAGAGAACTAATTATCTCTGGTGACAACAATAAAGATGATTATCTTATGCAACAACGTCGTCATCATCAGCCCCCTGCCTCTAGCCTCAGTGGATCATTTAGTGATATATGGAAAAAAAAAGTACAAAACATTAAAAAAGCTACTAATTCGCAAATTAATTCAGGGTGCTTAGGTCGATATTGCTGTATAAGGAAAAAAAGTCATCACAAACCAAAAACACCACGATGTGTGTTTCGTTCAGTGATCGAGCTGAAATCAAAGGGCATTCATTTCAGGCGTAGCCCTGTGAATTCTTTCAATTGTGGTGCAAAGTTTCACTCTCATTGTTACTATACAGAACTTTGGCTTCCGCCTTGGTACGTTTCATCGGTTACTAAAACAGCTCTGCAGAATATGATAGCTTATGAAATTTGTCCGAATAGCGTAAACCATGGGGATATTTCTGTGACATCTTACATAAGTTTTATGAAAGCACTTATTACATCACCAAATGATGTGAAAGAGCTACGAGAAAAGGAGATTATAATCAATTATTTGGGAAGTGATGAAGAAGTTGTACAAGTTTTCAGATCAGTAAACACTTATGGGATATGGGGTCAATCTAGCTTTGATGAAATCAATTTGAAAATCAAAGAGCACTTTCACAGCAGGGCCAGGACTTGGTTTGCTGAATTGGTAAATGCTTATTTTACAAGTCCTTGGTCTCTAATCACTTTGATTGCTGCTACTTTCCTCCTTTTTCTTGCTATGGTCCAGGCCTTCTATGCATCTCCATTACATAATTTACATCCTTCTAAAAAATTCCGATATTGATTTTACTATATTAGGTGATCGTTTGGTTCTGAGATAAGTTATGTAGGGATTAATGATGAATGGACTGTACTATTGCTGGGATGAATAATGTAAGAATTATTAATTTCTTTTTGGATATTTAGTTTCATGATATAATACAAATTAGCATATGTATAAGTTAAAAAGTTTTTACTTTTTTAAATAAAATAATATAAGTTTGTTGACTATTATGAGTTTTAGTTTTGTGTGCTTTAAATCCATGTATTAAAATAATACTAGCATTGATTTTTACATAACTTATGTACCCATGGACTTACGACTTAGAGCACCAGCAACAACATTCTTCTTACCAAAATGATATAGAATATTCAAGCCGTAATCTTCCAACAATTCTGGCCATCTCCTACTCGCTACTTGAAAATATATTGCAAGCTCTTGTAATCAGTAAAGACATCACAATGTTCACCATACAGATAATGACGCCAAATTTTCAAGGCAAAAAAAAAAAGGACAACTCACTCCAAGTTACGAGTCGGATAATTCTTCTCATGCTTCTTCAATTGACGTGAAGCATATGCAATAACCTTACCATTTTGTATTAACACACATCTCAATCTACCTCTAGAAGCACCACAATAAATCACATAACCACCGGACACCGAAGATAAAGTTAAAATAGGAGCAAAAGTCAACTCACCTTTAGCTCTTGGAAGCTCTTTTCACACGCCTCAAACCATTGAAATTTAGTAGTCTTCTAAGTCAATTTCGTGAACGCTGCCACTATAGTCGGGAATCCTTCCACAAACTTTCGATAATAACCTAGAAATCCCAAGAAGCTACGAATTTTTGTCACACATGTGGGACTTGGAAAATCCTTAATCGCTTCAATATTTTGAGGATCAAGCTTGATACTATCCTCGACATCACATGACCTAGGAACGTTACAGAGTTAAGCCAGAACTCATACTCGGAGAATTTTGCATAAAGCTTATTCTCCCCTAGTATCTGTAAGGTGATATTCAAGTGATTCACGTGGTCTTCATGATTCTTTGAATACACTAGAATATTACCAATAAAGATAATAATAAAACGATCAAGGAAAAGCTTGAAAACACGATTCATTAAGTCAATAAATGCAGTTGGTGCGTTAGTCAAACCAATGACATCATCAAAAATTCAAAATGGCCATAAGGGGTACGTAAAGCTATCTTCGGTATATCTTGCTATTTTGAATTTCTTGAGCTAAGTTTTACCTAAATCAGTAGGTCCTTGAGCGAATCCGATATAAGATAGGAGTTATGGAGTATCTCATAAGCTAGACATATTAAGATAGCATAAACTATTGTCCATGGGGCGAAAGTTGTGATTTTATAGTCCCTAAGCTAAGTTTTACCGATAAGGCAAGAGTTATAAAGTATTTCATAATTGTCACGACCCAAACCGATGGGCCGCGACATGTGTCCGAGTCCTACCTGTCAAACACCCCTAAGCATGCATCTAAGATATAAACCTGAATAACATCTGCTGAATTACGAGAATAATGTACATAAAGAAAATCTACCCAAAAAGGCATACATACATATACGTGCAACATATGTATGGCGAGCCGACAAGGCTGCTATAGACAACTATACATCTCAAAACTGGAAGCCGGCAAGGCCACATACTATCCAACTAGACATACTGTCTACAGACCTCTAACAGAAATATAACTATACAAAGACGGAACTGAGCCACGTCAAATATATCGTACCAAAATCAAATGCAGCTCCGGATCAAGTGGATCACGTCAACTCTCGCTAATCAAGGATCCTTAGAAGGGGGACCGTCAGCTTGCCTACCTACACTTGGATAGGAAAAACTCTGTATAATATTCTTGGAAAAGATTGCATTGTACTCCTTTAGAACCGCAAAATTTTACGTTTCTAGAAAATTCACGTTGGAATTGCATTGTTGCAAGATTTCGTTGAAACCTTTTCTTTTTGGATGCTTAGCGTTCTGCTATTTATTAGTAAGAATGAAATGAGGAGGCAAGACTTATTTTGTTGTTCTCTGCCCAAAGTTTTATCAATCTCTTAAAGGAGATGTAATTTAAAAGAGACCAATCTTGATATATACCTTTAGTTATTTAAGAGTTATACACGTAGATGCCACTAATCTTACATGACTAATTAGTCATATACTTTGAGCTTCCTTGCTGCCACGTATCATCTTATAATTTAATAATTAACTAGGTAATGTCCCGCTATTCGATAATTAATCAATTACCCGCATAATATAAAAATTGCCTTAAATTACTTAAAATTCTACTTATTTTATATATACTTTATACATTATACTATCGTGGTCATATGGTACCTTGCATGAGACTAGTTTATAATTATCGGGTATTATCGCTCGACCCGTATTTTATTTCAAATTGGCCACTTTCAACGAAACTCGTTTTCTTTAATTCATGTACCCTTTATCCTTCATGACACTTACTTCTCACTTGTTATAAATAGCGTAAATACGTTAACCTCAAGATAATCTTATCCCTAAGTCTACGTTGATTAACTGAAGACGAAACTTTAACGTATGAAAACACGAGATGTAACAATAATTAAGTTCGACACAATGAGGTAGCATAAAGTGTTGTTCATGGGGAATAAGTTGTGGCTTCAAAGTTTCCGATCTAAATTTTGCCTATGAGATAAGTATTGTAAATTATCTCATAAGTTAGACACAATAAGGTAGTGTAAAGTATTGCCCATGAGGAATAAGTTGTGGCTTCAGAGCCCCTAGTTATGTTTTGTATGTGAAACAGGAGCTGTGGAGTAGCTCATAAGTTAGATACTATAAGTTAGTGTAAAGTTTTGCCTTTCACATAACTTGTGGACTAATATGTTTTGACGAACAAAGCAACATTAATGTTCTTCAATCTTCATTATGATTTTTCTAACAAATTTCAATATAGCTTCCTCAATTCTTCACCAAATATACTAAAATTTCAACCATAGATTTCCAAGCACAACCCCAGCAAATCATGGCAATTTTGAATCAAACTTGAATAATTCATAAAACTCAATTATCTGTTCTTCAAAAGCTTCAATCCCAATAATAATAAAATTCTATTTCTTCAATAAAATTATAACGAGCCAGCCAATCGTTTTGAGAGTAATAGCGCCGATCCCATATTTACTACTTTTCCCGTATTTTTTTCTTGCTTATGTGACTTGCTAGGAGGTTTTGTTTGTGATTTTATAGTGATTTGGGACACTTAGTTCCTAAAACGGAAGCTTAAGTTCTAGGATTTTGACCGTAGTTGAAAATGTGTGAAGACAACTTTGGAATGTAGCTTCGTCAGTTCCTTAGCTCCGTTGAATGATTTTGGACTTAGGAGCGTGTCCGGATTGTGAAGTGGAAGTCTGTAGCTGAATTAGGCTTGAAATGGTAAAAGTTGATTTTTTGGGAAGTTTGACCGGAAGTGGACTTTTTGATATCGAGTTCGGATTCCAAATTCAGAAGTTGGAATAGGTCCGTAATGTCAAATATGACTTGTGTTCAAAATTCGGGGTTAATCGGACGTGTTTTGATAGATTTCAGCATCGGTTGTAGAAGTTTAAAGTTTCAAAGTTCAGTAAGTTTGAATTGGAGCGCAATTCATATTTTTAGCATTGTTTGATGTAATTTGAAGGCTCTACTAAGTTCGTATGGTGTTTTAAGACTTGTCGATATGTTTGGTTGAGGTCCCGGGGGCCTCGGGTGGATTCCAGATGGTTAACGGATCAAATTTGAATTTGCGAGAATGGCTGAAGGCACCAGTTCTGGTGTAATCGCACCTGCGCAAGATTGACCGCAGGTGCGAGCCCGCAGAAGTGAGCTAAGGGGCGTAGGTGCGGTTTAGAAGAAAAAGGCCAGAGGTCAGATGTGAAGTTATATCCACATCTACGCATCCGCAGATACGGAGAGGTAACCGCAGAAACGGATAAACCTGGCTTGGGGCAGGGTCGCAGAAGCGGGAGTTTCTCCACGGAAGTGGTCCCGTCGGTGCGAGCCCTGGTCCATAGAAGTAAAATTTTGAACTTTAAGGTAACTCTGCAGGTGCGGGGTCTTCGCCGTAAAAGCGATACCGCAGAAGCAGAAATTGGATCGCAGGTGCGGTTTGACTGGGAATAAAAAAGCTAAGTTCGAGGGTTTATCCCATTTTCATTTTGGGACTTTGAGAGCTCGATTTTGGGTGATTATTTAAAGAATTTTTAGAGTAAGCTATTGGGTAACGATTCTTAACTCATTTATGGTTATATTCTACTAATCTATAGTTGATTTCATTTAATTAAGGATTTGGGTTGAGAAATTCGGGGAAAAAACTGGAAAGTTCTTCAACCAAATTTTTGAGTTTTGATTGGGATTTTACAACAACAACAACAACAACCCAGTGTAATCCCACAAGTGGGGTCTGGGGAGGGTAATATGTACGCAGACCTTACCTCTACCCCGAGGGGCAGAGAGGTTGTTTCCAGGAGACCCTCGGCTCAAAGAGGCAACAAGAGACACTATATTAGTACTATCAATAGACTCATAATAAAACAACATAAAATACCATAAAATCCATAACATAACATAAATACCATAAAAACAAAGTAACAGCAATATAAGAGATATAGGAAATACGAGAATATGTAAGGTATTAATACACAGAAGATAAAGCCCATCATCAGTAGTTGATCAATAGCATCCTAAGACTAATTCCTAACTGGCTAGTCTCACTCTAGTGCGCTGTAAAAAAGACATCACAATTTTCCCTAACCTACAATCTTAATGCTCGATCTCCACAATTCCCTGTTTAGGGCCATGTCCTCAGTAACCCTAAGTCGCGCCATATCCTGCGTGATCACCTCTCCCCAATACTTCTTAGGTCTCCCTCTACCTCTCCTCGTACCCACCACCGCCAGTCGTTCACACCTTCTCACCGGTGCATCAGTGTTCCTCCTCTGAATGTGCCCGAACCATCTGAGTCTTGCTTCCCGCATCTTGTCCTCCATGGGGGCCACACCCACCTTCTCTCGAATATCTTCATTTCTAATCTTATCCTTCCTTGTATGCCCGCACATCCACCTCAACATCCTCATCTCTGCAACTTTCATCCTCTGGATGTGTGAGATCTTCACCGGCCAACACTCGGTCCCATACAACATAGCAGGCCTAACCACTGCCCTATAAAATTTACCTTTCAGTAACAGTGGCACTTTCTTGTCACACAGGACTCCCGTCGCTAACCTCCATTTCATCCACCCCACCCCTATACGGTGTGTGACATCCTCGTCGATCTCCCCGGACCCCTGAATAAACGACCCCAGGTACTTGAAACTACCCCTCTTAGGGATGACTTGAGAATCAAGCCTCACTTCCACTCCCGCTTCCGTCGGCTCTGCCCCAAATTTGCACTCAAGGTATTCCGTCTTCGTCCTGCTCAACCTGAAACCTTTGGACTCAAGGGTATGTCTCCAAACCTCTAACCTCTCGCTGACGCCGCGTCGTGTCTCGTCGATTAGGACTATGTCATCAGCAAATAGCATGCACCATGGCACCTCCCCCTGAATATGATGCGTTATAGCATCCATCACCAGGGCAAATAGGAAAGGGCTGAACGCAGACCCTTGGTGCAACCCCGTAATAACCGGAAAATAATCTTGAATCGCCTCCTGCTGTCCTAACCCGAGTCTTAGCTCCATCATACATGTCCTTAATCGCCCTAATGTAGGCAACCGGGACCCCTTTAGCCTCTAAGCATCTCCATAAGACCTCCCTAGGAACCCTGTCGTACGCTTTCTCTAGATCGATAAACACCATGTGGAGATCCTTCTTCTTATCCCTGTATTGTTCCACCATCCTCCTAATAAGGTGGATAGCTTCTGTGGTAGATCGCCCCGGCATGAACCCGAACTGGTTGTCTGAAATAGACACCGTCCTTCGCACTCTCATTTCTACCACTCTCTCCCAGACTTTCATGGTATGACTTAGTAATTTAATACCCCTATAGTTGTTACAGATCTGGATATCGCCTTTGTTCTTATACAACGGGACCATTGTACTCCACCTCCACTCTTCGGGCATCCTATTAGTCTTGGATATAACATTAAGCAACTTAGTAAGCCATTCCAAGCCTGCTCTACCCACACACCTCCAAAGCTCAACCGGAATTTCATCTGGTCCGGTAGCTCTGCCCCTTCTCATCTTACACATTGCCTCCATGACCTCATCGACTTCAATGTCCCGACAATCACTTAGTTCACGGGGGCTGTCGGCGTTCCTCAATTAACCTAGTACAATATCCTGATCCCCTTCCTCATTTAGAAGTTTATGAAAGTAGGTCTGCCATCTCCTCTTTATCTGGTCATCCCCCAACAAAACTTTGCCGTCCTCATCTTTTATGCACCTCACTTGTGTACGAGTGAACTTGTGAGTTAATGGGTGTTCGTATTTTGTAACTCTTACCCGATTCCAAGACGTGGGCCCAGGTTGACCTTTTGGGGCGATTTTCTAATTTCTTGCTAAAGCCTTGATTTTATTAATTAGATTAGTTTTTTGTAGTTATATTTATAGTATGTAATTGTTTTTTTTTAGATTTGGACATTCAGATTCGAAAAATTGTGAAAAAGGTATTTTTACTAATTGATTGAGCTGAGTTCGAGGTAAGTGGTTTGCCTAACATTGTGTGGCGGAAATCCCCTTAGGATTTGGTACTGTTATGATACTTCTGTGCTATGTGAGCGCCGTGTACGCGAGGTGATGAGTGCGTACATAAGCTAATTGTTGTAAAATTTGGATTTTACCGAAAAGTAACCTATTTTATCTTAAATGAGTTATTCCAATATGTGTAGTTATCCTGTTTAGCCTAATATCATATATCCACGTGTCTTAAATACTTATTTGAACTCTGTGAAGCATGCTTAGTTGATGTGCGCACGTGATTTTTTCCATATATGAATTACTCCCATAAATTCAAACAAATAATTTTTCCCAGTGTTTGCAATTTCGTGGATTTTTGTAGCATTTTTTCCGCTAATTGCTTGCATTTCTGTGCATGTTTAATTTTGTTTAATTCATGAAAATACAAAAAATGCATTGCATTTGCATGTAGGACTTAATTTTATATTTTATATTAATTGGTAAATTAATTTGTTTGACAAAATAGAAAAAATCACAAAAATAACTCATTTTTTGCATTTAGCTTCAAATTTTGTAGTTTCTTTTAATTTGATAATTAATTAGTTGGTGTAAAATATCTTTTTTTAGCAATTAATTCAATGTGGTAGGATAGATTGATGTAGGAATTAATTTAAGTTTTTATTTTTAGTTTTAATTTGAAAGAAATTAGAAAAGAAGAAATGAAAATAAAAGGAAGTGAGAAAGGTTGTATTTGGGCCAACTTGTAACAGCCTAAAATTTCCCCTCCAATACTCGTTTAACCCAGGCCCAGACCCGCCTCACCCGGTCCAGTCCCCCTACAAACCAAAACGACGTCGTCCTGAGTTCTGGTAACTCAAATCAATCTTGTCCCTTTATTTTGCTTCATCCAACGATCCAAAGCATATCTCTACTTTTGCTTAAGACTGTCTGAAACCCTCGAAATTAACCTAGTACCATCTCCATCTCTCATCTCTCTCATACAACTCTAGCGCAGCCCTAAGGAGCTTCCGCCATTTTCGCCGGCGAGATAGCTCCAATCACCACCAAAGTCCGGCCATGCAACCATTACCCCTCCTTGCATCCTAACCCACCACCATTTTTTCCAAAATCCTTGTTAAATCAGACTTGTTTCAAATCTGAAATCAAAGAAGAAGAAAATCTCTCAAGTCCTCGAGTTCTTGTGAACGATTGGGCTTGAAACGAGTATTGCTCATTTGTTCTCAAAAAGAACATACGGCTAATACCAGTTTTGAGTCAAATCGAAGTCGTTTGAAGTTTATCAAGCATTGTCCGTATGGCCATCTAGGTACTTTTTGATTTTTCCCTTTCATCTCGATCTTCTATTTTTGATCACATGCTCGTATCCTTCTGCATCTTCTCTTCTCTATCCGTTTTCTTTTACTTGTCCCTCCCCCTTTCTCCTTTTTTCTTTAGTTTGATTTCTTGGTTTGAATTTGGTGATTTATTAAAATACTGAATATAGGTTTCTTTGCTTATATGGGGGTCGTACTTATTCCGTGAGCTCTTCAATCTGCTTGTAGATATTCTCATGAATACTGTTTAGTTGTGTATATGGCTCGTTTGATTTATGATTTGTTTTTCCAGTCGTATACTTAGGCTTTGTTAAATGTGGTAATTTAGCTTAGTTATAGTTCATTAGCTAATTTAAAAGGGGGTCAGTCGTTTAGCTAAAATGTCCATTGTGAAATTGTTCAGTTGGGTAATCTTTCTGACTTTTCACTGAACAACCAACATAGGGTTCTGATTATGTTTGGGCCTTGGGTTCAATGCCGACCCATTAGCAAAGAACAACCCATTCATTTGGGGGTTAAGCCATTGGGTCAATTCGACCCATGTTCTGTCTAGGTTCTTAAAGGTAAAAATAGAAGTTTAAAAGGGTAGTTTAGGGAAATTGGCTAGGGGAATATTGTGTAACTAAATGGGAAGCTTCTAGGAAGCTGGGGAGAGGGATTATTCTGAAATTCTAACATTTGAACTAAGGGGAGTTAAGAAAAATCAAAAATTGACTAAGGTTTGCTAAGCTATAATGAAAATTCCAAAAGGGGTAAAATGCAAAAATTGTTTCCTAAGAGCTGCCCTAATGCCTTGCCTATAAAGGCACCAAGACTTGATATTCAAAGGGGGGTTGGAAGAAAAAAGGAAAAATTCCAGAAAAGCTGAATGGCTGAGTTTCTTTGAAAATTCTGAGTTCCATTGCTGAAAACTACTAAATTCTATTTTCGAGTTTGCTGTTAGCTAGAACCTTTGAAGAACTTCATAATCGTATTGCTAAGGTTAAGAAATGGTTTGAATCTGGTTTGAAATTGGATTTTGGGTCTACCATGTATCACTGTGGATTTGAGCTGGGTTTTGCTGTTATTTCCTGTTGGTGGGTCTTGTTCTACTACTGCTTGGCCACTGATTTCTCACTTCTATTGTTTCCTTTCGATTTCTAGGTATCTCCCATTACTTTGACATGTGAAATGGAAGAACAAGAGTTTATTCGATTGAACTGCAAGCTGTCATATTAGCTTGTAAATGTGATGTTTCATATTTCTGGGAATCAATCAGATTTTATAATTGGCTTGGTTCTTCTTGTTACATTCTGTTTCTTGCTGTTTCATCTTGAACTTGGTGTGTTATATTGTTTAGTTGATTTCTGTTTTAGGTAAATAAGCTTTTGCCCTTGTATTTGGTCTGGGACTGTTATAAGACTTGGGGACAACTTGTTAACTGAGTAAAAATTCAGACCATATATGCATGCCTGAGGAGTCTTGTAATGCAAATGGTATTGGGACTTGGCTGCTGAGTAGTTCAATTAAATTTTGGTAACGTGTTAGTTGTGTTAGGTTGATCATGTACTCATATATTGGTTTGGCTGAATGTGCTCTTGAATTTCATGGGTGTTGGAATTGTGTTTAAGGGGAAAGAAATAATCCAGAATATTCTAATAGTGGAAGCAGGTATCAGTTTGTCTTGATGCTGATTGTGAGCATGTTTAGTTTAGATTGGTTGGTTCAATTCAGAAAATTTAGCTAATGGGCTAAAATTCAGTAGCATCAGTTTGTTTTGGCATTGATTGTGAACATGTTTAAGTTAGATTTGTTGGTCATAACTCAGAATGTTCAGCTTATAGTTTAAAATTTGAAAAACAAAATTCAGTTTCACTTCCCTATTCATATGGTTTCTAATTGAATTACAAGTACTTAATCGTGCATGAGGGCTGGTTTTGAGGTTTGGGCTTAATACAGGCCCAATTGACGAAATCAAGGCTGGCCAGGTTTACCTTGTGACAATCACTTTGCTAACAAAATTGGGATCATATTGCCTCTTGCATAATTTGATGTTCCGCATGTATGGAGACTTGATCTCGAGTCCAACACTTACTGATATTCGTTCTTCAAAACTTGGGCTCATATTGGGCCTGGGTTAGAGACTATCCAATTCTTATATGCAGGGCCAATCGTTTGAGTCCAAGTCTGGAGGTTGTTTAGACTGAATCATTTGCTTTGCTTTATCACATATGTTTCTTTCCGTTTTCGATATGGTTACCATCACCGAAGTCGGCCATTGGCCCAGTTTTATTCAAGGTGTTAGGGTAGCTCATAATTGTAATTAACCAATTTACAATTGATTTGAGGCATTTGCTTTTAGGTAAAAATCGAAATTCCCTTTGGCCTTTTTAATTGACTAGGCCGGGTAGTTAGCGGAGGTGAGCCATACTAGATAACGCCAATAGTTTATGGCCCTCAAAAGATTAATAGGAACTCTTTAACTTGGGGCGTGCCATTAGTTGAATTTTTCATGGCCCTCACAAAGTTAAAACACGTAGTTGCTTCAGGCGCGTTATTTTAATAACTTACCTTCCTAAACTTGGGTGCGCATTTATATGACCCAAATGCAATTCTCAACAATGTTAGATGAAATATGTTGAGATCCACGGGTGCATTTATGTGACGGGGTTCAAGACGTATTTTAAATGACATCGCAATTTTCCTCACAAATAATTAATAAAAGCGGTTATAAAGTTAAAACTGAACCGTAGGTTAAAACATGTATTAAAATCAGATCATTGAGCCGATTATAACAGTTGAGCGACCGTGCTAGAACCACGGAACTCGGGAATGCCTAACACCTTCTCCCGGGTTAATAGAATTCCTTACCCGGATTTCTGGTTCGCGGACTGTAATATAGAGTCAATCTTTTCCTCGATTCGGGATTTGAACCAGTGACTTGGGATACCATAATTATCCCACGTGGCGACTCTGAATTTTTAATAAGTAAATAATCCCGTTTCGATTGTCACTTTAAGTTGGAAAAAACTCCCTTATATTCCCCTTTCCGGGGGTGTAGATAAAAAAAGAGGTGTGACAGTTGATTTTCTGCTTTTCCTTGACTTGTACTTAGTCTTAAACTGTAGGATTTCTTGCTGCAATTGTTATTTCCATCGATTTCGAGCTGTGTTTTTACTTTTGGGACTATGAAGCGGTACCTCGGGAGATCCCTTGTCGCATACTTACTTTTGGGATTACGAGACGGTATCTCGAGAGATCCCTTCCTGCATAATTACTTTTGGGACTACGAGGCGGTATCTCGGGAGATCCCCCCTGCATATTTGCTTTTAGGACTACAGGCGGTACCTCGGGAGATCCCCTATTGAACATTTACTTTTGGGACTACGAGATAGTATCTCGGGAGCGCCCCTGTCATTATCTCTATGTGTTGTGCTATTATTTTCATGTAAAATTCTCCTTGTTAGATTCACAGTCTTTTCACATTATTATATCAATGTCTTACTTATTATATACCAGTAGGGCCTTGACTTGTCCTCATCACTACTTGACCGAAGTTAGACTTGGCACTTACTGGATACCGTTGTTGTGTACTCATGCTACTCATCTGCACATGTTTTGTGTGACGATCCAAGCACCTCCTATCAACCCTGCTATTAGTTGCGTGCTTGTTGCTGCTCCGGAGACTTCAAGGTATATCTTCCAGCGTCAGCAGACCTCGGAGCCCCCTCTATCCCTTTTATGTTGTTCCTCATTTATTTCTTCTAGTTACCGATGTATAGAACAGTTAGACAAATTCATAGAGCTTGTAATTTGTGGCTATCGAGTTTTGGGAATGTTGTTCATAGTCGAGTGTTGGTTATTGTACATGTTGAGCTGAATTTTTATCAATCATTTAATTATCTATTGTATTTAGTTGTTAAATTTTTTCTTTCATTTTCGTTATTCCGCAAATGTTATGCATACCTAGTCGTAGAGACTAGGTGCCATCACAACATCTTACGGAGGGAGAATTGGGTCGAGACAAAAATTTGCTCAAATCAGTGTTAAAATATGAATCTAAATATCAAGAAATAATACCCACCGATTTTTAGCCACAAATAACTTTAATTTGTGGAACCCAGATTTAAAATCCTCAATCTTCGATGTTCCTATCCTCCTTCGTCTTCGCCGCCTCTTTTCTCCTTCATCTTCTATCTTTTGCTATTTAGTTCTTGTTTATGTTGCTTTTGGGATGGAAGAGTATTTCTTTCCAACTAATATTCATTAAACCTAACCAAGACTATTTTCTCAAGAAGTTTTTTATTCGTCTCAAAGAATTAAATAGTAACACCGAATTGTCCTATTTCTGGCATTCACCTTTTTTCTCGTCTCATCCCATCTCGACCCAATGCCCCTTCTCTTGTCTCATCCCATCCTCCCTAATTAGCTGTCACGACCCTAAACCCAGACCCGATCATGATGGAGCCTATCGTGAAACAAGGCCAGGCGACACAAACTCCCAGCCCAGATAAACAATTATAATAATTCAATTTAAGTCATTAACATGATTAACATGTCTGAAGTTCCTACATGACCTGTTCAGGTGTGTGAGTGGCGGGAGTCTGAGTGCCTCCCCTGGCCTGAGAAGTAGCTACGGTTGTAGTAACTGAGACCGCCTGATCTAGGCTAGTACATACCGATAGAATCTGGGCCAGGGTCTCCTGAAGACCCGAAATCACAATGGGCACAGCTAGTGCCTAAGCTGGTGCTACTGGAGCGTCCACAACTAGGACTTGGTCATGAACTGGGGCGGTTGGTGGATCTGCAGGTGCTGTCCTAGCTGCTGTGCGGGCTATACCTCTGCCCCTACCACATCCTCGATCGCGTCCTCAGCCTCTAGTGGCCACGGCTGGTGGTACCGGTGGTCGTCCATCCTGACCGGTAGCACGTGTCCTCACCATCTGTGGGAGAATAGAATGATAGAAGTTTAGTACTCGGATCAACAGATCCGCACGACAAGAATTTACAGAATATGAAGTTTTTCCTAAAGGTTTTGAAGCCTCTCGATGATAAATAAAGACATCTTCGTACCGATCCATGAGACTCTACTAAACATGCTCATGACTCGTGAGACCTATGTAACCTAGGCTCTGATATCAACTTGTCACGACCCTAAACCCAGACCTGATCGCTATGGTGCTTATCGTGAAACAAGGCCAGCCGACACAAACTACCAGTCCAGTTAAACAATTATAATAATTCAATTGAAGTCATTAACGTGATTAAAGTTCAAAAGAACAATGGAATAGTACAATTTGCGGAAACAAACACAACCTGACATTGGGGTGTCACCAGCTATGAGCATCTAAACAACTGTCTAAAAGTAGGAAAAGTCCACATAATCTACTACAAAATCCAGTACAAATGAAAATGAAGATAGGAAGGAGAAGCACTGGGCTGCGAACGCCGAGCAACTACCTAGTGAACTCCGCAGAGTCTGCTGGAAGTAATCAACCCTCGCTAGCAGGGCCCGAAGCTCCTGAATTTGTACACATGGTGCAAGGAGTAATGTGTGTATGCCAACTCACTAAGTACGCCAACTCACTGAGTAATCAAAATAAATGAAGGCTGACCAATAAGAAAACACAGAAAACATAGAAAAATGCTACAAAGAGGTAGAGTAAAATCGACACAATGCAATAGAACAGTAAAAACTTGTTTAAAAAAACACCTCAATTCATCAAGAAACTTTTTAAAGCATCTTTTAACAGTTGAACAAGTGAATGAAAAACAACGAGAAAAGGTAAACACATAGAATCAGCCTCTCGGACACAATATCAACAGAGTCAGCCCCTCGGGCAATAATATGGAACAACATCAGCCCCTCGGGCTATATCACATATCACACTGGGTACCCGCGTTCACTGGGGGTGTACAGACTCTGGGAGGGGCCCATTATGGCCCAAGCGCAATATCAAGCCATCTCATGGCATAATCAATAGGCTCTCGGCCTCATATCAATCCACCTTGTGGCGTACAACTTAGGCCCTCGGTCTCAAAATCATGAATCAACTCAATACCGCTGCGGCGCACAGCCCGATCCCATAATAACCTCACAATACAGGCCCTCAGCCCTACTCAGTCAAAATTCTCTAAAATCCACTCGGGCACAGTAAACTATGATGCTCAGCTCAAAATATCATTCAAGATGTCAAAACAGAGTAAACATGACTGAGTTATAAAAATAGTAGAATATAACATGACTGAGTACAAGTATAAAGTCAAAACAGTGAGGAATAGTGGCAAAAATCCCTTAAGGGTCCAAAATAATTGGTACAAGGCTCAAATATGGCATTCAGCCCAAATATGATGATAGCAAACAGTTTTCAATCAAATACGCAGTAAAACAGTCATTCGGGACGGACTAAGTCACAATCCTCAATAGTGTACGACTCCACGCTCGTCATCTAGCGTGTGCGTCACCTCAATATAGCACAACGATGTGAAATACGAGGTTTCATACCCTCAAGACAACATTTACAATCATTACTCACCTCTATCCGGTCCAACATCTAGCCCGTGATGCCCTTGCCTCTTGAATCGGCCTCCGGATGCTCCAAATCTAACCAAAATCAGTGCAAAACCATCAAAATATGCTAAAGGAACAAAGCCCACTCGAAAGAAAGCAAATAACAATACAAATCCCGAAATTGGCCAAACCCAACCCCCGAGCCCACGTATCGGAATCCGATAAAAATTACATCAATAGACTCCTTATCACTCCCCGAGTTCATACATATCAAAAGTACTAAAATCCGACCACAAATGACCCCTCAAACCCTTGTTCAAAGGTCTCCAATCTCAAGTCCTAGTTTCTCAATTTTTAACCCTTAATTTCCATTAATTTTCAAGCCAAATCAGTGAAATAACACCATAGAAATGAGTTTAGGGTCCAAAAACCTTACCTCTATGAAATCTCCTTGAAATCCCTCTTAAAAATCTCCCAAAATGCTCCAAAATCATCTTAGAAATGGTGAAACAACCAAAAATTCACGAAGGAAATCATATATAGGTTCTGGCCTAGGGATTTCGCACCTGTGGCCTAATTCCCGCTTCTGCGGTCAACTAACCGCTTCTACGGTCTTAACTTAAGTCCCTTAGGGTCACATCTACGTCTAGGAACCGCACCTGCGGTCCTGCAGATGCGCCCTATGAACCGCATCTGCGGCCAAGCTCCAAATGTCCAGACTCCGCTTCTGCGGCCTCCTCTATGCACCTACGGCATCGCACCTGTGGTCCCCAATCTGCAGATGCAGAAATATCTTAAGCAGAAAATTTTGCAGCAACATTCAAGCTTCAACTCTTCTGTCAACCATCCAAATCCATCTTGAGGCCCTCGGGACCTCAACCAAACATGCCAACATATCCCATACCTCAACCAAACATGCCAACATATCCCATAACCTCATTCAAACTTGTTCCAACCTTCAGGACGCTCAAAACAACATCAAAACACCAAAATCACATCGAATTCAAGCTTAAGAATTCCAAAAACTTTCAAATTCCTCTTTCGATCAAAAAGTCTATCAAACTACGTCCGAATGACTTGAAATTTGCACACACATCTCAAATGACACAGCGGACCTACTGCAACTCCCGAAATTCCATTCTGACCCCTATATCAAAATTCCACCTATCAACCAGAAAATGCCAAAATCCCAATTTCGCCAATTCAAACCTAAATCTACTCCGGACCTCCAAAACACATTTCAGTCATGCTCCTAAGTCCCAAATCATCTTCTGAATCTATCTGAACCATTGGAACTCACATCCGATCCCTTTTTCACATAAGTCAACATCCAGTTGACTTTTCCCACTTAAGCTTACTTAAAAGAGACTAAGTGTCTTAAACCTTACCAAAACCTTTCCGTACCCGAGCCAACCAACCTGATAACACATAATACCGCTGAACAAGGCAATAAGAAGCAGAAAGGGGGAAAACGAAGCGGTAACTCATGAAACGACCGGTTGGGTCGTTACATTAGCACCCTTAGTTGGGCCTCGAACCCAGGTCATCAAACGAGGGAAGGAACTTGAGTGAACTTCTCAATTAACACCCATTTAACTTTTATAATTGGGGGAGCCAAGTAAAATATATAGGGGATCCTCGATATATTTGCAATTTTTTTACTGAGGCTAACAGGTGCTAGCACACCCCTACCTCTAAAGATGGCCGTGTTTATAGACAACATGGCACTACTTGTAACATGTCGTGGTTGCAAATAGTTTGATGCAGGCATTGTGATGGCTGATGTTTTACATATATGATAAGTAAGATATGGGACATGATCATGTATGTAAGCTTCATGAAATGTGTCATGCTTGCATCACATTGTTCAATTACAAATTTTACTCTTCTATATTGACTATGTATTTTATTTTGTTTTGGGAAATTGATTTTATTAAATATCACTATTTCAAACACGGTAATTAACGTTGAACCAATCAAAATAAAATATGATAAAAGTTCACTTACTCCTTGCAATCAATAATAATTTATTATATGGCTATGACAATGAGTCTCTTCCAACTCGACGTTGTTGGGCCATGCCCATGTTGTCCAGCTAAAGCCCAATGACCTAATCCTATTCCTCTTTGGTATTCATTCCTATTCGAAATTGAATTCGATTATTATTCCTATTTAGAGTTGGTTTTAGCTTTAAGAGAAAGCACCACTCATTATTTATAGATAGAGCAAAGGTAGCCCCCTGCACTAAACTCCCACTATGCGTAAGGTCCGGGAAGGGTCGAACCACAAGGGTTTATTGTACGCAACCTTAACCTATATTTCTACTAGAGACCTTTTCCATGGCTCGAACCCGTGACCTCCTGGTCCCATGGCAATATCTTAATAATTATGCCTAAACTCCCAGCCTATCTATAAATAGAGCAAACTTAGAGAATTGTTCTATGCTTATTGATATAAGTCTTTGAAACACATTAGTGTATAAGAGTGGTTTTTGAGAGATCTTTTATCAAGAGAGAAGAGAGAGGAAAAAGTGTTTGTTTTGCTGTAGATTTTTGCTCTGACCAGCCAGCTTTAAATCACGTTTCACCATTGGGTCAGGCTGAAAATTTGACTGAGTGTTCTTCCCCTATTTGCTTATCTTTAAGAACACGGTGTAGCACGGCAATGCCAAAGAGGTTTCTATTGGAGATGACAGGGTGTTGCGGATATAGAGTCAGATTTGTGTGCCCAATGTGTATGGGTTACGTGAGTTGATTCTTGAGGAGGCTCATAGTTCGAGGTATTTCATTCATCCAGTTGCCGCTAAGATGTATCAGGATTTGAGGCAGCACTATTGGTAGGGAAGAAAGAAGAAAGATATAGTATAACATGTGGCTCGGTGCTGAACTGTCACTAGGTGAAGTACGAGCATCAAAGTCTAGGGGGTTTGCTTAAGAGACTTGAGATTCCCGAGTGGAAATGGGAGAATGTTATCATGGATTTCATTTTTAGGCTCCCATGGACTTTGAAGAAATTTGATGGAGTTTGGTTGATTGTGGACCAATTGACTAAGCCCCTATATTTCATTCCGGTTTTGACTACCTATTATTCAGAGCGGCTGGCTCACATCTATATCCATAAAATTGTTCGACTTCATGGTGTGGCAGTGTCCATTATTTCTGATTGAGGCACACATTTCACATCATAGTTTTGGAGAGCATTATAGTGAGAGTTGCACACACGGGTTGAGTTGAATACAACATTCCACCTCTAGATGGACGGACAATCCGAGTGCACCATTCAGATCTTGGAGGATATGTTATGCATTTGTGTTATAGATTTCGGGGGCTTTTGGGATCAGTTTCTACCGCTTGTAAATTTTGCCTACAACAACAACTACCAATCGAGCATTTAGATGGCTCCTTATAAGGCATTATATGAGAGGCATTGTCAATCTCCACTCGGTTGGTTTGAGCTAGGGGAGGCTAGGTTATTGGGTAATGATCTGGTTCGGATGCCTTGGAGAAAGTCAAGTTGATTTAGGATCGGCTTCATACAGCATAGTCCATACAGAATAATTATGTTAATAGGAAGGTTCGTGATATTGCATATGTGGTGGGTGAGAAGGTTTTACTCAATGCTTTTCCCAGGAAGGGTGTGATGAGGTTCGGAAAGAAGGGAAAGTTGAGCCCTCGGTATATTGGTCCTTTTGAGTGCTTGAGAGGATTCGAGAGGTGGCCTACAAGATTGCATTGCCACCTAGCTTATCAGGTGTTTACCTTGTGTTTCATATTTTTATGCTCTGGAAGTACTACGGTGATGATTCACATGTTTTAGATTTCAACACGGTTCAGTTAGATGGGAATTTGGATTATGACGTGGAGTCAGTAGCCATTTTAGATCGACAAGTTTCAAAGTTGAGGTCAAAGAATATTGCATCAGTGAAAGTTTGCTAGAGAAGTCAGCCAGTCGAGGAGGCTACTTGGGAGGATGAGCATGAGATGCAGAGCAGTCACCCACACCTATTTGAGGCTCCAAGTATGATTCTAGACTTATTCAAGAACTAACATATGTTTCAGAGGAGGGAATGTGACGACACGACCTATCGTTTTGTGTATTGTAACCCCTTTACCTATTTATTGCTTATTCTATGTTCACTTATGGTTACGTGACTTGCCGGGGTGGGTGGTTTGGTTCTAGGGATATTTTGGAGTGAGTTGGGACACTTAGTCCTAAGGTTGGAAGCTTAATTGAAAGAGTTGACCGAATGTTGACTTCTATGTAAAAGACTTCGGAATTGAGTTCTGATGGTTCCGATAGCTTCATACAGTAATATTGGACTTAGGCGTATGTGCGAATGTTAATTTGGAGGTTCGTAGGCTGATTTGGTGCATTTCGGCAAACATTGAAGGTTTGGAAGGTTAAGTGGTTTGGTTGAGAAATGACTTTGTGGATATCAGGTTTGAATTTTGGTTTCGGAAGTTGGAATAGGTTCGTTGTATCATTTATGACTTGCATGCAAAATTTGAGGTCAATCGAAGTTGGTTTGATATGGTTCGACATTGGTTTTAGAAGTTGGAAGTGTGCGATTCGTGGTTTTGGTTTTGTTTGACATGATTTGAGGCTTCGAGCGAGTTCGTATAGTGTTTTAGGACTTGTTAATATAGTTGGATGGGGTTCCGGGGGTCAAGGTTTTTTTTGATTAAATTCGGATTAGTTTTGTTCTTGGAGTGTTGGCTGAAGTTTCAGGCATCTGGTGCGTTTGCACTTGCAGCGTCATGGTCGCAGGTGCGGAAAAAAATGAAGTCCGGGAGGATTGCAGATGCATGGGTGTTTCTGCTGAAGCGAAAGCGCATCTACGAAGAGAGGTCCGCAAGTGCAGAGTGTGTTGGGCTTGGCTTTGGTCGCATATGCGATAGGCAATCCGTAGGTGCCGATGCAAAGGAGCATACGAGGGGCCGCAGAAGAGGTCTCACATGTGAAGATCTTTGACTGCAGGTGCGCTAGGTTGGGGAACTAATGAAATCTCACACATGCAATGGTTGAGTCCGCAGGTGCGGCGTCGCAGGTGCGACTCTGAGGGCCGCAGGAGCGAATTGCTGGGCAGCATTTAAAATCGAAGGGTTTAGTTGTTTTTCTCATTTTTGGGATTTTGAAGTTCGAACTAGGGCGATCTTTGGAGAGGTTTCTACCTAGATTGAAGAGGTAAGTGACTTTTAATCACTTTATATGGATATTAAATATCCATTGATTATTACACCTAATTTTCATGAATCTAAGTTAGAATTGTAGACATGCGATTTTTGACCCTCCCCAAGATTTTACATATTTTATCACTTAAATACTTAATTTAAGCCTAATATAGTTATTTCAACTAATTTTGACTCTTTTACATTATTTTTTATCACATAGATGAAAATTACAAAAAATACTTTCATTAAGATTTTGTAGTCATTTTTAATCTTGAAAAAAATACCAAAAAATAGGTTTATTTTAAACGGTTAGTATTATTTTAATAGTTATTTTTTAAGTAAGATTAAGTAGTATTTTTAATAGTTATCTTGTTTCCTATATTATATTTATATACAAAAAGGAGGAGAGAATAGAATTAGTTTTCGGACCAATTTAGTCTTGCTTGTAGCCCAATTAAACCAATCCCTTAGCCCATTAACTCAAAAGCCCAAACTTAGACACCCATTTAAGATAATATACAAGAAAAATCAAAAACCGTAGACCTAGAGGGAGGGGTTCAACCGTATTTCACATGGAGAAGACCTTCATCTTCTTCAACAGATTACACAAAACACGGAGCAGACCTTCATCTTCTTCTCCAGGACAAACCATAAGAAGAATCCCATGAGATCTTCTTCATGAACACAAGACAAAAAGATACAAAAAACCCTAAGAGAACAGTCAGCTGCCGAATCAACCTTCACCTGCCGGCGACCACTCCACACACATCCACGACCAGCTAACTCCTCCATCTCCAGCCGTCGGCGACCCCTTCAACTCTGGCGAACTGACCTCCTCTCTCTCCGGGCTGACACGAACGACCCCTCGTCTCATTTTCTTGAAGCTAACACACACAAGAGCACTCCCATCCCAACTATTTCTAGATCTCAAACATCCGGGTTCCATTGCCGGCGAGCTTCACGGGAACCAGCGGAAACTAACCCGGAAATCCCCTAAAAACCAGCTCGAAAACTATCCTTTTTTATCACAAAATGGAACTGAAAATCAGTCGACCCACAACCATCGACCCCTCGATTTGTTTCTCCTACGTACCAGCTGAAACTCACACAAAAAGGTCACTGTTTGTTCAGCTCTGAAATCTTACATTGAAGCTGTGCTCGAAGTCGAGCTTCGCCGGAAACCAGTTAGCTCGTCATCTTTCATTCGACTCCATCAATTCTAACTGAGGTTCTGGCCGATTTTGTTGCTGCTCGTAGAGTTTGGTGATTTTGGGTTGCCGGTTAGAGTTTTGTTCGTGGTTTCGGATTTGTCTCATTGTTGTCTCCTTCATTCAGATTTACACTTTGGCAAAGCTATTTCAATTTTCGGGTACTAAAGAACACTTTCTTAACAGGCTCCTTTCTGTTCTACTATCTCATTTACTTTTAGTTAGATTTAATCTTCTTCCATTACTTGTGTTTTGCCTTACTTCCGTGTTTAAGTGTTTATAGTTTTGAATCTGTTGGTTTGAACACATGGAACTGTAATTCGATTTAATTTTGTGATCACTAAATTGGTATTCAATTGCTCAAGTTTTACATAAATGGGTGTGGGTGGAGTATTGTTTAAAAAGAAAATATTACATCATTATTTCATTAGTTAAGCTTGAATTAAAAGGCCGTATAATTGAAAAAATTAAAAATTGAAAGAAAACGAAAATACATTTAAAGTTTAGTAATTCTACTTAGTTATTATTAACTCTTCACTTCCCCGCTAGTAACATGCTTAGGCCGTCATCATTTGGGTAGGCAAGCCTCAGGATGTTTAGTTTAACTTATAATGTTTGAACGTAAGGTGAGAGCTTGTCCCTTAGATAAATTCATTCGGGGAATGCCGCGAAGTAAATGTAAATGGAGTCGTGGAATCATCAATGGAGGCGTAGTATAAGTTAAGAAGACTTTCTTTATTTTGTTTTATTTTTCTTTTATTAGGAAGGGACGACCTCGAACCTTTTGGATGTTTATTTTTTTTGTGTGTTTTACCTCAATTCGAACATTCTAAAAGCCAACTTGATCATGTACGCAACCGTATTAGTTACAGGACTTGGGGAATGCCTAACACCTTCTCCCCGAGTCAAATGAACCCCCTTAGCCGAATCTCTGGTGCGGACTTGGTTTTAGAGTCCAAGTGTTTTAAAAGAAAAAATTATTTTCAAAAAATACGGTGACCTGACACACCGAAATCAATGTCAGGTGGCGACTCTGAGTAATTTCCTTTTGCACAAAATTTCGTCACTTTTTAGTTAAAAACCCTTTTCAAGCTTTATAAATTCCTTTTATTTATTTAAGAGGGGTTAGTGAAGTTTGGTTAAAAAAAGGAGTGTGACTGGCGAGTCTACTGGGGAGTTGCAGGTTCGAGCTGATACTTGATCTTGTTGGCTTTTAGGATATTCGGTTGAGGTGTTTGTTTTCTTTATTTGCTTTGTTGTGCCTGTTTGTTTGTTTTATTTTTTGTTTTGTTGGTTACTTGTTTATTGATTTTCTTAATGAGTTAATGCTTTATAAACTGTCATCATTTGGATAACCATGGGTCTTCTTTCTGCAACAAGTCCCGGAGTACGTGTCGCGTGCACGAACTCTTTGTTGAGTCACCCTTAATTTAGGAGGGGGGCCGCCGGACGTATGGAGTGGGTGGAAAGCTTGAGCAGCCACCATCGACCATACTCTCCCCCGAATTGACTTGTTAGTGAACCCCAAACTTAGGTCAGCCTTTAGGTCATTTTTATTTTCATCATGTCATTTAGACCTAGCAGGGCTTGGTCCCAGGTACCGTGTCCCTTTGTAGGAAGCCTATCCAAATTTTGTCAAAATGGGTCCGTGGCCCAAAAAACATTCAATCATCCCTATGTGATACATGTTGCATCTTTGAGGGTAAAAAGGTCATTTGACGGACCGATGCTTGGGAAAGAAGGGTGAAAAGTGAAGCAAGTAGGCCTAGTTATATTTTTCTTTCACAACTTTTTTTTTAAAAAAAAAGACCAAAAAAAAAGGATTTTACACTTTCCCATCATTTTCCAAAAAATCAAAAAAAGAAAGAAAAAGAAAATCCAAAAATATTTTACATTTCCCATCATTTTCAAAAAGACAAAAATATATATTTTCGAATTAGTGTCATTTTTAAGCTTTCTCCCATGTCCAATCTTCCCGAACTACGCGAACCTGATTCTCGTTTTTCGAGACGTGATACATAGGCAACCCACATAGGGTCCGGTCTTCCTAGTAAGTCTTAGGTTCTTGGCTTTGCGGGGTCTTAGCCATATCTTGCATTTTTAGCCACTTTTGGCCACATTGGCCATTCTTTCAAAATGGGGTCATTTTCGCAAATTAATTTTGGGCCATGATATTGGGAGTTTGAATCCATAAAAGCCTTAGTGAGGCATTTTCCATGTCCATAAGGTCAATCTTGTTGAGTTTTTATTAATAGCCACTCTTTTCCATGCAGGTTAATTTTCAAAAATAGTTGTCTTGCATGTGTCCAATAGGAGGTGTGGTCTCACATAGTGTCTCGAGTCTCTAATCTATTTGGTCCTATTTTTCTCATTCAGGTGTGGATCTACGTACCAGGACTCGAGCATGACAGAAACCCAGGACAATTGCGTTCAGGAGTTACTTGAGGAGATATTTTATATTTTGAGCCTATTTTTAAGTCTCTTAGGTGGTTTAAGAGTTTGTCGAGTCTTTCATTATCGTACTTTCTGTTTTGTATTTGAAAGACCAAAAAAAATATAAATGAAAAATTCAAAAAGATTTTTGTTTCTTAATTTATTTTGTCCATTACTTTTTCAGAACTACGCTTGATCTTATTCATGAGGGACATGATACGTAGGCAACCTACATAGAGTTCGATCGAATCATCATTTTAAAAAAAACACAAAAAAAGAATAAGAAAACAAAACGAAGAAAAAGAGAAAAAAAGAATGAAGTTGTGGGACGTGAGAAATGAGCGGAAAGAAAAGAGGGGGAAAGAAATGAAAAACCAAGTGGTGTTAGAAAGGAAAATGAAGAAGGAAATGGGGCAAGAAGAGTGAAACTGGGATGCTGCCATATGACCTTCGTACCCTCGAAGCCATTCTAGAACCGTTAACTGTGACTAGGGGCATTGCACGAAATGTGATATTTTTAGCTGATAAATGTCCTAACGCTAACATGTTGGCTTCGTTTTGCTCCTCTTTGTTACTTTCATTGTTATTATAACAGAGGGTGATTAGTTTGTGGCACTTTGGTGATTCGTCCATACAACACCAGAAAGCACAAGGCAGTCATGGCTAGCAAAGAAACAGACACTGGGGTTGTACACCCACCAATGGAGATTGTAGAATCAGAATCGGAATATAAAGAGGAGGTCCGAAGGTTGAAACAACATATGGCAGAAATGTATCAATCTTGGATCAGGGGGCATCCTCCACCTTCCTTCCCCACTAAGTACACTGAAAACCCTGCAACTATCCCACCACTAACACAAGCCCAGGTTCCTACTACTATTGCTCTTTCTCCTCAATACGCCCCAGGCTTCACCCCTTACCACAATTATCCTGGAACTTCCTCCCAAACTTTCCATGCTCCACCAGCCAAAACAACCGCATTCCTAGCTCCAGATACCCAATACTATGCCGTGGAACCGACTTTCAAAGTCCCAGATCCTTATTCTTACACTCCTCACTTTGAGCCTCATGTTGAAACTGAGAAACCACCCAAGAACGCAGAGTAGGAGGAGATGTTTAGGAAGGTAAAGAGTCTGGAGCAATCATTGAGAAATATGCAGGGGTTAGGAAGCCAGGTGAGTATGGATTATAAGGATTTGTGTTTGTTCCCTGATGTTCAACTGCCTACCGGGTTCAAGATGCCCAAGTTTGACTTGTATGACACATGGGGATCTTGTAGCTCATCTGAGAGTTTATTGCAGTAAAATGAGAGGCGCCGGAGAAAAAGACGAATTACTGATGGCGTACTTCAACCAAAGTTTGAGTGGGGCAGTTCTAGAATGGTACACCAGCCAGGATGCCAGCAGGTGGTACACATGGAACGAGTTGGCTCAGGCCTTTGCTCGGCATTTTCAGTACAACATAGACATTGTCCCGGATCGCCTGTCCCTAACTAAGGTATAAAAGAAGCCCATTGAATGCTTTAGAGAATATGGTTTCCGATGGAGGGAGCAAGTTGCACGGGTCAATCCTCCGATGGAAGAAGATGAGATGGTTGAATACTTTCTTCAAGCCCTGGAGCCTACTTACTTTGGCCATTTAATCTAAGCCATTGGTAAGCCTTTCAATGATGTGGTAAAGATGGGAGAAATGGTGGAAGAGGGACTGAAGTCAAGTAAGATCATGAGCTATTCTGCCTTAAAAGCCACAACACAGAGAATTCAGAAGAAATATGATGTTGTTGCCATGGCTGTATCAGGATCGCGACATAGCCCAACGGGTCCACCTCACTAATATACTCAGCCTCGACCCCGACCCCAACCCCAAACCTATCCCCGAGCTCCATATAATCCACATCAGTACTATCCTCCGAACAACGTCTAGTCATTTGTTCAACCACTGGGTCACTAATCATGGCGATCACCAGCACTGCATAATACTCTTTCACCTTCACAACATTGTCAAGCACCCAACAACCCTAGGAAACAGGGGAATAGAGGGGAATAAAGGCAAAGAAATAGTTTTATGCTAATCGGAGAATCCTACACAAGCTTGTTTGAAAAGTTAAAATAGTCTGGCCTGATTGAGCTGCTCCTTGGCTATACTCCGGACCTATATGCAAAAGGTTTTGATCCTACTCTACGGTGCATGTACCACTCTAATGTCCAAGGGCATAACATTGAAGATTGTCGTGCTTTGAAAAGGGAGATAGTAAGAATGATTCAAGAAGGGATAATTGTGGTCCAGGACAATGACACCCAGAATATCGCGCAAAAACCTTTACCTGCACATGATGATGCACACTTTGTGGGGAAGATGAACAGTGACAGGTAGTATGAGAATCCTCTTGGGAACTTGCTGACTGAAGTTAATGATATTGAAATTGGTTAAGATCCGGGTAATTTTGATGTGCAACCTAGTGGCTAAGATGTCGAGCTTAGTAATTGGAAAGACACTCCTTTCTTGGCTAGCCAGGGAGGAGTTTTGGTAGTTTATTTTGTTGTCATTTCTGTTTGTCCGGGTTATTTCAGGGTTGTAATCCGGATATTGTCTTGTGGCTCAAACTCTTCTTCTTCTCACTTTGTCTAGTTCGTTTAGTTGTAGTAACTCGTCTAGTGTTATTTAGGATTGTTCCAGGGTTGTAACCCATGTCTATTTTGCTTGTCTTGTTCAAACCCTTTTCATCATCTGTCTAATGCAATCTCCTATTTTCTGTTAATTCTAGTCAGTTTTTGTTTAGGTCATTTTTCATTTTATAGTTCTTTTTATGCCGACTCTAGTGACATGACATGCACGCATAATTCTCATCCTGATCTTGAAAGTTAGTCTAATCACAAAGCAATGGCACAGTTTTGAATATGATAAACGGATGCGTTTGAGGAAACAATTAAAGATTCACGCATTCTGAGATGACCTGAACTTTGAATTAAGTGAAACTGAGGCAGTAAGTCTGGGAAATCAAGAGGTTGGTAAGAATATACAACAAGGAAATGTCTGTCAAGCAGTATGAGGTAAATCAGCTAGTGCTGAAATGCATTCTTCCACATCAATATAAGGTTGAGTCAAGTCTGCTTCGAACTAGCAAGGGTCATTCATTGGGATAAAGGTATTGCCCATTGGTACTTTTTGTTTGTGTTGATGCCTTCAATGAATACTATATGTGATTTATTTGCTTATCTTCAATTGCATACTTGTACCTGGCATTCTTAAAGTTTGGTATGACGAAGGTATTTTATTTTTCTACTCAAATACTTTTATCCTTTGCTACCCATTTTGAGTCCTAATTTTTTTGTTTCAAACCCCTCTTTTGGAATCAGAAATAGAGTTAGGAACTCGAAAAGGAAAAGAAAAAGAGAAAAAGAAAAAAAAAGGAAAAGAGAGAAAGAAAAAAAAAAGAAAAAAGGAGAAAAGAAAAAAAAAGAAAAAGAAAAAAAAAGAAAAGGAAAAGAAGAAAAAGAAACAACAACTTTGTCTTTTGAACTACGTTCGACCTGATTCTTGTCACCACAAGATACGTAGGCAGCCTTACGGTTCGGTCACACCAAATGAAATATTGCATAATTCCCCGAAGTCAAGAGTGGGGCAGTTTTTCTTAGAAATCCCAAGAAATAATAATTCTCCAAACTCCAAGAAACTGGGCAGAAGTTTTAATTTTGCCAAAAGATCTGATTCCAAAAGTTGTAATTTTGAACCCTTTCATCTTAAATTATTTTGAGCCTTTATGCCACCCTTCCTTTTCTAACCCTGTCCAAAAGCCTACATTACGGTCCAAAGAAAGACCTTCCAACCAATCTCTGAGGATGTCAAATCAAGTGTATGGTGAAAGTATGATCTTCGTGCATCATGTGTAATACCTTTATTCTCAGCACAATGAGAGAAAATGATAAAATGAGAGAGTCTTATCGGTGAAAACTCTCAGGGGAGCCGTAAGACGACGGTGAGTTGAGAAAAGAGCAAAGTGAGAGAGGCTTGATGGTGAAAACCTTCAGGGCACTATAAGTCGACTGAGGATTGTGGATCAAATGGGACAACTGAAGCGCTGAAGCCCAGTTTCACAGCGAAGAGGTACAATAAGAGTTGATTATTAGAATTGCTTGAGAGATTAGGCCACTTAATCCAAAGGAGCATGTCATGGTCATTAGAGTTGGTATCCACATCTGATAAATTTCTACTTTGTAATTTTCTTGTTAGGTATCATCTCTTTCCCTTGTCCCTTATTTTGTTCCTCTTGTTTTGTTTGAGTCCCTTCTTGAGTCTGTTTGATCAGAACAAGTGAGAAATGACTTTAAAATTTACTACCAACTTTCCAATTGCACAAAACGAATTTGGCTAGCATATCAAAGTGGCATAAGTCAAAAAAAAATGGTATGGACATTGAGTGGGTAACAATCAACATGCTTTGGGATTTATGTGAAATGAAAGGGTTCGGTAAATGTCAATTTATAAGCAAAATGCGACATATAGAATATATTGGGATCAAATGGAGCAGAGGTATTTTCTATGATAAGGGTTGAAAGAAAATGGGTAGTCGATAACAGTCAAGGTCGTCCAAGTTGAAATCAAAGTTATCTTGGTAAGTGCAGAAGCAAACACTCAACAATGATGCCACAAACTAACCACCACGTTTTCAAACCAACAAGATTTTATTTATCTGAAATAAGGGCAAGAAATTTGTTAATCCACAGGGACCCTCCCATGAAGAAGGCATGGCTCAGGGGCAAGAAATTCTATTTAGAATCCTCCAAGAAGAGAGCATGGCTCAGGTAAGTTTATTCTCTACTTTTACGGACCCTCCTGGATAATGGGATTTAATTTTTTAAGTTTTCAAGACCCTCCTAGATAATGGGATCTAGTTAAATTTCAAGATCTTCATAGATAACAAGATTTAGCGTAAGTTCTACCATTAGGAAATATAATTTAGATTTAAAGTTGTCACTCTTAAGATGAGATTTAATTTGAAGTTTTTAGGGCCCTCCTGAATAATGAGATTTAGCTTTTAAATTCTTAGAGCTCTTTAGGTAACATGATTCGATTAACACTCACAAATGTGCCCAGATTCCAAACTGGGGCAGAAAATTTCTTTTGTTTTGTCAAATGTTGTAATGGCAGGTGCCCACCTGGATAACAAGGGAAAACAATTCAAGTTTTGGCAATCAGGCGCCCACCCGGAGAACAAAGGAATACATTTCAATTTTGGCAATCAGGCACCCACCTAGATAACGAGGGAATACGATTCAAGTTTTTGGTAATCAGGCACCCACCTGGATAATGAGGGAATACAATTCAAGTTTTTTGTAATCAGGCGCTCACCTAGATAACGAGGGAATACAATTCAAGATTTTGGTAATCACGCGCCCACCTGGATAATGAGGGAATACAATTCAAGTTTTTTGTAATCAGGCGCCCACCTGGATAACGAGGGAATACAATTCAAGTTTTTGGTAATCAGGCGCTCACCTGGATAACAAGGGAATACAATTCAAGTTTTTGGAAATCAGGCACCCACCTGGTTAGTTTTTGGTAATCAGGCGTCCACCTGGATAATAAGGGAATATAATTCAAGTTTTTTGTAATTAGGCATCCACCTGGATAACAAGGGAATACAATTCAAGTTTTTGGTAATCAGGTGCCCACCTGGATAAGGAGGGAATACAATTCAAGTTTTGGTAATCAGGCACCTACCTGGATAACGAGGGAATACAATTCAAGTTTTGGTAATCAAGCACCTACCTGGATAACGAGGGAATACAATTCAAGTTTTTGGTAATCAGGCGCCCACCTGGATAACGAGGGAATACAATTCAAGTTTTGGTAATCAGGCGCCCACCTGGATAACAAGGGAATACAATTCAAGTTGTTGGTAATCAGGCACCCACCTGGATAACGAGGGAATACAATTCAAGTTGTTGGTAATTAGGCACCCACCTAGATAACGAGGGAATACAATTCAAGTTGTTGGAAATCAGGCACCCACCTGGTTAGTTTTTGGTAATCAGGCACCCACCTGTATAATGAGGGAATACAATTCAAGTTTTTGGTAATCAGGCGCCCACCTGGATAACGAGGGAATATAATTCAAGTTTTTGGTAATCAAACGCCCACCTGGATAACGAGGGAATACAATTCAAGTTTTTGGTAATCAGGCACCCACCTGGATTACGAGGAAATACAATTCAAGTTTTTGGTAATCAGGCGCACACATGGATAATAAGGGAATGCAATTCAAGTTGTTGGTAATCCGGCACCCACCTGGATAACGAGGGAATACAATTCAAGTTGTTGGAAATCAGGCACCCACCTCATTAGTTTTTGGTAATCAGGCACCCACCTGGATAACGAGGGAATACATTTCAAATTTTGGCAATTAGGCAACCACCTGGATAACGAGGGAATACGATTCAAGTTTTTAGTAATCAGGCGCCCACCTGGATAACGAGGGAATACAATTCAAGTTTTTTGTAATCAGGCACCCACCTGGATAACGAGGGAATACAATTCAAGTTTTTTGTAATCAGGCACCCACCTGGATAACGAGGGAATACAATTCAAGTTTTGATAATCAGGTACCCAACTGGATAACGCGGGAATACAATTCAAGTTTTTGGTAATCAGACACTCACCTGGATAACGAAGGAATACAATTCAAGTTTTGGTAATCAGGCGCCCACCTGTATAACAAGGGAATACAATTCAAGTTGTTGGTAATCAGGCACCCACCTGGATAACGAGGGAATACAATTCAAGTTGTTGGTAATCAGACACCCACCTAGATAACGAGGGAATACAATTCAAGTTTTTGGAAATCAGGCACCCACCTAGTTTGTTTTTGGAAATCAGGCACCCACCTGGATAACGAGGGAATACAATTCAAGTTTTGGTAATTAGGTGCCCTCTGTTTAACAAGGGAATACAATTCAAGTTGTTGGTAATCAGGCACCCACCTGGATAATGAGGGAATACAATTTAATTTGTTGGTAATCAGGCACCCACCTGGATAACGAGGGAATACAATTCAAGTTTTTGGAAATCAGGCACCCACCTGGTTAGTTTTTGGTTATCAGGCAGCCACCTGGATAACGAGGGAATACAATTCATGTTTCTGGTAATCAGGCGCTCACTATATAACAAGGGAATACAATTCAAGTTATTGGTAATCAGGCACCCACCTGGATAACAAGGGAATACAATTTAATTTGTTGGTAATCAGGCACCCACCTGGATAACGAGGGAATACAATTCAAGTTGTTGGAAATCAGGCACCCACCTGATTAGTTTTTGGTAATCAGGCACCCACCTGGATAACGAGGGAATATAATTCATGTTTCGGCAGTCAGTCGCCCACCAGGATAACGAGGGAATACAATTCAAGTTTTGGTAATCAGGCACCCACCTGGATAACGAGGGAATACAATTCAAGTTTTGGTAATCAGGCACCCACCTGGATAACGAGGAAATACAATTCAAGTTTCTGGTAATCAGGCACCCACCTGGATAACGAGGGAATATAATTCAAGTTTTTGGTAATCAGGCACCCACTTAGATAACGAGGGATTACAATTTAAGTTTTTGGTAATCACGCGCCCACTTGGAGAATGAGGGAAATCATTTCAAGTTCAAGCTATTGGCATGTACCCACTTGGAGAACAAGAGAATTCATTTTAGAGTTACTTTTAATTCTCAAATTCAAGAGGCGTCAGGAGCCCCGCCTGAAGAATATGGTCAATTTTTAATTTTCAAGTTCAATAAGCATCAAAAGACCACCCGAAGAATAGGGTCCATTCTTCAGTTTTATATTGGTAGAGATTCAAGGAAGATTCAAGACAAGAAGTAGATAGGATCTTGTATTTTTCTTTTAATGTAATTTTTCCTTTTATTTTCGATGTAATGGCTGGAACCGCAGACTGGAACCTCGACGACACCTCGACCGGCTCTCCACCTCAGTACACTCCATCACTGTTCCTACTTCTGAACTACACGTGGTCTGATTCCTTTATAGCCAAGTATATGTAGGCAGCTCAGATACCAGGGCTCGGTCACATTCTCTTCCTTTCTCTTAGTTTTTGGTCTTTCTAAATAAGGGTCGGGTCAAAAACCCGTCTAGTCGTTCTTTGTATGAAAATACTTCGTATTTCCAGTCAAAGAGGGGCATCTGTAGACATGTGATTTTTGACTCTCCCCAAGATTTTACATATTTTAGCACTTAAATACTTAGTTTGAGCCTAATATAGTTATTTCATCTAATTTTGACTCTTTTACATTATTTTTTATCACATAGATGAAAATTACAAAAAATAGTTTCATTAAGGTTTTGTAGTCATTTTTAATCTTGAAAAAATACCAAAAAATAGGTTTGTTTTAAACGGTTAGTATTATTTTAATAGTTATTTTCTTAAGTAAGATTAAGTAGTATTTTTAATAGCTATCTTGTTTCCTATATTATTTTTATATACAAAAAGGAGGAGAGGATAGAATTAGTTTCCGGACCAATTTAGTCTTGCTTGTAGCCCAATTAAACCAATCCCTTAGCCCCTTAACTCAAAAGCCCAAACCTAGACACCCATTTAAGATAATATACAAGAAAAATAAAAAAACCTAGACCTAGAGGGATGGGTTCAGCCGTATTTCACATGGAGAAGACCTTCATCTTCTTCAACGAATTACACAAAACAAGGAGCAGACCTTCATCTTCTTCTCCAGGACAAACCATGAGAAGAACCCCATGAGATCTTCTTCTTGAACACAAGACAAAAAGATACAAAATATCCTAAGAGAACAGTCAGCTACCACATCAACCTTCACCTGCCGGAGACCACTCCACACACATCCACGACCAACTAACTCCTCCAGCTCCAGCCATCGGCGACCCCTTCAGCACCGGCGAACTGACCCCCTCTCTCTCCGGGCTGACACGAACGACCCCTCGTCTCATTTTCTTGAAGCTAACACACACAAGAGCACTCCAATCCCAACTGTTTCTAGATCTCAAGCATCTAGGTTCCAATGCCGGCGAGCTTCGCGGGGAACCGGCGGAAACTAATCCGAAAATCCCCTAAAAACCAGCTAGAAAACTATCCTTTTTTCATCTCAAAACGAAACTGAAAAGTAGTCGACCCACAACCATCGACCCCTCGATTTTTTTCTCTTGCATACCAGCTGAAACTCACACGAAAAGGTCACTATTTGTTCAGCTCTGAAATCTTACATTGAAGTTGTGCTCGAAGTCGAGCTTCGCCGAAAACCTGTTAGCTCGTCATCTTTCATTCGACTCCATCAATTCTAACTGAGGTTCTAGCCGATTTTGTTGCTGCTTGTAGAGTTTGCTGATTTTGGGTTGCCGGTTCGAGTTTCGCTCGCGTTTTTGGATTCGTCTCATTGTTGTCTCCTTCATTCGGATTTACACTTCGGCAAAGCTATTTCAATTTTCGGGTACTAAAGAACAATTTCTTAACAGGTTCCTTTCTGTTCTACTATCTCATTTACTTTTGGTTAGATTTAATCTTCTTCCATTACTTGTGTTTTGCCTTACTTCCGTGTTTAAGTGTTTATAGTTTTGAATCTGTTGGTTTGGACGCACGGAACTGTAATTTGATTTAATTTTATGATCACTAAATTGGTATTCAATTGCTCAAGTTTTACATAAATGGGTATGGGTGTAGTATTGTTTAAAAAGAAAATATTATATCATTATTTCATTAGTTAAGCTTGAATCAAAAGGTCGTATAATTGAAAAAATTAAAAATTAAAAGAAAATGGAAATGCGTTTAAAGTTTAGTAATTCTATTTAGTTATTATTAGCTCTTCACTTCCCCACTAGTAACATGCTTAGGCCGTCATTATTTGGGGAGGCAAGCATTGAGATGTTTAGTTTAACTTATAATGTTTGAACATAAGGTGAGAGGTTGTCCCTTAGATAAATTCATTCGGGGAATGCCCCGTAGACATTGTAAATATTTTAACCTGGGAAATGCCCCGAAGTAAATGTAAATGGAGTCGTGGCATCATCAATGGAGGCGTAGTATAAGTTAAGAAGACTTACTTTATTTTGTTTTATTTTTTTTATTAGGAAGGGACGACCTCGAACCTTTTGGATGTTTATTTTTCTTTGTGTGTTTTACCTCAATTCGAACATTCTAAAAGCCAACTTGATTATGTACGCAACCGTATTAGTTACAGAACTTGTGGAATGCCTAACACCTTCTCCCCGAGTCAAATGAACCCCCTTACCCGAATCTCTGGTGCGGACTTGGTTTTAGAGTCTAAGTGTTTTAAAAGGAAAAATTATTTTTAAAGAAAACGGTGACCTGGCATACCGAATTCAATGTCAGGTGGCGACTCTGAGTAATTTAATTTTGCACAAAATTTTGTCACTTTTTAATTAAAAATCCTTTTCAAGCTTTATAAATTCCTTTTATTTATTTAAGAGGGGTTAGTGAAGTTTGGTTAAAAAAAGGAGTGTGACAAAAATTTGGGAATGTTTGGACTATGTTATTGGAGAGTGAAATTTGAAGATTTGAGAGGTGATTTGTGGTTGGAATTGGATGGTTGTGGTATGTTTGAACTCGTAATTGAATGGTTGTTCGAAATTTGTGAATTTTGTTGATTTCCGAAATGCGGTCCCGGGTTGACTTTTTGACTTGAGTTAAAGATCTTAGCTTTATCTTTTGGAATAACTCCTTATGTCTTTTATTGATAGCATTACATTATTTTGGTTAGGTTCGATCCTTCAGGAGGTTGATACGCACGGGAAGGGCTTGATAACAGAGTGATTTGATTTGCTAGAGGTAAGTATCTTATCTAAACTTGGTTTGAGCCTTTGTGCAAACACCAGGGTATTTATCCATGCTCGGGTAGTGCTTAGGCTGTGATATGCATAGAATTGACTGTTAAGCTTTAAGCTATAATGTTTCTCATTTTTGTAACATTGTTTTGAACTATTTGAACC
Source organism: Nicotiana sylvestris (assembly GCF_000393655.2). Taxonomy (NCBI): domain Eukaryota; kingdom Viridiplantae; phylum Streptophyta; class Magnoliopsida; order Solanales; family Solanaceae; genus Nicotiana; species Nicotiana sylvestris. Next base: position 37,974,993 of record NC_091060.1, on the reverse strand, counting down.
ATGTTTGAGGTTACATAAAGGCTAAATCCATGAATGAACTTGATAATTGTTATCTCTATGATAACATAGCCGATTTGAGCTATGATAGCACATTATGCACATGCCTACACTTTAGCATGACACTTATACCAGTCCATGAGCATGGATCTGCTATTCATTCATCATATACATGTATATTTGTACATTTGCTTCTGTATGATATGATTTGGATTGGATGCATGTTGCCACGCTGGACGGATTGTATTACTATGCATGTAACCATGCTAGGCGGATTGTGTTACTGTGCATGTGACCACGCTGAGCGGAGTATGTTGATATGCTTGTGACCATGCTGAGCGGATTATGTTATTATGCTTGTGACCACGTGGGACAGATTATGTTGTTATGCATGTGACCACGTTGGACAGATTATGTTGTTATGGCTGTGACCATGCCAGGCGGATTATGTTGTTATGCCTATGACCACGTCAGGATTGCATTGTTATGTCTATGACCACGCCGTGTGGATTATGATATTGAGCCTATGACCACGCTGGGCAGGTAGCACATTGAATTTGCCATTCTTGCATGTGGATATGGATCCATACCCCAGGGTCATCCTCTCATATTTCTCTCTTGATGGCGTACATGCGGATATTGAGAAAAACTGCTCAGTGGTTTGGTAAGAATATGGAAAGGCTGAGGAAATCTAGCTAGTGTTTGTTTGGATTTTGCATTTCATTTTTATTTGCAATTTTCACGGTTAATTACCTGAATTAACTACATATCATCTCTACATGCTGAACATTGACTGAACAGAGTATTGAGTAACTGCACACATACAAACAGATGTTATTCCTGTGCTTTATGACTTGATTTTATTATTGTTATATACTTGTTAAAATGATAAAATTATACAGGTTATAGCTAGTATCATTCATAATTCGTTCCTTTTTACCTCACCGAAGTTAGTGATGATTCTTATTAAGTACATTGGGTCGATTGTACTCATATTACACCCATCACTTAATTGTGCAGATCCAGTTGTAGAGACCAGCTATCAGCAGTAGATTTGTTTGTTGGATTGAGCATCGAGAGGTGAGGCAGAGCTGCATATATCATTGGCCACAGTTTGACTTGTCTTTTCTTATATACTGTTGTTTCAGTTCAAACAATATTATTATTTAGTTTTTTCAAACCTATATTTTCAGTAATAGAGCTCATGACTTCGTATTTACCAGTTTCTAGGAGATTTACCTTATATTGGCAGTATTTTGTTACATTAAGGTTTCAGACTTATGTTATTTCTATAATTTATGTTGTTCGGATTCTTTATTGTTTTGTTTCGGCTTGCCTAGCTTGTGTTTGGCGTCATCACAATGGATTGGAATTTCAGGTCATGACGTTAATCAAATCCGTGATTTGTTCAGTTGGGTAAAAACTGTGTATCAGAAAAGAAAATATTTTTTAAATTTTTTGATCAAATAGACATGGATGGATTAATATTATTGTTCCTATCTTCAACAAACTTGACATATCTGATTCCAAGCACCCGCAATGACTTATATTTTCTTTTAAAAACTAACATGGTGTTGGAAATTAATTAAAAGGTGTCATATCGCAAGTTGTGGAATTAAAAATTTACACACCAAGGTATCCCACATTTCTTTTACTATCGTTCCACTATAAAAGAAAAGAGAGAGTAATATCTAAATTTGAATCCTCTCTACTCCTGCACAATATTTTAAAAGGTGTTTTCGGGGCAAGCCCCAGGACGAGCCGTGGGGTGAGGCGCACCAAAAATGTCCCGAAGCGATGGTGTGAGGCGAAAGTCTCAAGAAGCGTACACCCAACAATTCGTGGCGTATGCCCGAGCATTCGGGGCGTACGCCCGAGAGTTTGAGGCGCATTTTTGTAGTAAGGCGTAAGCCCCAAATACGTTTTCAAGGTAAAATAAAATTTATTGAATAAGTCCTTCATATAATATCTCAAATTCTCAAAAGTAAACTTGTAATTACTCAAAAGTTTTAAAAAAGGAATTGAAATGTATTAAATTTAAAAGTCAAGACCTTTTTTATTAATTGAAGCCATAATTTATGGTCTTTCTCAGTTCTTTATGTTGTCCGCTAATCTGCTAATTTCTTCCAAAAGTAACGAATATTCAAATTGTTTTTACAAATACAAAGAGAGCTCAATTCTCCTTCATAGTAGCAAGTTCAATGTTCAAATTCCAGGTTAGTCATCCTTTTTGTTTCTACATATAGAAAACTTTATTCTTTTCAACTCAAGTTACTTGTGCTTGTAAGTAATGTATAATAAATTGTTTTGACTTATTTTTGTGGGGATGGAGCACATCTATATTTATATATATATATATATATTTTTTTTTTCTTCACATATTTATAGTTTTCTTCAATTTTTATGCAATGTTACCTATTTATAAATATTTACTGTAATTATATTATTTTATAAAATATTAAAAATTAAATACCCATGGGGTTTACGCCCCGTGCCTCGAGGCTTACGCCTCGCGGAGGTATATGTAAAACGTCTCGCCTTACGCCCACACCTTTTAAAACACTTCTCCTGCAAAAATTCTTTTGTTTCCTTCCTCTATATTAACTAGACAATATTCTAAGTCTCGTTCTAAGGGATCTGATTCTTGAGTACTTGATAATGGCAGCTTATACTGCTGTAATTTCTCTTCTCCAAAATCTAGAGCAACGAAACCCAGAACTTAATCAAGCTCATACCGCTGAAGCGCTCGAATCTCTTCATGCTACTGCTAAATATTTTCAAAATGTTCTTGAAGAAGCTAGCAAGAGAAGGTTTTACTCTGAAAAAATTAAATCTTTGGAGGAAAAAATAAGGGTTGCTGCTAGTTACACAGAAGATGTTATTGAGCTGAAAATTTGTCAAATCATTGACGGTTTAAGCTGGACATTTGGAATTTTACAACATGAGGATGTGCTATCGGTTGTTGAAAAATGGATACAGCAAAGAAATAAGTGATGGGGATTATTTCTGATTTTAGTAGAAGTGCTGATGATGTTCATGATTGATCAAATTCTTCAAATATCTGGGCAATCCGAGATTGGTAATTCTTCTACAAGTAATCTACTACTACCAACCTTGGAAGATGTCATCATGCAGGGACTTGATGATGACTTGGAGATCATAGTTAAAAGATTGACAGGACCGCCACTTGTCACGACCCTAGTTCTCCCTCCGTGAACTGTCGTGACGGCACCTAGTCTCTACGACTAGGTAAGCCTAACAAATTGCGGAAAAAGGAAATAAAATACGAAACTAGCAAGTTATGAGTAAAAACATAAACAAAGAGTTTAACAATATCGCTCGGCATATACAATATGTACTCTCAAAACTGAATCAAACTCCAAAACCCGGAATCTCATGAAATCACAAGCTGTAGAAAAACTATATAGTGTTCTAACTCCAAAATGTCTAATCAAAAGTAAATACATGAAGTCTAAAGCTAGAGGGGAGAATATAGAGGGACTTCTGGATCTACGGACGCGACAGATATACCTCGAAGTCTCTGATATCGCCCACCTCACTAGTAGAATGGCTGAGCAGAAGAACCTGGATCTGCACATGAAAAACATGTGCAGGAAAGGGCATGAGTACACCACAGCGGTGCCCAGTAAGTGCCAAGCCTAACCTCGATCGAGTAGTGATGAGGAAGGTCAGGGCCCTACTGGTGTTATATATATATATATATATAACAAGGTAAAACGGTATGAAGTGCGACAATATAATTACAAATACTAACAGTCGATAAAGAGTAAAATCACAGATAGAATATACTCAGCACACAGATAGCAACATGGGATCTCCCAGGATACTGTCTCGTAGTCCCAAACATAAATGTGTAGTGGGATCTCCAGGAATACCGTTCCGTAGTCCCAAAGTAAATATGCAGTGCTGGCGGATCTCCCAGAATACCATTCTGCAGTCCCAAAGTAAATATGCAGTACAAGGGGATCTCCTGGAATACCGTTCCGTAGTCCCAAAGTAAATATGCAGCTCAACCAATATAAACAACAATCACAGCAAGAAAACTTACAGTTTAGACAAAGTTCAAATAAAAGAAAAGCAGGTAATTTCACTAACATGCTGCACATAGTTCAAATAGTCAGTTAAAACACGTAGGCATGCTTTTCTAATCTAAAAAGGATACCACATATTCTAGTGTAGTTCAAACAATGAGAAAACATGTTATGATTTAGTGAAAAATGGAGTTTTACAACAAATAGCTCATGTACGTACTCGTCACCTCACGTACACGGTGCTCATATATCAAACTGTACCAAATACAAAGAGGAGTTCCCCCACACAAGGTTAGACAAGCCACTTACCTCGAACCAAGATCAATCAATCCGAATAAATGCTCTTTCCACGAATATCTGACTCCGGATGGTCAAATCTAGCAAAAACCAATTACATAACGTAAATATAGCTATAAGAAACTGATCTCGCTAACGAAATCAAAGCTAAGGCACAAAATAAGAAAAACGCCCAAAAAGCCTCCCCAAGCCCACGTCTCGGAATCGTGTAAAAGTCACAAATTATGAACACTCATTCACTCCCGAGTTCAGTCGCATGAAAATTATCCAAATCTGACGTGTAAATCCCACTTAAAACTCAGAAATTCGATTGGGGAACTTTTCCCTTATTTTCCCAACTTTCTCACTCAAATTCCTTGATTAAATGAATAAAAAATAATAGATTAATGAAATATAACCAAAATCGAATAAGGAATTGTTACTCCAACGCTCTCTCTGAAAATCCCTTAAAGAATCGCCAAATCCCGAGCTCCCAAGTCCAAAAATGGTGAAATGAATCAAACCCTTGATTTTTGCCCTTTTTTCTGCCAGTCAAACCACATATGCGGACCTTCCTTCGCACCTGCTGTGCCGCATCTACAGTAAATCCTCCGCTTCTGAGAAACTCACTTATTCAGCTTACCTCCACTTCTGCGACCAGTGACAACATCTGCGCATGTCACAAGTGCGGAAATTATATCGCACATGCGGAACCAAGCTCGCACCTGCGCCTAACTTTCTACATATGCGACCATCGTAGGTGCGGGAAAACCCTTCGCACATGCGGAATCTGCTCCACTCACCCCAAGTTGCTTCTGCAATCCAAGTCTGCTTCTGCGTACCTGTACTTACGGTGACCACTCCGCATGTGTGATTACACCAGCACCAAAAATCTTCACCAATTGCATAAGTCCAAATTTCATCCAGTTGAACTTTTGAAACACACCCGAGTTTCTCGGGACCTCAACCAAACATACCAACTTATCTTGAAACACCATACGAACTTAGTCGAGCCCTCAAACCACATCAAACAATGCTAAAAACACAAATCACCCTCTACATCCAAACTTAATGAATTTGAAACTTCAAATTTTCACAACCGATGCCGAAACCAATCAAACCACGTTCAATTGACCTCAAATTTTGCACACAAGTCATATTCAACACTACAGATTACTCCAACTTTCAGAAACAAATTCGACCCTGATATCAAAATTTCTGATACCGGCCCAAACTCCAAAAATTTGACTTTCGCCATTTCAAGCCTAAATGAGCTACGGACCTCAAAAACTCAATCCTGATACGCCCTATGCCCAAAACAGAACCGATGAAACTCCATTGCGGAGTCGTCTTCACACAGTTCCGACTTCGATCCAAATTCTAAGTCTTAAGCCTTCGTTTTTCGAACTAAATGTCCCAAACACTTCCAAAAATAAAAATGAACCTCCCGGCAAGTCACAATAGCAGAAATAGATACGGAGGAAGCAGTCAATAGGGTTCGAGGCTCTAACTCTCAAAACAACCGACCGGGTCATGACATCCTCCCCCTCTTAAAACAATCTTTCATCCTTGAATAAGCATAGAGACATATCTGAAGTGGTGAAAAGATGAGGATAATGGATGCACATATCTTGCTCGGTATCCAAAGTCGCCTCCTCGACCGGCTGACCCCACCACTGAGCCTTTACTGATGCAATGTTCTTTGACCTCAATTTTCGAACCTGCCTGTCCAAAATAGCCACTGGCTCCTCAACATAAGATAGATCCTTGTCCAACTGGACTGAGCTAAAATCCAACATGTGAAACAGATCACCGTGATATCTTCGAAGCATCGAAACATCAAATACTGGATGAACTCCTACTAGGCTAAGAGGTAAGGCAACATTACAAGCAACCTCCCCAACTTGCCGCAACACCTCAAAGGGACCAATAAACCTTGAACTTAGCTTGCCCCTCTTTTCGAACCTCATAACACCCTTCATAGGTGAAACTTGAAGCAAGGACCACTCTGCAACCATAAATGAAACATCGCGAACCTTCCCATCCGCATAAATGTTCTGTCTGTACTAGGTTGTGCGAAGTTTATCCTAAATCACCTTAACCTTCTCCAAGGCATCCTAAACCAAGTTTGTGCCCAATAATCTAGCTTCGCCCGACTCAAACCAACCCACTGGGGACCGACACCGCCTACCATACAGATCCTCATACGGTGCCATCTCAATGCTGGAGTGATAGCTGTTGTTGTAGGCAAACTCCGCAAGTGGCAAGAACTGATCCCAAGAACCTCCAAACTTCATCACACACGCACAGAGCATATCCTCAAGAATCTGAATAGTGCGCTCGGACTGTCCGTCCATCGAGGGTAAAATGTTGTGCTCAACTCCACTCGAGTACCTAACTCCTATTGTACGACTCTCTAGAACCGTGATGTAAACTATGTACCCTAGTCAGAGATGATGGATACCGGCATGCCATGAAGCCTGACAATCTCACGGATATAAACTCGAGCCAGCTGCTAGGATGAATAGGTAGTCATCAGAGGAAGGAAGTGAGCTGACTTGGTCAGCCTATCCACAATCACCCATACTGCATCAAACTTCCGCTGAGTCCGTACGAGTCTAACAACGAAATCCATATTGATCTGCTCCCATTTCAACTCCAGAATCTCTAACTTCTGAAGCAACCCACCCGGTCGCTGATGCTCATATTTCACCTGCTGGCAAATTAGGCACCAAACAACATAATCCACTATATCTTTCTTCATCCTCCACCAGTAATGTTATCTCAAGTCCTAATACATCTTCACGACACTCGGATAGAGTACCGCGAGCTGTGAGCCTCCTGAAGAATCAACTCACTCAACCCTTCCACATTAGGCACACAAAGCCTGCCCTGTATCCTCAAAACACCATTATCCTCAATAGTAACCTCCTTAGCATCACCGTGCTGGACCGTGTCCCTAAGGACAATCGGATGGGGGTCATCATACTTACGCTCCCTGATACGATCATAAAGAGAAGATTGGGAGACCACACAAGCCAATACTTGACTAGGCTCAGATATATTCAATCTGACAAACTGGCTGGCTAAGGCCTGAATATCCAATGCCATGGGCCTCTCTACTACTGGTAGATAAGCCAAACTCCCCAAACTCTCTACCCGACGACTCAAAGCATCGGCCACCATATTGGCCTTTCCCGGGTGGTACAAAATAGTGATGTCATGATGCAAATTAAGATCCTTCTGCTTCAACAGATGCTGCAAACTCCGGTGATCAGTGTAGATCTCACAAGGGACACCGTACAAATAATGCCTCTAAATTTTCAAGGCATGATCAATATCAGCTAACTCAAGGTCGTGGACAGGATAGTTCTTTTCATGCACCTTCAACTGTCTGGATGCGTAGGCAATCACCCTACTGTCCTACATCAACATTACGCCGAGGCCAATTCGCGACGCATCATAATAAACTGTATAAGACCCCGAACGTGAAGGCAATACCAATATAGGGGCTGTAGTCAAAGCTGTTTTGAGCTTCTGGATGCTCTTCTCACACTCTTCTATCCACGTGAACGGAGCACCCTTCTGGGTCAGCCTGGTCAAAGGTGCTGCAATAGATGAAAATCCCTCAACAAATTGATGGTAATACCCTGCCAAACCAAGGAAGCTGCGGATCTCTGTAGCTGAGGATGATCTGGGCCAACTTTGCACTGCTTCCATTTTCTTCAGATCCATCTTGATCCCTTCACTCGATACCACATGACCTAAGAATTTCACAAAATCTGACCAGAACTCACATTTTGAGAACTTTGCATATAATTTCTTTTCTCTCAAGGTCTGAAGCACTGTCCTCAAGTGGATCCTCCTTACTCTGGGAGTACACCAAAATGTCATCAATAAAGACAATGGCGAACGAGTCAAGATAAGGCCGAAATACACTGTGCATCAAATGCATGAATGCTGATGGAGCATTGGTCAGCCCAAATGACATCACAAGGAACTCGTAATGACCATACCGAGTACTGAAAGTAGTTTTCGAAATATCTGGCTCTCGAATCTTCAACTGATGATAACTTAAGCGTAAATAAATCCTGGAAAACACTCGAGAACCCTATAACTCATCAAATAGGTCATCAATATGAGGCAAAGGATACCGGTTCTTCACTGTAACTTTGTTCAACTGGCGATAATCAATGCACATACGCATAGAACCATCTTTTTTCTTCACAAACAAGATAGGAACACCACAAGGTGACATACTAGGCTAAATGAAGCCCTTATCAAGCAAATCTTGCAACTGTTTTTTACAGTCCTTCAACTTAGGAGGGGCCATATGATAAGGAGGAATAGAGATATGCTGATTGCCCGACAACAAATCAATGCCAAAATCAATGTCTCTATCGGGCGGCATGCATAGAAAAACGGCTGGAAACACATCAGGGAAATACCTCACTACTAGGACTGACTCAACTGTAGGGGTATCAATACTGACATCTCTCACATAGGCTAGATATGCGTCACTCCCCTTCTCAACCATTCGTTGAGCTTTAAGAAATGAAATGACTCTACTGGAAGTGTAATCTAAGGTACCCCTCCACTCTAATCGTGGTAAACCTGGCATGGATAGTGTCACAGTCTTGGCGTGACAATCAGGAATAGCATAATGGGTGACAACCAGTCCATGCCTAAGATAACATCAAAATCTAACGTGCTGAGCAATAATAAATTAGCTCTGGTCTCAAAACCACTAAGAGTAATCAAACATGACCGATAAACGAAATCCACAACAAGAGAATCTCCCACAGGCGTAGACACATAAATAGGGAACTCAAAGAATCCTGAGATACGCCCAAATGTCGGGCAAAATAAGATGACACATAAGAGTAAGTGAAGCCTGGATCAAATAGAACCGATGCATCTATATGACATACTGGAACATTACCTGTAATGATAGAATTAGAAGCATCGTCCTCTGTACAAGCAGGAAGGGCATAGTATTTAGCCTAGCCTCCCTCTCTAGGGCGACCTCTACCACCCCGACCCCCACCTTGGGCTGGCTGAGCAGGTTGGGCAGCAGTTGGTGTTGTAATCATAGCCTGAGGACCTGATGGAGGCTGTGAAATCTGTGGAGGTACATGCCTCCTAAGTCTACGGCAATCCCTCACCATATGGCAAGTGTCGCCACACTCAAAATAAGCTCTAGGAGGACGCGAAGGATGTGGATAGCTCTATCCAGGTCTGCTAGACTGACCACTGAAAGCACCCCGTGCAGGAGGCACACTAGATACTGGAGGTGCATAATAAGGCTCTTGAGGTCTAGCATGAGCTAGAATACCACTAGCGGCTGGAAGAGCTGAATGAATAGGGTGACTCACATAACCCCTACTATGATGAACTGCAGCTGGGGCATGGGCACCAGAATAATGGCTCGACTCTCGAGACCTCTTGGCCTCTCTCTCCTCCCTATCCCAAGTAAGTATTGTGAGAACGTGATTTTTGCCTCATACGAATTACTCCAAAAGAATCCCCAAAATTAGGTCTTTTCTTTAGTTATGTGTTATTTTTCAGGAATTATTGTGTGATTCCCCTGATTGTTTGCATATATTTGTGTGCATGTTTAATTTTATTAATACATTGAAAATACAAAAATATAGCATTTGCATTTAAGATTTGATTTTTATATTTTTAAATTAATTAATAATTAGGTGTTTCACAAAATGAAAATTCAAAAAAATAATAACATGTTTGGTAATTTTAGTCAAATTGTTGTGATTTGGCCTTTTTATTATTTGTAATAATTATTAGTTGGGGTAAATTAATATTTTTAAGTTAATTCGGGCTTTATGATTTAATTATGATTTTAGTTTTAATTGGTGAAAAGGAAAGGAAAAGAAAATTGAAAAGGAAAAGAGAATAAGAAGAGGAAATCTGGTTGGGCCAATTTGGCCAAGCCCAAGACCAAAACCCAGTTCTTACCCAAGAAAATCAGCCCAATACCCGCCCCAATCCAGTCCGTCTCAGAGACAAACCAAACGACGTCGTTTGGTAACGCACAATCTGGGCCGTTGATCTCAGTTGATCAACGGTCTAGATCAACTCCTCGGTCACCCGACCTATTCCAATCCAGGACCGATCCGGTGTCAAGGGTAAACGAAGCGACGTCGTTTCCGTTTATGAATGGATCCAAGCCATTGATCTCATTAGATTGAACGGCCTAGATTCATCCCACCCTTTCATATATATACTTCAAACCATACCCCTCAAACCAAACCCCACCCTCACTCGTCTCTAACAGCTCAAAGACGAGCTCGTATCTCACCACCTAACTCCGCCACCCTCTGCCCGTCGGAAATCGCCCCCGCGGCGGACGGTGGCCAAACGACCCCAGGTTCACACCATAGAACCCCTTCACCCTCCTCTTTCCGAATCCCCACTCCACCGCCTTCGAATCATCCCCGAGTTCTTCGAATCTTAGATCGAAGAACTGACCCCTAACCCTAGTTCACCCAAATGCCTCCAGCTTCACACCACAGCTCTGCCCTGACCTTTTCTCTCCAAATCCACCCTCCCCTTCCTTCGAATCTAGTCCTAGTCACTCGAATATTGATTTTGAGCCAAGAACCCAAGTGCCGCCACAAGATCTCCTAGTGACGGCGCCAAACCTAAGCCTTCCCCAAACACACCCATTGGCCACTAGACCCCCCTCGTCCCAAATCCCATGTTAGTCTTGCTCAAATCAAGACAGAACTGGACAAATCCTGAATCAACTTAACGAGCCCTAGAAGAACAAAACCTAGGAATCGATCCAAAAGAAAATTGAGGTCGTGGCCGATCTTAGTCGTGTGTTCTCGATCGAGAACACTCGATTAAGGTCCGTTTTGGCTTCAACATTTCAAGACAAAGTGTCAATGAGAACATTGGTTTCTGATTTTGAGGTATTTCTCCTCTTTTCCTTTTTTCTTTTTGATTGTTGTTTGTGTTTGCCTAATTAGGTTTTAGCACTGTGATTGTCAATTACTTATTCCCCCCTCTTTTGGACCTTTTTTCGATCCAAATTTTCATCACTATATTAATTGTATTTGGTTGAAATCGCTCAAACCCCTGTCTGTTTGTTTTCCCTCTGGATTAGTTTCTTCTTTACATTGTTGAGTATCTCGGTTTAGGCAAGTTCAGTGAGTGATTGTATAAAATTGTGATCGTTTGGTATTACTGTTGGTTCAAATTGTCTTATTATGTTATGTTTGATTCTTTCCTCTCCGTTGCCAATCAGTTGGTCGCATATGAATTTGTGATATTACAATATTTCATTCATTTTGTCTAGGTTTGGTTTAGAATTGTGAATGCAGTCAGTTATTGCCATATACATGTGCATCTTAGCAATTTAATATCAGTTTGCTATTTGATCTAATCTGTGTAGTTTGAGTTGCTGTTTGATTTTGAGTAAGGGAATTGGTTATAGCTGATGAGGTACAAGGGATTGGACTAGGACAGTAAATCACAGTAGTTTCAGTGGTAATTTGGGAATTGAAAACTTAAAGAAATGGGTAAGTTGAATGTTCTGTCAGTAAACCACTTAATTAACATTAAACTAATGCATTTGTTTAGTGTTAATGGGGAACAAAACATAATGGTATGGAAGGCTTAAAAGGGATTGATTAAAATATGTTGCACATACCTGCTTGAACTTTAAATAAAAAAAGGGTTAATGGGGAGAAAAACATACTCTAGTGGAGTGCTAAAGGTATCATGGGCAGAATTAGTTTAAGAATTCTGCCTGAGTGCTCTTGAGAGTTGGCAAGGTCAGTGTTTGGGTATAAGTGGGGGGATTTTGGATAGAGTGGGGGATCCTTTTGGAGTCTGGTCTTGATTTTTCTTTTGGGGATAAATCTAAGAGCTTAGAAGATTGAAAGGAGAACATTCTAAGAACTCTAAGGAGTAACAGTGTTCCATTGAGTGATTGGTGATTTCTAAAATTTCCTTAAGACTGAAACAATTTCTTGTTAGCTGATAGTTGAAATAAGTTGAAGTCAAGCCAGGTTAAGGTCTTTTGCTCATGTGTTTGGATTGAAACTGTTTTCTGGGCTGGTATTTCACTTTTCTGGGTTGGAAACTGATTGAAAACTGTTACTGACCACTATTCTTGCTACTGTTCTGCTACTGTCTCCTCATCCTCTGTGTTGTTCTCGAATTCCAGGTACATATCTTTGACTCTAGGCATGTAAAGGTGGTGGACGTGATCTTGAAAAGAGGGCCTCCCTTCTTATTAGCTGTTTCTTTCTTCATTTGCCTTATTCCACCTGATTTGTAGGTCTAAACTTCCTGTTATAACATGTTTAAAACAAAGCCACGTTGTTAACTTTGAGGCTTGCCTTGAAAATTTGTAATTGGACCTTTATTTGGTATTTGCTGATTCTGTTTCGTCTTTCTGTACTCATTTACTAAAGAACAAGTCTGCGTGGTTGAGAATCTGAGTGTGATCTTGAAGTCCAAGTACTTTATATTTTAATTTTCGGGGTTCTGATGGCATTGAGGAGAGTTTTATCGAAGTTTAGATTTTTCTTACGTAGTAGTTAGTATAAAACGCATGTGAGGAGAAAGAAAAATGGTTGAGATTTTTTTTAAAGAGCCTGCAGTGATTTACTTTGATTGGAATATGAGCATGTTTTTTTAGTTAAAACTGGTATCCAAATTTCAGAATGCTCAGATTGTTTATTTAGGATTCAATTGGTAGAAAAATGCAGAAGTATCATGTTAGTTCAATGGCATGTTTCATTAGTTGTGATTGAAATTTGCATTTTTGAATGAGCTTGTACCAACAATTGGGTTCTGAAATCTGGGCTTAAAATGGGCCTAGCAAAGGAATATCCTTCCTCGAATCCATGGTAAGTTCTGAGTCCAGAATGGGGTGCATCTTAGAGCCCGGATAAAAGGCTTCAGGCAAATGGGGGTTGATGACCCAAAACATGTTCTTCTTTCCTAAATAATCATCCTTGTTTCTCTTTAGAACATTTCCCTATTAATTAGTTTGGGTGCCATATAAAAATTGGAATTCAGTCCTTTTAATGTTCAATTAATTAGAACCCTTCAATTATTTGAGGGATGTCGTATTAAGCAAAATACAGTCATGGCCTTAAAAATTTAGTTTAAGCTCCCTTTTAAAATTAGAAACGAGGTGCACCGTGCCGGATAATAATCTCAAATTACATGGTCCTCACTTTAGTTAATCTTATTTACCCTAGAACTTGAAGAGCGTCATCTAGTAAATTTCTTGGCCCTCGCAAAGTTCACAAGCGTAGTTGGTTTTAGGCACGTTGTTTAATAATCTACTTTCCTAAACTCAGGTGCACATTTATGTGACCCAAATCCAAATCTCAATGTTAGATAAAATGTATTATGGGCTACGGGTGCATTTATGTGACGTGACCAGAAAAGTATTTTAAATAGCGTTGCAAGCTTTCTTAAAAATTAATTAAATAAAACCGGTCAAAAGTTTAAAATTGCACATAGGTTCAAAAATGCTTTAAAGTCATATAATAGTCCAAATTATAATAGTTGAGCGACTGTGCTAGAACCACGGAACTCAGGAATGCCTAACATCTTCTCCCGGGTTAACAGAATTCCTTACCCCGATTTCTGGTTCGCGGACTATAATACAGAGTCATTTCTTTTCCTCGATTCGGGATTCAACCGGTGACTTGGGACACCATAAATCTCCCAAGTGGCGACTCTGAATTAAATAAACAAATCCTGTTTCGATTGTCCTTTAAATGGAAAAACTCCTTTACGCCGTTACAGGTGTAGGTAAAAAAGGAGGTGTGACAGCTCTGGCGACTCTGCTGGGGAACCAACCCAGAATCTGTGGTTTAGGGATCAAGAATTCGAGCTTAGATAAATTGTTATATTTGGTTTTATTTGAATTTTTTTACATGTTTGGGCCTAATGTGCTAATGATGCTTTTACCGCTTTGATATTATCTGAACTGTATATAAACCGTGCCGAAACCCTTCTCTTCTCACCTCTGGGGATGTGCTTACTGGTTGAGACTCCCTATTCTGTTAGTGTCAAACCCTGAAATAAGAAAGAGGCCGGACAAGTTACAAAGCCAGACGATCTCGCGGGTCCCTGGTACGTTGCCCCCTCCTCGACTCGAGCTGTCCTCTCGGGTACACAGTCTATAAAAAATACCTAGGCTTTGAACCTAGAATAATGTGACTTCATGCCGGATCCCTACGATTATTTGCATCATATTGCATTTGACTTAGGGGACTCAACACAGGGGTTGGGTCAGTCTAGGACTAGCAACCTGAAATGAAAAGACCATCCTGATGCATCTTATTTGTTATCCGCGCATTTATTTGTTTCGGGCCTGCGTGCTGACCGGTTTCTGAATATCAGGAAAATTGGAAAAAAGAGAGAAATAACAGTATCGAGAGTTGACTGCCTAGTTTTAGAAAACCAATGCCCGAACGCTATCGAAACTCTACCGAAATTATAAGAAAAAAGAAATAAATATTTTTATAGTTTATTTCACTCAAAAAAGCAAAAAAAAAGAAAAGGAAAAGGGTCTTGTTTTCAAAAATAGTTTACTTTCCCGAACTACGCCGGTTTGATTCTCACAGGGTGCGGGATACGTAGGCAACCCTCATCGGGTCCAACCTCCCTTTTACAAAAATGTCAAAATTTTTGTCATAAATAAGTCGGGTGACGCCATTCTAGCTTAAAATAAGCCGAATGTCCCCAAAAGGGCACCGGAAGGCTATTTTCGCAAGAACAGCCACCCTGAGTCATTTTTAAATGGTTTGCGGGCACAACCTTAAAATCTTTCTCCCGGAAGCGCTGAAAGGCCGTGTTTTCAACCGAGTCTTTTATTACAATTTGAAAAAAATAAGAAAAGAGTCAATAATAAATCAAGTAATGCCGTTTTTGGCAAAAATAGCCGAATGTTCCCGAAAGGGACGCCGGAAGGCTGACTTTGCATAAACGGCCACTTTTAGTCATTTTTGGATTTTTGACCGGTTGACTCACCCAGCCTTAAAATCTTCGTTCCCGAAGTGCTGAAAAGCCGTGTTCGGAACTGGATCTTCCTTTTAATTTGTGAAAAATTAAAAATAGTCAATTTGTTGAGTCAAATGAATTTTATTTCTTAATCACCTTAATAAATGTGCAGGATGAGCACGATGCAAAATGAACATTTTTCAATAATGACTAAAATCCCTTTCGAGTTGCGGCTATGGTGGGATGATTTATGTGGTAAGGGGCAAGATGAGGTCAAGAAATATCTAAAAGGTCTTACGGGTTTATTGGAAATCCAGCCTCGGGGGGATATCATAAGAGCTTTGGTCACCTGCTGGGACCCGGCACACAATGTCTTCCACTTCCCCGATTTTGAACTCACCCCGACTTTGGAGGAAATAGCCGGGTACATCAGAAATGCTGAAGTTCCGATAAGGCAAAAATACCTGGTTGCTCCAAGAGCTGTCACCGCACATCGGTTTTTAGATTCATTAAAGATACACAGGACGGTCCATAACCCAGATTTGGCCACGGGTTTTTGTAATCCGCGCTTCATATACGACAGATACGGTCATGTCGGAGGATTCAACAATCCGGGTAACAAGTTATGCAGCAAAAGTAACCGTCAGAAATGGGATGAGCATAAAAGAGTGGCTTTTATGATAACCTTTTTGGGCCTTTTGGTGTTTCCAAGGAAAGACAGAAACATTGATTTGAAAATAGCCGGGGTCGTCAGTACCTTGCTCACTCAAGATGAAAGCACTCTTGCACCTATGATAGTATCTGATATCTTCCGAGCTCTCACAGCCTGCAAAGCCAGAGGGAACTTTTTCGAGGGATGTAATTTGTTGCTACAAATATGGATGACTGAGCATCTCTGCCACCGTTCCCAGCTCTTAAGTTATGGTGCCTCGAACAAAACTTGCATAGAAGAATTCCACACAAGAATCAAGGGGGTCAGTCTACCCGAGGGAGTTACGGCGTGGACATCATTCTTTCGGACCCTCACCGCTAGCCAAATACAGTGGACATTAGGATGGTTGCCCGTTGATGAGGTCATATGTATGCCAGCAGCTAGGACCCACTTTCTATTGATGGGGCTCAAGAGCATTCAGCCCTACGCGCCATGTCGGGTTTTGAGACAACTCGGGAGATTCCAAACAGTGCCACGGGAGGAAGATCTTATTGCTCAAGTAATTGAGATTAGCCTTGACGGACAGTTTCCTGAAGCAAGAGTCCGTCAGATCTGGAGTGAATGTCAATATTTAAAAGCAGATACTTGCATGCAGGATCGGGCCAAAGGCAAAGTGGCGCCAGGATACCTTGCTTGGTACAAGAGAGAACTTGAGCACGAAAGGCCGGCTAAAACACCCCATCTCCAGGAGTTCGTCAAGGCGTCACAAGAATAGTGGGATTGGTTGGCCAAAGAACACGAGTATAGGGTGACGATAGGCAAGTTGGAGAAGCAAGTTATGGATTTGAAATTTGAGAAAGATTTGCATATCGCTGCAGATGAGGGAGAAAGGAGAAAACAAGCTCAGGAAAACGAGGTCCTCAAAACTCAAATCCAGGAAATGAAAATAGCTTCCAGAAGCCAGGAGAGAAGCCGGGCTAAGAAAAGGCTCATAAACAGTCTAAAGAAGAAAGTCCTCGAGTATCAAGAAGACCTGGAAAAATCTAAAGCTGGTCTAGCGAGAATCCAGGTGAAATGGATAAAGAAGACAGAAGAGCAAGTACGGTTCCTGCAACAAATGAATAGGGACTACGAAGAGCGGATCTTCAGACAAGCCCGAGATGCCAGAACAGATAGGAAGTGATACTATGATCTGATGGCCCGAATGAAGAAACAGATGAATGAGTTTTAGGATCATCTCTTTTACAACGCTGAAGTGCTGGGGACGCGAAAACAACAAATAGAGCGATTGCTTATGGAAAGGGACAAAATCAAGGGAAGAATCAACGATATCAGGCACTACATCACCATAAAGAGCCTAGCTTGTGAGGATATGTCCCGTACCACCTTCTTTGCTTCAATAATGATTTATGTCCACCAGATCATGGAAGATTTGAAAGATCTGCAAAGGGTCCTTGCACCAAAGTCCGCGGTGAGGTCGAACGACGCCCCGCGGGCGCCAAAATTCAAAACTTTGAGACATTCATAGTTTGAGTCTGTATTTTCCTTATCTTCAGAGCCTATTGTCCGTTGGAGTTTGTATTTCCCTTTTTTGCATAAAGTCTATAGTTTGTATCAAGTCTATCAGTTTCCTTTCAAAAAATGTTTTGCCTTGTAAAAGAACGTTTGCTAATGAAGATGGAAAAATTCAAAAATGGTGTATTTATTTTTCGCGCTTGTGGGCAGAACTACGCACGGTCTGATTCATGTGGGGACATGATACATAGGCAATCTCTATAGGATTAGACCACCACTAAAAAGGAAAATGAAAAATAAATAAAGAAGGACAGAATAAAGGAAGCTTAAAAGAAGGGGCACAATTATGAGAGGCCGGAATGACGCATGCAACCGAAGCAAATGCATGATAGAAAATGGTTAATTGCCTAGGTGCATTGCTTCCCAACGTGTAATTGCATATGTGTTAAACTCTAAAACTAACAAAGTTGTTGTTGTCCAGAGAATTCAAGCAGTTAGTATTTAGAGGATACTGACACATTATCATTACCAAACCAGATCAAAGGGACCAATACCGGAAATCATGTCTATCCCAGATGTCGACACTAGTGTTGAGGTAGAGGAGTTGGACGTCTATAAAATTAAAGAGGAGATGCTCAAGCTTAAGCAACAGATGGCCGAAATGTACCAAGCCTGGTCCAAGGGGCAATCACCGCCGTCTTACCCAGCCAACCCGGCTCTTACCCCACCATTAGCTCAGTCTCAGGATCATCCCGCCATCGATCCAGGTTTTCCCATTTATCAACACTACCATGGCACTACTTCTCATACTCCACAAGCTCCACTACCAAAATCAATTCAATACCCTCCTCCGCCAATCACCCCTGTCTTTGTGGCACCTCCACCAACTACACTCCATAAATCCCCGAGTGAACCTGTGTTCCAAGCGCAGGACAACCAGTATTATCCCCCGGATCTTACCTTCAAAGCACCTGAAGCCTATCCACATGATCCACATTCTGACCTACTAGGGAAAGCAGAAAAACTAGCCAGAAATCTTGAATAAGAAGAGATGTTCAGAAAAATGAAAAGCATAGAACAATCCTTCAGGGATATGAGAGGGTTAGGAGGTTAGGTGAGTGTAGCTTACAAAGACCTGTGTTTGTTCCCAAATGTAAAACTACCGGCAGGGTTCAAAATGCCCAAATTCAACTTGTACAACGGACACGATGATCTGGTGGCTCATCTGAGAGGTTTTTGTAGCAAGATGAGAGGAGCAGGCGGAAGAGATGAATTACTGATGCCGTATTTCAGCCAAAGTTTAAGTGGATCGGTGTTAGAATGGTACACCAGACAAGATCATAGCAGGTGGTACACATGGGACGATTTGGCCCAAGCATTCGCTTGTCACTTTCAATATAATCTTGAGATCATTCCGGACCGACTGTCCTTGAGCAAACTGGAAAAGAAGCACAGTGAAAGCTTTAGAGAATATGGTTTCCGGTGGAGGGAGCAAGTAGCAAGGGTAGATCCCCCAATGAAAGAAAGCGAGATGGTCGATTACTTTTTGCAGGCTCTGGAGCCAACTTACTTTAGTCATTTGGTGTCCGCAATTGGCAAGTCTTTTAATAAGGTTGTAAAAATGGGAGGCATGGCCGAGGAGGGGCTTAAGTCCAACAAAATCATGATCTATTCAGCGATCAAGGCAACCACTCAAGCCATCCAAAGCGGCACTGAGGGTGTACTTAGGAAGAAGAAGAAAGAAGATGTCACGACTGTTGAGTCCGGAGCCTGGTTCGGATCTAGAGGCCCGTCACCCTACTATAGCCAACCACGACCCTACCACAAAAATTACCCCATACTCCATATAGCCCTCCACAACATTACTACCCACCGCCAGATCCCCATTTTTCCGTCCATCATGCACAAGCCTATACCCAAACCCCGACACATGCACAGTGGCGTATGCCGGCTCCACAAAATACATACTCAGCTCCACAAAACACATATCCACCCCCAAGGGCCTACAGAAATCCCCCCCGGGATAGGTTTGTGACCAAACCCAGCCCTCAAGAATGAGAGGCCACAGAAGCAAAAGACTTTCACTCCACTGGGGGGATCATATACCAGTCTTTTCCACAGATTGAGGCAGTTGGGCATGTTGAATCCAATTGAGCCTAAAATGCCAAATCCTCCCCCTAGAAATCTTGACCAGTCGGTGAGGTGTCAATACTGTTCAGGGGCCCCAGGGCATGATATAGAGAAATATTGGAAGCTAAAAACAGTTGTGCAAGAACTTATCGATACTCATCGGATCGAGGTTCAAGCCCAGAAGCACCAAAAATTAATCAGAATCCACTGCCAGCTCACCATGAGACACACATGATTGAGTTGATACACAAAGAGGGGGAGCCTAGGAAGCCCTTACAGACGGTAATGATGATCCGTTCCAGCGAAACCAGCTAAAAGGAAAAAGTAACCAGTGGGAAATCCGTGGTCCAGTTGAGAGGGGTAGATGATAAGCCAGCTGTGGTAGCCGAGAGAGGGTCGTCGAGCCTTGTTGCAGTGAAACCCGGGAAAGCTGAAGTGGTAGTGCCAGGGGTTGCAAGTAAACCTGTTGTGGTCGTGAAGGGTTCTCGCACAGAGCCTGTTATTATAAAATCGGTAACTCAGCTTCCAGTGATCAACATCAAGGCTGTTCCTTGGAATTATGAACGGGTGACAGTGATTTACAAAGGGAAAGAAGTGAAAGGAGAAGTGTGTGAAGCCCAAGGTCTA
This sequence comes from Nicotiana sylvestris, assembly GCF_000393655.2. Lineage (NCBI taxonomy): Eukaryota > Viridiplantae > Streptophyta > Magnoliopsida > Solanales > Solanaceae > Nicotiana > Nicotiana sylvestris. The sequence continues at coordinate 37,954,749 of NC_091060.1, read as the reverse complement.
ACTCGTTCGGGAAGGTGTTTTGCTCCCGCAGAGTTAAGAAGGGACAATCCAGTAGAGACAAAGAATCTAGTTACCGAGGAAGAGGCGGAAGAATTTTTAAAGAAAATGAAGGCGCAAGATTACTCCATTATGGAGCAGTTGAGGAAGACCCCGACACAGATCTCATTGTTATCGTTGTTGATCCATTCAGATGATCACCGCCGGGTATTGATGAAAATTCTGAACGAAGCCCATGTTCCGGATAAGATCTCTGTGAACCATCTGGAGAAAATAGCAAACAAGATTTTCGAGGTCAACAAGGTCACTTTTTCAGACGACGTGTTGCCCGTGGAGGGTACAAAACATAATAGAGCCCTCTATTTGACCGTGAAGTGTGAAGTCTCGGTAGTCACTCGAGTACTGATTGATAATGGGTCCAATGCCAATATCTGTCCTTTGACCACATTGAACAAACTGAAGGTCGATGGTGACAGAATTTGCAAGAACAACATCTATATTCGAGGGTTTGATGGAGGTGGTACAGACACAGTGGGTGACATCGTATTTGAATTAACAATTGGTCCGGTCGAGTTCACCATGGAGTTTCAAGTGTTGGACGTGGCAGTGACATATAATCTTCTGTTGGGGCGACCCTGGATCCACGCCACCAAAGCAGTGACTTCTAAATTACATCAGATGGTCAAATTCGAGTGGGATAGGCAAGAGATCGTAGTACATGGGGAAGACAATGCAAGCGCCGTAAGTGATGCCATCGTACCCTTCATAGAGGATGACGATGACAAGGGGCCCTGGGTTTACCAGGTCTTCGATACGGTTTCAGTGGACAAAGTTCCCGAGGGTGAAAGCATCCCACTTCCCAAAATTGCAGCTGCAACTGTCATGGTAGCCTCAGAGATATTGAAAAGCGGGTTTGTTCCAGGCAAAGGTTTAGGGGCTGATCTTCAGGGTATTGTTCAATCAGTTTCTTTGCCCAAAAATCTGGATACCTTTGAGCTGGAGTTCAAGCCTACAGTGGCGGATGTGAGACGGGCCCACAAGTTGAAGAAAAGAGTCTGGGTCCTTCCCAAGCCAATTTTGCGCCTGTCCAGATCTTTTGTCAGACCGAGCATCAAAAAGCAATTGCTGTCCAAGGTTACAGGGCCATTGATTGGTGCAGATGGAGACTTAAATGAAGGCTTTGAAAGATTATTCACTGAAATCAACATGGTAGAAGTTGGGGAGGGGTCCATCAAGGCGGATGTGCAGTTTGTGGGGCCAAAGGCAAAAATTAACAATTGGATGGCTACTCCTTTTCCCATACGGAAGGAGTCTTGGTAGTTGGATCTGATTTTCCTTCCAGTTTTCTGGATTATTCCAGGGTTGTAGTCTAGATTTCTTTTATTTTTGTTGTGTTCATCAAAGTGTGAAACCTTGTTATCCCATAATTCAATAAAATAAAAAAGTTTCTTCTTCATTCCTTATTTTATTTTAATTTTGTTTTCTTCTTTTCTTTTTCTGTACAGTTCTCTTTATACTGGTCTTAATGACATGGCGTGCATAAGGAATCCTCAGCCCAGTCTCAAAAATCAATCTGATTCCGAAATATTAGTTCAAGAAGTAGATTGTGATTACAAATCAGAATATGATGATGTGGATGAAGCCTTCGAAGAAATTAGTAAGGAGTTAATTCACTTTGAAGAAAAACCCAAACCTAATTTGAATGACACAGAAGCCGTCAATTTAGTGGACACAGAGAACGTCCGAGAGACTAAAATAAGTGTCCACCTCGAGCCAAAAATCCGGGAAGAGTAAATCAAAGCACTCATTGAGTACAAAGATGTTTTTGCGTGGTCATATGACGACATGCCAGGTTTAAGCACTGATTTAGTGGTCTACAAATTGCCCACTAATCCAGCGTTCCCACCCGTCAAGCAAAAGTTGAGGAAATTCAAAACTGATATGAGTGTGAAGATTAAAGAAGAAGTTACCAAGCAGTTGGATGCAAAGGTTATTCGGGTCACTCGATATCCTGTCTGGTTGGCTAATGTCGTGCCTGTACCGAAGAAGGATGGCAAGATTAGAGTATGCGTCGATTACCGCAATCTCAACAAAGCAAGTCCGAAGGATAACTTCCCACTACCCAATATCCACATTTTGATCGATAATTGTGCCAAGCGTGAGATCGGATCTTTTGTCGATTGTTATGCCGGGTATCATCAGATTCTAATGGATGAAGAAGATGCAGAAAAGACGACATTCATCACACCCTGGGGAACTTATTGCTACCGGGTAATGCCATTTGGTTTGAAGAAAGCTGGGGCAACTTATATGAGGGCAATGACTACTGTATTTCATGATATGATACACAAGGAGATTGAGGTATACGTAGATGATGTGATCATAAAATCAAAGCATCAGGCCGACCACGTCGAGGATTTGAGGAAATTCTTCCAGAGGCTTCGCAGGTACAACCTCAAGCTTAACCCCGTCAAGTGTGCATTTGGTGTTCCATCCGAAAAATTGTTAGGATTCATAGTCAGTCGGCGAGATATCGAGTTGGACCCATCAAAGATCAAATCCATACAAGATTTGCCTCCTCCGAAGAACAAGACTGAAGTGATGAGTCTGTTAGGAAGGCTGAACTACATCAGCAGGTTTATTGCTCAGCTCACGACAACTTCTGATCCTATTTTCAAGTTGTTGAGGAAGAACGCTGCGATCAAGTGGACTGATGAGTGTCAAGAAGAATTTGATAAGATAAAAGGTTACTTGACAAACCCACATGTGCTGGTCCCGCCAGAGCCAGAGAGACCTTTGATTCTTTACTTGACAGTCTTGGAAAATTCATTTGGTTGTGTAGTGGGCAGCATGACGTCACCGGTAGGAAAGAACAAGCCATATATTATCTTAGCAAGAAGTTCACAACTTATGAGGTTAAGTACACTCACTTGGAAAGGACATGTTGCGCCCTAACTTGGGTGGTACAGAAATTGAAACATTATTTGTCATCCTACACTACTTACCTCATTTCGCGTTTGGATCCGTTGAAGTATATCTTTCAAAAGCCTATGCCGACAGGAAGACTCGCAAAATGGCAGATTTCGCTCACAGTGTTTGACATAATGTATGTGACTCGGACTGCGATGAAAGCCCAAGCATTGGCCGATCATTTGGCCGAGAACCTGGTCGATGAAGAGTATGAGCCACTGGGGACTTATTTTCCTGATGAAGAGGTGATACATATTGATGAACTAGAACATGCTGAAAAACCAAGCTGGAAACTTTTCTTTGATGGGGTTGCTAACATGAAAGGAGTCAGAATAGGAGCTGTGCTTATTTCTGAAACAGGGCATCACTATCCTGGCTCAGCTTCGTTTTTATTGTACTAACAATATGGCTGAGTAGGAAGCATGCATTTTGGGTTTAAGGTTAGCTGCGGACATGGATGTCCAGGTAGTCTTGGTCTTGGGAGACTCGGACCTTCTGGTACATCAAATTCAAGGAGAATGGGAAATGCGAGATCTGAAGCTCATACCATACCGACAATGTTTGCATGACCTTTGTCAACGGTTTAGATCAGTGGAGTTCAGGCATATTCCAAGGGTCCATAATGAGGTCGCCGAGGCTTTGGCTACCCTGGCGTCAATGATGCACCATCCGGACAAAGCCTATGTCGATCCTTTGCACATTCAAGTACGAGATCACCATGCTTACTGCAAAATAATTGAAGAAGAATTGGATGGCGAACCATGGTTCCATGATATCAAGGAATACATCAGAATGGGAATATACCCAGTACAAGCCACGGGGGATCAAAAGAGAACAATTCGACGGTTGGCAAGTGGATTTTTCTTGAGTGGAGGAGTTCTGTATAAAAGAACACCAGACCTGGGATTGTTAAGATGCATAGATGCTAGACAGGCTATGGCTGTCATGTCTGAAGTAAATTCAGGAGTCTGCGGACCATATATGAGCGGATATGTGCTGGCGAAGAAAATTCTCCGAGCAGGTTATTATTGGCTCACCATGGAGCGAGATTGTATTAGTTTTGTGCTCAAATGTCATCAGTGCCAAATACATGGAGATTTGATTCATTCTCCACCATCGGAATTGCACACAATGTCAGCGTCATGGCCCTTCGTCGCTTGGGGCATGGATATCATTGGATCAATTGAGCCAGCAACATCCAACGAGCATAGGTTCATTCTGGTAGCCATTGATTATTCAACCAAATAGGTTAAGGCCAAAACTTTCAAGTTTGTGACCAAGAAAGCAGTGGTCGATTTTGTTCACTCAAATATCATCTATCGATTTGGAATCCCAAAGGTGATCCTCACGGATAATGGTGCTAATCTTAACAGTAATTTGATGAAAGAGGTATGTCAACAGTTTAAGATTACATACCGCAATTCCACCCCATATCGTCCCAAGGCGAATGGAGCAGTTGAGGCAGCCAACAAAAACGTAAAGAAGATACTTCGGAAAATGGTAGAAGGTTCGAGGCAATGGCATGAAAAATTACCATTTGCATTGTTGGGTTATCGCACCACCGTCCGTACTTCAGTAGGTGTAACTCCTCATTTGTTGGTATATGGAACTGAAGCCGTAATACCTGCGGAAGTTGAAATCCCGTCCCTTTAGATTGTCGCTAAAGATGAGATTGATGATGATGAGTGGGTCAAAACTCGTCTGGAGCAGTTGAACTTGATTGATGAAAAAAGATTGGCAGCTGTGTGACATGGCCAGTTTTATCAAAAGAGAATGGCAAGAGAATACAACAAAAAGGTGCGTCCTCGGAAGTTTGAGGTGGGCCAGCAAGTGCAGAAACGCATCCTTCCATATCAGGCTGAGGCAAAAGGCAAGTTCGCCCCAAATTGGGAAGGCCCATTCATTGTAACCAGAGTGTTATCCAATGGTGCTTTATGTTTAACAGATATCGAAGGAAAATGCATCGACATGGCTATCAATTCTGACGCAGTTAAGAGATATTATGTATGATTTCTTTTAATTGTAATTGTTGTTTGTTTGCATTTGGCATGATATCGGAGAATGAAATGACGGAGGCAATTTGTTCTTCCATCCAAACACTTCAACCTTTGCTTCCCCTTTTGAGCCTTATTTATTCTTTCATACCCCTCTTTTGGAATCAGTAATGAAAATGAAAAAAGGGAGAAAAGAAAAATAATGATAATAAAGACAAAAGAAAAGTCACAAGAAAAACAAAGGAAATGGGAACTACGTTTGATCTGATTCCTCAAAAAGGATACGTAGACGCCTCATGGCTCGGTCACAGTGTAATAAGAATAAAAAATCCCCAAGCAAGAAAAACTGGGGCAGAAGTTGTGTTTATAATTTTGGGGAAAGAAAGTTGATTCCAAGAGTTGTAATGTTTTACCCATCAAAATTATTTTAAATTTTTCTTTAGCCATACACCAAAAACCCATATTGATGTCCAAAAAGACCTCCCAATCAGTATCCGAGAAGTGCCAAGTCAGGCAAATGGAAGTCTGGAGTAACACTCTGGTCCCTAGCAGAAAAAAAATGAAATGAGAGAATCCCCAATAGAAAAGAAATGAAATGAGAGAATCTTATCAGTAACACCCCAATCCCTAGCTGAAAAGAAATAAAATGAGAGAGTCTTATTGGTGAAAACCTTCACAGGCACCATAAGGCGACAGAAATTGAGAGAAATAAATGAGAGAGTCTTATTGGTGGAAACCTTCACAGGCACCATAAGGCGACGGAAGTTGAGAGAAATAAAGTGAGAGAGTCTTATTGGTGAAAACCTTCATAGGCACCGTAAGGTGACGAGAGTTGAGAGAAACGAGAGAGTCTTATTAGTGAAAACCCCTCGAAGGGCACTATAAGGCGACAAGGAATTGAAAGTGGGCAAACGAGGTAAGATTGATAGAAATGATCTGTCGAGGCATCAAGAAGAACAAAGATGTTGATTCGGCAAAAGAGTTGGGTGGCGAGACCTTTTGAAATGCAAAGTAGGGACATCAGAAAGATTGATTGATGTAAACCGATTGGGTTGATTAATCCAAAAAATGCACGACATGACATTAGGATCAGTTATACCATTCAGATAAGTCCTTTTCCTTTTCTTCTCTTCAAACAATTCTTTAGGAAGATTTTTCTTTTTATCTTTTGAAGTCATCATCTTTCATTTCTTTTGGTTAAAGATATTTTTATAGTAGTTTGTCTTTAAGAAGGATTTTCAAAGCCAACTACCAGTCGCCAACATGGGGCAAGGTGAATGGGGATAAGACAGGCCGAAAATAATGTGACGGGACAAGAAAGACATCATTATAAGACCAAATGACGAATTGCTCTAAGATGTCGTGGAAAGTATGGAGTAAAAGTGGAAAACAACGGTCGAGAAGTGGGTGAATACAGAAGTATCAAGAAGGTCGAAAGTTATCAGCCAAGTTTCAAGACGGTCGAACAACGCAGAGCATGGAAAAAAGAAAAAAGGAAAAACATCCCCGGCAGGAACGTCCACCACGTTTTAAGCTAACAAATTATCTTTGATTTGAAGCAGGGACAGGAAATGTTATTGATGACGGAAAGACATGCCACAAGAAATATTGTCAAACTGGGGCAGAAAATTTTCATTTATTTCGAAAATTTCCTGGAAGTCTAACACAAGTTTTGAGGGAAGCGGTATCCCCAACAGTTTTCGGAAGAAGGCAATACAAGTTTTAAAGAAAGAAATTTCGAGAGGAAGATAACACAAGTCTTAAGGGAAGTAGTTCCAGAGGAAGGAAAACACGAGCTTTAAGGGAATTAGTCTTTGAAGTAGGAGAATAACATATTTTTGAATGAAACACCAGTGTTATCTCCAGCAATTTTCAGAGGAATGAAACACCGGTTTTGAGGGAAGCAGTTCTGAAAGAAGATTATTCAAGTTAGAAGGAAAATGGTTCAGGGGGCAGGAAGGAACAACGAAAATAGAACGTATTATTAAGAGGTTGGCAAAGTTAGGAGCCCGCCTGGAGAATGAAGGTGTTATATTTTTAAGAAGTTGTTGAAGTCAGGAGCCCGCCTGGAGAATGAAGATGTTATATTTTTAAGAAGTTGTTGAAGTCAGGAGCCCGCCTGGAGAATGGAGGTGTTATATTTTAAGAAGCTGTTGAAGTCAGGAGCCCGCCTGGAGAATGGAGGTGTTATATTTTTTAAGTTGTAATTGAAGTCAGGATCCCGCCTGGAGAATGGAGGTGTTATATCTTTAAGATGTAGTTGAAGTCAGGAGCCCGCCTGTAGAATGGAGGTGTTATATTTTAAGAAGTTATTGAAGTCAGGAGCCCGCCTGGAGAATGGAGGTGTTATATTTTTAAGAAGTTATTGAAGTCAGGAGCCCGCCTGGAGAATGGAGGTGTTATAGTTTAAGAAGCTATTGAAGTCAGGAGCCCGCCTGGAGAATGGAGGTGTTATATCTTTAAGTTGTAGTTGAAGTCAGGAGCCCGCCTGGAGAATGGAGGTGTTATTTCTTTAAGTTGTAGTTGAAGTCAGGAGCCCGCCTGTAGAATGGAGGTGTTATATTTTAAGAAGTTGTTGAAGACAGGAGCCCGCCTGGAGAATGGAGGTGTTATATTTTTAAGAAGTTGTTGAAGTCAGGAGCCCGCTTGGAGAATGGAGGTGTTATATTTTATTGAAGTCAGGAGCCGGCCTGGAGAATGGAGGTATTATATTGTTAAGTCATAGCAGAAGTCAGGAGCCCGCCCGGAGAGCGGTGGGTTGCAACAAAGAGCCTCGGCATAAATTAAAGTTCAGAAGTCGGAAGGAAGGCAACACTAGTCAGAAGAAGGCAGTTCAAGTTTTGAAGGAAAAATAATTCGAAGCTCACAAGAAGGAAATAAGCAGTTCAAATTCGACAATCAAGAGAAGACTACGAGTCAAGACAGAAAGAAAGAAATGTCAGAGGAAACACCAGTCAACAAGACATTAAAGCGACAAGAGACACAAGAGCACGGCTGAAGATCTAGATAAGATTTTGTAATTCATAGACTATAGTTTAGTTTAACTTCTTGTTCTCTTTTAGCATGGTGTAATAAGGAAGTGAGTAAGTAGCGGCAGCAGCAGCAACAACAGTACCAGTAAATCCATAGCTTCATGGTAGTCCCAGCTACGGAAACTTCTCGAACTACATTGACCTGATTTCCTTTTAGCCAGGGATATATAGGAAACCTTCGAAGTAGAGGTTCGGTCAAATCTTTCAAAAATGCTGCACACGGAGTAGCCGAATGGGCAAACTCCCTCATATCCGCTCACTTTATCTTTGCACGAAAACTCTTCGTGTTTCCGGACAAAGAGGGGCAGCTGTGAGCACGTGATTTTTGCCTCATACGAATTACTCCAAAAGAATCCCCAAAATTAGGTCTTTTCTTTAATTATGTGTTATTTTTCAGGAATTATTGTGTGATTCCCCTGATTGTTTGCATATATTTGTGTGCATGTTTAATTTTATTAATGCATTAAAAATACAAAAATATAGAATTTGCATTTAAGATTTGATTTTTATATTTTTGAATTAATTAATAATTAGGTGTTTCACAAAATGAAAATTCAAAAAAATAATAACATGTTTGGTAATTTTAGTCAAATTGTTGTGATTTGGCATTTTTATTATTTGTAATAATTATTAGTTGGAGTAAATTAATATTTTTAAGTTAATTCGGGTTTTATGATTTAATTAGGATTTTAGTTTTAATTGTTGAAAAGGAAAGGAAAAGAAAATTGAAAAGGAAAAGAGAATAAGATGAGGAAATCTGGTTGGGCCAATTTGGCCAAGCCCAAGACCAAAACCCAGTTCTTACCCAAGAAAATCAGCCCAATACCCGCCCCAATCCAGTCTGTCTCAGAGACAAACCAAATGACGTCATTTGGTAACGCTCAATCTGGGCCGTTGATCTCAACTGATCAACGATCCAGATCAACTCCTCCGTCACCCGACCCGTTCCCATCCAGGACTGATACGGTCTCAAGGGTAAACGAAGCGACGTCGTTTCTGTTTATGAATGGATCCAAGCCATTGATCTTATCAGATCGAACGGCCTGGATTCATCCCACCCTTTCATATATATACTTCAAACCATACCCCCCCAAACCAAACCCCACCCTCCCTCGTCTCTAACAGCTCAGAGACGAGCTCATCTCTCACCACCTAACTCCGCCGCCCTCCGCCCGCCGGAAATCGCCCACGGCGGTAGACGGTGGCCAAACGACAGCAACTTCACACCATAGAACCACCTCACCCTCCTCTTTCTGAATCCCCACTCCATCGCCTTCGAATCATCCCCGAGTTCTTCGAATCTTAGATCGAAGAACTGACCCCTAACCTTAGTTCACCCAAATGCCTCCAACTTCACACCATAGCTCCGCCCTGACCTCTTCTTTCCAAATCCACCCTCCCATTCCTTCGAATCTAGTCCCAGTCACTCGAATATTGATTTTGAGACCACAAGATTCCCTGGTGGCGGCACCAAACCTAAGCCGTCCCAAAACCTACACCCATTGGCCACTAGACCCCCCTCGTCCCAAATCCCATCTTAGTCTTGCTCAAATCAATCCGGAACTGGACAAATCCTAAATCAACTTAACGAGCCCTAGAAGAACAAAACCTAGGAATAGATCCAAAAGAAAATGGAGGTCGTGGTCGATCTTAGTCGTGTGTTCTCAGTCGAGAACACTCGATTAAGGTCCATTTTAGCTTCAACATTTCAAGACGAAGTGTCAATGAGAACGGAGTTCATTTGGTTTCTGATTTTGAGGTATTTCTCCTCTTTTCCTTTTTCCTTTTGGATTGTTGTTTTTGTTTGCCTAATTAGGTTTCAGTGCTGTGATTGTCAATTACTTCTTCCCCCCTCTTTCGGACCTTTTTCCGGTCCAAATTTTATCACTGTATTAATTGGATTTGGTTGAAATCGCTCGAACCCCTGTCTGTTTGTTTTCCCTCTGGATTAGTTTCTTCTTTACATTGTTGAGTATCTCGGTTTAGGCAAGTTCAGTGAGTGATTGTATAAAAATGTGATTGTTTGATATTACTGTTGGTTCAAGTTGTCTTATTATGTTATGTTTGATTCTTTCCTCTCCGTTGCCAATCAGTTGGTTGCATATGAATTTGTGATATTATAATATTTCATTCATTTTTGTCTAGGTTTGGTTTAGAATTGTGAATGCAGTCAGTTATTCCCATATACATGTGCATCTTAACAATTTAATATCAGTTTGCTATTTGATCTAATCTGTGTAGTTTGAGTTGCTGTATGATTTTGAGTAAGGGAATTGGTTATAGCTGATGAGGTACAAGGGATTGGACTAGGACAGTAAATCACAGTAGTTTCAGGGGTAATTTGGGAATTGAAAACTTAAAGAAATGGGTAAGTTGAATGTTCTGTCAGTAAAACACTTAATTAACATTAAACTAATGCATTTGTTTAGTATTAATGGGGAACAATATATAATGGTATAGAAGGCTTAAAAGGGATTGATTAAAATATGTTGCCCATACTTGCTTGAACTTTAAATAAAGAAAAGGGTTAATAGGGAGCAAAACATACTCTAGTGGAGTGCTAAAGGTATCATGGGCATAATTAGTTTAAGAATTCTACCTGAGTGCTCTTGAGAGCTGGCAAGGTCAGTGTTTGGGTATAAGTGGGGGGATTTTGGACAGAGTGGGGGATTCTTTTGGAGTCTGGTCTTGATTTTTCTTTTGGGGAGAGACCTAAGAGCTTAGGAGATTGAAAGGAGAACATTCTAAGAACTCTAAGGAGTAACACTGTTCCATTGAGTGATTGGTGATTTCTAAAATTTCCTTAAGGCTGGAACAATTTCTGGTTAGCTGATAGTTGAAATAAGTTGAAGTCAAGCCAGGTTAAGGTCTTTTGCTCATGTGTTTGGATTGAAACTGTTTTCTGGGCTGGTATTTCACTTTTCTGGGTTGGAAACTGATTGAAAACTGTTGTTGACCACTATTCTTGCTACTGTTCTACTGCCGTCTCCTCATCTTCTGTGTTGTTCTCGAATTCCAGGTACATATCTTTGACTCTAGGCATGTAAAGGTGGTGGACGTGATCTTGAAAAGAGGGACTCCCTTCTTATTAGCTGTTTCTTGCTTCATTTGCCTTATTCCACCTGATTTGTAGGTCTAAACTTCCTATTATAACATGTTTAAAATAAGGCCACGCTGTGAACTTTGAGGTTTGCCTTGAAAATTTGTAATTGGACCTTTGTTTGGTATTTGCTGATTCTGTTTCGTCTTTCTGTACTCATTTACTAAAGAGCAAGTCTGCGTGGTTGAGAATCTGAGTGTGATCTTGAAGTCCAAGTACTTTATATGTTGATTTTTCGGGGTTCTGATGGCATTGAGGAGAGTTTTATCGAAGTTCATGTTTTTCTTAAGTAGTAGTTAGTATAAAACGCATGTGAGGAGAAAGAAAAATGGTTGAGATTTTTTTTAAAGAGCCTGCAGTGATTTACTAATTGGCATATGAGCATGGATTTTTAGTTAAAACTGGTATCTGAATTTCAGAATGCTCAGATAGTTTATTTAGGATTCAATTGGTAGAAAAATGCAGAAGTATCATGTTTGTTCAATGTCATGTTTCATTAGTTGTGATTGAAATTTGCATTTTTGAATAAGCTTCATACCAACGATTGGGTTCTGAAATCTGGGCTTAAAATGGGCCCAGCAAAGGAATATCCTTCCTTGAATCCATGGTACTTTCTGAGTCCATAATGGGGCGCATCTTGGACCCCGGATAAAAGGCTTCAGGCAAATGGGGGTTGATGACCCAAAACGTGTTCTTCTTTCCTAAATAATCTGCCTTGTTTCTCTTTAGAACATTTCCCTATTAATTAGTTTGTGTGCCATATAAAAATGGAATTCAGTCCTTTTAATGTTCAAGTAATTAGAACCCTTCAATTATTTGAGGGATGCCGTATTAAGCAAAATACAGTCATGGCCTTAAAAATTTAGTTTAAGCTCCCTTTTAAAATTAGAAACGAGGTGCACCGTGCCGGATAATAATCTCAAATTACATGGTCCTCGCTTTAGTTAATCTTATTTACCCTAGAACTCGAAGAGCATCGTCTAGTAAATTTCTTGGCCCTCGCAAAGTTAACTACACGTAGTTGGTTTTAGGCGCGTTATTTAATAATCTACTTTCCTAAACTCGGGTGCACATTTATGTGACCCAAATCCAAATCTCAATGTTAGACAAAATGTGTTATAAGCTACGAGTGCATTTATGTGACGTGACCCGAAACATATTTTAAATAGCGTTGCAAGCTTTCTATAAAAATAATTAAATAAAAGCGGTCAAAAGTTTAAAATTGCACATAGGTTCAAAAATGCTTTAAAGTCAGATAATAGGCCAAATTATAACAGTTGAGCGACCGTGCTAGAACCACGAAACTCGGGAATGCCTAACACCTTCTCCTGGGTTAACAGAATTCCTTACCCGAATTTCTGGTTCGCGGACTATAATACAGAGTCATTTCTTTTCCTTGATTCGGGATTCAACCGGTGACTTAGGACACCAAAATCTCCCAAGTGGCGACTCTGAATTAAATAAACAAATCCTGTTTCGATTGTCCTTTAAATGGAAAAACTCCTTTACGCCCTTACAGGTGTAGGTAAAAAAGGAGGTGTGACAAACATGCCCTCTACTCTCCTAGCAATACTCACCACCTGCTGATACGAGATATCCATCTCTAACTCCCGGACAATGCTAGTCCTGATGCTAGTAATGAACCCCTCAATAAACAGACGGGCCCTCTCTCGAACTATAGAAACCAAGGTCGGTTTATGTCTAGCCAAGTTAATGAAACAGACTACATACTCTGAAACAGTCATGGTACCCTGGCGCAACTGCTCAAACTCCGCGTGCCATGCGTCCCTGGGGCTCTAAGGTACATACTCTTTTAAAACATGTCCGAGAACTGGGTCCATGTAAGGGAAGTTTCCTCAGCCGAACTGTCCAACTCATATGTACGCCACCACTGATAGGCAGCCCCTAGAAGTTGGAAGGCAGTGAAAGAAACCCCATTCGACTCTGATATGCCCATAGCATGTAGGATATAGTGGAATTCCTCCAGAAATCCCTGAGCGTCCTCTGATGCCAGACCACTAAATGTAGGAGGGTCGTACTGCTTATACCTCTCGAGCCTACGCTGCTCCTTCTCTGAAGTTGCTGCCCTACCCTCGGGTTGAACTAGGGCTACAGGTGGTACTTGTATAACCTCTCGAATATGATCAACCTGAACCCGCTGCTCTATGGTGCAGGCGGCAGGAGTCTGTGCTCCTCCCTCGGCCTGAGATGTGGCTGCAGTAAGGGGAATCAACCCTGCTTGAGCTAGAGTGTTATACATGATCATGAACTGCGTAAGGGTCTCCTGAAAAGCTGGACTAGTAGTAGGCGTATTAGGTGCTTGTGCTCCGACTGGAGCTGCTGGTGGCTCCTCTGTAGCAGCTTGCGCGAGTGCTCTACCTGCACCACGTGTGCATCCTCGGCCTCTACCCCGACCCCGACCTCGGGCAGCTCTAGTAGGGGGCGCGGGTGCCTGATCATCTCCAGTAGCACGTGTTCTCACCATTTGTGAGAGAATAGAAGACAAAAGTTTAGAATTTCGAAGTCAATAATCTCACATGACAAGGAATCAAATGAAGTGGAATTTTCCTAAGTTCCATAGCTTCCCGAAGATAAGTACAAATGTCTCCGTACGATCCATGAGACTCTAATAAACTGGCTTGTGACTCATGAATCCTATGAACCTAGAGCTCTGATACCAACTTTTCACGACCCAATTTCTCCCTCCATGAACTATCGTGATGGCACCTAGTCTCTACGACTAGGTAAGCCTAACACGTTGGGGAAATGAAACAAAAGCATGAACATTAACTACTAATAGTAACAATTATCTAATAAGCAACTGAATGCCACTCGGCATATACAATTATCACTTCGGAAATGTACCGAATAATACCCAAAACTCGAAAACTCGCAAGTCACAAGCTACTAAGAAGTTTTAACTATTCTATACATCATCTCTACAGAAAGAAAGAGAAATGAACATAGGGGGATAGAGGGTGACTCCGAGGATCTGCGGGCAAGGGCAGATGTACCTTGAAGTCTCCAACAAGCAACAACGACTGCCCTAGTGATGAGGCTGGTACGATGAACCTTGATCTGCACGCGAAAAACATGTGCAGGAAAGGGCATGAGTGCACCACAACAGTACCCAGTAAGTGCCAATCCTAACCTCGATCGAGTAGTGATGAAATTAGGTCAGGGCCTAACTGGTATAAATATAATGAAATGAGACAGAATGAAGTATCACAATAAAGTAAATACGGAAATTCTAACAGGAATAGAATCAATGAAAGGCAACAACTCAGAACATGGTGACAACAACAGGGGATCTCCCGGGATACCGTCCCATAATCCCAAACGTAAATGTGCAGGGGGATCTACCGGAATACCGTTTTGTAGTCCCAAAGTAAATATGCAGTGCTGAGAGATCTCCCAGAATATCATTTCGTATTCCCAAAGTAAATATACAGCATGGTGGGATCTCCCAGAATACCTTTTCGTAGTCCCAAAGTAAATATGCAGATCGACCAATATAAACAACAATCATAGCAAGAAAACCTACAGTTTAGACTAAGTTCAAATCAAAGAAAAGCAGGTAATTTCACTAACATACTACACAGAGTTCAAATAGGCAGTTAAAATACGTAGGCATATTTTTCTAATCTAAACAGGATATTACAAATTCTAGCGTAGTCCAAACAAGGAGAAAACATGTTATGACTTGGTGAAAAATGGAGTTTTACAACAAATAGCTCGTGTACGTACACGTCGCTCATATATCAAATAGTACCAAATCCTAAGGGGAGTCCCCCCCCCCCCAAGGTTAGACAAGCCACTTACCTCGAACTAAGATCAATCAATCCGAAACAATGCTCTTTCCACGAATATACGACTCCGGATGGCTCAAATCTAGCGAAAACCAACTACACAACGTAAATATAGCTACAAGAAACTAATCTAGCTAAGGAAATGAAAGCTAAGGAAAGAAATTAGAAAAATGCCCAAAAAGCATCCCCGGGACCACGTCTCGTAATCGGGTAATAGATTCAAATTATGAACACCCATTCACTCACGAGTTCACTCGTACCAAAATTATCCAAATTCGATGTCTAAATCCCACTCAAAACTCAGAAATTTAATTCAGGAACTTTTCCCTCGTTTTCCCAACTTTCTCACTCAAATTCCTTGATTAAATGAATAAAACAACAATAGATTAATGAAATGTAACCAAAATCGTGTAAGGAATCGTTAACCCAACGCACTATCTAAAAATCCCTCAAAGAATCGCCAAATCCCGCATCTGCGGTAAATCCTTCGCATCTGCGAAAATCACTTACTCAGCTTACCTCCACTTCTGTGACCACTGAGCGCATCTGCAGATGTCACAGGTGCAGAAATTACATCACACCTGCGGAACTAAGCTCGCACCTCAACCTAATTCTCTACATCTGCGACCAACGCAGGTGCGGGAAAACCCGTTGAGCATCCGCAAACATATCCGATGCTGCCGGGACCTCAACCAAATATACTAACCAATCCTAAAACACCATACAAACTTAGTCGAGCCCTCAAACCATATCAAACAACGCTAAAAACACAAATCAACCTCCAAATCCAAACTTAATGAACTTAAAACTTCAATTTTCCACAACCGATGCCGGAACCAATCAAACCACATGCGATTGACCTCAAATTTTGCACACAAGTCATATTCAACACTATAGACCTACTCCAACTTCACGAATCGGATTCCGGCCCCGATATCAAAAATTTTGGTACCGCCCCAAAACTCTAAAAATTTGACTTTCTCAATTTCAAGCCTAAATGAGCTACGGACCTCAAAAACACAATTCGGACACACCCCTAAGCCCAAAATCACCCAACAAAGCTAACAGAATTGATGGAACTCTATTCCGGAGTCGCCTTTACACAGTTTTGACTTCAGTCCAAATTTTAAGTCTTAAGCCTCTATTTTAGGGACTAAGTGTCCCAAACACTTCCAAAAACCAAAATGAACCCCCAGTAAGTCACAATAGTAGAAATAGATATGGGGAAAGAAATTAATAGGTGATCGGGGCTCTAAGTCTCAAAACAACCGTCCGGGTCGTTATGGAAATGTTATACTCAACTCAACCCGCATGCCTAACTCACGTTGTACAGCCCTCCAG
Organism: Nicotiana sylvestris; assembly: GCF_000393655.2. Lineage (NCBI taxonomy): Eukaryota > Viridiplantae > Streptophyta > Magnoliopsida > Solanales > Solanaceae > Nicotiana > Nicotiana sylvestris. The sequence goes on along the minus strand of NC_091060.1, from coordinate 37,938,506 downwards.
AAGTGCGAGGTGAACTACATACCTCGATTTGAAATAATAGACACGGTCACACTGTGAAGGCAGACAATCTCTCGGATTTAAATCTCAGCTAACTGCTCTAAAGAATAGGTAACTGCCACTGGAATGAAATGTGCTGACTTGGTCAATCTGTCCACAATAACCCATACTACATCAAACTTTCTCTAAGTCTGTGGGATCCCAACAACAAAATCTATAGTGATACACTCTGCTTCCACTTAAGAATTTCTAACTTCTGAAGTAAACCACCAGGTCTCTGATGCTCATACTTAACTTGTTGACAATTTAGACAGCGAGCTACATATTCAATTATATCCTTTTTCATTCTCCTCCACCAATAATGTTGTCGCTATCTTGATATATGTTGGCGGTACCTTGATGAATAGAATACCATGAACTATGTGCCTATTCAAGAAATAATTCACGAAACCCATCCACATTAGGAACACAAATACGACCCTGCATATGCAAAAATCCATCATCTCCCATAGCAACCTGCTTGGCACCACCGTGCCGCACTGTGTCCTTTAGTACACGCAAATGAGGATCATAATAATGTCACTCTCTGATGCGCTCATATGAAGAAGACCAAGAGAATGTGCAAGATAGAACCCGACTGGGCTCTGAAACATCTAATCACACTAACTGATTGGCCATAGTCTGAATATCTACAGCTAGCGGCCTCTCACCAACTGGAATATATGCAAGGCTACCCATACTCATAGCCTTTCTACTCAAAGCATCGACTACCACATTGTCCTTTCCAGGGTGATACAAAATTGTGATATCATATAGTCCTTAAGTAGCTCCAACCATCTTCTCTACCTTAAATTGAGATCTTTTTGTTTGAATAGATACTGTAGATTACGATGATCTGTGAATACCTAACATGACACGCCATAAAGGTAGTGTCTCCAAATCTTCAACAAATTAACAATGGCTATAAATTCTAAGTCATGAACATGATAATTCTTCTTGTGAAATTTCAACTGACGCGATGCATATGCAATCACCTTGACATCTTACATTAATACTGCACCAAGCCCAATATGAGATGCATCACAACACACCGTGTACATTCTTGAACTTGTAGGCAACACTAACACTGGAGCCGTAATCAAAGAAGTCTTGAGCTTCTGAAAGATCAACTCATACTCGTCTGACCATCTGAATGGAACCCCTATTTGGGTCACTCTAGTCAATGGGTTTGCTATGGATGAAAACCCTTCCACCAAACGACGATAATAACCTGCCAAACCTAGAAAACTTCGTATCTCTGTAACTGAAGTAGGTCTAGGTAAATTTTGAACTGCTTCGATCTTCTTAGGATCCACCTTCCACGAACCGGCGATATTGTGTTTTCTTTGTGTCAAATTAATTGTCCTACTTTTAATGCTTTATTGTTACAAAAATTATGTCTGAGTTCCCTATAAGCTAATTTTTTGTCTACAATTCCCCCATTCTATTCAATGTTTATTTGGGACTTATTTTATATATTGATAGAATTTAAGGGTCCACCAAGCTATATAGAGAACCAAGTTCTCTATTAGTTCCCACAGAAACCACACACACTATAGTAAGTAAATGACAAGAGAAATTTTACTTGGAAAACTCCCAGCTCAACGGGATTAAAAATCATGACCTACCTTTGTAGGATTCCAACTCTACTACTAAGCAACATTAGATTACAACCTATGTAACCTAGGAATTAACTTTTTAATCCCTCACTAACTTGTAACACTCAATTACAAGCTACTTTATAATAACTCTATTACAAAGACTTTACAAATCATCCAACTCTAGCCAAGACACAAACACAAAGGTTTATGATTTACAAAAGGTTTCCTACACAATGCTTCTAACTAAGCTATGTAGAAATTACAAGTAAAGAACTATTACAAAATTACAACTCAACTAAGGACATACAATAACTTGATATGGGGAACTGGTTTGTAGTAGTGTTGTTCTTTGTTCTTGATGCACATGAGAATCATTTTCTTGATGATCAATCACAGTGAGTGTGCTTGAATGAATTATCTAAGTATTCAAGTGATTTGTTTTACGTTCCTTGATGGTAATAATCCATTTGTGACATCACTTAGGATGATGTAAGCAAGGTAGGTAAAAGACACTCCCCATAAAGTAGACTGCTGCACTATTTCTACACTGTAGCGTGTGCAGATAACAACTTTACAGTTGGGGAAGTTGACTTGTACAGTTTCCTCGGGAAATGGTAGCTATCAGTTCCCTCTTTTGTTCCTTTGACTCTAAAGAGTTGAACCATATCCTATGCTGGAACTTTTTTGACCTTAAAGTCTTGAGAATGTGTAACAGGTTCCTTATCTGGTTCTTGATAGTAAGTTTGTTGGATCGTCAAAATATAACAGGGATACACATATAACCTATAAATTTCCCCCTTCTTGATGATGACAAACTTATAATTCAAGTTCCCCATAAGAACCAGCATTCCTTGTATTCCCCATAAATCTGTTTCTCATCCTGTCCCCCTGAATTATTTTTCCCCCTTTTGGCATCATAAAAAGATTAGTAACATGTTTTTAGCAAAAAGAAGTATAGCTTGAGTTAACTCATGCCACTTGTGTTCACACAACATGACTCAAAATAGAGCATAAAGACAAGGTATATATAGTAAAAAGGGAAAAGCTTCAATTAAACAATTTGGATTTTTAAAACAGGGAGCAGATTCAATGTTACTGACAACCATCCACAATTAAGAACAACAAAAACAAATACCACAACATCACCAGAAACTAATCATAAGAAACCAACACTTAAGACTTGACACTGAGGGGACATTGTCTAGGGAGCACTAGAAGAAGAGGGCTTAGAGGCAGAAGCAAGGATTTGGAGGACGAGATCCATTCGAGCATTTACCGACATTTGCTCATTGAGCTGACTCTACTGACTCTCAAGAATAGCATTCCTTGCTTTCAACTGCCTTATCTTAGTAGTGGCACTGTTCTGAGCGTTGATCAATTGAGAAATGGTAGAAGTGCTTCCAACACCTCCACCTCTATAAATGCACTCACATTTTTCAAGAGTGGACTTGAAGAGAGTTTGCTTCTTAATGACCACTTTAGATTGTCCCAGAGGAACCTTGAAGTACTCAAAAACCTTTGTGAGAAGGAACCCATAAGGCAGCCCATGATTACCATTTTTGAACTCTGCTACATTGTGCATGTACTCTTTCATGATCCCAGCAGGTTGATGGTAGTGAAGTTGTCCAGTGCTTCTATGAGGAACAGGTCTGCATGAGAAGTGAAAGATCTTCTCTCAGCATGAGGAAGCAAGACCTTGTTCACCATCTCAAATAGCAATTGGTACACTAGAAGGAGGGCCTTCTTCTGTACCCGTTGCCATTGCTAAACTGGTCTGTCCTTCAGGATAGCATTTCTAAAATTTTGAGAACAAGTTCTGTGAATAGTAGACAACCCTTCAGCAGGAACACCTAGAAATACCCCAACAAAGCATAGTCCACTACCATATCAACTCCATTCACCATCACGCAGATGTGATCATCCTCGACTTTGAAGAAGCCGGCATAGAAACTTTGAACTTCCTCCTCATACACGTTTGGAGCATCACTTGTGAACAAATGTGTCCACTGTTTAAACTCACAAATTTCAACCAATTGTCGCATTCCAGTCTTCTCCAAAATGTCAGGGGCAAATGTGCGTCCCTATAGCACCTTTTAATTCCTCAATTTCTCTTTTCTAGTGCTCCTTGGATCACCAACTTTGGCCTTCTTGGAGGAACCAGGCTCCTCATCAGTATAAGTTTTTCTTTTAGCAGACTTGCGAACATTCTTTCCCTTTTCATCAGACTTCACAGAATGTTCACCCAATTCTTCCATCATCCTGGCACCAGACTCTTCCACCAACTTATCACCAGATTCTTTCACTACATTTTCACTAGAGACAACATCATCAGACTTATTCAGACTTTTATTAGTCCATACCCTTTTAGGCTTGGGGAAACCATGCTTTTGTGAGCGGTTTCTAGTCATGGAACCAGGTTCTTCGTCTACTTCATCATCCACATTCACAACAAACACTGTCTTCTCACTCACAACTTTCCCATCTTTCACCAATTTTCTTCTCTTTGACTTAGCGTGGTTGTTCTTAAGAGCATACTAAAGAGCCTCATTCCTTTGCAACCTTGTAGTGAGTTGCCTAGGAGTAGACTCTCGAGCAACCATTGGTCTACGCCTAGTCAATCTAGAGATTCGCCTATCATTAGAATCCTATTCACTTTCCCCAATTTCTTCTGTAGATTCAGATCTCATCTCAGGTACAACTACAGACAAAGTCTCAACATCAAAATAAAGAGAGGGAGCAGGGTCAATACTGACTTGGGGCTCTTGAGAGGACCCCTGAGTTGGATCCTCCGAGGAGGGATCATGTCCCTCATTTGGTATCCCAGAAGTATTGTCATGTGCCGATTGTTCAATAGGCACAAACTCTCTACCCTCTACCATAGTCTTAGAATCCTCCCCCTTAGCCTCAGACCCATCCTCACTTCCTTTGATAATAACCCCTTCATTAGCTATAGATAGAATATTTTCCATTGCTTCTTTTTCTTGTAACTCCATGGAAAACGCAGAAGAAGAAAGAGTTGTACCTGTGGGATCAAGATTAGGAACTAAAGCATTCTCAGACCCAGCAGTTTGATCTATATTTGAGCCTTCATCCAAAGGAAGACTGGAGATTTCCTGATTTTCTTCTTCGTTAACTCTACCCTTTTCACCTAGTTTTTCTGGCGAGGTAGCAGGAGAGCTCGTAGCCACAAACCTTTTAGGAGTCCATATTTTGTGACTCCTATGAGAACCAAAACTCGATTGGGTAGGAGACAAGACTGAGTTTAGGGGTGACTCTGCCCTAGGGTTTTGGCTAGTAGTAGTGAGGAGTGATGAGTCTAACATCGGTGTTTTAACTGGTGAGGACTCGGTTAGGGTGTTACTTGGAACACTCGAGGTTTCATGATTTTTAGCCATGGTGAGAAGTGGGGAGTTGAAGAAAAGGGATGAGTAGTTTGAAGAGAGAAAGAAGAAGGAAAAGTTTGAAGTTTGATGTGAAGAGTTGTGAGAATGATGGATGTATTTAAGATAGATGAGGGACCGATTAAGAAAGGGCAGCAGTTTTGGGAGTCTGGTCGATTATTAACAAGTGAGATGTTTGGGTTCAAAAGATGCAAAGAAAAGAAACTGACGCACTGATAATGTGGCACTTATTTTAACAGCTCAAAATTATGCATGAGAGAACAGAGAAACTACTAACCTATGTCAGGAGAACTAGGTTCCCTGACTAATATTGCATCCGTAAGCTTTACCCTTTTTACCTGCATCAACTGCCTATTTGCTCTGTAATCATCATGCATGTCTGCCTGTAATGGTATAGAGATGAGTTAGACTTTCCAAAAAACACTTTTTAGCTAATTTTACCCGAATATTTCTTTCATAGCCAATTATGGAGGGACCAGGTTCTCAGTTGGGTTTTATCAACCGTAGTGCCAAGCGATTTCTTTCAAAATGTTCTCTGCTCAAGGACTTGATATGCCTGCAATTTGATCTTCTGTGTTGCAGAATTTCATGCAGATGAGCCCCTTTTCAACATTGTCTCTGAGGAAGTGGTGACACACATCAATATGCTTGGTTTTCTTAAGTTGGACTGGATATTTGGCGATACTGAGTGCACTTGTATTGTCGCAGAAGAGGGGAACACAGTTAGAGAACACTCCTAAGTCTTCCAACTGCTGTTTGATCTATAACAAGAAGCAACTGCTACATATTCCACTTCTACAGTTGAGAGTGCCACCGAGTTTTGTTTCCTTGTACCCCATGAGATTAGACAGGAACCCAGGAAATGTGCCATTCCATACGTGCTTTTCTTGTCTACCGGATATACTGCATAAACAACATCAACATACCCAACAAAATCAAAGTTGTCACCTTAGGGATAGTAGAGAACCAGGTCCTACGTTCCTTTAAGATATCTCAAAATTCTCTTGGCAGCCTTCAGATGAGATTCCTTTGGATTAGATTGAAACCTTGCACAAAGACCCATGCTGAATACAATGTTTGGTCTGCTTGCAGTGAGATACAAGAGTGACCCTATGATCCCTCTATACATGTTCTGATTTACAGGGGAACCAGGTTCATCCATGTCTAGACGAGTAGCTGTGGAAATAGGAGTGTCAATATCTTTTGATGCTTCCATGTCAAACCTTTTCAGCAGCTCCTTGATTTACTTCTGCTGACTTATCAACGTTCCCTTTTGAGATTGCTTCACTTGAAGTCCCAAGAAGAATTTTAATTCTCCCATCATACTCATCTCGAACTCACTTCCCATGAGTTTTGCAAACTCTTCACAAAGAGAGTCAGTCGTGGCTCCAAAAATGATATCATCAACATATACTTGAAGAATGAGCAGGTTCCTCCCTCGTTTCTTCAGAAAAAAAGTGTTGTCAATTTTCCCTCTTGTAAAGCCATTTTCTAGAAGGAACTTTGATAACCTTTCATACCAAGCCCTGAAGCCTGCTTTAGCCCATATAATGCCTTGTCCAGTTTGAACACATGCTTAGGATGCTCGTGATTCTCAAATATAGGAGGTTGCTTGACATAAACTTCTTCTTTTAGGAAGCCATTTACAAATGCACTTTTGACATCCATTTGGAACAATGTGAATTCCATATGTGATGCAAAGGCAATAAGGATTCTGATAGCTTTCGTTCGAGAAACTGGAGCAAAAGTTTCATCATAGTCAATCCCTTCTTCCTAATTGTAGCCTTGAACTACAAGCCTTGCCTTATTTCTTGTTGTGTTTCAAAACTCATCAAGTTTGTTCCTGAATACCCACCTGGTTCCTATAACGGTTCGATCTGCAGGTCGAGGAACCAGGTGCCATATTTTGTTCTTTTCAAATTGATGTAGCTTTTTTTGCATGGCATTGATCCAGTCTGCATATTTCAAAGCTTCTTTGTTGTTTTTGGTCTCTATTTGAGAAATAAAGGGTGAGAAGGTAAGTGAATTTCTAGCTTTTGACCTAGTTTGAATTCCTGAGTCGAGAGGAGTGATTATGTAGTCAAGGGGGTGTGAATTTATGTATTTCCAATTTGGTACCTAAATCTCATTAGTAGAAGAGCCAGGTATGTCTGGCTGAGGTTCTCGGCCACTTCCTATTTCAGCAAGTGGAGTACCATGGACTGCATCAATAACTCTATTTTTAGCTTCAATTGTTGTGATCGTGGGACCAGGTTCCTCTCCAATGGATGGAGATGAATTTGCATCATCTTCATTAGATTCCTTAACATGACTCATCATGTCTACCTTTCCATTTTCCATATCAATAACTTCACCTAGAATAGATAAAGGTTCTCCATCTTTGTCAACATGTCTGTCCTTCTCACAGGAGAGGTAAGATTCATCAAAGATCACATGTATACTCTCTTCAATACAATGAGTCCTTTTGTTGTATACTTTGTAAGCTTTGCTTTGAGATGAGTATCCCAGAAAGATTCCTTCATCACTTTTGGCATCGAATTTTCCAAGAGCTTCCTTTCCATTGTTGAGGACAAAACACTTACACCCAAAAGTACGTGGATGTGTTAGCTTGGGCTTCCTTCCTATATATGGTGGAAATCGATGGATCGATTTCACAGGCATCAAGGCATCTCGAGGGCTTCCAGTGATCGACTTCGAGGAAGTATAACTAATGACCGATCCCGAGACATTATGAATTACCGGTATCAACAGATCAATATGGAGTTTCCAATGCACGTGCATATATCAGGTCAAGTCTAGTGGACTGGTCCAAAAGGCGAATCAGGGCATTTAATGGCTGTAACAACCCCATATCTTTGTAATTAATGCATTTTGTACTATATTGGGATTCCCCCTCTTATATAAATGGGATCTTTGTCATTTTGTAAACATCTGTTACTCCACACTTAATATACTAGAACATTTTCTTGGTCTCATTATCTCATTTATTGCTCATGTTTATTGTTTTCTATTAATTGTTCATCATTTATTGCTTATTATTGGCCATAAAGAGCCGTCTTTGATTTATTCATAACTGTTAGTCTCCCTTGACCACCTTCAATAGCTCCTAGTTGAGCTTCAGACTGGACCATGAGGCCCTCGAATATGCAAGCTTGAGGCCCTGATTGACAGCAATTCGGTTTGATTAACATCTCATTTTTATGCTCTTATCTCATTTCTAAGTCTTTCGCATAGCATCAACCGCTTAACAACTAGCATAAAAATAGATCACGTATTTTTAGAACCACTAAATCAAATTTAATTGTTATTACCATTTTCACGGTAAACAGTTTGGCGCTTACCGTGGGGCTAAAAATAATAGTGATTAGTTTTTTGCTGGTTTAACTACATAACGCAAGTTACCTTTAACACTTTTTCTTGCCCAAGATCTTTTGATTTCAGGTCAAAATGTCTTACTTAGTAAATAACAATCTTGAGAACCACAGAGAGAATGATGTGGATGCTCCAGGTGGTGGTGTACCACAGTTAAACTCTGAGAATGCACCAGAAACAATTCCCGTGGACATAGTCTCGCGTGACACCCAACACATCGATGTAAGCTCCCACATTAACAGCAGCGTGCACCAAAGAGACCAACAAGAAGCTTAGGAAACCCCAGCCAGGGAAGAACGGGAGGTTAGCCTTCACGTTATTTTTGAAATGTTGCAGGCATAACAGCTAGCGATTGCTCAGCTGTAAAGTCACCAGAAAACTCCCAGCATGGTAGCACTGGGTACGACTCCCCCAATTGAGCAGGTACCGGAGAGATCAAGCAACAATGGGTCCGTAACTGACCCTGCCATGGTAAAGATGCTCGAGGACCTCAGAAAAAGGATCAAATCGGGCGAGAAGAAGATAGAAGCCAACGACAAAAAGGTCGAGACCTATAACTCTAGGGTCGACCAAATTCCAGGCGCACCCCTAATCCTAAAAAGTGTGGATTGCTTCGAAGTTCATACAAAGATTGTTCCCGGAGGAAACAGCTCCAAAAAGCATTCTAAAGAAGTTCAGAATGCCTGAGCTTCCGAAGTAAAATGGAACCTCGAACCCCAACGAGCACGTCACTGCCTACACTTGTGCAGTAAAGGGCAACGACCTAAAGGATGACGAGATCTAGTCCGTTCTACTGAAGAAATTCGGAGAAACGCTTTCTAAAGGGGCGATGATGTACTATCGCAACTGGGCAGTACAGGCCACTGGGCAGTACAGGCCTTCACTCAAGGTCTAAATGAGTGAAGCTCTGTGGCTTTGAAGCTGCTGAAATAGAACCTGGTTGAATATCCGGCCGTGACCTGGTCGGATGTCCACAACCGATACCAGTCAAAGATAAGGGTCGAGGATGACCAACTAGGAGCCCCCTTAGGCTCGGTATGCCAAAGCAGGCTTCCGACGAAGGAGCCAAAGCCAAACAAAGATAGGTACCAACCATACACCGAGGATAAAAGAAACGCCTCAAGGTGTAACATACCCCACAACGATCGAAAAATAAACTAGAGCCAGAATCCCCGGGGACCTGTCAGCAGAGTCAGGTTTGATAGGTACACAGGGATGATGGAGGCACCTCGCTTGTCGAAATACAACTTCAATATCGATGTATCAAACATCGTGTTCGCCATCAGTAAAATCAAAGACGCCAGGTGGCCCAGGCCTGTACAATAGGATACTTAACAAAGGAACTATAACTTAGTGTATGAATTTCACAACACACACGGTCACAGGACCGAAGATTGCCAACAACTCCAGGATGAGGTAGCTTGACTACTCAGCAAAGGTCACCTCCGAGAATTCCTCAGCGACCGAGCCAAAGATCAGTTCTAGGAAAGAGAGGCGACCAAAAAGAACGAAGCAAATAAGCCGCAACATGTCACTCATACGATCTTTTAAGGTGTCAATGCCCTGCAGGAACCCACGGTCAGAAGACCGGAAACATCCCTCACAAGGAAAAGCAAACACGATGCTCTATCTCTACCCCATAACGATGCATTGGTAACTTCCTTTCTTGTGAATACATTTCAAATTAAACTTGTGCTTGTGGGTCCAGGAAGCTCGGCCAATATTATTAGGTCGAGGAAAACAGAGCAGCCTGAACTACTTGACCAAATTATGCCCGCCCCTCGAACCTTCAACGGATTCAACACGACGACCAAAAGACACACTCTCGGCTATGCTCGACTAAACAAAGCAGGGGACCGTACCACGTCCTCATCACAAGCAACTGACACGTATCAGGGCTCGAAACATCACCATCACATTCTACACTGAGGTATGACTGTACCCTTTCTTTTTCAATCACATTCTACACTGACCTAAGTGCAGGTATCCGATCAAAACAGCCAAAACACTCTCCAACTCGAAGGCCTTAGGTTTCAAAAGTATGTGTTGCACTCTTTTCCTTCGATCGGGGTTTTCATCCCAAAAGGGGTTTTACCAGCGAGGTTTTTAACGAGGCAACACCCATATGCTACCTAAGGAAGATCCAACAAGTATTCAAGGCTTCTTTTGCAATCAACCTCAAATACTGGGGCGCATCCTCTCGGAAGGTCACCTACTCGGAGAAGCCAAGATACGCCAAATGGGGGCTCAATAGGAAAATAATATATCGGGCCAACGGTCAAACGTACCGTGTCCATATAAAACAACCGGGCCCTTAACATAAAAAACATGTATACTTGTACCAACTAATCAAAGAATATTTTCCAAGAGTATTTTGCATTTCAAGAAAGCTCGATATTTTTGCAAAAAAATGGCTCCAAAGCCGAAAGGCGCCCTGAACACTCAGTGATTGGCGTCAACAACTCGAAACAACGCGACCCCCAGGTCAGAGCTCCTAACTCATAAGCCCTCAATGAGAAAACACCAAGCTTATAAGTAATGGCTCCCGAGCCAAGAAACCCTTGATGACTCGGGGACTGCCATCAATCGCCATCTCCATCGACTTATCAAAACTCGAGGCCGTAAGGCCACTTGCAGGCAGCCTCGGTCTCGTAAGACCTAAAGAAGGCAACAACAATATCTATAAGACCTCAAGAAAGGCATGAACAATACTTGTACCAAGTATCCAAATCTGTAAGACCTCAAAGTCATGTAAAACTTGTAAGTCCTTACTAAACGCATAAACCCGATCTCAATGTTTTGGCTATATATCGAACTTGTAAGACCCCTAAAAAGGCATACCCTCGATATAGATGCCGAAACTACTTCACTCGGGACTTGAAGGCTCCGGCCAAACACAAATGACTCCGGTCATAAGGTTGTACCAGCCAAACTAACATGACTCTGGGATGCCCAACCGTCACTATAAAATCACAGGCCTTCAATTACTTCGAATATACTTCGAAAAGAACCGATTAAACAGGCTACCCTTGACATCGGCAAAAGAGCTTCGACCATGTCATCTCCTAAAGACTGGCTTTGAGATACTCAGTCTCTGAGCCAAAACCTCCTGAGGTGCTCGATCATCGCCATATAATGACTCGCAATCGAGGTTTTTTATTAAACTATCAAAGAGTCAGGCAAACACTATTTCAAAAAATCCTATCGAGGGAAAAAATAAAGCTTACATAAAAGGTCGCATCGACTTAAGGCGTAAGAGCCATTATCGACAGCCCACATAAAAGGACGCATCGACCTATGGCGTAAGAGCCGTTGTCGCCAGCCCACACAAAAGGTCGTACCGACCTAACGCGTAAGTGCCTAAGGGCCAGCTTGCAATTCAAAAACTTGTGGGTCGAATGAGCTCGACTCGAAATCCGATTTGGAGACTGAACCCAAAACAGTTAACTGAATAAGCCTAAGAACAAATGAGTAAGAGCCAGAGTCGCCAGCACTAAAATAAAAGGTCGCACCGACCAAACGCGTAAGAGCCACTGTCGCCAGCGTTGAAATCGAAGGTCGCGTTGACCAAGCGTGTAAGAGCCTACAGGCTAGCCTAATGAGCCCCAGGGTCGTACCACAAATCTAAGGATTCCTCTGAAACTCAAAGACCAATTCATCTGGCCAAAACCAAGGAAAAAGAAATGCAAGAGAAACAAAACCGCGAGGTTTCCTCTTTATACATATATGCGAAAAAATACAAGCTCAGTTTACAACATACTTTGAAAGTACAATGTTCAGAATCAGGAAAGGAAATCTACGTCCCCCTTGGGGACTATGTCTCGTCAGCCTCATCCTCACTATCCTCGGCATCGGACAGAAGGAATTTAGTATCGTGTTCTTTTGCCTTGGCTTGCTTGATCTCTTCTGAGCGGTCGAAGCCCCTAGCATGAATTTTCTCGAGGGTTTCCCTACTAGATTTACACATCACGTACTCTTTACTATTGCTCTCACGATCAAGAGCTTCACCACCTCTGTATTTGCCTTCAAAAGCTCAGATTCGAGCCTTGTGATAATATTTGCTCAGACCGAATCATTCTCATGAGTGTTCCGGATTTGCACCTCGAGGGCAGAAGCCTTAACCAAAGCATCCTCCTTGACCGCAACTTGGGCATCTACTCGAGCCTTCAACTCGTTAAGCTCATGTTTGGCATGGCCAACTTCGCCCCAAAGACGTTCCAACTCCTCCGTTTTGCTCTCCAACTGAAATATGAAACATTAATCTCCGAATATGAAAGGGGAGCATACATCAACTTGAAATATAGGTTACCTGTCTTTCGACATGGCTTTTGCAGTTCCGACTTTGATCCACCTCACACCATAGGTATACCAGCTCACTTTCTTTTCTCTCACAAAGGAGCCTAAGGGATTTCTCCCAATCCAATGCTTTCTGCAGCGTGGCCTCATGGAAAAGCAGCTTAGACTTAAGCTTGTCAAAGGCCTACAAAGGAACATTCAATAAGAAAGGAAGGGCACAAAACCAAGATGAGCATATACCGGCTACCATAGCTTACCATAAAGCCAAGTTGCTGAGCCTCACCAAAGGCCGAGCCAATGTCCGATGGCCTAGTATCACCCGAAGCGCCTTTGGTAGAAAAAGAGGAAGGCTCCACATGACCCTCATTCCTCGAAGTACCTTCGACAGGAACGGGAAATGATCTTTCTAAAATAGAGGCCTCCGAAGCTAAAAGATCGGCCGAATCACCTCTTTGGAACCTCAGAAAAGGACTCGCCTCGCCATGAGCATCCTCACACCTCGGAGACTCTTTTCGTTTATTATCAACCCTTGACCTCGAGGTTGACAGTCTCTCCGCCTCCTCCAGGGGGCACAGTCTCATCTCGGAAAAATCTCCAACACCTGCGACGACGAAGTTAGTGCGCTAAAAAGAAAGGTACCTTTATGAGGAAATAAGCCACTAAACTCCTACCGTGATGCTTTGCCTCCCATATTCCCTTGGACAGGTCTCGCCACCTACACTTATCATAGGCGAATAAGCTACCAGCTTGCGCGACCGTTCAGCCAGATCAGGGACCTCATTCGGCAACCAAGGAATCGCTACAAAGAATATATGCCTTTATGGAGTCCGCCTCCACTATGGACAAAGCGATAAAAATACAGGTATGCCACTTATGTGTAAAATATCATTTCTTAGGAAATGGCAAGAACTCTCCAGGGATAATATTGACTGTCTGTGCTCGAATGAACCGGCTCATCCACCCTCGATCCTCGTCCTCTACATCGTTGATGGCAGGGGATCAAGTGGATCAATGCCGGAGAATAATCAAGCCTCGGTAATGCAGCGGCCGATATAACCTAACGAGAGGGATAAGGGTGAATTTGAGCCCGTCCTTATCGGAAAAGTGTGAGCACGTGATTTTTGCCCTATATGAATTACTCCCATAGATTCAAGAAAATAAATTTTTCCCATTGTTTACAATTTTGTGGATTTTTGTAGCATTTTTTGTCGACTGTTAGCATTTGTCTATGCACGTTTATTTTATTTAATTAATGAAAAATACAAAAATACGTGGCATGTGCATTTAGAATTTAATTCTACTTATTAAGATTAATTAGTAATTTAGTTGTTTACAAAAGTAGAAAAATCACAAAAAATAGTTTATTTTGCATTGTTCAGTTTTAGATTTCAATTTTGTTGGTTTTCCTTTAATTTGGTATTTAATTAGTTGTAATAATTATTAGGGTTAATTAATTTAATTTGGTAGGATAATTTAGCTTAGGATTTAATTTAGGTGTTATTTTTCAATTTTGAAAAAAGAAAAAGAATTTTGAATAATTTGAAAAGAAAAGAAAAGGGAAAGAAGTAAAAAAGATCAGGTTTTTGGGCTATTTTTGATATGAAGTCCTTCAGCCCAATTAATTTTTCCTCAAACCCGTCCAATTTGGTCAAAACCCACCCAAAATCCGGTCCAGCCCCATTTTCCAACCAAACGACGCCGTTTTAGAATCCGTTCATCTCAACCACTGATTTTGTGTAATCTGACGGTCCAAAACTAACCATCTTGTCTCTATTTAAGTGTCTGAGACTCGTCCACCCCCCCTTGATCATCTCTTTCATTCCCCCTCTCTTCAGAGATCGGACCAAAAACCCTAATCACCGCCTCAATTCCCCACCGTCTCTAGTGGTGGCGCCGGTCCCAAATAACTCCAAATCAACACCGCTGAAACCTTATACCCTGCTCATCCCTAATCTCCAATTCTTTTCCTTCGAATCCCTATAGAACTTCTCGAATCTTAAATCAAATATTCAAGCCCTAAAAGCCCAAGGCCAAATTCATACATGCAAGGCTGTTCCTCCAAGGTTTCTTAGATATTCAAGGTCGGTTTTGTCACAAAATAATGTTGTTCGCTTGTTCTTGACAAAGAACAAGCGATTGACATTATTTGAGGATTAAATCGGAATATCAGTCGCGAGTTAGAGCCTGGGTCGGTGAGTTCCTTCTTTTCGTTTGTTCATTCTTATATTCTTTTAGCCTTCTTGCCTCTTCTCTTCTTCTCTTTTTCTTGGGATAATTCAATAGAAAATTGACCAAAATTTCTAGCCGAGATGGAGTATTGTCCGTTTGTTCCTTATTAGTTTTCTTTTCCAAGTCTTGTTCTCTGATGTCGCTTGGTCTGTTTAATTTTCCTTTTAATAGCTTGACTAAAATTTTGAGTTCACCCTATTTGTTCAGCCTTCTAGGTTAACTTAATTAGGTTTATTTGATAACTTCATTCAATTCTGCATGTTAGGTTAGGTCATAGTCTTGTGAAATCGTTTAGTTTTTTTCTTACATTTGTCGTAATTTGCTTAGTATGGTTCAATTCATTTTGTTGTTTGGGCTCTGAATCCATTTCAAAATTCACTCCAAAGGACTTGAATTAAGTTTTGTATCCAGGCTTGGCTTAGCCATTGGGTCATTTGACTCATGACCCATTTGGTTTCATGCAGTAAAAAACAGGGATATTAAGGGGTATTTTGGGTAGTCTAGGTAAAGAATCTTTGAATAACTACCTAGGGAAGCTTCTAGGAAGCTAGGGTTGGGGTTAGTTGTGAATTTCTGGTTTTTAACTAGGGATATCTAAGCTATAATGAAAATTCCAAAAGGGGAAAAATGCAAAAAACTAATTCCTAAAGGCTGCCCTAATAGCTTGCCTATAAAGACACCTTACCTTGCATTTCAAGGGAGAAGGGGAAAAGAGATAAAAATTCAGAAAAATTACAAGTGGCTAAAATTTTGACAAAGACACTGTTCTATTGAGTTTTATGCTTTGCATCTTAAGGTATCCACTTCCTGAATCAATTTCTAGGTTATTTTGGGTCGAAATGGATTGAGATCGAGTTTTTTTTAAAGTTTGATTTGATGTTTGCTGGGTTGTTGTTCGATTGAAACTGATTTCTGGACTGTTGTACATCATTTTCATGGGTTTGAAATTGGTTTATTGATTACCTCCTGTTGCTGGATTCTGCTTTACTGCTACTGCTGATCCCTCACCTCTTATTTACTTTCATTCCCAGGTATTCCTTCAAACTATGAATGAAAATGAGGTTCAATTGAGTTGTATGTGAAGCCATGTAACTCAAATTGATAAAGTGATACTGTTAATTCTCTGTTGATTCTTCATTTTTTTTACTAGTGTCTTGTATTTCGTTTTGGGCTTCTTTAGCTCAGCCGTTTATGAGTTATTTATGTCACCATGGCTACATGTTTTGTCCTAAGGGTTAGATATGAGTTATCTGCTTAAGTGTAGTTGATTCATGAAATTCTTCTAGATTTAGCGTAATATGTAAGAACTGAAGGCTGCCCTCCTCAGTTTGAGTGTGAAACTAGTTGGTGTTAAATATGTTTCATAGCTATGGGTTGCATGATAATCGTTTAAAACCATTTCTCCCTTAGTTCCATGAATCTGAGCTGAATTTTGCCTTTCATTGATCGTGTATTTAGATTTATTTAGATGCAGCTTGAAACTTAGTATACTAAGTTCAGAAGTTTATGGTTTAGTTTTGCCCCTCCCCATGTTCGTATGTAAACATTGTGGAATTCAAAAAGACTTTCAAAAGATGGAATTTGAATTTGATTTCGAATTTGAGATTTTTCAGACTTGGCTGGACTCTATATAGGTTGTACATTCTCGAATTGTTTTGAGTCAAAGACGTCGGTTTGAACTAAGGCACGCATGAGTTGTAACTAGTGAACTTGCAATATTAATTGATGAAATAACCCGCGTAGGAGTTGCTATCTCATCAGGAATTGGATCCTCATTTCCGAATTTATATTGGCTTAGATGCACTTTCGTATTTGTTTCAATTCAAGATTCTCATAGGAAAAATTATTCCCATACCAATGCCAATGCAGAATCGGATCTGGGCTACCAATGTTGGCCCAATTATGTATCAGCACTCAACGTTCCTTGACCTGGGCTTCACATTAAGCTTGGTTGTGTGACTGTGCTCGCTAAGGAGTTATCGATCTGCAATTGGGTCCATTGTTGGCCCAAGCCTTGAAAGTTGAATCTTTGATTTAGTTTAGTGTAGGCCCCTAATTACTAAGCCAAGCCCGAACATTAGCCTAAAAATAATTAGAATCCTTTAAGTTTCCTTAATTAATTAATGGATGTGAGCCATATTGGATAATACAAATAGCTCACGACCTTCAAAAATTTAGTTGGAATGCCCCTTTAAAAATTAGACTTGAGGTGCACCGCGCCAAATAAATCTCAAATGTGTGGCCCTCATTTAATTATTTCTTTTAAATCTTTAGAACTCGAGGCGTGCCATTTAGCAAATTCTCCATGGCCCTTGCAAAGTTAAAAACGTGTAGTTGCTTTAGGCGCGTTATTTTAATATTACCTTCCTAAACTTGGGTGTGAATTTCATGTGACCTAAATCCAAATCTTAATAATGTTGAATAAAATGTGTTTTGGATTACGGGTGCATTTCATGTGGCGCGGTCCAAAGACATGTTTTAGACGACGTTAAATCTTCTTTAAATTAAATAAAAGCATTTTTTTAAAGTTAAAATGCACATAGGTTCAAAATGTTTTAAAATCAGATAATTATCCAAATAATAATAGTTGAACGGTCGTGATAGAACCACGGAACTCGGGAATGCCTAACACCTTCTCCCGTGTTAACATAATTCATTACCCAGATTTCTGGTTCATGGACTGTAATACAGAGTCAACCCTTTCCTCGATTTGGGATTTAAACCGGTGACTTGGGACACCATAAATCTCCCAAGTGGAGACTCTGAATCTTTTAATAATAAATGATCCCATTTCGATTGTCGCTTTAAGTTGGAAAAAACTCTCTTACATACCTCCCTTCGGGGGGTGTAGGTAAAAAGGAGGTGTGACAGCTCTGGCGATTCTGCTGGGGATTGAACCCAGAATCTCTGGTTCAGGGTTCAGAATTCGAGCTTAAATGAATTGTTATAGTTGACTTTATTTATTATCTGTTTTTTTTACATGTTTGGGCCTATTGTGCTAAGTGTTGCTTTCACCGCTTTGATATTCTGTGAAATGTATATAAACTACTATGAAACCCTTCTTCTCTCTGAGTCTTCTAAATCATGGAGGAGTGTGCACTTCGTGTGACTTCTCTTCTGTTAGAGTCATATCCCAAATTTTAGAACGAGGTTCGGACAAATTGCAAAGCCGGTGAAGCTTTTATATTCCCGGTACGCTGCCCCCCCCCCCCCCCCCGAGCCCGATTTGTCCGCTCGGGTAAGCCAGGTCTAGAACAAAAAACCTAGGTTTTAAATCTAGTATAACAAGACCTCATGTCGGATCCCTAGTAGGAACGTTTGCTTGCATTACGTGCATTTGACTTTGGAGACTCAACATAGGGGTTGGGTCTGTCTAGGACAGATGTACCAAAAATGAAAAGACCATCTTGATGCATCTTACTTGCTACCTATGCATTTATTTGATTTGGGTTTGCATGCTGACCGGCTTTTGAATAGTGGGAGAAAGTTGAAAAAAAAGAATAGCAATATGAGGGTTACATGAGTTAAATCACCTGTTTTGGAAAAACCAATGTCCAACTGGTACTGAAACTCTGTCGAATTATTTTTTTTAGAAAATGAAAAAAAAAAGGGTTTTGTTTTGAAAAATAGTTGGTTTTATTTTATTTGCCCGAACTACGCCAGTTTGATTCTCACATGGTGTGAGATACGTAGGCAACCCCCGTCGGGTCCAACTTCCATTTTGCAAAAAATAGCCCAAAAAGAAAAAAAAAATAATTTTATTGCAAATAAGTAAGGTGATACCATTCTTGTCTAAAATAGCCGAATGTCCACAAAAGGGCGCCAGAAGGTCGTTTTTGCAAGAATAGCCACCTTTGGTCATTTTTCAAGGTTTTTGCCGGTTAGTGAACACAGCCTTAAAATCTTCGTTTTCAGAGTGCTGAAATGCCGTATTGGTAAAGCCGGATATTTTTGTGAAAATTTTGAAAAACAAATTGGTCATTTTTCTTGAGTCAAAAGGAGTCATTATTTTCTTTTAATGAAAATCACCCTAATAAATGTGCAGGATGAGCACAACTCAAAATGAAGCTTTCTCAATTTATGAAGAGATCCCTTTGGAGCTACATATGTGGTGGCATGATTTGGGGGAAGATAGCAGAAAAATTGTGATAAAAGCATTGGGCGGTCTTGTCGGTCTCTTGAAAGTTAAGCTGAGAAAGGACATAATTGAGGCCTTGATACCATTTTGGGACCCAACACATAATGTATTCCACTTTGCTGATTTCGAGCTAACTCCTACACTGGAAGAGATAGCAGGCTACGCCAGTTTCGATGTGAATATTAGAAATCAATACCCGGTAGCACCGAGAACAGTAACCCCTGTCACACCCCCTTTTTACCTGCGCCCGCAGGGCGTAAAGGATTTTTTCCATTTAAAGGACAATCGAAACAGGATTGGTTTATTTAATTCAAAGTCGCCAGTTGGGAGATATATGGTGTCCCAAGTCACCGGTTGAATCCCGAATCGAGGAAAAGAACTGACTCTGTATTACAGTCCGCGAACCAGAAATCCGGATAAGGAATTCTGTTAACCCGGGAGAAGGCCTTAGGCATTCCCGAGTTCCGTGGTTCTAGCACGGTCGCTCAACTATCATATTCGGCTTATTTATCTGATTTTAATACATGTTGAACCTATGTGCAAATGTTAACTTTTGACTGCTTTTATTATTATTATTTTTAATGCGAATTGCAATGTCGTGAAAACACATCTCGAACCACGTCTCATCAATGTACCCATGGTTATTGACACATTTCGACTCCGTTGAGATTTGGATTTGGGTCACATAATTGTGCACCCGAGTTTAAGAAAGTAAATTATTAAAAGCGCGCCTAAAGTGACTAGCGTATTATTATTTCTGGGGAAGGCCGTGAAATTCACTAAACGGCCCATCCTGAAGTCTAAGTATTTTTAGTACATTTATTGAGGGCCCCGCAATTTGTGCGTTTCATCTGGCGAGGCTCGTCTCCTTTTATTTTAAAAAGGGCAAACCTAAAGTGACTATGATTTTCTATTTTTATTTGTCTCTAATAAAGAAAAATTCCTAATTAATTGATGTATTTGAAAGGACCAAATTCTCATGGCTCAATCTTGGTTCAATTACAACATAAGAGGTAACAAATAAAGCATTTTTTTCCGCAATTCGTTCTAAACAAATCGGATTATACTCTATAAAAGCAACTGGGCAGTTATAGGATTAGGCCCAGGTCAATGAAAGCCAAACTACTGAGCAAAACCTATTTCAAAATGCTTCAAATACACTTCACTGATTAGTAATAGACGAGACAATATCCAACTTTATCCAGACTTATGAACTACTAACTGATGGGCTACTATTCATATTCGATTGTGTTTAGGCTAATTTATTGCTACAAAAAAAACATAAGGAGCTCAATGAATTAATTAACCAATTGTCATTTACGTTGAGATTTCAAGACCAAAAACATAGTATTGTGCGACACCTGGTTTTTTGAATTCAATTCATCGGAAATAAAACAAGCTAACGTACTGCACTACTAACACATTCATTAGGCCTGGATTTTAGTATTGACATTGCCTACGCTTGCTTTCAAACCTAATTTTCAGTTTCAATAAGTAGTCAACACACGGATTCAAACTACATTACACTAATAGCCCCAACTAAACCAAACTAAATGGCTAAGACACAGGACATGCATCTAATTCGTTTAACAGTTCTCAGCTAAAAAAAATAGTCCAATGGTTCGCATCAGTCTAGTTACACATTCAGCAGACATTTATATGATATTAGTGCGTGAAGTATCTTAATGTACAAATCAGTAGAAAAGCTAAATCAGACTTAAGCTTCAAATCTTCATGCTTCATGTTTTCAGCTTACAAATTAGCAAGGTTACAGCCGTGTACCTGGAATTTGAATTGAAATAGGGAAAGGAATGGTCAGCAACAGCAATACAACAACAATTACAACAACAATACCACAACAGTACCAGTTCTGAATCAGAAACACATCCAAACCAACGCACGAACAGATTTGTAAGACCCCACAACAACAATCAACACCCAAATCAACTCAACCAAACTTGAATTAAACCAAAAACTGACCAAAACTTCAATGAGACGATGTCAGCTTGTATTCTCTTTTTTTTTTCAACTCTCAGAATGATGATGTTCAAGCTCTCAGGAAAATTCTCAAAGAAATGCACTCTAAAATCTCAAAGAAAAACTAAATGTTTCAGCTTTCAAAACACTGTCTAAGATTGCCTGAAAACTCCTTCAGTTCTCCAAACCTGTCCAAAACTGAAAACTAAAGAAAAAAAAACTCTCAAAAAGCTCCCTAAAGACTACCTGAAGAACTGATTTCCTTTAGTATTTTCAGAAAGTGTTTTCCAGCTCTCAATAATGGATCCTCTTTTCAATGTTCTCTCCTGTTCTCTTTTTTTGGACTCTATTTTCAGAATCTATTCTTTTTTGTTCTTAGTGTAACTCTCTCTATTTTCAGAATGTCTAAGCTCTTACTCTAAAAAAATGTCCTTTCTCTTCATGTCTCAAAGTTCCTCCCTGTGTGTTCTCTCTGACCCCTTCTGTATGTGTGTCCCTTCTATTTAAAGATCAAGCCTAACTCCCCTCTATTTTCAAACCTTTTTCTTTACAGCTTGTATCTTCCCTTCCCACATGTACCCCTTTAGCCTTTTATCATCCTGCTCCCATGTTCTCTACTTTCAAACTTGTATATTCCTTTACTATGTGTACCCCTTTAACTTTTTATCATTACCCCCATACCATTATGTTGTGTTCCCCACTAATTTTTAAACAAATGCATTATTTTAATGGTACATTAGTACTTAGTGGACAGAACACTCAAGCTACCCATTTCTTCAAGTTTTCAATTCCAAATTACCCCTGAAATTACTGTGATTTACTGTCCTAGTCCAATCCCCTGTACCTCATCAGCTATAACCAATTTCCTTAATCAAAATCAAACAGCAACTCAAACTACACAGATTAGATCAAATAGCAAACTGATATTAAACTGCTAAGATGCATATGTATATGGGAATAACTGACTACATTCATAATTCTAAACCAAACCTAGACAAAAATGAATGAAACATTGTAATATCACGAATTCATACGCAACAAACTGGTTGCCCATGGAGAGGAAAGAATCAAACATAACATAATAAGACAATTTGAACCAACAGTAATATCAAATGATCACAGTTTCATACAATCACTCACTGAACTTGCCTAACTCGAAATACTCAACAATGTAAAAAGAAACTAATCTATAGTGAAACCAAACAGACAGGGGTTCGAGCGATTTCAATTAAATCCAATTAACTATAAAATCCAATTAATACAGTGGTGAAAATTTGGACCAGAAAAAGGTTCGAAATAGGAGGGAAGAAGTAATTGACAAACATAGCAATGAAACTTAATTAGGCAAACAACAAACAACAATCAAAAGAGAAAAAGGAAAAGAGGAGAAATACCTCAAAATCAGAAACCAAATGAACTCCGTTCTCATTGACCTTCGTAATTCCGACTTGATACTCTGAGGCCAAAAATGGACCTTAATCGAGTGTTCTCGACTGAGAACACTCGATTAAGGTCGATTAACAACCTCAAAACTCTCCTAATTTTGGACAGTTTCCAATCTTGGTCTTTTTAGGGTTTGTTAGTCGATTTAAGATTCGACTAGTTCTAATGGGATTCGAACAAAAGTAGGGTGATTTGGGAACAAGGGGGGTCAGGTGGCTTAGTGGTGTAAGTTTGGGGTTAATTGGAGAAGGTGAGGTTTTTTGGACGATCTTCGATTGAAGATTCGAAGAGTTCCGTTGAGATTCGAAGTAAACGGAACATGGACTCATGGAGAGGGTGGCTAGAAGGTTCAAGTGTGTTATTTGGGTGGCCGGCATCGTTGTTGCCACCGGGTTTCATGTGAAGGGCATGAGGGCGGCTAGGGTTTCAGGGGGTCGTTTTAGTCTCTGACTTGGAGACGAAGGAGTGAAAAATGAGGCGAGTGAAAGGGGTTTGGGGTTTTTTGGTATATTGAAAATTAATTGATTAATCCGGGCCGTTGGATGATGGGAACCAACGGTCGAGATTCGCATAAACCAAACGGGGTCGTTTAGGCTTAGCTGGGGCGGGTATGGTTCGGGGTAAGCGGGTCAGGCTAGAAACGGGTTATAGGATAGGGTGATCTGGACTGTTGGATCAAGTCATATCAACGGCCCAGATTGGGCATCAGAGAACGATGTCGTTTTGGCCTTCTCTGAGACCAGCCGGTTTGGGCCTGGGTTGGGGTGTGACATTGGGCCTGAACATTTCTTTTAAAACTAGCCCAGTCCGATTTTTTAACTCTTCTTCTCTTGTTTCTTCTTTTTCTTGTATTTTCTTTTTGATTCCTAATTACCAAAATTCTAAAATAAATTGTAAAGCCAAAATTAACTTAAAAAATACTAATTAACCCTTAATAATATTTATCACACAAAATTAAATACAAAGATAATCACACAATTTGACATTAAACCCTAAAAATGTGAAATACGTTCTTTTTTTTTCGATTTTCATTTTCGTGAAACTAATTACTGTTTAGTTAATCCTAAATTGTAAATGCAAATGCAACACATATATTTTTTTTATTTTTCATTAATTAAAATAGAATAAACATTCATAGACAAAAATCGAAAAAAATGCCACGCGAATTCTCCAAATTGCACACAAAGGAAAATTATTTTATTTTGAATTTTTGGGAGTAGTTCTCATAGGGCAAAAATCATGTGGTCACAGCTGCCCCTCTTTGTTCGGAAACACGAAGAGTTTTCATGCAAAGATAAAGTTAGCGGATATGAGCAATTATTGCCCGTTCGATTACTCCGTTTGAAGCATCTTTGAAATATTTGACCGAACCTCTGCTTCAAAGGTTTCCTACATATCCCTGGCTAAAAGGGAATCAGGTCAATGTAGTTCGGGAAGTTTTGGTAGCTGGGACTGCCAGGGAGCTGTGGTTTTCTTGTTACTGTTGTTGCTGCTGCGGCCGCTACTTACTGACCTCCTTATTACACCATGCTAAAAGAAAACAAGAAGCTAGACTACACTATAGTCTATGAATTACAAAATCTTATCTAGATCTTCAGTCTTGCTCTTGTGTCTCTTGTTGCTTTGATGTCTTGCTGACTGGTGTTTCCTCTGACGTTTCTTTCTTTCTGTCTTGACTCGTAGTCTTCTCTTGATTGTCGAATTTGAACTGCTTATTTCCTTCTTGTGAGCTTCGAATTATTTTTCCTTCGAAGCTTGAATTGCCTTCTTCTGACTAGTGTTGCCTTCCTTCCGACTTCTGAACATTAATTTATGTTAGGGATCTTTGTTGCAACCCTCCGCTCTCCGGGCGTGCTCCTTACTTCTGCTATGACTTAACAAGATAATACCTCCATTCTCCAGGCGGGCTCCTGACTTCAATAAACCTTAAAATATAACACCTCCATTCTCCAGGTGGGCTCCTGACTTCAACAACTTTTTAAAAATATAACATCTCCATTCTCCAGGTGGGCTCCTGACTTCAACTGCTTCTTAAAAATATAACACCTCCATTCTCTAGACGGTCTCCTGACTTCGTCAACAACTTGAAAATATAACACCTCCATTCTCTAGGCGGGCTCCTGACTTCTGCTATGACTTAACAAAATAATACCTCCATTCTCCAAGCGGGCTCCTGACTTCAATAAACCTTAAAATATAACACCGCCATTCTCCAGGCGGGCTCCTGACTTCAAGAACTTCTTAAAAATATAACACCTCCATTCTCCAAACGGGCTCCTGACTTCAATTACTTCGTAAAAATATAACACCTCCATTCTCCAGGCGGGCTCCTGACTTCAACTACAACTTAAAAATATAACACCTCCATTCTCCAGGCGGGCTCCTGACTTCAACAACTTCTTAAAAATATAACACCTCCATTCTCCAGGCGGGCTCCTGACTTCAACAACTTCTTAAAAATATAACACTTCCATTCTCCAGCCCTCAAAACTGGTGTTTCATTTCTCTGAGAACTGCTGGGGATAACACCGGTGTTTCATTCAAAATATGTTATTTTCCTCCTTCAAAGAATACTTCCCTTAAAGTTGGTGTTTTCCTTCCTCTGTAACTACTTCTCTTAAGACTTGTGTTATCTTCCTCCCAAAATTGCTTTCTTTAAAACTTGTTTTGTCTTCTTCTGACTACCGGGGATACCACTTTTCTCCAAACTTGTATTATCTTCCTTTTTCCCCAAGTGGGTACCTGACTTCCAAAAAAATTTTAAAAAAAATGAAAGAAAAATTTCTGCCCCAGTTTGACAATCTTTCTTGTGGCATATCTTTCTGTCATCAATAATATTTCCTGTCTCTGCTTAAAATCAAAGAGAATTTGTTAGTTTAAAATGTGGGGATGCTCCTGCTGGGGACGGTTTTCCCTTTCGCTCTGCGTTGTTCGACCATCTTGAATCTTGGTTGATAACTTCCGACGTTCTTGATGATTCTGTATTCACCAACTTCTCCACCGTTGTTTTCCACCTTTGCTCCATACTGTCCCGAAATCTTAGACCAATCCATCATTTGGTCTTACAACGACGTCTTTCCTATCCCATCACATTATCCTCGCATGTATTATCCCCATTTACCTTGCACCATGTTGGCAACTGGTAGTTAGCTCTGAAAATCCTTCGTAAAAACAAACTACTACTAACCAAAAAGAAATGGAAAATGATGACTTCGAAGGACAGAACAAGAAAAATCTTTCTAAGCAATTGTTTGAAGAGAAAATAACTTATCTGAATGGTATAACTGATCGCAATGGTCATGTCGTGCATTTTGGACTAATCAACCCAGTCTATTTACACCAATCAATCTTTCTGATGTCCCTTCCTTACATTCAAAAGGTCTCGCAACCCATCTTCTTTTGCCGAAACAACATCTTTATTCTGCTTGATGTCTCGACGGATCCTTTCCATCAAGCTTATCTCGTTTTCTCCTTTTAATTCCTTGTCGCCTTATAGTGCCCTTCGAGGGGTTTTCACTAATAATACTCTCTCATTTCTATCAACTCCCGTCGCCTTATGGTGCCTGTGAAGGTTTTCACCGATAAGACTCTCTCATTTTATTTCTCTCAACTTCTGTCGCCTTATGGTGCCTGTGAAGGTTTTCACCGATAAGACTCTCTCATTTTCATTAATTTCCCTGCTTGGACCGGAGTATTACCCTGATACGAATCACCTCTATTTGTTCGACTCGTCATCTCTCGAAAACTTATCAGAAGGTCTTTCTTTGGACCGTAATGTGGGCTTTTGGATGGGATTAGAAAGAAAGGGTATCAAAGGCTCAAAATAATTTGACATGGGTTTAAAATTACAACTTTTGGAATCATATTTCTTATTACAAAACAACCTCTACCCCAGTTTCTTGCTTGGGGATCTTTTGAATTTTATTTTACTATGACCGAGCCGTAAAGCTACCTACGTACCCTTAACAGGGATCAGGTCAAACGTAGTTCACACCTGAATTTTCCTTGTTGTTATATTTTTCACTTCTTTTCTTTTCTCTTCTTCTTTTCTTTATTTTCTCTCTTTTTCGTTATTGATTCCAAAAGAGGGGTATGAAAGAAATAAATAAGGCTCAAAAAGGGGAACAAAGGGTAAAGTGTTTAGATAGTAGAACAAATTGCCTTCGTCATTTCAGTCTTCAAAATAATGCCAAATACAAACAATCAACAATTATACCGAAGAAATCATACATAATATCTTTTTACTGCATCAGAATTGATAGCCATGTCTATGCATTTTCCTTCGATATCTGTTAAACATAAAGCCCCATTGGACAATACTCTAGGTACAATGAATGACCCTTACCAATTTGGGGCGAACTTGCCTTTTGCCTCATCCTGATGTGGAAGGATGCGTTTCAGCACTTGCTGACCCACTTCAAATTTCCGGGGACGCACCTTTTTGTTGTATGCTCTTGCCATTCTCTTTTGATATAACTGGCCATGGAACACAGCTGCCAATCTCTTTTCATCAATCAAGTTCAACTGCTCCAAACGGGTTTTGACCAACTAATAGTCATCAATCTCAGCCTCAGCGACAATCCGAAGGGATGAGATTTCAACTTCCGCAGGTATTACAGCTTCAGTTCCATATACCAACAAATAAGGAGTTGCCCCTACTGAAGTACGGACAGTAGTGCGATAACCCAGCAATGCAAATAGTAATTGTTCATGTCATTGCCTAGAACCTTCTACCATTTTCCAAAGTATCCTCTTTATGTTTTTGTTGGCTGCCTCAACTGCTCCATTCGCCTTGGGACGATATGGGGTAGAATTGCGGTGTGTAATCTTAAACTGTTGACATACCTCTTTCATCAAATTGCTGTTAAGATTAGCACCATTATCCATGATGATCACCTTTGGGATTCCAAATCGACAGATGATATTTGAGTGAACAAAATCAACCACTGCTTTCTTGGTCACAGACTTGAAAGTTTTGGCCTCAACCCATTTGGTGAAATAATCAATGGCTACCAGAATGAACCTATGCTCGTTGGATGCTGCCGGCTCAATTGGTCCAATGATATCCATGCCCCAAGCGACGAAGGGCCATGGCGCTGACATTGTATGCAATTCCAATGGTGAAGAATGAATCAAATCTCCGTGTATCTGGCACTGATGACATTTGCATACAAAACTAATACAATCTCTCTCCATGGTGAGCCAGTGATAACCTGCTCGGAGAATTTTCTTTGCCAGCACATATCCACTCATATGTGGTCCGCAGACTCCTGAATGTACTTCGGACATGACAGACGTAGCTTGTCTAGCATCTATACATCTTAACAATCCCAGGTCTGGTGTTCTTTTATATAAAACTCCCCACTCAAGAAAAATCCGCTTGCCAACCGTCGAATTGTCCTCTTTTGATCCCTCATGGCTTGCACTGGGTATATCCCTATTCTGATGTACTCCTTGATATCATGGAACCATGGTTAGCCATCAAATTCTTCTTCAATCATGTTGCAGTAAGCATGCTGATATCGTACTTGAATATGCAAAGGATCGACATATGCTTTGTCCGGATGGTGCAACATTGACGCTAGGGTAGCCAAAGCATCGGCGACCTTATTATGGACCCTTGGAATATTCCTGAACTCCACTGATCTAAACCGTTGACAAAGATCATGCAAGCATTGTTGGTATGGTATGAGCTTCAGATTTCGTGTTTCCCATTCTCCTTGAATTTGATGTACCAGAAGGTCCGAGTCTCCCAAGACCAAGACTTCCTGGACATCCATGTATGCAGCTAGCCTTAAACCCAAAATGCATGCTTCGTATTAAGCCATATTGTTGGTACAATAAAAATGATTTGAGCTGTAACAGGATAGTGATATCCTATTTCAGAAATAAGCATGGCTCCTATTCCCACTCTTTTCATTTTAGCAGCACCATCAAAGAAAAGTTTCCAACCTGGTTTTTCGGCCTGTTCTAGTTCATCAATATGCATCACCTCTTCATCAGGAAAATAAGTCCTCAGTGGCTCATACTCTTCATCGACCGGGTTCTCGGCCAAATGATCGGCCAATGCTTGGGCTTTCATCGCAGTCCGAGTCACATAGATTATGTCAAACTCTGTGACCAAAATCTGCCATTTTTCAAGTCTTCCTATCGTCATAGGCTTTTGAAAGATATACTTCAGCATATCCAAATGCGAAATGAGGTAGGTAGTGTAGGATGACAAATAATGTTTCAATTTTTGTGCCACCCAAGTTAGGGCGCAACATGTTTTTTCCAAGTGAGTGTACTTGACCTCATAAGCTGTGAACTTCTTGCTAAGATAGTAGATGGCCTATTCTTTTCTGCTGGTGGTGTCATGTTGCCCCAGTACACAGCCAAATGAATTTTCCAGGACAGTCAAGTAAAGAATCAAAGGTCTCCCTGGTTCTGGTGGTACCAGCACAGGCGGGTTAGACAAGTATCCTTTTATCTTGTCAAATGCTTCTTGACACTCATCAGTCCACTTGATCGCAGCGTCCTTCTTCAATAACTTGAAAATAGTCTCACAAGTTGTCGTAAGCTGAGCAATAAACCTGCTGATGTAGTTCAACCTTCCTAATAGACTCATCACTTCAGTCTTGTTATTCGGAGGGGGCAATTCTTATATGGCTTTGATCTTTAATGGGTCCAACTCGATGCCTCGCCGACTGACTATGAATCCTAACAGCTTTCCGGATGGAACACCAAATGCACACTTGGCGGGGTTAAGCTTGAGGTTGTACCTGCGAAGCCTCTGGAAGAATTTACTCAAATCCTCGACGTGGTCGGCCTGATGCTTTGATTTTATGATCACATCATCTACGTATACCTCAATCTCCTTGTGTATCATATCATGAAATACAGTAGTCATCGCCCTCATATAAGTTTCCCCATCATTCTTCAACCCAAATGGCATTACTCGGTACAATAAGTTCCCCATGGCGTGGTGAAGGTTGTCTTTTCCGCATCTGCTTCGTCCATTAAAATCTGATGATACCCGTCATAGCAATCCACAAAAGATCGAATCTCGCGCTTGGCACAATTGTCAATCAGAATGTGGATATTAGGTAGTGTGAAGTTATCCTTCAGACTTGCTTTGTTAAGATTGCGGTAATCGACGCATACTCTGATCTTGCTATCCTTCTTTGGCACAGGCACGACATTAGCCAACCAGACAGGATATGGGGTGACCCGGATAACCTTTGCATCCAACTGTTTGGTAACTTCTTCTTTAATCTTCACACTCATATCAGTTTTAAATTTCCTCAACTATTGCTTGACGGGAAGGAACACCAGATCAGTGGGCAGTTTGTGGACCACTAAATCAGTGCTTAAAACCGGCATGTCGTCATATGACCACGCAAAAATATCTTTGTACTCGATGAGTGCTTTGATTAACTCCTCCTGGATTTTTGGCTCGAGGTGGACACTTATTTTAGTCTCTCGGACATTGTCTGTGTC
The DNA here is from genome assembly GCF_000393655.2 of Nicotiana sylvestris. NCBI lineage: Eukaryota > Viridiplantae > Streptophyta > Magnoliopsida > Solanales > Solanaceae > Nicotiana > Nicotiana sylvestris. Next base: position 37,908,534 of record NC_091060.1, on the reverse strand, counting down.
CCCTAAATTGACGGCTTTTGTGTCATTCAAATTGGGTTTGGGTTTTTCTTCGAAGTGAATTAACTCCTTACTAATCTCTTTGAAGGCTTCATTTTCATCATCGTACTCTGATTCGTAATCACAATCTACTCCTTGAACTAACATTTCGGAATCAGATTGATTTTTAAGACTGGGATGAGGATTCCTCATGCATGACATGCCATTAGAACCAGCGTAAAAAGAACTGTATAGAAAAGAAAAGAAAATAAAAAGGAAAACCATCAGGAATGATGAAGAAATGAAAATTGTATTTCATTGAATGATAAAAGATAAAAAGGTTTGCACACTCAAACGGACAGAAAAAATGAAATCTGGATTACAACCCTGGAATAATCCGTATAAACTTAAAGGAAAATCAAAGAGAACTATTAATACTCCTTCCGAGTAGGGAGAGGAGTAGCCTTCCAATTATTAAGCTTTGTTTTTGTCCCAACAAATTGCACTTCTACGTTGCTAGAACCTTCTCCAATCTCCACCATGTTCACACTGTCGAACAACTTCTCAAATCTTTCAATCAACTCCTTGTCAGGATTAATCACAGAACTGGGAATTGTTGTCACTAGGCGACACCTTGTACCGAACTTGACAAATGATCTGGAAAGATGTGGGACCGACTTTGGAAGGACCCATGTCCTCTGTTTCAATTTCCTGGCTCTTTTTATATCCGCGGTTGTGTGCTTGAATCCTAGACCAAATGTTCCCAACTTTTTAGGAAGATACACGGGCTGTATGATGCCTTGCAACACTGATCCCAAACCCTTTCCTGGTACAAAACCATTCTTCAAAATTTCATACGCTACCATGACTGATGCGACGTTTATCTTCGGATTCGGGATACACTTCCCTTCTGGAACTTTCTCGACTGACATTGCGTCAGAAACTTGGTAGACCCATGGTCCCTTGTCATCTTCCACTTCAATGAATGGCACAATGGTGTTGTTGTGAGCGCACAAATTATCTTCGTCGTGCACCACTATTTCCTGTCTGTCCTATTCAAACTTGACCATATGATGGAGTGTTGATGGTACTGCTTTAGCGGAGTGAATCCACGGTCGCCCTAATAGCAAATTGTAGGAAACAGTGATATCCAGCACTTAGAATTCCATTGTGAATTCTACTGGACCTATGGTCAGCTCCAATATTATGTCCCCAACTGAGTCTTTGCCTCCGCCGTCAAATCCCCGCACATAGATACTGTTTTTATGGATCCTCCCATCTTCTACTTTTAGCTTGATTAGAGTGGAGAGAGGACAAATATTCGCACTTAAACCATTGTCAACCAATACCCGGGTAACCACGACATCCTCGCATTTCACTGTTAGGTAAAGGGCTTTTTAATGCACAGTACCCTCTACCAGCAATTCATCATCGGTAAAAGTGACTCTATTTACTTCAAAAATCTTGTGGGCTATCTTTTCCAGATGGTTTACCGAGATCTTGTCGGGAACATGGGCCTCATTCAAGATTTTCATCAGGGATTGACGGTGCTCATCTGAATGGATTAGCAACGAGAGCAATGAGATCTGAGCGGGTGGTTTCCTCAACTGCTGTACAACAGAATAGTCATGCACTTTCATTTTCCTCAAAAATTCCTCTGCCTCTTCTTTAGTTACAGCTTTCTTTACCGGCGTTGAATTATCTTTAGCTCTTCTTAACTCCTCGGGAGTAAAACACCTTCCTGAGCAAGTCAAACCTTGCGCTTCACAAACTTCTTCTTTGACTTCTTTCCCTTGTAAATCACCGTCACCCTTTCATAATTCCAAGGAACAACTTTGCTGTTGATTACTGGAAGCTGAGTTATTGGTTTTATAATAACAGGCTCTGTGCGAGCACCCTTCACAACCACAACAGGTTCACTTGCAACCCCTGGTACTACCACTTTAGCTTTCTCGAGTTTCACTGCAACAATGCTTGACGACCCTTTCTCAGCTACCACGGTTGGTTTATTGTCTACCCCTTTCAACTGGACCATTGATTTCCCATTAGTTACCTTTTTCTTTGAGCTGGTTTCACTAGAACGGACCATCATTACTGTCTGCGAGGGCTTCTTGGGATTCCCTCATTTGTGTATCAACTCAATCATATGGGTCTCATGGTGAGCTGACAGTGGATTCTGATTGATAATTGGTGCTTCTGGGGCCTGAACCTCGATCCGATGAGTATCAATAAGCTCTTGCACAGCTGTTTTCAGTTTCCAACATTTCTCTGTATCATGCGCCAGGGCTCCTGAACAGTACTCACAACTCACCGAGTGGTCAAGATTTCTAGGGGGAGGATTTGGCATTTTAGGCTCAATTGGATTCAACATGCCCAACTGTCTCAACCTGTGAAAAAGACTGGTATATGATTCCCCCAGTGGAGTGAAAGTCTTTTGCTTCTGTGACCTCTCATTCTTGAGGGCTTGGTTTGGTCGAAAACCTGTCCCGGGGGGATTTCTGTAGGCCCTTGGGGGTGGATATGTGTTTTGTGGACCTGGGTATGGATTTTGTGGAGCTGGCACATGCCATTGTGCGTGTACCGGGGTTTGGGTATAGGCTTGTGCATGATGGACGGAAAAATGGGGATCTGGGTATGGGTAGTAATGTTGTGGAGGGCTATATGAAGTGTAGGGGTAATTTTGGTGGTAGGGTCGTGGTTGGCTATAGTAGGGTGATGGGACTCTAGATCCAAACCAGGCTCCGGACTCAACAGTCGTGACATCTTCTTTCTTCTTTTTCCCAAGCACACCCCAGTGTCGCTTTGAATGGCCTGGGTGGTTGCCTTGATTGCTGAATAACTCATGATCTTCTTGGACTTAAACCCCTCCTCGACCATGCCTCCCATTTTTACAACCTCATTAAAAAGATTTGCCAATTGCGGACACCAGATGACCAAAGTAGGTCAGCTCCAAAGCCTGCAAAAAGTAATCAACCATCTCGCTCTCTTTCATTGGGGGATCTACCCTTGCTGTTTGCTCCCTCCACTGGAAACCATATTCTCTAAAGATTTCACTGTGCTTTTTTTCCAGTTTGGTCAGGGACAGTCAGTCCGGAATGATCTCAAGATTATATTGAAAGTGACAAGCGAATGCTTGGGCCAAATCATCCCATGTGTACCACCTGCTATGATCTTGTCTAGTGCACCATTCTAATGACGATCCACTTAAACTTTGGCTGAAATACGCCATCAGTAATTCATCTCTTCCGCCTGCTCCCCTCATCTTGCTACAAAAACCTCTCAGATGAGCCACCGGATCACCGTGTCCGTTGTACAAGTCGAATTTGGGCATTTTGATCTCTGACGGTAGTTGTACATTTGGGAACAAACACAGGTCTTTGTAAGATACACTCACCTGACCTCCTAACCATCTCATATCCCTGCAGGATTGTTCTATGCTTTTTATTTTTCTGAACATCTCTTCCTGTTCAAGATTTCTGGCCGATTTTTCTGCTTTCCCCGGTAGGTCAGAATGTGGATCATGTGGATAGGCTTCAGGCGCTTTGAAAGTAAGCTCCGAGGGATAATACTGGTTGTCCTGCGCTTGGAACACAGGTTCACTTGGGGATTTATGGAGTGCAGCTGGTGGAGATGCCACAAAGACAGGGGTGATTGGCGGAGGAGGGTATGGAATTGATTTTAGTGTTGGAGCTTGTGGCATATGAGAAGTAGTGCCATGGTAGTGTTGATAAATGGGAAAACCTGAATCGGTGGCGGGATGATCCTGAGACTGAGCTAATGGTGGGGTAAAAGCCGGGTTGGCTGGGTAAGATGGCGGTGATTGCCCTTTGGACCAGGCCTGGTACATTTTGGCCATCTGTTGCTTAAGCTTGAGCATCTCCTCTTTCATTTTATTGACGTCCAACTCCCCTACCTCAACACTAGTGTCGACATCCGGGATAGACATGATTTCCGGAATTGGTCCCTTTAATATGGTTTGGTAATGATAATGTGCCAGTATCTTCTAAATATACTATCTGTTTGAATTCTCTAGAAAATAACAAACTTGTTAGTTCTTAGAGTTTAACACATATGTAATTACACGTTGGGATGCAATGCACCTAGGTAATTAACCATTTCTATCATGCATTTGCTTCGGTTGCGTGCGTCATTCCGGCCTCTCATAATTGTGCCCATTCTTTTAAGCTTCCTTTATTCTATCCTTTTTTATTTATTTTTCATTTTCCCCTTTTTATTTTTAGTGGTGGTCGAATCCTATAGAGATTGCCTACGTATCACGTCCCCGCATAAATCAGATCGTGCGTAGTTCTGTCAGATAAGCGTGCAAGTAAATAAAACATTTTTGAGTTTTCTAGCTTTTATAAAAATAGATGTTTCGATTACAAAGACTAAATATCAACAAATTTCAAAAGACTAATAGACTTTGACGCAAAGACGACAAACAGACTCCGAAATTAAGCTATCATACTCTAAAGAAATACAGACTCAAAACAGAAAGAAAATACAAGCCTAACATGACTCACAGACTCTGACAGAAAAGGAAATACAAATTCAAACAGAAAATCATGAGTACATCAATGCTCCTGGTGTCCGTGGGACATCATTCGGTCTCGCCACGGGCCTATGTGCAAGATCCCTTTGAAGTTGGTCCAAGTTGTTCATTATTTATTTAACAAAGGTCATCGCCGCTGCAAAGAATGTAGTGCGAGTCATATCCTCACAAATGTGTTACTTCATAACGATGTAGTCAGCGTTGTTTCTAATTCTCTCTCTTATGATGCCTTTCTCCTGAAGCAACCGCCCTATTAGCTGATTACGAGCTTCTAACACTGGAGAGTCCTGTAGGTGTTGATTTTGCACCTGCTGCATTTCTTCCTCTATCCGAGCCACCAGATCATAGCAATGTTCCCTATCAGCTTTGAAATCTTGAGCTCGCTTGACTGCCTCATTCTTGAGAGTGGCTATCCTTCTTCTTAGGATAGTGATAGTCCCTTCATAAAACCGTGCTTGCTCTTCTGCCTTCTTTATCCATTTCGCCTGGATTCTCACTAGACCAGCTTCAGATTTTTCCAGGTTTTCTTGATACTCGAGGGCTTTCTTCTTCAGACCGTTTATGAGCCTTTTATCATCTCGGCTTCTCTCAGAGATTCTTTTCATTTTCTGGATTTGAGCTTTGAGGACTTCATTTTCCTGAGCTAGTTTTTTCTTTTCTCCCTTGTTTGCAGCGGCTTGAACACCATTTTTAAACTGAAGCTCCATAACTTGCTTCTCCAATCTGCCTATTGCGGCTCTATACTCATGTTCTTTAGTCAACCAATCCCACTGTCCTTGCGACGCCTCGACGAACTCCTGGAGATGGGGTCTTTTGGTTGGCCTCCCAAACTCGATTTCTCTCCTATACCAAGCAAGGTATCCCGGCGAAACTTCACCTTTGGACCAATCACGTACACACGTATTTGCCGTTAAGTATTGACACTCGCTCCAAATTTGGCGGACTGCTGCTACATGAAATTGTCCGTTAGGCCCGATCTTGACCACTTGGCTGCTAAGATCTTCATCTTTCGGAAATATTTGGCATCTTCCCAATTGCCTCAATACTCGATACGGGGCATAGGGCTGAATACTGCTGAGTCCCATCAAAACGAAATGAGGTCCAGTGGCTGGCATATATATAATTTTATCCACAGGCAACCACCCAAATGTCCATTCTATTTGGCTTGCAGTGACAGAACAGAGGCACACTGCCCACTCTGTGACCCCTTCTGGTAAGCTGATTCCGTTAACCCTCGTAGAAAATTACTCTATGCACGTTTTCTTCGTCGACCCATAACTCATAAATTGAGGACGACGACATAGGTGTTCGATCATCCACATATGCAGCAACACGTTGCACCCTCAAAAAAGTTTCCCCCGGCTTTGTAGGCTGTGAGAGCGCGGAATATTTCAGCTACTATCACGGGTGCGAGGGTGCTGTTGGCTTGAGTAAGCAAAGTGCTGACAACCCCATATACTCGTATGTCAATGTTCCCGTCTTTTCTAACAAACACCAGGAGTCCCAAAAAGGCTACCAGGAATGCAAAACACCTATGTTCTTCCCACTAAAGGCGGTTTCCTTTGCTACAGATTTTGTTTTCCGGCTTGTTGAAACCCCTATGTAGCCATATCTATTGTATATAAACCGCAAAGTACAAAAACCAGCTGTCAAGTCTGGGTTGTGGACCCCCCTGCTTATTTTCAAAGAGTCTAGGAACCTGTGTACGGCTACGGCCCTTGGAACAATCAGGTACTGGTGTCTCAGAGGAACCTTGGGACCCCCGATGTATCCGGATATCTCTTCCAATGTTGGGGTAAGTTCAAAATCTGAGAAATGAAATACATTGTGAGCCGGGTCCCAGAACGCGACCAAAACCTTTATGATATCCCCCCTAGGATTAATATTCAGCAACCTAGTGAGGCCTCCAAGGTATAGTTTGACTGTGTCGCGCCCTGATTCGTCCAAGTCATCCCACCACATGTGCAACTCCAAAGGGATCTTGTTCACTATTGTTACGTGTAAATTCTGACTTGTGCTCATTCTGCACATTTATTAGGGTGGTTAAGCAAAAATCACGATTCAATTGACTCAAGGATAACATGGACACTTTTCTATTTAAAATAAAACCCGGTTTTGCCAATACGGCCTTTCAGCACCTCGGGGGCGAAGATTTTAAGGCTATGTCGGCTAACCGGTGAAAGCCTTGAAAAAATGACCACAGCCGGTTGTTCTTTCAAAAATAGCCTTTCGGCGCCCTTTCAGGGACATTCGGCTATTACTAACAAGAATGGCATCACCCTAATTATTTTCAAGTAAAATTTTTGTTCTTTTGGCTAATTTTGCAAAAACTGAAGTTGGACCCGATGGGGGTTGCCTACGTATCTCACACCTGTGAGAATCAAATTGGCGTAGTTCGGGCTGATAAAACAAACTTATTTTGATAACAAGACTCTTTTTCATTTGCAAATAAAACTATTTTTCATAAACAAAATTTTTTTTCTCCCTTTATTTTTCTTTTTCATTTTTTTTTTCATTTTCTCAAAAGTTCGACAGAGTTTCGACACTATTTGGATATTGTTTTTTTTTTCAAAACAGGCGATTAACTCTCTTTAACCCTCGTACCTCTATCTCTCTTTCCTCGAAATATTCAATAGCCGGTCAGTGTGCCAGTCCGAAGCAAACAAATGCACAAGTAGCAAGTAAGATGCATCAGGATGGTCTTTTGTCATTTTCGGTATACCTGTCCTAGACAGACCCAACCCCTGTGTTAAGCCTCCAAAGTTAAATGCACGTGATGCAAACAAACGTTCCTACTCGGGATCCGGCATAAAGCTGAGTTATTCTAGGTTCATAACTTGGGTATTTGTTCTAGACTGTGTACCCGAGCGGACAACTCGAGTCGAGGAGGGGGCTACGTACCGAGAACCAAAAGGCCATCCGGCTTAGTAACTTGTCCGAGCCTCTTTCTTATTTCAAGGTATGACACTAACAGAATAGGGAGTCTCGACCAGCGAGCACATCCCCGAAGGTAAGAAGAGAAGGGTTTCGTAGCAGTTTATATACAACTCAGATAATATCAAAGCGGTAAAAGCATCATTTAGCACATTAGGCCCAAACATGTAAAAATCAGATAATAAACAAAGCCAAATATAACAATTATTCCAAGCTCGAATTCTCGAACCCTGAACCAGAAGTTCTGGGTTCCATTCCCCAGCAGAGTCGCCAGAGCTGTCACACCTCCTTTTTACCTGCGCCAGCAGGGCGTAGAGGAGTTTTTCCATTTAAAGGACAATCAAAATAGGATTGGTTTATTTAATTCAGATTTGCCACTTGGGAGATTTATGGTGTCCCAAGTCACCGGTTGAATCCCAAATCGATGAAAAGAAATGACTCTGTATTACAGTCCGCGAACCAGAAATCCGGATAAGGAATTCTGTTAACCCGGGAAAAGGTGTTAGGCATTCCCGAGTTCTGTGGTTCTAGCACGGTCTCTCAACTATCATATTCGGCTTATTTATCTGATTTTAATACATGTTGAACCTATGTGCAAATGTTAACTTTTGACCGCTTTTATTATTATTATTTTTAATGCGAATTGCAACGTCGTGAAAATGCATCTCGAACCACGTCACATCAATGCACCCGTGGTTCTTGACACATTTCGACTCCGTTGAGATTTGGATTTGGGTCACATAAATGTGCACCCGAGTTTAAGAAAGTAAATTATTAAAAGCGCGCCTAAAGTGACTAGCATATTATTATTTCCGCGGAAGGCCGTGAAATTTAGTAAACGGCCCATCCCGAAGTCTAAGTATTTTTAGTACATTTATTGAGGGCCCCGCAATTTGTGCGTTTAATCTGGCGAGGCTCGTCTCCTTTTATTTTAAAAAGGGCAAACCTAAAGTGACTATGATTTTCTATTTTTATTTGTCTCGAATAAAGAAAAAGTCCTAATTAATTGATGTATTTGAAAGGACCAAATTCTCATGGCTCAATCTTGGTTCAATTACAACATAAGAGGTAACAAATAAAGCATTTTGTTTTTTTAGCAATTCGTTCTAAACAAACTGGATTATACTCTATAAAAGCAACTGGGCAGTTATAGGATTAGGCCCAGGTCAATGAAAGCTAAACTACTGAGCAAAACTTGTTTCAAAATGCTTCGAATACACTTCACTGAATAGTAATAGACGGGACAATATCCAACTTTATCCAGACTTATGAACTACTAACTGATGGGCTACTGTTCATATTCGAATTGTGTTTAGGCTAATTTATTGCTAGAAAAAAAACTTAAGGAGCTCAATGAATTAATTAACCAATTGACATTTACGTTGAGATTTCAAGCCCAAAAACATAGTATTGTGCGACACCTGGTTTTTTGAATTCAATTCATCGGAAATAAAACAAACTAACGTACTGCACTATTAACACGTTTATTAGGCCTGGATTTTAGTATTGACATGGCCTATGCTTGCTTTCAAACCTAATTTTCAGTTTCAATAAGTAGTCAACACACGGATTCAAACTACATTAATAGCCCCAACTAAACCAAACTAAATGGCTAAGACACATGGCATGCATCTAATTCGTTTAATAGTTCTCAGCTAAAAAACAATAGTCCAATGGTTCGCATCAGTCCAGTTACACATTCAGCAAACATTTATATGATATTAGTGCGTGAAGTATCTTAATGTACAAATCAGTAGAAAAGCTAAATCAAACTTAAGCTTCAAATCTTCATGCTTCATATTTTCAGCTTACAAATTGGCAAGGTTACAGCCGTGTACCTGGAATTTGAATTGAAATAGGGAAAGGAATGCTCTCTAAAATCTCAAAGAAAAACTGAATGTTTCAGCTTTCAAAACACTGTCTAAGATTGCCTGAAAGCTCCTTCAGTTCTCCAAATCTATCCAGACTGAAAACTAAAGAAAAAAAAACTCTAAAAAAGCTCCCTAAAGACTGCCTGAAGAACTGATTTCCTTTAGTATTTTCAGAAAGTGTTTTCTAGCTCTGAAAAATGGATCCTCTTTTCAATGTTCTCTCTTGTACTCTTATTTTGGACTCTATTTTCAGAATCTATTCTTTTTTGTTCTTAGTGTAACTCTCTCTATTTTCAGAATGTCTAAGCTCTTACTCTAAAAAAATGTCCTTTCTCTTCAAGTCTTAAAGTTCCTTCCTGCGTGTTCTCTCTGACCCCTTCTGTATGTGTGTCCCTTCTATTTAAAGATCAAGCCTAACTCCCCTCTTTTTTCAAACCTTTTTCTTTACAGCTTGTATCTTCCCTTCCCACATGTACCCCTTTAGCCTTTTATCATCCTGCTCCCATGTTCTCTACTTTCCAACTTGTATATTCCTTTATTATGTGTACCCCTTTAACTTTTTATCATTACTCCCATACCATTATGTTGTGTTCCCCACTAATTTTTAAACAAATGCATTATTTTAATGGTACATTAGTACTTAGTAGACAGAACACTCAAACTACCCATTTCTTCATGTTTTCAATTCCAATTTACCCCTGAAATTACTGTGATTTACTGTCCTAGTCCATTTTCCTGTACCTCATCAGCTATAACCAATTTCCTTAATCAAAATCAAACAGCAACTCAAACTACACAGATTAGATCAAATAGCGAACTGATATTAAACTGCTAAGATGCACATGTATATGGGAATAACTGACTACATTCACAATTCTAAACCAAACCTAGACAAAAATGAATGAAACATTGTAATATCACGAATTCATATGCAACAAACTAATTGGCCAAGGAGAGCAAAGAATCAAACATAACATAATAAGACAATTTGAACCAACAGTAATATCAAACGATCACAGTTTTATACAATCACTCACTGAACTTGCCTAACTCGAAATACTCAATAATGTAAAGAAGAAACTAATCCAGGGTTAAACCAAACAGACAGGGGTTCGAGCGATTTCAATTAAATCCAATTAACTATAAAATCCAATTAATACAGTGATGAAAATTTGAACAAGAAAAAGGTCCGAAAGAGGGGGGGGGTAGAAGTAATTGACAAACATAGAAATGAAACCTAATTAGGCAAACAACAAACAACAATCAAAAGAGAAAAAGGAAAAGAGGAGAAATACCTCAAAATCAGAAACCAAATGAGCTCCGTTCTCATTGACCTTCGTAATTCCGACTTGACTTCTGAGGCCAAAAATGGACCTTAATCGAGTGTTCTCGACTGAGAACACTCGACTAAGGTCGATTAACAACCTCAAAACTCTCCTAATTTTGGATAGGTTCCAGTCTTGGTCTTTTTAGGGTTTGTTAGTCGATTTAAGATTCGACTAGTTCTAATGGGATTCGAACAAAAGTAGGGGTGATTTGGGAACAAGGGAGGTCAGGTGGCTTAGTGGTGTAAGTTTGGGGTTAATTGGAGAAGGTGAGGTTTTTTGGACGATCTTCGATTGAAGATTCGAAGAGTTCCATTGAGATTCTAAGTAAACGGAACATGGCTTCGTGGAGAGGGTGCCTAGAAGGTTCAGAGGTGTTATTTGGGTGGTCGGCAGCATTGTTGCCACAGGGTTTCAGGTGAAGGGGCATGAGGGCGGCTAGGGTTTCAGGGGGTCGTTTTAGTCTCTGACTTGGAGACGAAGGAGTGAAAAATGAGGCGGGTGAAAGGGGTTTGGGGGTTTTTGGTATATTGAAAATTAATTGATTAATCCGGGATTTTGGATGATGGGAACCAACGGTCCAGATTAAGTCGCTTAAACCAAACGGGGTCGTTTAGGCTTAGCTGGGGCGGGTATGGTTCGGGGTAAGCAGGTCAGGCTAGAAACAGGTTATGGGAAGGGGTGATCTGGACTGTTGGATCAAGTCATATCAACGGCCCAGATTGGGCGCCAGAGAACGATGTCGTTTTGGCCGTCTCTGAGACTAGCCGGTTTGGGCCTGGGTTGGGGTGTGACATTGGGCCTGAACCTTTCTTTTAAAACTAGCCCAGTCCGATTTTTTAACTCTTCTTCTCTTGTTTCTTCTTTTTCTTTTATTTTCTTTTTGATTCCTAATTACCATAATTCTAAAATAAATTGTGAAGCCAAAATTAACTTAAAAAATACTAATTAACCCTTAATAATAATTATTACACAAAATTAAATACAAAGATAATCACACAATTTGACATTAAACGCTAAAAATGCGAAGTAAGTTATTTTTTTTTTTCGATTTTCATTTTCGTGAAACAAATTACTGTTTAGTTAATCATAAATTGTAAATGAAAATGCAACCCATATATTTTTTTGTATTTTTCATTAATTAAAATAGAATAAACATTCATAGACAAAAATCCAAAAAAATGCCACGCAAATTCTCCAAATTGCACACAAAGGAAAATTATTTTATTTTGAATTTTTGGGAGTAGTTCTCATAGGGCAAAAATCACGTGCTCACAACCCCCTACAAATATTTGGACTTGTTAAGCATCAGTCGGGACATCTAAGATGGAAATTTGGCCACAGGATTATGTACCTTCTACATTTTGTACCGATGTTATGGGAATCCCCGTGGCTTCGAGATGCCATATACCGGTCTTACTCACGCGGGAAACCAAGACAAGTGGGAAGCTCGGAGAGGATTAGATTTTATAATGGCGTTCCTGGGTACTTTGATTTGCCCCAAAAAATATGGGAACATAGAGTTAGGACTCGTGGGGATAGCTGAATTTATGATGAAAAAGGTAAATGTGACCACAGTGCCGATGATTTTGGTAGAAATTTACCTAGATCTGACCCTTTATCGAGAAGGGGGAAAGTTCTTTGAAGGGTGCAATATGCTGGTACAATTATGGATAGAGGAACACATTTGCCACCGTCCCGATACTTGAATTGTGGTATGACTGGCCTCGAGTGCATTGAAAACATGAAAAACGGGTAGAGGGTTATGAGTTCCCGAATGGTACGGAAGCATGGCATGCTCATTTGAGATTTTTGACTGCAAATAAGATCGAATGGACATTCGGGTGGCTCTCGGTCAGTGAAGTAATTTATATGTCGGCTGAGGTATGTTTTCTGCTGTTGATGGGTCTCCGGAGTATCCAGACTTATGCTCCACACTGAGTTCTACATCAGTTAGGTCGATACCAGACTATCCCACACGATGAGGATTTGAGTCGGCAGGTTATTGAGTTGGAACCAAAAGCCACTTTTCCAGAAGAAAAAGTGCGTCGGATTTGGCATCAGTGCAGATTCTTAGAGCCTGGAACTCAAGTACGAGATCTATCCAGAGGCGAGGTGGAGCCTAGTTACACTGCTTGGTATGGTAAAAGATCTCGAGTTCATCATGAACCCAAAAGGCCCGCAAAGAAACCCCATGTCCAACAATTTACCGACGGAGCACAGGTGCAATGGGACTAGTTGACCAAAGAAAATGAGTACCGAGCCACCATAAGTAGGCTGGAAAAGAAAGTCATGGACCTTCAGTTTGAGAATGGGTTGCAAGCTGCAGTAGATGAAGGCAAGAAGAAGAAGTTAACTCAGGGAAATGAAGACCTCAAAGCTCAAATACGGAAGATGAAAATAGCTGCTTGAAACCCGGAAAGAAACCGAGTGAATGAAAGGCTTATAAGCAGTCTCAAAAAGAAAGCCCTTGAGTATCAAGATGACCTAGAAAAGTATGAGGCTAGTCTGGGCTCAACTGGCGGAAAAAGCAAAAGGGCGGGCACAGTTTGTGCGGAAAATGCGAAAGTCTTCAGGCAATCACCAGCCTGGAGAGAAAAATGACTGCCCTCAAGAATGAGGCAGCCAAGCAGGCCAAGGACTTTAAAGCTGATAGGGAACACTGTTATGATTTGATGGCTCTGATGGAGGAAGAAATGCAATAGTTGCAAAATCAACACTTTCACGACACTCAGGTGTTAGAAGACTGGAATCAACAGGTCAGGCGTCTGCTTCAAGAAAAGGGTAGAATCCGAGAGAGGATCAGAACCATTGCCGACTACATTGTTGTGAAATGCCAAGCATGTGAGGATATTACTCGCACCACTTTCTTCGATGCAGTGATGATGTTTGTCCGACAGATAATGAGTGATTTGGATAGGCTTCAAAGGGATCTTGCACATAGGCCCGTAGCGAGACCGAATGATGTCCCGTAGGCCCCAGGAGCATTTGAGGCATTAATGTATTCATGATTTTCATTGGAGTATGTTAGTCTGTTTGCGAGTCTGTATTTTCTTTTATTGGACGTTAGTTGGTTTCAAGTCTGTTGTTTTCACCTTTCTATCAGAGTCCGTTGGTCTTGTTTTGAGTCAGAGTCTGTTAATCTCCCTTTTCGAGTCTGTTAATTTTATAATTTGGTAGAATGAGTGGTTGTAATCAAAATTGTTTTATTTTATGGAAAAATTTTGAAATCCCAAAAATGTTTTGTTATTTATTTTATGCACTTATCTTCAAGAACTACGCTCGGTCTGATTTATGCGGGGTCATGATACGTAGGCAATCTCCATAGGATTCAACCATAACCAAAAGAAAGAAAAGAAAAAAAAGAGAAAAGAAGAGAAAAAAAGAAGAGAGAGGAAAAATAAGAGATAAGAAGAAAACAAGAGAGAGAGAAAATAAGAAACCGTGAGAAGGGAACAATGGAAAAACAAGAAAGAGACACGAGAGAATAAAAACAAAGAGAGATCAAGCAAGGAAATGCAAGAATGAAAAAGAAAAAAGAGAGAAAAGAGAGGTTGAAAATGGAAATAAAGAAAAGTCGGGATGACGCAAGCAACCGATCAAATGCATAATAGAAAAGGTTAACTGCTTAGGTGCATTCAATCCTCAAATGTGTGGTTGCCTATCTGTTAAAGCCCTAATCGCTAACAAGTTTATTATTGATCAAATCCCAGTTCAGGAAGGAGGTTAGTTTGATTGGCATTCTGGCAACTCACTCCTACAACACCCCGTCCAAAAACTAGCTGAACATGGCCAATCAAGAACTTGAGGCAAGTATTGTCGATCCGTCAAAAAGAGGTGGAAGAATCGGAGGTTAATATGAAAGATGAGTTGTATAAGCTAAAGTAGCAGATGGCTGAAATGTACCAAGCATGGGCAAAGGGGCACCCACCGCCAGTTTACCCCGCCAACCCTACTTTTATCCCGCCATTGGCTCTGCCCCAGGAACCTCACACTATGAACTCATCTCCGGCCGTTCCCCTCTACCAACAATGACACGACACCACTTCCCATACATCCTAAGCTCCACCACCCAAACAAGTCCCGTACCTTACTCCACCAGTCACTCGTGTTTTTGTGGCACCCCCACCCGCTGCATTACACCGATCTTCCATTGAGCCTCTGTTCCAGACTCACGACAACCAGTATTACCCCCCGGAGCCCACTTTCAAGGTTCCAGAACCCTATTCCTACACTCCTCATTTTGACCTCTTTGCGGAAACCGAAAAACCATCTAAAAATCCTGAATAGGAGGAGATGTTCAGGAAAGTTAAAAGCCTGGAATAGTCATTCAGAGATATGAGGGGGTTGGGAGGTCAAGTAAGTGTGGCTTACAAAGATCTATGTCTATTTCCAGATGTGCAATTGTCGGCAGGGTTTAATATGCCCAAGTTTTATTTGTATGATGGGCACGGTGATCCAGTAGCACACTTGAGAGGGTTTTGTAGAAAAAATGAGGGGAGCTAGAGGGAAAGATGAATTGCTAATGGCATATTTCAGTCAAAGTCTGAGTGGTTCAGCGTTGAAATGGTATACCAGGAAAGATCATGGAAGATGGTACACATGGGATGATCTAGCCCAGGCATTTGCTTGTCACTTCCAGTACAATCTCGAGATTATTCAGGATTGTCTGTCTTTGACGAAACCTGAGAAAAAGCACAATGAAAGTTTCAGAGAGTATGGATTTCATTGGAGAGAGCAAGCAGCGAGGGTTGACCCTCCAATGAAAGAAAGTGAAATGGTGGATTATTTTCTGCAGGCCTTAGAGCCTACTTATTACAGACATCTGGTATCAGCTATAGGCAAGTCCTTCAATGAAGTGGTAAAAATGGGCGAAATAGTAGAAGAAGGACTCAAGACAAACAAAATCATGAGTTATTCGGATATTAAGGCAACCACCCAGGCCATTCAAAGTGGAACTAGGGGAGTAATTGGAAAGAAGAAGAAAGAGGATGTCGCAATAGTTGAATAAGGAGCTTGGTTCGGGCTTAGGGGTTCACCTCACCACTATCATCAGCCTTGTCCCTACTACCAAACCTATCCCCATACCCCGTATAATCCACCCCAACACTACTACCCACCACCAGACCCCCATTTTTCTGTCCACCATGCCCAAACATACAGCCAACCTTCGGCCCACGCACAATGGCGTGCGCCAGTCCCACAAAATACATACCCAGCTCCACAAAACAACTATCCACCCCCAAGAGCCTACCGAAACCCTCCTGGATCAGGTTTCCGGCCCAACCAAGCATTTAAGAACGAGAGGTTGCAAAAGAAGAAAATCTTCACTCCATTGGGAGAATCCTATACCAGTTTGTTCCACAAGTTGAGACAATTGGGTATACTAAGTCCGATCGAGCCAAACCTACCAAACCCTCCCCCGAGGAATCTTGATCACTCTGTGAGTTGCGAATATTATTCTGGTGCTCTAGGGAATGACACAGAGAAGTGTTGGCAATTGAAAACAGCTATTCAAGAGCTCATTGATACTAATCAGATTGAGGTCCAAGCTCTGGAGGCGCCCAATATCAACCAGAATCTATTTCCGGTCCATCTTGAGACAAATATGATCGAGATAGTGCATAGGGAAGGGGAGCCTAAGAAGCCTTCATAGACTGTCATGATGATTCGGTCCAGTGAAGTCATGTTGTTTGAAAAACCAATAAGTGAGAAATCAGTGATCAGGTTGAACGGGGCAAACAATGAACCATCTACAGTAATCAAGAAGGGGACCCCAAGTGATGTGTCAGTAAAACAAGAAAGAGCAAAAGTGGTTGTGCCAGGAGTGGTGAACAAGCCTGTTGTCATTATGGGGGGTTCCCGTACAGATCCTATCATCATCAAGCTGGTAACACAATTACCGATAGTCAACAGCAAGGCGGTCCCGTGGAATTATGAACGAGTGACAGTGACTTACAAGGGGAAAAAAGTTAAAGAAGAAGTTTGTGAGACCCGTGGTTTGACTCGATCGGGGAGATGCTTTGCCCCCGAAGAGTTGAGAAAAGCTAAGATCTCCAAATATAACCCGGTGCTAGTGAAGAAAGTTGTGACCAACGAAGAAGCAGAGGAATTCTTGAGAAAGATGAAAGTGTAGGACTATTCCATTGTGGAGCAGTTGAGGAAGATACCGGCTCAGATTTCACTATTGTCATTATTGATCCATTTAGACGAGCATCGTCAGGCTTTGATGAAGATCCTGAGTGAGGCCCACGTTCCTGACAAAATCTCAGTAAACCACTTGGAAAAGATAGCTAACAAGATATTTGAGGTAAACAGAGTCACTTTTTCTGATGATGAGTTGCCCGTGGAAGGTACTGAGCACAATAGAGCCCTTTATCTTATAGTGAAATGCGAAGATTCTGTGGTTACCGGGGTACTGGTCGACAATAGTTCTAGTGCCAACATTTGCTCTTTATCCACTCGGAACAAATTGAAGGTGGATGATGAAAAAGTTCACAAGAACAGTATCTGCATTTGGGGATTCGACAGTGGAGGGAAAGATTCAGTCGGGGACATAGTTTTTGAGCTTACAATAGGGCCAATTGAATTTACCATGGAGTTCCAGGTGCTCAATGTGGCTGTTTCTTACAATGTGCTGTTAGGTCGACCCTAGATTCATGCTGCAAAAGCGGTCCCATCTACTCTGCATCAAATGGTCAAGTTTGAATGGGATAGACAAGAAATTGTTGTGCACGGCGAGGATAATTTGTGTGCCCACAGTGATGCCATTATTCTGTTCATAGAGTTTGAAGACGGCAAGGGGCCATGGGTTTATCAGGTTTTTGACACGGTATCGGTAGAGAAAATTCCAGAAGGGAAGTGTGTTCCAACTCCGAGGGTAGCTGCTTTATCAGTCTTGGTAGCCAGTGAAATGTTGAAAAATGGTTTTGTACTGGGCAAAGGTTTGGGTGCATCTCTGCAAGGTATCGTACAGCCGGTGTCCCTCCCCAAAAACTTGGATACATTTGGTTTGGGGTTCAAGCCCATAGTTGCAAACATAAAAAGAGCCAGAAAGTTGAAACAGAGGGCATGGGTCCTCCCAAAGCCCATCCCACGCCTCTCTAGATCATTTGTCAGGCCTGGCACCAAAAAACACCTAGTAACAACAGTTCCCAGTTCTGTGGTTGGTCCTAATAAAGAATTGATTGAAAGGTTCGAGAAGTTATTCGATGATGTGAACATGGTGGAAGCTAGAGAGGGTTCTAGCAAGGCGGATGTGCAATTTGTTTCGACTAGTGCAAAGATTAACAATTGGAAAGCTACTCTTCTTCCTACTCAGAGGGAGTTTTGGTAGTTTGCTTTGATTTTCTTTCAGTTTATCTGGATTATTCCAGGGTTGTAATTCAGATTCTATGTTTCGTCCGTTTGGATGTATAAACCTTGTTATCTTTAATTTCAATGTAATGCAATTTCCATTTTTCTTCCTTCCTGGTAGTTTTGTTTTTGTTTTTCTTTTCTTCTTTGTACAGTTCTTTTTATGCTGGTTTCAATGGCATGACATGCACGAGGAATCTACGGCCCAGTCTTAAAAGCCAATCTAATTCTAAAATAGTAATTCAAGAAATAGATTGTGATGATGAGTCGGAATATGATGAGGATGAGGCCTTTGAAGAGATTAGTAAAGAATTAAGCCAGTTTGAAGAAAAACCCAAGCCTAACCTGAGTGATACAGAAGCAATCAATTTAGGGGACCCAGGTAATATTAGAGAAACTAAGATAAGTGTCCATCTTGAACCTCAACTCAGGGAGGAGGTAATTAAAGCATTGTTTGAGTACAAAGATATTTTTGCATGGTCATATGACGACATGCCGGGTCTAAGCACTGATTTTGTGGTTCACAAATTGCCCACTGACCCATCATTCCCTCCTATCAAGCAGAAGTTGAGGAAATTTAAAACTGATATGAGTGTAAAGATTAAAGAAGAGGTAACAAAGCAATTTGAGGCAAAGGTCATTCGGGTCACTCGGTATCCTACTTGGTTAGCCAACGTAGTACCTGTGCCAAAGAAGGATGGCAAGAGCAGGGTGTGTGTTGATTATCGTGATCTCAATAAGGCGAGTCCCAAGGACAACTTCCCACTGCCAAATATCCATATTCTTATTGACAATTGTGCCAAACATGAGCTTGGGTCATTTGTGGACTATTATGCAGGCTATCATCAGATCTTAATGGATAAGGAAGATGCATAGAAGACGACATTCATCACACCATGGGGAACATACTGCTACAAGGTCATGCCTTTCGGTTTGAAAAATGCTGGGGCAACTTACATGAGGGCAATGACAACCATATTCCACGACATGATACATAAAGAGACCAAGGTTTATGTGGATGATGTAATCATAAAGTCTAGAAAGCAGTCTGATCATGTCAGAGATTTGAGAAAATTCTTCCAAAGGCTTCGCAGGTACAATCATAGGCTCAATCCTGCAAAATACGCAATTGGTGTGTCATCTGGAAAATTGTTGGGAATAATAGTCAGCCGTTGAGGTATTGAATTAGACCTGTCAAAGATCAAAGCTATCCAAGAACTGCCACCCCCACGGAACAAAACTGAGGTGATGAGTTTATTAGGGAGGTTGAATTACATCAGCAGGTTTATTGCTTAGCTTACGACAACTTGTAAGCCTATATTCAAACTATTGAAGAAGGATGATGCGGTCAAATGGACAGATGAGTGTCAAGAAGCATTTGATAAGATAGAGGGGTACCTGTCAAACCCACCCGTGTTGGCGCCACCAGAACCGGGGAGACCTTTGATTCTGTATTTGACAATCCTGGACAATTAATTTGTTTGTGTGTTGGGTCAGCATGACATCACCGGTAGGAAGGAGCATGCCATTTATTATATCAGCAAAAAGTTCACATCTTATGAGGTTAATTACACTCATCTTGAGAGGACATGTTGTGCCCTTACATGGGTAGCACAGAAATTGAAGCACTATTTGTCATCCTATACTACTTACCTCATCTCTCGTTTGGATCCATTAAAGTATATCTTTCAGAAGCCTATGCCTATAAGGAGTATCGCAAAGTGACAGATCTTGCTTACAGAATTTGACATCATCTATGTGACTAGGACTGCGATGAAAGCTCAGGCATTGGCCAATCATTTGGCTGAGAACCCAGTAGATGAATAATACGAGCCTTTGAAGACTTACTTACCTGATGAAGAGGTAATGCATATTGATGAGTTGGAACCAGTTGGAGAGACAGGTTGGAAACTTTTCTTTGATGGAGCTGCTAACATGAAAGACATCGGGATAAGGGCTGTACTTATTTCTGAAACAGGGCATCACTACCTTGTTACGGCTCAACTTCGTTTCTACTGTACTAACAACATGGCTGAGTACGAGGCGTGCATTTTGGGTTTGAGGTTGGCTGTAGACATAGGTGTCGAGGAAGTCTTGGTCTTGGGAGACTCAGACCTTCTGGTACACCAGATTCAAGGAGAATGGGAAATATGGGATTTAAAACTCATACCGTATCGGCAATGTTTGCATGATCTTTGTCAGTTGTTTCGATTAGTAGAGTTCAGGAATATTCCAAGGATCCATAACGAAGTTGCTGATGCTTTGGCTACCTTGGCGTTAATATTACATCATCCAGATAAGGCTTATGTTGATCCATTGCATATTCAGGTCCATGATCAACATGCTTACTGTAATGTGGTAGAAGAAGAGCTTGACGGTGAGCCTTGGTTTCATGATATCAAGGAATATATCTGGATGGGGGTGTATCCGGTACAAGCCACAGGTGATCGAAAGAGAACAATTCGGCGGTTGGCGAGCGGATTTTTCTTCAGCGGAGGGGTTTTGTACAAAAGGACTCCGGATCTTGGATTGTTGAGATGCATAGATGCTATACAGGCCACAACTATCATGACCGAGGTACATTTTGGAGTCTGTGGACAACACATGTGTGGGTATGTGCTGGCAAAGAAGATTCTTCGAGCAGGTTATTATTGGCTCACTATGGAGCGAGATTGTATAAGTTTCGTGCACAAATGTCATTAGTGCCAAGTGCATGGAGATTTGATCCATTCTCAACCATCGGAATTGCACACAATGTCTGCACCATGGCCTTTTGTCACGTGGGGCATGGATGTCATTGGGTCAATTGAGCCGGCAACATCAAATGGGCACATGTTCATTCTAGTGGCCATCGACTATTTCACCAAGTGGGTGGAGGCTAAAACGTTCAAGTCTGTAACCAAAAAAGCGGTGGCTGATTTTGTGCACTCAAATATCATTTGTTGGTTTGGGACACCATAAATCTCCCAAGTGGCGACTCTGAATCTTTTAATACAAAATGATCCCGTTTCTATTAACACTTTAAGTTGGAAAAAACTCCCTTACATACCTCCCTTTCTGGGGGTGTAGGTAAAAAGGAGGTGTGACAGCTCTGGCGACTCTGCTGGGGATTTCTGTTTAAAATCGGGGTGTGCCATCAATTGAATTTTCCATCGCCCTCGCAAACTTTGTTATTAATTTGAACTCTCGTAGTTGCTTTAGGCGCGTTCTTTAAATTGATTTTCTTTAATTACTAACCTCGGGTGCACATTTCATGTGACCCAAATTTAATTCTTAACAACGTTAAATAAAATGTGTCGTGGACTATGGGTGCATTTCATATGGCGTGGTTCAACGCCTATTTTAAATAACGTTGAATCTTCCTAAAATTATTAAAAGTGGTTTAATAAGTTAAAATATACCATAGGTTAAAACATGTATTAAAATCAGATAATAAGCCAATTATTATAGTTTAAGAGACCGTGTTAGAACCACGGAACCCAAGAATGCCCAACACCTTCTCCCGAGTTAACGAAATTCCTTACTTAGAATTTCTAGTTCGCAGACTTCAAAAGGAAAGTCGAATTTCCTCGATTTGGGATTCAAAAAAAAAAACTGGTGACTTGGGACACCAAATAAATTATCCCAAGTGGCGACTCTGCAATAAATAAATAATCTCATTTCGAATAATGTCACTTTAATTGGAAAAACTCCCTTATGTCCCCTCGGGGTTTAAAAATAAGGTGTGATAGCTCCTTATCGATATAACCTAACGAGAGGGCTAATGGTGAATTCGAGCCCTTCCTTATCGGCAAAGTACCTTATCATCAGAACTATCTTCCAAAGGGATGGGTGAGCTTGCGCCAGGGTAACCTGATATCTCCTAAAGAACTCAAGCATGACCCTGTCAGGGGGACCCAACATAAAAGGATGCATATACATGCTCAAAAACCCCTCGATAAGGGTCATGATATTCTCCTCCGGGGAAGGTACCTATAGTACCACTCCTTCTCCCCATCCGCAATATTTTCTAATCAT
This sequence comes from Nicotiana sylvestris, assembly GCF_000393655.2. NCBI lineage: Eukaryota > Viridiplantae > Streptophyta > Magnoliopsida > Solanales > Solanaceae > Nicotiana > Nicotiana sylvestris. The sequence goes on along the minus strand of NC_091060.1, from coordinate 37,886,503 downwards.
CTCGAGGTGTTCCTCCCTTATTGAGGAGATGAACCTCGATACATGCTCTTGATGCCCTTGAACATTGGGAGGTCTCTCCAACGTAAAGTCTTTCCTCGAGACAAAGCACCTCGAGGCTCGATCACCGGGTACCGACAGTGTACCACCAACGGAACACAGAACAAAGGCAGAACTCCCCTCTCCTTCATGGGTGGATGTCGATGTAGCATCCATGGCTACGGTAAAATAGGAAGAGGAGGATGAAGGTTTGGGCAAAGGCTTTGAGTTGAAACGACGAGAGAACTATCACAAAGAACAAAGTTCTATGGAAGAAATAGTTACTCGGAATAGCAGAATCTCCATTTGAGAAGTAAGTAAGTGAATATATAAAGGCAGGCAACGATTGCTCGCCTACCCAGAAAACCAATTAATTTTGGCCATGACAGCGTCACCTTTTTTGTGAAATGTACTGGCAGGACCACCTCGGTGGTCCCACTATCAAGTCACATAAATGTTGCTATCGCACGAAGTTTGGGAGGTATCGGGACCTTGAGGTTTTCCTGCTATCATAAGCATCGACCCCAAAGGAGCTATCGACCTAATTTCGAGATGGAACCCGATCTCAGGAGCCCTGATTACTCCAAGTATGAGCTCCAAAGAGCCAACATCAAAATTCGAAGGCTAACTCTGCAAGCACGATGGAATATAAAGAATGGAAAAACTTGAAGCAAAAAGATTCTCATGCATTTTTACATCGGGCGTCTTTACAAGACTTGTTCCCCGGGAGTACATGCACAAAAAGAAAGAAGAAAAGCAAAGACGATGCATGCCTACTCTTTATCGCCACTACCCTCCGAGCCATCTTCGCGGCCTTCATCCAAGGCGACTAAGAGCTCCCAGTTTTCCTCTAATTCTTAGGCCTTCTCGATCTCAGTTGAGAGATAGGCACCTTTGGCACTAGCTTCCTCTGAGACTTGCCTCCTAGCCTTTGCACTAGCGTGAGTGACAACCCGAATCAGTTTTTTCTCGGCCTTCTCTGATATACTTCGGGCTATTTAATTCACAGTAGCGGTGTCCTTCAGATAAGTGGCAACATTTGCTACGACCTCGAATTTGGCTGCAGACAGCGTGCAATCTATTTTTGAGCATTTTTTAGAAGACCCTGGGTCGATGTCAATTCCGCGATCACTACCTAATTTTTCTTCCTCAGCTCAAGGATCTCCCCATTCTTGTGACCGGTCTATAAAAGAAAGGATAAGTCAACAAACATTGAATTATGGGATCAATGATCGGATTTATGAATAACAAGCTACCTGCTCAATGAGGCCGGCCCTTTCCCTAAACACTCCCTCCAAGCTTGCCCGAAGTTCGCTTAGCTCCTTCTCCTTTCGGGCAGAGGAGGCTTCCGACTTCTGTAAGCCCGAGGCGAGTTTCTCGAGCTCCTTTCCACGGCACGAAAGCTCCTCTCGGAGCCTAGAGAGGGCATGATCATATATCTCCTTGGACTACGGCGAAATAGAGGAGTCAGAAAAATGAAGAAAAATACTTGAGACAAATAAAAAGTATGCATGAACAAGCCATCACCTGTCGCCGGAACTTCTCCGCTGCCTCAATGGCGCTAGGAGCATCGAGATCGATGCCCTCACTGGCATCGTCAACGTCATCAAGGAAGTTGCCAAAAGCACCTCCTCCCTTGAGAGGACCCCCCACGTAGGCAACATTCGGATCCTGAGCGTCCCTTAACTCCCTGAACGTGAACTGAGGACCCAAATTGAGGCCATCCAGGACTTCGATGTCACCAAGGGGAAAATCCTACCCCCGAAAAGCTCCGGGCCCAGACCCTTTGAAACCTTCAGCAACGGTCTCCTCGGCGGGGGCTGTCAACTAGATGGAGGCTCAGGGGCCGCGCTTGCGCCCTCTTTGAGGCCATCTGAGGCATGGGCTCGAGCCGATTCAGCTGACCCCAACTCAGTACCCTTCGGCACAGACATTTGGGGAGCTTCTGTGCCAGAATTTCTCCTTTGTACCAAAGGGGCATCATCGCCATCATCATCCTCGTCATCGGAGCCCACTCCAGAAGCCGAACTTGAGACCTCGGCTTCGGCTCGAGATCTATTGGGCTTAGCTTTCTTCACCACCAGGGACTCAGCGAACGAGCTTTTCTTCCTCTTCTTGCCTTTGTCAAGCTTCAAAGCCTTCTCCTCACCATAAGGAGGAGGTATCATTTGCACTCCATTGCCAAGGCCTACGCAAGCATAGTGATCGAAATGTGTCAGCATAAAGGATATGGGAAAAGTATGCAAAAAAATAGTGAAAGCAGCAAGAAGGATTTTACCATAGTTCTTGGCCACCCATAGTGTTTTGGCCAGGTTGGGCCAAGACCAGATGAATACGAAAATGAGGTATCCAATCACTTGATCCATCCCTGCAGATCCTGAACCACTTTGGGGTACCAAGTGGTAGCTGCAAAAACCAAGGGGGGATCATTTTTCGAAAGAGAGGTAAGAAGATCACAGAGCATGCTCGAAGGAAAAGTACTTATGTTATGTATTCCAAATCTACGGGAATGACATCCTCCCAGTCAGGATAATGCCCGAGGTCCTCACTTGGATGAACCTGCTCATCCACCTCGATCCTTGTCCTCATAAGTGCTCGAGAAAAATGATTTTTTTGATCGATGGTGAAGCTTAATCAAACCTCGATAAAATTGAGGGCTATACAATCTAATCAAATGGTCGAGGGAAAAGGTCTCGCCCTCAAACCCATTAGAGAAGTGGCGGATCATGTAGACTATCCTCCAGAAAGATGGATAGATTTGACCAAGCGTCACTTGGTACTTGTTGCAAAAATCGAGAATAACCGGGTCTATCTCCGGGGAAGAAGGGTTGGAAGAGTTGACCGGACCCAGAGTGAACGGTAAGTATATATATAAAGGAAACCAACTTTGTTATCCGTTATACTTTCGTTAGAGCGGGGGATCTCAACCAGCACTGCCTTCCCCCAGCGGCAATCTTTCTTCACTTTCTTTACATCAGTCACTACACTGATTTACCGGGACACGTGTTTGCATTGGCCCGGTGCAGATGAAGGTTTGTCGACGGTAAAATCCTTCGTCATGTCGAACCCAATAAAAGCGCACTGCTCGATGGTAGGTATCACTTTGGGTTTTCCTCTGGATATTCGGGATAAAGAGGCAACCTCGTCTTTCCAAGGAACTATCTTGGAAATTCTAGCCATGGTGATGGTAAAGAATTCCTGAGAAAGTAGGCAAATGGTCAAGAACAGAAAAAAAATATGAAGGGAGTTTGATTTAGCCTTGAAAATTTGAAGATGTTGAGAAAGTATGAATTATCAAATGATTGATGCATTTATAGGAGCCGTATGGGCAGCTGAAAGGACGAGCCAATAGCGGTTCGTGGGCTTCTCTATAGTTGTGTTTGATGGCGACCCTTGCGTGGCTTTTTGAAGTATGGCATTTAATTATCTGATAGGCTGACATCATAGTGATGATGCTTATGGAGTAGGAGCTCAAAATCATTTCCTATCACTTTGTTCTAGAAAACGCATGGACTATTTGTATACGGTGGAAATCAACAGCTTGATTTCACGGGCATCAAGGCATCTGAGGGCTTCCAGTGATCGACTTTGACACAGATCGACTTCGAGACAGTTCGACTTCAAGACAGTATAAATAATGACCGGTCCCGAGACATTGGGAATTATCGGTCTCGGCAGATCAAGGTGGAGTTCCCAAGGCACGTGCATGTTAGTTTGTGTGAGTCCACCAAACAGTAGAGTACCTGGTCCTTTACTAGATTCTGCTGAGAATGCTAATAAAACTGTATGTAAATAAGGCAGAGAATTTTTACGTGGAAAAATCCAACACAAGGGGATCAAAAAAATGATGAACTACAATGTAGGATTTCAACTTCACTAACTTGTAAAAACCTATTACAAGCCACTTTGCAATGACTCCATTACAAAGAATTTACTCAACTAACTTGTGGTACTCTTACCACAAGCCACTTTGTGACTTCCTAGTTACAAAGACTTTTACTAACTTGTGATGCTCTCACCACAAGCCACTTTGTCACTCTGCAATTACAACGGATTTTGCTTATGACTAAACCTAGTAACAACATAAAATCAAGGAGTTTACGGATTTACAAGAGGATTCCTAATCAACGCTTCTAGCTAAGCATTTTAGGAGATACAATAAGTACAATCAAAAAGTTACAATTCAACTAGGACAACAACAAGTTAACTTTAGGAACTGGTCTATAGTTGCGTTCAACTTTGTTCTTCAAGCTTGTGAGGATTGATTTCTCTGTTTTTGGCAAGAAGCTTGAATGAGAAACTAAAACATTCAAGTGATGCTTTGTATAAACTCATTGTAGGTACACCTTTATCACATCACTTGAAATGATGTGAGCATTTTAGTTGGTTAGAGAATGAGTGGGCGTTGGAAACAATGCAGTATGGTAGAAATAGTGCAGGCAGTCACTTCGTTTCCAGCTGTGTCCAATTGACTTTGTACTGATATGAGGAAACCACAAGGGTATCAGGTCCTTGTTTGGGTTCCTAGCTCCTGAAGCTGTAGCAGTTCACCTTTAGCTGGAATCCGTTAAGCTTGCAGTAAAGTCCGAGTAGGTCAGGTTCCCTATCTGGTTCTTAACAGTAGGTTTGTTAGATTATCAAAACATAAGGCAAGAACATTTAAAACCTATCAATTTTCCCCTTTTTGATGATGACAAACTTAACAATTATAGAGTGGATTTAGAGTAGTAAGAACCAGATTAAGTAACAGGGGAACACAGGTTCCCCCTGACTCTATGCCCTTTTGTAACACATGTGTTCCCCCTAAGTTGATGGCCATATATTTTTCCCCTTTTGGCATCATTAAAAAACACAAACAGAATAACAACACAAAGAAGTCCAGCTAAGCTAACTCATGCCACATATGTGCACACAAGTATGATAGAGAATAGAAACACAGAAGTAAAGTACTGATACAATAAAAAGGATAGAATTGATATTAGTAAAACTTTAATATGCCTTTGCTTTTAAAAAAAGCGAAAGGCAACATTGGACTTGTTAAAATGGGAGCAGTAGTGTTTCATCCCAACCACAAAAAAAACATTTGCCAAAACAACAAAAGAAAACTTAACAAACATTTCCAGAAACTGGTCACTGAAGGGGTACTTAGGGGGCACTAGGAGTAAAGGGCTTTGAAGCTGCAGCAAGTGTTTGGAGAACGGGGTCTATTCGGGCATTTCCCGACTTTTGCTCATTGAGCAGTTCTGCTTTCAGGTTCTCTACTTGCGCCCTAAGATCAACATTCTCCTTTGTCAAGCGAGCTACTTCATCATTTGACACCGGAACCCCTTGGGTTTGTTGACCTTCCAAGATAGCATTCCTGGCCTTAAGCCGACGAATTTCCTTAGTTGCACTATTTTGAGCATTAATAAGCTGTGAGACGGTTGATGTACTTCCTACCCCCCCTCCCCATTTTTTATATGCACTCACATTCTTCCAAAGTTATCTGTGAGAAAGTCTGCTTCCTAGTCCCCACCTTGCCTGTCCCCAGTGGTACTTCAAGGAATTTGAACACTTGAGTAATCTGGAACCCATAAGGAAGGCCATGATTACCATCTTTGAAGGTGGCAACCTTTTGCATGTGTTCAATCATAATAGCAGGCAGACTCATAGGAGTAAAACTGTCCAGTTGCTCCATCAAGAACATGTCAGACTTAGAAGTCACTAACATCCTCTCAGCTCTAGGCAATAGAACTTTGTTAACCAATTCGAACAGCAGCTGATAGACATGGAGTAGCGCTTTCTTATGGATCTGGTTCCCCTCTGGTTTGTATTGTCTTTTACCACGACATTTCTGATGTTAAATTGATACACATCTTTTACACTGGACACACCAGCTGTAGGAACTTTAAGAATCTCTCCAAGCAACTTGACATCGAACACGATGTCCACTCCATTGACCAAAGCACAAATGTGGTCAGTCTCAACGGGAAAGAGGCTAGAAAAGAATCTTTGTACCTCATCCTCATATACCTTAGGTGCATCAATTTGAAATAGATGCGCCCATCGTTAAAACTCGACCATTTCTAGAATTTGGCGCATACCAGCCAACTCAGAGATTGTTGGGTCAAACGTATGACCCAACAGAACTTTTTGATGCCTCAGGCATTCAAATCCAAGGCTGACTTCACTTCATTATCTTCACAGAACCAGGTTCTTCAAAAGTTTTAGACTTACGTTTGCCGGACTTCTCACCATTGAATTTTCCTTTTCCCTTGGATTTGACTAACACATCCTCATCAGACATCAGGAACTCACTCAACACCTCTTTCATCTTGGACCTAGAGGTTGACCCCTTCTCTATTGAAGCAGGCTTCTTCTTTTTCGAAGACCGTCTAACAAGTGAACTAGGTTCATCTGGGTTTTCCTCTTCCACCTCTACTATAGGAATCACCTCATCACTTATAGGTACACTATCTTTCACCAACTTTATCCTTTTCTTCTTAATACTATTCTTTATCTTTTGAAGGGCAGAATTGTAGGCCACCTTAGCTTGAAGCCTAGTAGTAGGTCGTTTAGTTTCAGATTCAGGGGTGTACACAACCCTCCGCTTAATTATGAATGCTTCAAGAGCCACATTATCTAGGTCCTCCTCATCACTGGATCTCATTTCAGGTGCTTGCAATTCCAAGGGCACAACATCGAATGCTGGAAGAATTGTCCTGGGAATGAGAGCCCTGACCTAGGTCCTCTAGAGAGGGATCAGGTTTCCCATGTGATGACCGAGTAATATCTACTAGTGCACCCTCTTCAGCATTTAAAATGGCCCCTTCGTCCCCCACACCTTGTACCTCATTTTTCTAAGAGATGATCTCATGCAGTACACCATCAGTAGACACCACAAATACGGTTACAACATTTTTCTCTTCTTCAAATGGTACTACTGCCACCATGGAGTGGGTAGCAACGATGGCAGAACTCTTTGTGACCTCAGGGTTTTGACCTTGTTCTCCACTTGGTCTTTGACTGGTGGGAGCCTCAGATGATGGGGAGGACAGAGCAACAGTTTTAAGGGTTTCTAAAATAAGGAGAGAAAGGGAAACTAGGTGACGTGTGATTGTAGCGGTAAGAGTAATAGTAGGTGAGGAAGGCTCAGTGGGAGCGGAAGGCTCCATAGGTTTATCAGTAGTAGTTATGACTAAGGCAGGGAGATCGGAATTTGTCTTAGCCATTGAAATAATGGTTTGACGATGCTTTTAGGAAATTCTAATGTAGGACTTATGGTTAGGGAGAGCAGAAAAAGGGTTTTTAAGAGGAGAGGATAATTTTGAAGAAAGAGGAATAGGCACCGGTTCTGAAATGACAGTTGGGCATAGAGAATTGCAATGTTTTAGAGGGAGATGGAACGATTTGAAATGAAGAGACGTGACAACAGGATTTGAAAAGTTGAATGACATAGCAGTTATGTTTTGTATCCTTTTTAAGACGTGTATTAAAGGATGCACAAAACTACTAACCTTTTGTACAAAAACCAGGTTCTTGACCTTTTATTTGAAAGAATCAATCCTCTTTTACCATTCATGCACTGCATCTACAGCATCTATATTCATCAAGTGTGTTTACCTACAACGGTATTAAAGTGAGTTAGACATGGCCAGAAAACACTTTTAGCCAGTTATTTCTTGAATGTGATTTTCATAGCCAGATAAAGACGAATCGGGTTCTCAATTGGGCTTTAAGAGCCCCAACTCACTCTGTTTCTTTCAAACTATTCCCTACTTAGCGCCTTGGTTAAATTGTCTGCAATTTGATCTTCTGTATTGTAGAACTTCATACATATCAGCCCTTTCTCCATATTGTCCCTCAGAAAGTGATGTTTCACATAAATATGTTTTGTAGTTTTGTGTTGAACTGGATTCTTGGCCATGTTGAGTGCACTGATGTTGTCACATAGAAGGGTCACACTCTCAGTGAGTACCCCAAAGTCCTCCAATTGCTGCTTGATCCATAAAGGTTGAGCACAACAAGATGTTGCGGCCACATATTCAGATTCAGCTGTTGAAAAGCCAATAAATTTTGCTTCCTTGTGCCCCAAGAGATAAGACATGAACCTAAGAAGTGAACCATTCCAGAAGTGTTTTTCCTGTCCACAAAATAACCTACATAATCTGCATCAGCATACCAATCAGATTAAAACTATCACCTGAGGGATAATACAACACCAGGTCCTGTGTTCCTTTGAGATATCTCAGTATTATTTTGGCAGCCTTCAAATGAGATTCCTTGGAATTTGATTGAAACCTTGCACACAGCCCCACACTGAAAACAATATCAGGTCTACTAGCAGTAAGATAGAGGAGAGACCCAATAATGCCTCTATACATGGTTTGATTCATAGGAGATCCAGTTCCATCCATGTCCACTCGAGTGGCAGTAGCAATAGGAGTGTCTATCACCTTTGATGCTTCCATGTCAAACCTCTTCAAGATCTCCCTAATGTATTTTTGCTGACAAATGGATATACCCTTTGGAGACTATTTTACTTGAAGACCCAAGAAGAAGTTCAGTTCCCCCATCATGCTCATTTCAAATTCACTTCCCATGAGTTTTGCAAATTCTTCACACAGAGAATCAGCTGTTACTCTAAAAATGATTTCAACAACATAGACCTGAACAATGAGCAGGTTCCTTCCTCATTTCTTTAAGAAAAGAGTGTTGTCAATTTTCCCACTTTTAAAACCATTTTCAAAGAGGATCTTTGACAACCTTTCATACCAAGATCGAGGAGCCTGCTTCAGTCCGTATAAGTCTTTGTCTAGTTTAAAAATATATTCAGGGTGCTCATAACATTCAAACACTGGAGGTTGCTTCACATAGAATTCTTCCTTAAGAAGTCCATTCAAAAATGCACTCTTGACATCCATTTGGAACAAGGTGAATTCCATATGAGATGCAAAAACGATTAGGATTCTAATAGCATCTATGCGGGCCATTGGAGCAAACGTTTCATCATAGTCAATCCCTTCCTCCTGATTGTAGCTTTGAACCACTAGCATGGCCTTGTTCCTTGTGGTAATTCCATGTTCATTGAGCTTGTTTCTGAATACCCACCTGGTACCTATAATGGTTCGATCTTAGGGACTAGGTACCAGGTGATTGTTTCTCTCAAACTTATGTAGCTCGTCTTGTATGGATGTAATCCAATCTATATCTTTCAAGGCTTCCTTGATGTTCTTGGGTTCTATTTGGGAGACAAAAGTTGAGAAGGCAAATGAATTTCAGGCTCTTGACCTAGTTTGTACTTCGGAATCTAGATAAGTAATAATGTTGTCCATCGGATGAGAACTTTTGTGTCTCCAGTTAGACGTCTAAGGTTCATTCTGAGAGGAAGAGGGTATGGTTGGCTGGTTTTCCTCTGTTCTTCTCTCAGGTGCTAGTGGAGTTCCCTGAACTACATCAACCATTCTTTCTTCAGCTTCAGTGGTTGTAATTGAAGTGCTTGGTTCTATTGAAGATGAGGCAGTATTGTCTTCACTTAGCTTCTTCACTTGACTCATCATATATGTCTTTCCGTTTGTCATGTTAATGACTTCACCAGGGACTACGAAGGGTTCTCCATCTTGATCTTCCTCAGCACTCTTCTCACAAGATGGATAAGACTCATTAAAAATAACATGAACACTTTACTCAACATATTGAGTCCGTTTATTATATATTTTGTAAGCCTTACTTTGAGAGGAGTAGCCCAGAAATATTCCTTCATCACTCTTGGCATCGAATTTACCAAGCCGATCCTTTCCATTGTTGAGAACATATCATTTTCACCCAAAATTTCTTAGGTGAGTCAGCTTGGGTTTCCTTCCATTCAACAATTCATAGGGGATTTTATTCAGAAGAGATCTGATCATACACCTGTTCACCAAGTAGCAGACAGCGTTGACAGCTTCAGCCCAGAAGTTCTTTACAATTCCACTATCGATCAACATTGTTCGTGCCATCTCTTCTAGAGTTCTGTTCTTTTTTTCTACCACTCCATTTTGCTGGGGAGTTCTGGGAGCTAAGAAGTTGTGAGTGATGCCATTTTCATTGCAAAATTCATCAAATTTGACATTGTCAAATCCTGTCCCATGATCTGATCTAATGCATACGACTCTAGACTCCATCTTCACTTGGATTTTCTTCACAAAAGCCACAAACACTTCAACAGTTTCATCTTTGGTTTTGAGAAACAGAGTCCATGTGAATCTTGAGTAGTCATCCACTATCACAAAAATGTATCTTTTTCCTCCTCTGCTTTGTACTCTCATAGGTCCATATAAATCCATATGTAGAAGCTCTAGTGGCTTTGAGGTGCTCACATCTCTTTTAGACTTAAAGGAGGACTTCACATGTTTTCCTCTAGCACAGGTATCACAGACCTTTTGCATCTTGAATTTTGACATAGGCAGACCATGGACTAGGTCCTTCTGAATTAGTTTGTTTAGAAGAGAGAAACTTGTGTGGCCCAATCTTCTATGCAAAGTTCAGCATCATCATCAATAGCTTTCAGACAATTCAGATCACCACTCTGTAAAGACTCAAAATCAGCAACATAGATGTTCTTGTATCTTTTGGCCACAAGTACTACTTCACCAGTCACAAGATCAGTGACTGTACATATTTTGGACAAGAATTCCACCTTTTTTCCTTTATCATAGATTTGGGAGACACTCAAGAGACTATACTTAAGGTCATTGACATAGTACACACTTTCAATAGAATGAGTGAGTGACTTCCCGACTTTTCCAACTCCAAGAATGTACCCCTTTTTTCATTACCAAAGGATACACTCCCTCCTTGAAGGGCTTTTAGTGAAAGAAAGTCCATGGTGTTCCCAGTCATGTGCTTTGAACACCCACTATTCATAAACCATTGTTGATTGTTTCCTTTCAATGTTCCATGCACAAGAGATTAAGAGTTAGTTTTAGGAACCCAAGAAAGTTTGGGTCCCTTGTAGTAGGTAGGAGGATGAATAAGAGTCCTTTTAGTCCATGCGGTAATGTGTGTTTTTTTGTGAGTGGAACCCGGTCCCTCTTTTTTAGTCACTATTTCAGCAAACGCTTTGTTTTTCTGAACCGACTGATTCCTGGCCTAGAGATTTTCTTTGAAGTGCCCAGTTTTCCCACATTGGGGACAAGGCCAGTTATCAGAGATAGTGACGTACTTGCTGTGAGGGTTGTGAGGAGTTTTCTCCCTTTAGAACCCTATTCCCTGCCCGTTTTTATAATCATTTGTATGCATGGCAGTTGTAGTTTCTGTGGACCAGGTCCACTTTAGGGACTTTTCAAGATCATTCTTTACTCTTACCAAATTAGTTTGGAGTTGCTCGTTTTTCTCAATTTCAATACACATCCTAGTTCCCATAGCTTTCACCTCATTTTCAAGCCTAATGTGTTCCTTACTGGCTATCTCCTTTCCCTTTCCAGAATTTTTAGTTTTTAACTTAGTCCATGGTTTCACTATTGTTTCCCTTAGGTCTGTAATTTCTTCCAAAAGGTCATCCTTCTCTTTTCTGAAGATTTCAGTGGTTCTCTTATGGTGAGTAACTACAACAACTAAGTCGTCTCTAGTTTGTTTAGATTCTCCTAATTCTAAGGTCAAGGAATCCATATCCTCCACAAGACTATAAAAAGCATTAATTAATACATTAGCTAAAGACATGAGTTTTTTTTGGAGAATAGGATTTCAGATTTCTCTGAACATCCCTGAAATTTACCTCTTTGTTGCCATCGCCATCATCATCAGCTGATTGAGCCATCGAAGCAAAAGTTGAGTCATATTCAATCTCATTGTCTTCAATTGCCAGCATGGAACTATCACCAGTATCATGTTCATCTTCAGACTCACTAGAGGAATCCCCTCAGGATGCAAGGGCCTGTCTCATTATATTGTCAGCGAATCTTTTTCTCTTGAAGTCCTTGAAAGGAACCGGGTTCATCTTAGCTATCTTCTCATGGTAGTTCTTAGAGAAATATTGCTTTATGAGCTGACAACAATGATTCAAGTGTATAGGCTTTCCACACTTGTAACAAAGATCATAATTCTTCGGTCTGTTAGCGCTGTCCCTTTTTAGCATTTCTCCATTTCTTCTGACCATCTTTTGAAATCTTTTGGTTAAGTAAGTCATGTCACTGTCTTCCTCACTTGAATCATTGTTGTCAGCTTTAAGTACCAGGTTTTTTTCCTTCTTTGGTTCTCTTCTTTTGTTGTCTATCTTCCTCTTCAACTCGTAGGTCTTCAGATTTTCGATCAGCTCTTCTATGATCATCTCTTGTAAGTCCTTTGATTTAGTAATAGCATTTACTTTGCTTTCCCATGAGCTAGGCAGAATGCTGAGGATTTTACTCACTAGCTTGTTTCTAGGAATAGTTTCACCAAGTGAGTGTAACTCATTTATGATGGAAACGAATCTTGCGTGCATATTTTGAATGGATTCATCGTCCCTCATTTTGAAGAGTTCATACTCGGTACTGAGCATATCAATCTTAGACTATTTTACTTGTATGGTTCCCTCATGAACTGCATGCAAAGCTTCCCATATCTCCTTGGCAGTGTCACAGGTAGAGATTCTATTGTACTCTTCAGGTCCTATTCCACATACTAGAATTTTTTTGGCACGAAAATTCTTCTCCACAACTTTCTTGTCTGCTTTAGTGTACTCTTTACTTATTTTTGCCATTGAAAATGGAAGTTCTTTCAGTACCTTGGTTGGAACATAAGGACCATCGCATATGATATTCCAAAACTCAGAATCCTCAGCCATGATAAAATCATGCATTCTTGTTTTCCACCATCCATAGTATTGTCCATTGAACCGAGGTGGTCGGTATGTAGATTGACCTTCTTCAAAATTTGGTGGAGCAGCTATGAGAATCCTTCCTAGGTGTTAGCCTAATAGGAGGAACCTGCTCTGATATCAATTGTTAGTTTGTGTGTGTATTACCAAATAGTATAGTACCTGGTCCTCTACGAGATTCTGACGAGAATGCTAATAAAAACTGTATGTAAATAAGGTAGATGATTTTTACGTGGAAGAATCCCACACAAGGGGTTCAAAAAAAACACGACCTATACCTGTAAACTTTCAACTTCAGTAACTTGTAGAAACCTATTACAAGCCACTTTGTAATGACTCCATTACAAATAATTTACTCAATTAACTTGTGGTACTCTTACTGCAAGACACTTTGTGACTTCCTAGTTATAAAGACTTTTACTAACTTGTGATGCTCTCACCACAAGCCACTTTGTCACTCTACAGTTACAAAGAATTTTGCTTATGACTAAACCTAGACACAACATAAACTCAAGGAGTTTACGGATTTATAAGAGGATTCCTAATCAACGCTTCTAGCTAAGCAATTTAGGAGATACAATAAGTACAATCACAAAGTTACAACTCAACTAGGACAACACCAAGTTAACTTTAGGAACTCGTTCGTAGTTGCATTCAACTTTGTTCTTCAAGCTTGTGAGGATTGATTTCTCTATTTTTGGCAAGAAGCTTGAATAAGAAACTGAAAAATTCAAGTGATGTTTTGTATAAACTCATTATAGGTATACCTTGATCACATCACTTGAAATGATGTGATCACTTTAGTTGGTCAGAGAATGAGTGGGCGCTGGAAACAGTGTAGTGTGGAAGAAACAGTGTAGTCAGTCACTTCGTTTCTAGCCGTGTCCAATTGACTTTGTACTGATATGAGGAAACCACAAGGATATCAGGTCCTTGTTTGGGTTCCTAGCTCCTAAAGCTATAGCAGTTCACCTTTAGCTGGAATTCGTTAAGCTTGCAGTATAGTCCGAGTAGGTCAGGTTCCCTATCTGTTTCTTAACAGTAAGTTTGTTAGATCATCAAAACATAAGGCAAGAACATTTAAAACATATCAGTACATATGTCAGGTCAAGTCTAGTGGACTAGCTTAAAAGGTGAATCAGGGCATTTAATGGTTGTACCAGCTCCATATCTTTGTAATTAATGCATTTTGTACTATGTTGGGATTCTCCCTCTTATATAATGGGGATCCTTGTCATTTTGTAAACATTTGCTGCTCCACACTTAATATACTTGAACATTCTCTTTGATTTATTCATAATTGTTAGTCTCCCTCGACCACCATCGATAGCTCCCAGTCGAGCTTCAGACTCGACCCTGAGGCACTCAAATAGCCAAGCTCGAGTCCCCGATTGATAGCGATTCGGTATGATTAACATCTCATTTTTATGCTCTTATCTCGTTTCTATGTCTTTCACATAGCATCAACTGCCTACGAACTAGCATAAAAATATATCATGTATTTTTAGAAATAGCATCTTCGATAGCTCCCAGCCGAGCTTCAGACTCGACCCTGAGGCCCTCGAATAGACAAGCTTGAGACCCCGATTGACAACGATTCGGTTTGATTAACATCTCCTTTTTATGCTCTTATCTCATTTCTATGTCTTTCGCATAGCATCAAATGCTAACAACTAGCATAAAAATAGATCACGTATTTTTAAAAATAGCATCTTCGATAGCTCCCAGCCGAGCTTCAGAATCGACCCCGAGACCCTCGAATAGGCAAGCTCGAAGCCCCGATTGACAGCGATTTGATTTGATTAACATCTCATTTTTATGCTTTTATCTTGTTTCTATGTCTTTCGTATAACATCAACTGCCTAACAACTAGCATAAAAATAGATCATGTATTTTTAGAACCACTAAATCAAATTTAACTATTATTACCATTTTCACGGTAAACGCTTCCATTCAGCAGTTCATATGGAGTCTTGTTTAGAAGGGACCTGATCATGCACCTGTTCACCAAATAGCAGGCAGTATTAACAGCTTCTGCCCAAAAATTCTTTGCAATCTCACTGTCAATCAACATTGTCATTGCCATGTCTTTAAGAGTTCTATTTTTCCTCTCTACATTCTTGGAGCTGAAAAATTGTGAGAGATACCATTTTCAATACAGAACTCATCAAATTTGGCATTGTCAAACTCTATCCCATGATCAGACTTGAGGCAAGCTACATTATTACCTATCTTCACATGAATCATTTTGACAAAGGCAACAAACACTTCAAAAGTTTCATCCTTGGTTATGAGAAATACAGTCCAGATGAATCTGGAGTAATCATTAACTATAACGAATATGTATTTCTTTCCTCCCCTGCTTGCCACCGTCATAGGTCCACATAGATCCATGTGAAGAAGATCAAGTGGCCTGAGGTACTGACTTCCTTTTTTCGCTTGAATGAGGATCTGACTTGCTTGCCTTTTACATATGCATCACACACTTTGTAATCCTTGAAGCTTGACTTGGACAGACCACGAACCAGGTTCTTCTTGACAAATTTGTTCAGCAATGTAAAGCTTGCATTTCCCAGTCTCTATGCCATAATTCAGCATCATCATCAACAACACTTAGACAACTCAAATCACCATTCTGCAGGGAATCAAGACCAGCAACATGGATATTTTTGTATCTTTTTGCTACTAGCACCACCTCACCAGTCACTAGGTTTGTGACTGTACATATTTTTGACACAAATTCCATCTTGTTTCCCTTGTCACAAATCTGGGAAACACTTAGCAAGCTGTACTTCAACCCGTTCACATAGTACACATTTTCGATTGAGTGTAAGAGAGATACCCAATCCTTCCACATCCCAGAATGTATCCTTTATTGCCATTTTCAAAGGATACACTCCCTCCTTTCAGGGCCTTAAGTTAAAGAAAATCATTTGTACTTCCACTCAAATGCTTTGAGCAGCCGCTATCAATGTACCATTGTAGGCTGCTCTTTTCACTATTCCCTGCACAAGAAAATCAAGAGTTAGACTTAGGAACCCAATAGAGTTTGGGTCCCTTGTAATGAAAAAAGGGGTAACTGAGGGATCTTCTAGTCTAAGCAAGCATCATGAGTTTTTATATGAAGGACCAGGTTCTCTACCAATAGTTACTTTTTTAGCAAAAACTTTATTTTTGTGTTCTGACTGAAATCTGGACTTACAGTTTTCTTTAAAGTGCCCAGTATTGCCATAATGAGTGCAAAGCCAATTATCAGGTACATTAACGTACTTGCTAAGAGGGTTGTAGGGAGTCTTTTCCCTTTAGAACCCAATTCCCTGCCTATTTTCCCCATTGTTAGTTTACATGGCAGTGATAGCATCAGAGGAACATGTCCACTTAAGTGATTTTTCAATATCACTCTTCATTATTCCTAGTTCTTTCTGAAATTGTTTGTTTTTCTCAAGCTCGGCACACTGATTTTAACTCACTTTAAAGCTTAAAGTGTGCCTCACTTGCAACTTCCTTTCCCTTTTGAGAATTGTCGGGCCTACTTTCCATTTTATGTTTCTAATTTGTTTCCTTTAGGTCCAATACCACCACTAATAGGTCATCTCTCTCATGCTCAATGTTAGCAACTCTCTTAGTTAAGACTTCTTTTTTCTTTTCTCACACACTGAATGGTCTCTTTTAGATCTACCACAACGGACATTAGATCATCTCTCTCATGTTCTTATTTGCAATTTTTTCATCTAAGGCATCCTCCTCTTTCTTTAGGTTCTCAATTGTTTCCTTTAAATCAACCATATTGACTACTAGGCCATCTCTACACTGTTCTACTTCTCCTAATTCCACAGTTAAAACATCTTTATCATTTATAAAACTGTGATAAGCATCAATTAACACATTTGCCAGAGACATGAGTTTTCTAGGAGAATAAGATTTCGAATTTCTCTGAACATCCAGAAAATTTACCTCATCATCAGACTGAACCATCAAAGCAAAGATTGAGTCATACTCAGTTTTTTCACTTTCTACTGCCATCATTGAACTATCAACGTGACCATTTTCTTCTTTAGATTCGCTGGTGAAGTCTCCCCCTGCAGCAAGAGCTTGCTTTACAACATTATCAACGACATTTTTTCTCTTGAGGCAATTATCAGTAACTGGGTTCCTCTTGGCTGCTTTGTCAAAGTTGTTTTTGTACTGATCTTGCTTTAGGAGAGGGAAATCCTTGATGAAGTGTCATGGTTTGCCACATTTATGACAGAGGTCATAATGTTTTGGCTTGCTAGAACTACCCCTTTTTGGAATGCCTCAACTCCTGCAAACCATATTCTGGAATCTTCTTATCAAGTAAGCCATATCACCATCCTCACCACTTGAATCATTGATGTCTGTCTTGAGGACCAGGTTCTTCTCCCTTTTGGACTCTCTTCTTTCAATATCCTTCTTCTTCTTCATTTCATATGTTTTTAGATTACCGACAGGTTCATCAAAAGTTAGCTCCTGACAAGCTTGTTTCTTGGAATGATTTCCTCAAAAGAGTGAAGCTCGTTGATAATAGAGGTAAAGCGAGTATGAATATCTTAAATGGATTCATCGTCTTCATCTTGTGGAGTTCGTATTCAGTTGTAAGCATGTCAAATCTTTGATTGCTTAACTTTTGTTGCTCCTTCGTGAGCTGTTTGGAGAGCTTCCTAGATTTCCTTAGCTAATTGGCATGTTGATATCCTGTTATATTTATTAGGACCAATGCCACAGACAAGAACTTTCTTTGCACAAAAATTCTTTTCTATGGCCTTTTGGTCAGCGTCGTTGAATTACTTTCTTGTTTTAGGAATAGTTATAGCTCCAGTTGGTCTACCAACAATCTTAGTAGGAATGAAAGTTCCATCACAGATGACATACTAAAGCTCGAAGTTTTTAGCCATGATGAAGTCGTGCATCCTAGTCTTCCACCATTCATAATATTGGCCATTGAACCTTGGTGGTCTGTAGGTAGACTGGCCTTCTTCAAAGTTTGGAGGAGCAGCCATAAGGATCTTTTCTAGGTATTAGCCTGACAGAAAGAACCCGCTCTGATATCAATTGATAGAACTTAAGGTTCCATCAAACTATATAGGGAACCAGGTACTCTATTAGTTCCCATAGAAACCACGCACACTGCAGTAAGTAAATGACAAGAGGAATTTTATGTGGAAAACTCCCTGCTCAACGGGATTAAAAATCACGACCTACCCTTGTAGGATTTCAACTTTACTACTAAGCAACTATAAATTACAACCTATGTAACCTAGGAATTAACCTTTTAATCCCTCACGAACTTTTAACACTCTATTACAGCCAGTTTGTAATAGCTCTATTATAAAGGCTTTACAACTCGACTAACTTTAGCCAAGACACAAACACAAGGGTTTATGATTTACAAAAGGTTTCCTACGCAATGCTTCTAACTAAGCTGATGTTTTATACTTCAATACCACACAAGAGGGGGTGTAATTTGTGTGGTGACCAATTTTTCGCTTAAATTGATTATGGAAGGACTAGGTTTTTCTATGTGTTCCAACTACTACTATTGCGGAATAATAAATGTAGAAAGTAAAGAACACAAGTATTTTTATGTGAAAAACACCCGGCTCAAAAGGTGAAAAAACCACAATCTACTACTCAGTAGGATTTTCCCCAACACTTCACTAAATCACTAAGCCAAAACAGCATTTACAAAACTCTTTGTAAACCTAAGGATTACCTCTAATCCCGTCGTAGCAACCAACCTCTAACTGTTGCGGCAACTTCAAGTTAACTGTAACTTGAATACTCAAAGTACCTATTATAATTGCTTCTAGATAAAGCTGAAAAGTACTATATGAAAACATCTACTGCAATTGAACTAGAAATAAAGAAAGACACATAAAAAACTTTATGGAGCTGGTTTTTCAATCTAGTTCATGTAGCTTCAGGTTTGCACACTTGAATCACACACGAACTGCTTGCAAAAAGCCTTGCTATTTTGCTCTCAATTCACGTTTAACTTTTGCGTTTTTGTACAATACTTGTGATGTGAGAACATCATGCAATTTATAGAGTTAGTAGATGAAGAAATAACTAGAGTTCTGATGCAACTCTTCCTTGGTAGAAGAGTTCTAGTTGATCTCAACTTCAAACTCATTCCCTATCTTGGATAGTATTCTCTTTGAGTAATAAATCCTTCTCCTTATCAATTATGAAACCTTTTCGATTAGGAGATATTAAATACACCAAGTTAAGCTTATCTCCTTCACGTGCCTCCCACATGCTCGAATATGCCCGTTTTTGTGCACCTGAGGGATGGACCTGGTTCATGTCTGAGCTTCCTTTGTCAATCTTTAAAACTAACCTTCACTTGGGCCAACATAAGCTAAGTAGGAATTATAAGTAAAGAACTATTATAAAGTTACAACTAAACTAAGGATATACAATAACTTGATATGGGGAATTGGTCTGTAGTAGTGTTATTCTTTGTTCTTGATGCACTTGAGACTCGTTTTCTTAATGATCAATCATAACGAGTGTGCTTGAGTGAATTCTCTAAGTGTTGAAGTGATTTTTTTTACCTTCCTTTATATTAATAATCCATTTGTGACATCACTTAGGATGATGTAAGCAAGGTAGATAAAAGACATTCCCCATAAAGTTAACTGCTGCACTGTTTCTGTACTATAGCGTGTGCAGGCAGCAACTTTACAGCTAGGCCAGTTGACTGTTGCAGTTACCTTGGGAAACGGTAGCTATATGTTCCCTCTATTGTTCCTTTGACTCTAAAGAGTTGAACCATATCCCACGCTGGAACCTTTTTGATCTTAAAGTCTTGAGAATGTGTAACAGGTTCCTTATCTGGTGTTTGACAGCAAGTTTGTTAGATCATCAAAACATAACAGAGATACACATATAACCTATCACATACCCGCATTCGAATTTTTTCCCCAATGTTCAAATTACTCAAAGAATCCCGTTAATATCTAATAAAACGAAGTTATAACTCTTATACTACTTATAGACAGAAAACAAAGTCATGTATTCGTTGAATGCAACTGGTAAAAAGTTACTTTTCTAAGAGTTTTATGAGGATAATTTCTCTTTACAAAATGAAAGGCCCTATTCAGCTGTTTTATGTTGGGGTCACAAAATTAACTAGTAATAGTGCTTTTTTTCTTTCAACAATTAGCATTGCTTCATTTAACCTGCTTTTTTCTTATAGCGGGAACTTTTGCATAACCACCAAAGTTTGTGGTGGGATAGTAAGTATGTTTCTCAATTCTTAATTAGTGGTTTTCGGCTTGAGCCTGAGAATGAAGTTTCCTTTTGTACGAAGCGCTTACCCGTGGGACACTTTTGCACTAATTCGGATAAGTCGGGTCTCAAAGCAAATATGTGACACTGGGTTTATGGGAAACAATAGCATTTCTCGGTTACTATAAAGGAAAGAGTTCTGGTTACATGTAAAAGAAAGTTGATAGCTTAAGCTTCAACAGATGCCAAAAAACTACTAGTACTACAAGTTAATTATCCCAATGAATCAATGACTTTCAAAAACAGGGCAAACCAACTGTTGCTACATTGGAATTGTTCGCCAATAAAAACGCATCATAGCTCTTTAATTAGTTTTGCACTATACAACAACAACAATCCCTGGGGTAGAGAGGCTGTTTCCAAATAGACCCTCGACATCCTTCCCTCCAAGAACTCTCCACCTAGCTCTTGGAGTGATTCTAACTCAAAACCTCTTGGTTGGAAGTGGAGGTTGCTTACCATCAGAGCAACCCCTCTTGTCTAGTTTTGCACTATAGTTGATCAAATTCAATGTAAAAGTTGGAAAAAGTAAAGCTGATTTCTTCATCTAAAAATTCCAAACAGGATTGCGTGCACATCTGTCTTATGTAAATACGGCATTGCTTAGAAAAAGAAAAAAAAGAAGATAAAGGAAGTTTCAAAATAGATGGACGGGACCATTAAAGTAAAGAGAATGTATGCCAAACTTTTACTGTCCCTAGTGTTAGTATAATGTATCTATAAAATAATTCTAGAGAATGTTTACCCTCAAAATTGGATAATAATTGAATTTGTAAGTGATTTTAAGGATACGTGAATTGAATTGATACAAATTGATAAATTAAATTGCAATTGAAATAAAGTAAATGCAAACCACACGAATTGAACCATTACAGCCTTAGAAGGTGAGTCACCCTTATACAAAATGCATTTTGCTCAGCGTCAACAAACAGTTGAATAAGAACTTTTAGAGAAAATAATAGTATGATGCTTTTGAATTATTGTTACGATGTCCTTTACAAGTAATCAGACCCCCTTTATATAGTAAGGGAGCCCTACTTTAGGTATAATTCTATGAAAGGTAAAAATCTATTGATTTGCTGATTTGCCGATTCCTTATTGACATGTGCTGAGATTCCCTCCGTAGTACCTGACCGATCACGGATATTTCAGCCTTTTGTTATTTCGGTCTTTTGTCGTTCAATCTTTCCTCGAGCTCATTCAGGGTCAGGATCGATTCCGGGTTCATGGACTCAATGTTCTCGAGGAAGGACATTCTGACCTCGTGTTCTGGTTTGACAGGACTCAGGGTAGATCATCAACCCCTCATGTTCCGAGGCCGGTCTGTCATGTAGTAGTTGAGCCCGGTTTCGACCATATATAGAGAATAAAAATAACGTATAAACAGAAATGTAGAAGAAACAGAAATCAACGAGCCCACTGAATTCACAGGGTTTCCTTAAGGAACTTAACCCCCTCCTAGTACCTGAGGATATGGATTATTTTCTCCCAGGATAGAATGAATTACACACTGGTGTAGCGGTACTATAAACCCCAATATTTCAGCGAAAACAATGATCGGTAGCAAATCACACTTACTGTTGCTTTTTTCAAAGTGACTATTATGACTATTCACGTAAGAATGGCCATTACATAAATGGGGAATGCCTATATCATAGAAATATGCATGAAAAACTGTGTGATTCGCAAGCAAGGATTAATAGCATCGGATAAGTAGGTTTTCTTTTGAGCTTTCCGTAGTGAACTTATGTCGGATATACTCGGTGAATTGGTAGATTTGATATCTTTGAATCGTAAAACTTTGGTGTATACCTTTGCAACCATAAGTCACACAATCAACCCTTAACTGTCTTTGGTTCTCATTGTTATGTTCGTTTCAGCCATGAACACTGCCTGGTTTTATAAGTGCGTAGAGAACTGGCCTTACAAAATACTCCTTAAAGCGGCTAACACTTCACACTTATATAGGTAATTCCTAAATGTATCATCCCGTAGATACCCTATTTGATATACCCTGTATCAAATTTAGAAACCATTAAAAAGCCTTAATGCTTTATCATTGGTACTGAACATTGTCTTATCACGAGAATGGACCAAAAAAATTTTAGTTGACAATATTGAACCATCATTAATGACTTTGTTTGATTTCCTTGAACTATCTTGGGATCTCCAGTCTTCTAGGTAGAGTTACTACCACAATGACTTGTTCTCGGCCATAGTCCAATTCCCTTCGATGATTTCTCAACCACCTCTCTAGTCAGGCCTTTCATAAGTGGATCAGACACATTATCTCTTGACTTTACGTAGTCAATCGTGATAATTCCTCTAGAAAGTAATTGGCTAACGATTTTTTGTCTTCATTGTATATGACGAGATTTACTATTATACATAATGCTCCCAGCCCTTCCAATTGCCGCATGACTATCGTAATGTATACATATTGGGACCACCAATTTGAGCCAAAATGGAATATCTTCCAAGAAATTTTGGAGTCATTCAGCTTCTTCACCGGCTTCATCTAAGGCTATGAACTCAGCCTCTACTGTAGAGCAGGCAATAAAAGTTTGTTTAGACAATTTACAAGATAACGCTCCTCCACCAATAGTGAATATATATCCACTTGTGGACTTAGAAACCGTTGAATTGGTGATCCGATTTGCATCATAGTATCCCTTAATCACCGCAGGATATCTACTATAGTGCAAAGCAAAGTCCTGGTATGTTCTAAATATCCCAAAACTCATTTCATTATCATCTAATGAGATTGACCTGGATTAGTCGTGTATCGACTCAATTTACTTATAGCACAAGCTATATCTAGTAGTGTATAATTCATAATATACATTAAACATTCCAAAACACGAGCATAATCCAATTGTGATATGATTTGGCCTTTGTTCTTTGCTAGCACAAGATTCACGACAACCAGAGTCTTTGCAACTTTAAAATCTAAGTGCTTGAATTTTTCAAGTACTATTTTAATGTAGTGAGATTGTGACAATGCCATACATAGAGGAGTCTTATGGATCTTAATACCCAGAATTAAATCGGCAACTCCCAAGTCTTTCATATCAAACTTGCTAGTTAGCATACGCTTAGTCACATTTATATTGGCAATGTCATTACTCATTATCAGCATATCATTCACATATAGGAAAACAATGAATATGTGATTTGGAATATTTTTAATGTACACACATTTATTACATTCATTTATCTTACAATCATTTGACAATATTGTTTGGTCAAATTTTGCATGCCATTGTTTGGGTACTTGTATTAGTCCGTAAAGGGACTTAACAAGTCTATATACCTTCTTTTCTTTTCAGGTTGTTTCATGTAGATTTCTTCCTCCAAATCACTATTTAAGAAGGCCGTCTTAACGTTTATTTAATGAATTTCAAGACCATAAACCATAGCTAATGCTACTAACATTAGTATGGATGTAATTCCTGTAACTGGAGAGTATGTATCAAAATAGTCAAGATATTCTTGTTGTCTATACCCTTGGACCATGTCACGACCCGGAATTCCTACCGTCGGGACCGTGATGGCACCTAACACTTCACTTGCTAGGCAAGCCAACGTTAGAACACATTATCCATTTTTAACAGTTGAATTGAATAACAAGAAATACTTAAATAACTGAAATATGAATGCTGAAGCTAAAGCTGTCAAACACCTACTACAAAATCCCTGAATCTGTTGTCACAAGTGTACGAGCTACTAGAATAGTACATACAAGGGTCTGAAATAAATACAAAGTTGTCTGAATGAAAATACACAACTAAATAGAAAGGGGAATGAGACTCCAGGGGCTGCGGGCACTGAGCAGTCGTACCTCAAGTCTCCATAACTGTCCGGACCAAGCTCTCTAGTAGCCTCCACTGGGACCGACTCCAAAATCTGCATAGAAGTATAGTGTTTAGTATCAGTACAACCAACCCCATGTACTGGTAAGTGTCCAGCCTAACCTCGACGAAGTAGTGACGAGGCTAAGGCGGGTCACTTACACTACAACATGTACGCAGTATATATAATAATGACAGAAAAATAGAAATACTGAACAGAATTGAACGGTCAACAGAGAATAATAACTACAGCCTAAAAAATAAACCAGTGTTGTCCAGAATTACCAATCTTTAAAATTTCAAATAAAATACCGGGAACAAACACAACTCAAGAAATGAAAGCATATAGGTTATTGCGGCGCGCAACCCGATCCCACCGAACAGCACAAAATCCTCCCTTATATCACTGTAGCAATATCAATAATAGTAAATAATATATATAAATATGTTGCGGTGCACAACCCAATCCCACAATATAACAATATCAGTATCATAGTTCACCCTTATTTTGCCATGTCAATCCACCATTATTCCACATGTTGCGGCGTGCAACTCGATCCTACTGTATAGTACATATTCACCCTTATTCCACCACATTAATCCACCCTTACTACAATTGCTGTGGCATGCAGCCCGATCCCACCATATCAATACCAAATACTCAATGCACAATCAAATCAATATTTCAAACCACAAAGCCTTTATGATCAATAATTACCAAACTGAACCAAAAAGAGAAACCTTGTACTATACAAAAATCTACACGAGTAATACTACACAACGAGACCAATCTAGTAATTTATAATTAGAAGGTGCATGTAAGTCAATTTAAGCAAATAGCAAGGAATCATGAAATTATGGAAGAGATAACATCATTAACAGGAGAAGATATTGATTAACAAGTAGCAGTGAAGCATGGAAAACGTTTAAAGCATATAACAGTTAAGACAGGGAAGGAAATAATTAAGGAAAAGTGGGAAATCAGGGAAGAAAGATAATTCGATGACGTATAAGCACTCATCACCTCGCATATACGCTGCTCATATGAAATTGACATAACACATAGTCTAAGGGTTCCTAATTCCCTCAAGTCAAGGTTAAACACAACACTTACCTCGCTCCAAAGACCACTCAAAGCTCAACTACGGCTTTACCTTTAAAACTAGCCCCCGAAACAATAATATCTAGAAAATTACCCACCAAACAATTCAAAATAAGCCTTAGGAATCACCCACGATTGCAAAAGATTCAATTTAATTCATTATTGAAAAAGTCAACAAAAGTCAACTCCCTGGACCGCTTGGTCGAAACCTGAAATTCGGACCAAAAACGATTACCCATTCACCCCCGAGCCCTATTATCTAATTTATTTTGGAATCCGACCCTAATTTGAGGTCTGAATCCCAATTCCTCAAAAATCCCTAATTCTACCCAAACTCCCAAATTTTCACCATGAAAACACTAGATTTTAGGTTATAAACTTGTGAAATGTAATGAAAGATTGAAAGAAAATGGGTTAGAATCACTTACCAATGATTTGGCAAGAAAGAGTCTTGGAAAAATTGCCCCTAGGGTCTTCTTGTTTTAAAAATTTGAAGAATGAGCGAAAATCCCATTTTTCTAACTATTCAATCAGTTGCAGGTATCGTACAATACGAATAAGTCTTCGCAAATGTGAAGAATGACTGAACATGCTGACCTTGCAAATGCGAACCAGTGTTCACAAATGCGGACTGCCAGGATCGCAAATGCGATCAAAACTTCGCAAATGCGAAGGTCTCCCTCCTAGCCCACTGCTCGCAAATGTGATGGCCTCTTCGAAAATGCGAGGCTCGTATTTATGAGCCAGACCTCGCAAATACGAATCCTGCAGATCAGTTGCAACAGTTGCTATGTTTTCTAAGTTCAAAACACTCCATAGCCTATCTGAAACTCACCCGAGCCCTTGGGGCTCCAAACCACACATGCACACAAGCCCTAAAACATCATACGAACTTGCTTGCGCGATCAAATCGCCAAAATAACACCTATAACCACAAATTGAACACCAAATCAAATGAATTTTTCAAGAAAACTTCACAACCGAACGTTTGAATCATGCCAAACCAACTATGTTTCTCACCAAATTTCACAGACATGTCATAAATATAATAATGGACTTGTACTGGGCTCCGAAACCAAAATACGGACCTGGTATCAACAAGACCAAACATCAATCAATTCTTAAAAATCTCTAAACTTTCATACTTTCAGTTTTGAACAAAAATTCATAACTCGAGCTAGGGACCTCTGAATTTGATTCCGGGCATACGCCCAAGTCATATATTTCGATACGGACCTACCAAGACCGTCAAAACATAGATCCGGGTCCGTTTACTCAAAACGTTGACCGAAGTCAACTCAAATAAATTTTTAATGTAAAATTCTTACTTTTATCAGTTTTTAGCATATAAGCCTTCTATAAAAACACCCGGACCATGCATGTAAGTCGAGAAAGACTAAAAATGAGATATTTAAAGCTTCAGAACATAGAATTAGGTTTTAAAATATGAGATGACCTATCGGGTTATCACATTCTGCACCTTTAAAATAGTCGTTCGTCCTCGAACGAACAAAGAAAGGTACTTGGGCTGGTGAAAAGGTGGGGATATCTACTCTGCATGCCCGACTCAGACTCCCAAGTAGCTTTCTCAACGGGCTGACCTCTCTACTATACTCGAACTGAATGATAACTCTTTGATCTCAACTGGCAAACCTCTCGGGCTCGAATAACCATCGGCTCTTCATCATAAGTCAAATCCTTATCCAACTTGATAGAGCTAAAATTTAGCACATGAGACGGATCATCGTGGTACTTCCGGAGCATGGACACATGGAATACCAAATGAACTACTGACAAACCAGGTGGCAATGCGAGCTTGTAAGCCACTTCACCCACTCTCTGAAGAATCTCTAAAGGTCCGATGTACCGAGGGCTCAACTTGCCCTTCTTTTCAAACCTCATTACACCCTTCATGGGTGACATACGGAGCAACACTCTTTTTCCGACCATGAATGCAACATCACAAACCTTACGGTCGGCATAACACTTCTTCCTGGACTGAGTTGTGCGAAGTTTATACTGAATAATCTTGACTTTATCCAAGGCATCCTGTACCAAATCTATACCCAATAACCGAGTCTCCCTCGCTAGATCCATCAAATTGGCGATCGGCACAGCCTACCGTATAATGCCTATATGGAGTCATCTGAATGCTCGACTGGTAGATGTTGTTGTAGCTCTGCGAGCAGCAAGAAATGATCTCAAGAGCCTTCGAAGTCTATAACACAAGCGCGGAGCATATCCTCCAACATCTGAATAGTGCTCTTAGGCTGTCCGTCCGTTTGAGGATGAAATGATGTGCTCAACTCAACCTCGTGCCCAACTCACGTTGTACTGCTCTCCAGAAGTGTAAGGTGAACTGCGTACCTTGATAAGAAATGATAGACATGGGCACGCCATGAAGGCGAACGATCTCGCTGATGTAAATCTCTGCCAACCGCTATTAAGGATATGTAACTACCACCGGAATGAAATATGCTGACTTGGTCAGCCTATCTATAATGACCCAAACTGTATTGAACTTCCTCTGTGTCCATGGGAGTCCAACAATGAAATCCATAGTGATACGCTCTCACTTCCACTCAGGATTCTCTATCGTTTGAAGCAAATCCCAGATCGCTGATGCTCATACTTTACTTGTTGACAATTTAGACACAGAGCTACATATTCAATTATATCCTTCTTCATCCTCCTCCACCAATAATGATTACACATGTCCTGATACATTTTGATGGCGCCTGGATAAATAGAATACTAGGGACTGTGGGCCTCCTCAAGAATCAACTCACGAAGTCTATCTACACTAGGCACACAAACACGACCCTACATCCTCAAAACTCTATCATTTTCCACAGTAACCTTCTTGGAATTATTGTGTCGCATTGTGTCCCAAAGGTCAAGTAAACGAGGGTCATCATACTGCCACTCCCTGATACACCCAAAAAAGGAAGATCGAGCTATCGTACATGCTAGAACACGACTAGGCTTAGATACATCCAACCTCACGAACTGATTGGCCAAAGCCTGAACATCTAATGCAAGCACTCTCACCGACTAGAATGAATGTAATGCTGCCCATACTTACTGACTTTCTACTTAAAGCATCAGCCACCACATTGGCCCTCCCGAGATGATACAAGATGGTGATATCATAGTCTTTCAATAGCTCCAGCCACCTCATCTACCTCAAATTGGTCTCCTTTTGCTTGAACAAATACTGCAAATTCTGATGATCCGTGAATACCTCACACGACACGTCATAAAGATAGTGCCTCCAAATCTTCAAAGCATGAACAATGGATGTTAACTCTAAGTCATGAATAGGGTAATTCTTCTCATGAACCTTTAGCTGTCGCAATGCGTATGTAATCACCTTGCCACCTGCATCAATATTGTACCAAGCCCAATATGAGATGTATCACAATATACCGTATAAGATCCTGAACCTGTGAGCAACACCAACACTAGCATCATAGTCAAAGCAGTCTTGAGCTTTTGAAAGTTCGCCTCACACTCGTCTGACCATCTGAACGGGGCACCCTTCTGGGTCAACCTGGTCAACGGGGATGCTATGGATGAAAATCCCTCCACAAACCGATGGGAATAACCCACCAATCCCATGAATCTCTGGATCTTTGTAGCTGAAGACGGTCTAGGCCAGTTCTGAACTGCCTCAATCTTCTTAGGATCCACTAGAATGCCCTCTGTAAATACAACATGACGCAAGAAAGCAACAAAGCTCAACCAAAACTCGCACTTTAAAAACTTAGCATATAACTGGTTGTCTCTCAAAGTCTGAAGAACGATCCAAAGATGTTGCTCATGCTCCTCTCAACTATGGGAGTAGATCAAAATAACATCAATAAACACAATCACGAAGGAATCCATATAAGACTTGAACACCCGGTTCATCAAATCCATGAATGATACTGGGGCAATTGTTAGCCTAAATGACATCACTAGAACTCATAATGCCCATATCAAGTCCAAAAAGCTGTCTTAGGGACATCGGATGCCCTAATCCTCAACTGATGGTATCCAGACCTCAAATAAGTCTTTAATCCTCGGTAATGGATACTTGTTCTTAATAGTGACTTTGTTCAACTATTGATAATCTATGCACATTCTCATCGAGCAATTATTCTTCTTCACAACCAATACAGGTGCACCCCAGGGCAAAACACTAGATCTAATGAAGCACTTATCAAGCAAATCTTGCAAGTGCTCCTTCAATTCTTTCTACTCTGGCGGGGCCATATGATATGGTGGAATAGAAATGGGCTAAGTGCCCGTGACCAAATCAATGCAGAAGTCAATATCTCTGTCAGGTGGCATCCCCAATAGAATTGCAGGAAACACCTCTGGAAACTCACGAACAACTAGTACTGAATACATGGAAGGAACCTCTACACTAGAATCACAGACCTAAGCCAAATAAGCTAGACATCCTTTCTCGCCGATATGTTGAGCTTTCACATAAGAGATAATCCTATTGGAAGAATGGCCAGGGGTCTCTCTCCACTCTAATTGAGGTAGCACCTCAAGGCTAAGGTCACCGTCTTGGCATGACAATCAAATATAGCAGTATAAGTTGATATCTAATCCATACCCAAAATGACATCAAAATCAACCATATCGAGAAATAGAAGATCTACGCTAGTCTCAAGACCCACAATGATGACCACACACAAACGATAGACATGATCTACAACAATAGAATCGCCCACAGGTGTGGACACATACATAAGAGCACTCAAAGAATCACGAGGCACAACCAGATATGAAGCAAAATAGGATGACACATAGGAATAAGTAGCACCTAGAACAAATAGAACTAATGCATCTCTACTGCAAACTGAAATCGTACTGGTGATGACAGCGTCAGATGACTCAGCCTCAGGCCTGGCTGGGAAAGCATAACATCGAGGCTGGGCCCCACCACTCTGAACCACATCCCTAGGATGGCCTCCCATTGGCTGGCCTCCACCTCTAGTGGCCTGACCTCCACCTCTAGCGGTCTAACCTCCACCTCTAGCGACCTGACCTCTACCTATGGCTGCCTGACCCCAACCTCTAGGTGGATGAGCGGGCGGTGATGCAACTGCTTCCGAAATCATGGCATGAGAAATCTGCTATGGCATACCGCCCAATAATCTTGGACAGGTCCTCCTGATATGCTTTAAACCACCATACTCAAAACATCCAGCCCGGTGTTATGACTGCTGAAACTGAGACGAACCCGGACGGGTCGGATAACCATGGCAATAACTCTTGATAGGATGTGCACTATAGAAGCTGGTGGTGTTGTGTAAGCAGGATGCCCAGAATGAGACACATAAGGACCAACTCCCTGAAGCACTGTGGGATGATTGAAGCACTAACTGATATGAACTGGGAGGATGACCCCTACCAAAAGTACCCATGCCTTCGGATGAGGCACCACTAAAACCACCGGAATGATGAAGCCTTTTATCTGACCCCTACTGTCTCTCTTGTGTAAGAATATCATCGATCCGGCTGGCAATATTGGCAGCCGTCTGAAAAGAATTCTCACTCTCAGTCTCCTTGGCCATCTGCAACTTGATAGGATAAACGAGTCCCTCAATAAACCTCCTCACCCTTTCTCTCTCTCTCGGTAGGAAACAGAAGAACATGACGGGCTAAATCCAGAAAGCGAGCCTCATAGTGGGTGACGGCCATACTGCCCTGCTGGAGGCACTCGAACTGCCTGCGGTAGCTCTCTCTCTCTCTCTCTGAGTGATAGGAAAGAACCTCTCAAGCAATATCTGAGAGAACTGGTCCCAAGTAAGAGTAGGCGACGCAGCTGGTCTGGTAGATACATAATCCTTACACCATCTCTTGTCAGAACCCGTCATCTGAAATACAACAAAGTCAACCCCATTGCTCTCCACTATGACCAAGTTCCGCATCACCTCATAACAGCGGTCAAGCTATTCCTGTGGGTCTTCAGAAGATTCTCCACTGAAGTGATCTACAAAAAGCTTGGTAATCTTGTCCAATCTCAATAAGCCCTCAGAAGACATGGCATAATCATCACTCACCTATGCCGCAACAGCTGGTTGAACTACCCCAACTGGCGGTGCTACTAGAGTCTGATATTGGGAAGCCATCTACTTCGGAGTGTGAGTAGTAGGAGTTTGTGCTCCTCCCCTAGCCTGAGAGACGGCTGGTGCCATAGGGAATGTGCCGGCCTGGGCCACACTCTTCATAAGGCCCACAAAACTGACCAATGCATCTTGAAGTATTGGGGTGGCGATGAACCCCTACGGGACCTGAGCTGGTCTGACAAGCACAGTCTGGGATGGAACCTCCTAATCAAACTCTACCTGAGGCTCCACTGCTGGTGTTGCTGCTCTATCTCTAGGATGAGCTCTACCTCTGCCTCGACCTCTGGCGCGGCCTCGGCCTCGACCTCTGCCCCTCATAAGAGCTACTACTGGGGGCATCGACTGTTGTCAAACTGAAGATGTGGTGCATCTTCTCGCCATCTGCGAGAGAACAGAATAGATGGGTTCAATCGAAAATGATGGAAGTATAGGCGTCTGCGTACCTAACTCCAAATCCTCTGAAATATAAGTACAGACGTCTCCGTACCGATCCTCTAGACTCTACTAAGTTTGCTCGTGACTCGTGAGACCTATGTAATCTAGTGCTCTGATACCAACTTATCATGACCCAGAATTCCCACTATCAGGACGTGATGGCGCCTAACATTTTACTTGCTAGGCAAGCCAACGTTAGAACACATTATCCATTTTTAATAGTTGAATTGAATAACGAGAAATACTGAAATAACTGAAATATGAATGCAAAAGCTAAAGATGTCAAGCACCTACTACAAAATCCCTGAACCTGGTGTCACAAGTGTACGAGCTACTAGAATAGTACATACAAGGGTCTAAAATAAATACAAAGCTGTCTGAATGAAAATACACAGCTAAATAGAAAGGTGAAGGGGACTCCAGGGGCTGCAGGCACTGAGCAGTCGTACCTCAAGTCTCTACAACTATCCGATCCGAGCTCTCTAGTAGCCTAACCTCAATAAAGTAGTGACGAGGCTAAGGCGGATCACTTACACTACAACCTTTATGCAGTATATATAATAATGATAGAAAAATAGAAATACTGAACATAATTGAATGGTCAACTGAGAATAATAACCACAGCCTCAAAAATTAAACCAGTGTCGTCCAGAATTACCAATCTTTAACCATTCAAATAAAAATACTAGGAACCAACACAGCTCAAGAAATGGAAACATATAGGTTATTGCGGCCCACAACCCGATCCCATCAAATAGCACAAAATCCTCCCTTATTTCACCAAAACAATATCAACAACAGTAAATAATATATATAAATACGTTGCTATGCACAACCCGATCCTAGCATATAACAATATCAGTATCATAGTTCACCCTTATTTCACCATGTCAATCCACCCTTATTTTACCTGTTGTGGCGTGCAAACCAATCCCACCGTATTAGTACATATTCAACCTTATTACACCATATTAATCCCACCCTTATTACACCTACTGTGGTGTGCAGCCTGATCCTACCATATCCGCACCAAATACCCAATGCACAGTTAAATCAATATTTCAAACCACAAAGCTTTATGATCAATAAATACCAAACTGAACCAAAAAGGGAAACCTTGTACAATATAGAAATCTACACGAGTAATACTACACGAGTAATACTACACAGCGAGACCAATCCAGTAATTTACAATTAGAAGGTGCAGGTAAGTCAATTTAAGCAAATAGCAGGGAATCATGAAACTATGGATGAGCTAATATCATTAACAGGAGAAGATATTGATTAACATGTATCAATTAAGCATGGAAAGTGTTTAGAGCATATAACAGTAAAGATAGGGAAGGAAATAATTAAGGAAAAGCAGGAAATCAGGGAAGACAGATAATTCTGCCGCATATAAGCACTCGTCACCTCGCATATACGCTGCTCACATGAAATTCACATAGCACATAGTCGGAGGGTTTCTAATTTCCTCAAATCAAGGTTAAACATAACACTTACCTCACTCCAAAGACCACTCAAAGCTCAACCACAGCTTTGTCTTTCAAACTAGCCTCTGAACCAACAATATCTAGCAAATTACCTACCAAACAATTCAAAATAAGCCATAGGAATCACCCACGATTGCAAAAGATTCAATTTAAGTCATTACTGAAAAAGTCAACTCCTAGGCCCGCTTGGTCCAAACCCGAAATTCGGGCCAAAACCCGATTACCCATTAACCCCTGAGCCCGGTTATGTAATTTGTTTGTGAATCCGACCCTAATTTGAGGTCTAAATCCCAATTCCTCAAAAATCCCTAATTCTACCCAAATACCCAAATTTCCACCATAAGAACACTAGATTTTAGGTTAAAAACTTAAAATATATAACGAAAGATTGAATGAAAAAGGTTAGAATCACTTACTAATAATTTGGGAAAGAAAGAGTCTTGGAAAAATAAGCCCTAGGGTTTACTTGTTTTGAAAATTTGAAGAATGAGTGAAAATCCCATTTTTCTAAATATTTAATCAGTTGCAGGTATCGCATTTGCGACCTGGGGGTTAGCAAATGCAAACCCCGCAAATGCGAACAAGACTTCGCAAATGTGAAGAATCACTCAGCCTACTGACCTCGCAAATGCAAACCAGTGTTCGCAAATGCGGACTGCCAGGAACGCAAATGCGATCAAAACTTCGCAAATGCGAAGATTTCCCTCCCAGCCCACTGCTCGCAAATGCGATGGCCTCTTCGCAAATGCAGGGCTCGCATTTATGAGCCAGACCTCGCAAATACAAAGTCTGCAGATCAGTTACAGCAGGTGCTATATTTTCTAAGTTCAAAACATTTTGTAGCCTATCTGAAACGCACCCGATCCCTCAGGGCTCCAAACCAAACATGCACACAAGTCCTAAAATATCGTAGGAACTTGCTAACACCTAGAACTATGAATTGAACACCAAATGAAATGAAATTTTCAAGAAAACTTTAAAACTTCTATTTTCACAACCGAACATCCGAATCACACCAAACCAACTTTGTTTCTCACCAAATTACACAGACATGTCATAAAATATAATAATGGACCTGTACCGGGATCCGAAATCAAAATACAGACCCAGTATCGACAAGACCAAACATCAGTCAATTCTTAAAAATCATTAACCTTTCATACTTTCAATTTTTAACAAAAATTCATTACTCGATCTAGAGACCTCCAAATTAGAATTCCGGGCACACGCCCATGTCTTATATTTCGATACAGACCCACCCAGACCGTCAAAATACGGATCTTTGTCTATTTATTCAAAACGTTGATTGAAGTCAACTCAAATTAATTTTTAATGCAAAAATTCTTATTTTTATTATTTTTAGCATATAAACCTTTCGAAAAAACACCCAGACCATGCACGCAAGTCGAGGAAGGCTAAAATGAGATATTTAAGGCTTCTAAACACATAATTGGATTTTAGAACATGAGATGACCTATCGGATCATCACAGACCACAATTCTTGCCTTATATTTATCAATAGTGCCATCATCTTTCATTTTCCTCTTTAAAATCCATTTAGAACCCAATGGTAAGATCAGCCAATTCCCGTGTATGGTTGTTCAATAAGGATTCTATTTCACTATTGATGGCCTTTTTTCAAAATAATAATTTTGAAGAAGTCATAGCTTCGTTAAATATTCGAGGCTCATTTTCCAATAAGAAAGTAACAAAATCTTGTTAATATGATACAAACGTTCTTTGACATTTACTACGTCTTAGATCCTCCTGATTAGACATACTTTCTTTTGTTTCTTCCCGAGGTCGTTTAGATCCTTCACCATTCGACTCACATTCCTTTTTATACGGATATATATTTTTGAAGAACTCAACATTATCTGATTCTAAAACTGTATTATTATGAATGTCGGGATTTTCTAATTTTTGAACCATAAATCGATATGTTTTACTATTTGTCGCATATCCTATGAAAACACAATCAACGGTTTTCGGTCCTATCTTTACCCTTATGAGTTTAAGAACTTGTACTTTTGCCAAACACCCTCACATTTTAAAATAATTCAAGTTGGACTTCCTTCCTTTCAATTTTTCACATGGAATGGATTGCATTTTTCTATGGGGTACTCGATTTAGTATCTGGTTAGTTGTAAGAATGGCTTTCCCCCACAAGTTATGTGGCAAACCAGAACTTATCAGCAAGGTGTTTGCCACGACCCAAACTCAACCCTTCATAATAGTGCCTATCGTGGAACTAGGCCAGCCTCAACTCAGCTGAAAACCAACCACAATACTAAGTTTTAGATCATTTGCAGAAGAGTACTAGTATCATTTAAACAAATAAAATGTTCATAATTTAATCAAAATTCATAACACGACTCAACCAGCCTAAAACCAGGGTATCACGGAGTACATGAGCGTCTAGAGAAATAACATAGTCTATTACAATGTTTACTGAACACAATTGAAACACAACTAGAATAGAGAAGGAGGGGTCAAGATCTGCGAACGCCATATAGATACCTCGACAATCTCCAAGGCGTGCAACTTCAATCAATGACTACCACTGGGACCGAAAGTACCTGGATCTGCACACAAGGTGTAGGGTAACATGAGTACACCAACTCAGTAAGTAACAAGTCCAACCTATGGACTGATAGGTAGTGACGAACTCAACCTCATCAAGGATAACAGAAATAATGTACAGAAACGTAAGCATGCTTTCAGTTAAATAAACAGCTCGAACAGTAAAACAGAGCAGGTATGAACAAGGTAAAGACGTGTAACTCTACTACATCTACATGCCAATGCACATGTTGTATGAAATGTACCATGCTAAGTGCCTCATGTGCCCACAATCTCAAATGCTCGTCCACTAAGTACTGTATATGGCTCAAACGACCCAGGGAAGATCCATCCTGGAATATATATATCAGACAACAGTCACTCAGTACTGAGGAAGGCCAATCCAGCCTATGGAGAAATCCATCTCCAGATAATAATGATAACAACCACACGACCACTCGGTACTGTATATGGCTCACAAGGCCCAGGGAAGATCCATCCCGGAATATGTACACATCACAGACCATCAGTTTCCAGTACCGAGAAACAGGCCAATACAGCCTCATGGAGAAGATCCATCTCCATACTAAGGGAAGATCCATCCCTGAGTATAATCAACCGCGCTCACTGAGGGTGTATATACTCCGGAGGGGTTCCTTTCAGCCTAAGCGCTATAACAAGCCAACGAAGGAATAATCAATAATCTGCTGCGGCTTGCAGCCCGATTCCATAACTATCACTCATAATCAGGCTCTCGGCCTCACTCAGTCATCGCTCTCCAGTCTTTCCCATGAGCTCGCATGTTACGCCCTGTAATATTACATCCCCCAGTATTACATCACAATGATGTTACATTTTGCAGTGTTAAATAACGACGATGTTGCACCCTGTAGTATTGTACGTTAAATTTCTCGTAAGGTAATTGACATTAGTCCAAGGAAAAAGTTTATTTAAAGATTATAAGGATTATGCTATTTTAAATAAATGATGAGTAAACTCGGGAAGATGAGAGCGGAAGCAAGTCAAAGAAAATAAATTTTTCGTCCAAGTTTGGCATATTGGGACAAAATACAGGGCGAGCGTTAACACCCGATATTTTATTTACGGACTAGTATCATATAAGGTACCATATGACCATGATATTAGGATGTATAAAGTGTATTAAAAAAATAATAAGTAAAAGTTTAAGTAATTTGAGTCAATTCTTAGTAATGCGGGTAATTAGTTAATTACCGGATAGTGGGATATTACCTAATTAAATTAATTAAGATGTATGGATAAGCCTTAAGTCATTAACGTGTAAAGACAATACATTTTTCAACCAAGAAAAGAAACATTTCTTATAGTTTTCTTTTAAGAAGCTAGCAAAATGGAGGGATATTTCTCAAATTTTGATCAATTTCCAGAAGATATAATCATGAAAATATTCTCAAGATGGCTTGTGAAATCTCTACTGAAACTCAAATCTGTTAGCAAATTCAGACGCAAAAACTCAATTCAACAACATTTCTTGCGACCAAATCAATTTCAGCGAGAATTATTAGCACCTTAGCAAGGTAAAATTTTGCAATTCTAAAGGAATACGGTGCAACCTTTTCCCAGAACATCATACAAATTTTTTCCTACTCCAGGTATGTTAAGGCTATCCCTTCTTTCTTTTGGCATGATCCATACGATACAAATGAAACGAGAAAATGCACAACTTCCATAAAATGACTCTATTCATAGAAATGCTAGAGATGTCTATGTTCTTGATTCTCCATGTGTCCTATTATTTTATCATATGTTCATGGGTCTCAGAAAAATATATAAGTTGAGAAAAGCTTACTTCATGATATTAATCAGAGGCATAATAGCCTTATGACGTACCGAGAGATTTTATTAATGTATTTCATATGCATTTATACATGCACATTGACCCATAACCATCTGGCGTTAAACACGCGTATATATATGTATATGGGATATGAGAAAGGTTATGGCGTTATATACGCACCATCGCCTAATCAGCTAGTATACGTTGATGATTTTGTCCACAGTGGCCGGGATGATATGATGGGATGCCCTCCGAGGCTTGATGATGTTATGAACACATGTACCTATGCACGACATGACATTCATATGCATGTGCATGACACTATAATTATTTCATGAGTTACAGAGTTATCCAGACTTACGGGTTGAGTCATTTACCCTATATTTCTTTTATCTCTGTTATGTACTTATTTATGTGCCTTACATACTCGGTACATTATTCATACTGACTTCCCTTTTGCCTGGAGACGCTGCATTTCATGCCCACAGGTCCATATAGATAGGTCGATATCCCTCCAAGTAAGCTATCAGCTCAGCGGAAGATATTGGTGTGCTCCATTTGCTTCGGAGTAGCTTGTTTAGTTAGTATGACTTAGACGTGTATTGTTTGGTATGGTGGGAATCTGTTCCGATCTTTATGAAAATTATGTATTTTTAGATGCTTGTAGACATATGTCATATACGTAAAACATTGTATGGCCTTGTCGGCCTATGCTCAGTATACACGTGGTTATTTTGGTCTTCTAGGCTGTATGTCTTATGTATAAGTTAATATCACATGTTGTATTCTACTTATATTCCGGCAGCCTTCCAGCTCAGTTATCTATGATAGTATGACATGAAAATATACGCTATATAGGTTCTCAGTTGAGTAAGGTACTGAGTGCCCGTCGCGCCCATGACGGCTAAATACGAAAGTGGTATTAGAGCAGTTTTGTCCTAGGAAGTCTACAAGTCGTGTCTAGTAAAGTCTTGTTTATGTGTATTTCATGCACCACACTTTTAAGCAGGATGCTACAGGGCATTTAGGACTGTCACTCTTTCTTCTTACTCTAGATCGTGTCATAGAGCTCAATTGTAAGAAATCAATTTCCTAACTCTATTTTATTCATAATACGATGATGCCTACATCTAGAAAGGTGGTTGGTAAGTGATATAGTTGTGGAAGAGTTGAGTTAGAGGAACTCGATTTTTGCATCATGCTTATGATGGATAAATTT
This sequence comes from Nicotiana sylvestris, assembly GCF_000393655.2. Lineage (NCBI taxonomy): Eukaryota > Viridiplantae > Streptophyta > Magnoliopsida > Solanales > Solanaceae > Nicotiana > Nicotiana sylvestris. Next base: position 37,847,736 of record NC_091060.1, on the reverse strand, counting down.
GAGGTATTCAGCAGATCATGTGTGTACTAAGACGTGTAAGTTCTTGACAAGGATCCCTAAGGCGGGAATGTCTATCCACTCTTACGGTAAAAAGGAATAAGAGAATCAGAAGGCAGACACAAGTTTCAGCAAGTAAAAGAAGCAAGGTGAAGAAGGGTACGAAGTACCCTGTTAATCAAGATTAACAGTATTTACAATTCAAGCAGAGAAATATAAGCATTTCAAGATAACTTCAATTGTAACAGAGGTATGTACAATTAGTCACACCTATCTCAATTATGCTCCATGGGAGCTAATAGATATAGTTAAGAGAAGGACGAATATCAGGAACTGGCTGAGTTTAGAGTAACCCAAAATGATGGTTGGATTGCTTGCGTTAGTTGACATTTCCGAAGGATATTGTAAATGTGCTAACAAAATCTCCTTGTGAGACACCCATATGGTACACTCTGAAATAATATAGCTAGATATGAGTACTATAAAGATAGGCACTTAAAGCCTTGAAAGGATAAATGTTACCTTAGTATGGCTCCTGTCCCTAGTAAAGAAAGAATGTTAGGCAACCTGAAGAGCCAGTAGATGGAGCAAGGGGAGCTAAAAGCAAAGGAATGCCCTGTGAAAATTTTCAAAATAAAGTGCTAGACAGAAATGTTAGCAGAAAATGAGAAGAGAGTTAATGAAGCAATATGAGTAATATGTGATGCATGGATGACAACGGAAAAAAAATGAATGACGGTATTATAGGATATACAGTCAAATGAAGGAAAAGATGATCAGGCCTTGAGACAACAAAAAAGTATAGGCCATAAAGTTATATCCTCGTTTCAAGAAATAAGTTCGTGACTCCAACGCGACTACCAGAAGGGAGAGTTAAATCCTAGAATAATAGAGATCAGTATGGGCTAGTGAACAAGATAAAGTAAACATGAATTGGGGATTTAGTGATTTGATAATGGTCGACATCATGAGAATTTCATATTTCGTACCGGCAATAATAGAATGGACAACGGAAGAAGATTCATGAGAAATTCAGAGAATGATCATTCAGGAAGACGCTTCCCTAAAGTAAGCAATGTGAGAAAAATTAAGCTTATGAGACTATATCTGACAGTTATAGTAATTGTCACCTCGCGAGTAAGGAATTTCATTATCCTTAGTACAGAAGGATTATCGCAAGGAGAGTAAGGGTCATCGATGATGTGAAAGGACGCCAAAAATGAAGAGGTATAACATCTATAAGCAGATTGTCGTAGCTCCAACTTTTAGTACTCCCCTAAAGGGAGGAATATGGAATGACGTGACATTACGTCAGAATTAAGTGGTTCTAGTAATTATGGAATAGTAAAGGAAAAATGCGATAAAATGAAAAGGGATGAGATTGCACTTATTCAAAGCCTACAGATATGCTACGATACCAGAGCATTATGCAAATACGACGTCAGGGAGAGGAAGTAAGGGTTCGTACCCGAGATATTATTAATTAATAAGGAGCCAGTGCGAGACGTAAGTTAAGACAAAGGAAATGACCCAAGAAAGATTACGTGGAATATTGATATGGGAATGGGCCAACAAGCAATTAGTAGTTGATTCAAGAAGAGCCTAGCTATGGCTAGACAAGAGAATACAGACAAATCAATAGATCATGCAAGATAAACATAGGGAACCCCAAGATAGGGAATTCAGCCTCACAGTTATGACATCGTGATCCTTGAAAAATATCCATATAGGAGTTGGGGAAGATAAAAAGGTACCGTATGAGTGTTACGAAAATAAAAGGAAGTGTCACCGTGAAGGCGATCAAAATATTAGTTCAGGAGTAACCCTACAAGCACAAAGGCGTGGAGATAAGTAACTACGGGTAATTATAGGCGAGGAAGAACATCAAAAATTTTGTCAGGCATACGATGTGATAAGCTCACAGTCTTACAAGAGTCAGAGGATCCCCCCCTAAGTACCATAATGAAAGACTAGTTGAGGAAATAAGGAAGAAGGCTTCAACAAAAGCACAACGACCTAAAGAGGAAATAGTCGTGTAACAACAGTCTCACAACAACATTGGAAGAACTCCAAAGGAAAGTGTCACCTACCGTGGCTAATGAATGGGAAGTAAAATTAAAAGTAATATTCGAGATCATATGAGTTGCACGAAAACTCTGGCATGTGTGGGCACTAATAGCCTGTTTGGCCCAGCTTATTTTTGGCCAAAAGTGCTTTTTTGGCCAAAAGCACTTTTGGACAAAAATTGAGCTGTTTGGCCAAGCTTCTGGAAGGACAAAAAGTGCTTTTGAGGAAAAGCAGAAGCAGTTTTGGAGAAGCAGAAAAAAGTAGCTTCTCTCCAAAAGCACTTTTTTGAGAAGCACTTTTAAGAAAAATACACTTTGAAGTAGTTTTTAAAAGCTTGGCCAAACACTAATTGCTGCTCAGAAGTGCTTTTCAAACTAATTAGCCAAACACAAACTGTTTCTCACCAAAAGTACTTTTGAGAAAAGCACTTCTCAAAATAAGCTGATTTTTGTAGCTTGGCCAAATGGGCTATAAGATAAACTAAATATGGACACAACATGGGGGGTAGAAAGACCAGGAAAAGTAATAGCTTACCTTGAAAGAAAGCTAAGATTGAACGAAAGAAATTATTTTATCAATAATATAGAGTTAGCTACGTTATGAACTCACATAAGGGTTCAGAGTTTTATACATGCAGCATATACAGCTGTAGAAGATTCTGGTATACGTTAAAAGAAAGAATTGAGACCAGGTCATAGATGAAAGATGAAATTATTAAAGGATTGTATCATGGATATTCCTCAGCACCCACAAACGGCTAAATATAATAACTTATACTATAAACTCTAGAGCGACGGATAATTTAAGCCGACATAAAGGAGGAAACTAAAGAGTTACATCAACAAAGTAAATCAGGAATTAGGTTATTGGACCCAGAAATTATAGAAGTTGTGATTGAGAATATTGTAGAATTACTCTTAATATCAAAGGTACAAGAGAGATATTACAAGAACCATATTCTATAACGGCTCTACAATAAATCCAATTAGAAGAATTACTAGCCTCATAAGAAGTCAGTATGAAGCTCCCACGGAATTGTGAATGCCCGAGGTGCAAGTATTATAATAAAGCTTCAAGTTGTGAACGTGAATTATACCTATGTGGAAGGGAGGTCATGAAAGATATAGAAGATACGATGCAAGATTTTAAGGTAAGAAAGGTAAAGGGGAACAACATATATGATACTCAAATGTAGAAGGTCGTGAATAGTCCATATTGCGAATAAAAGGCTAGAATTGCGGGGATTCAATATTCAGGAATTATAGCAGCATCGTCAGTAGAATACTTCCTAACCTATGGTTTCTAAGTACCGAAAGGTCTAATTAGAGAGTAAAAGAAAAGTTAGAGATGATGCAATGTCTCGCTTGATGTTCCAAAAAATGCATGGGAATTGATCGCAAGCTAAAATACGATAGAACGACAAGGTCTTAGAAAGCCAAGAGTAAGGATAAGGAGAAGGCAAGTGAGAAGGTGACGAAAATGGATAAGTCGTCGGGATTAAGCCAGTGAAAACAAAGGAGCTGATGGTTCCTCTAATTTATAGAAAGCTCAATATAGCCTGAATAAACTCAAAGGAGTGTAAGACTAAGAGCATTTAGAAGAGATGGAATGTTGTAGAATGGGGTTGTGATTATGATAGATAAAGGACGATGTTTGGGCCTTTGATTGAGTAAAGGTCTGATGGAAAAAAAAAGAAAAAAAAGAAAGGGATTTCATGAATTGGACAGGATTAAAATAGCCACGTAAGGCGAATCACATTGGGATGCCATGTAATACGGTTATGGAAGTATAATATTGTATCACCAGGTGAATCAGAAAAATCACTTCAAATATTCCATGATGCAAGCCCTAGTGGCAATATATTATGTAAGAAATTTCAAGTTATCAATGGATGGTTGTAGATCAACATTGAGGTGAATCAACAATGAATGGGTAAAAGTTGCAAAGTAAGAGATAAGATTGGGCCATCAGTCTTAAGATGAACAGTAATGAAGAAGCGTTAAAGGATTTAGCTTTATATATATAGGTAAGCAACGAAAGTGACCTGGATTTCGGTAGCAGACCTCAGTAATGATAAATCGAAGTAAGAATTTTGTTATAGTATGGCCTACTTAAATGTAGTAAAGATAATGACGCCAAAGGGATAGCTTGACATAATTTTGTACATGTTCACAAAGTGAAGCTTAGAGATTGGCTAAAAGCTAGAAGAGAAGAGAAGACTCAGGCGCACATACAAAGTTAGAGATGTAAAGGCTGCATGATAGAAGGTAGCAACAGTTACGAGATTAGAATAATTCCAACTACAAGTCATGGTGTGAGAAAGAGGCTTAAAGGAGGGAATACCCTGGCCTATGGGATTCATTCACAGAACAGTCGCCTAGATGGCAAGACGAGTACCAAAGTATTCGCAAAACTTATGGGTTATGAGAATGATAAGAGCATCAGTCAATATTCAAGGACGAATGTTCCAAAGGGGGGAATGATGTTACGCCCTGCAATATTACGTCGATATTACGTCCCACGGTATTATATTACGATGATGTTATGCTTCGCAGTATTAAATTATGACGATGTTGCACCCTGTAGTAGTGTACGTTCAATTTGTCGTAAGGTAATTGACATTAGTCCAAGGAAAAAGGATTATTTGAAGACTATAAGAATTATGCTATTTTAAACCAATGATGAGTACACTCGTGAAGATGAGAGGGGAAGCAAGTCAAAGAAAATGAATTTTTCATCCAAGTTTGGCATATTGGGATAAAACACGGGCCGAGTGTTAATACCTGATATTTTATTTACAGACTAGTACCATACAAGGTACCATATGACCATGACAGTATGATGTATAAAGTGTATTAAAAATAATAAGTAGAATTTTAAGTAATTTGAGACAATTCTTAATTATGCGGGTAATTGGTTAATTACTGGGTAGCGGGATATTACCTAATTAAATTTATTAAGATGGATGGATAAGCCTTAAAGGCCTAAACGTGGCAGCAAGTTTGGCCAAGTTGGTGACTCTTAAAGTCACAAAGAAAGTGTGAGCACGTGATTTTTGTTTTACGAGACAATCGCTCCAAAAGAAATAAAATAATAACAAATGGCCCTGCTGTACAATTTTTGGATTTTACATGGCACTTTGTTAATTATTTATGATTTTTGCCCATTTTTATTAAAACAAAATACAAAAAAATGTATGTGTCATGCGTAATTTGAACCGTAATCCGGTTGTTAAATGGAAAATCACAAAATACGCATTTTTTGTCCTGATTTGTTGCCTTGTTTAATTTTACCTACTTTTAACATTTTTATGCGTGTAATAAATACGTTAAGTGTTAATTAATGGTGTTTAGTTTTATTTAATTAGGTTGTGTGTTTAAAAAAAATTATAAATAAAGAAAAAGAGTTTAAAACTTGTTTCAAATGAATTTGGGCCAATTCCCATTTTTCAAAATCGAAGGCCCAAATGAACAGCCCAGGCCACCAGTCCGAACAGCCCACCCCCAGGCCACCAAAACGACGTAGTTTGACACCAAAACTACGTCGTTTCAATGCCAATCCATCCCAACCATTCAAACCAAGCTGATCCAATGGTCCGGATCTCTCACCCATAACCCCATTTGCCCGACCCGTTACCCGAACCAACTTTGACCCCAGCACCTGAAACGACACCGTTTCCCGCAAGCTGAAGGATCCTGGCCCTTCATCATGCCTCATCCAAAGGCTGAGATCCATTCACCCACTCCATATATAAGCTTTCCCTCATACCCCACCCCCTATCCAAATACCCCTGCCTTTCATCATCTTCACAAGAACCCCGGAAAACTAGAGCCGCCCCCATCTCCCTTCACCAGAAACCCGGCGGCATGAACGCCGGTGACCTCCGCCTGAACACCATAGAACCCCCTCACCGCCCTGAACATTGATCTGTTGGCCGTTTAGTTCGAATCCTTTCCCACCTTATTGAATCTTCATTTGAAGATTCAAGTCGGAACCCGATTTACACCAATCGACCTCAACTTCACACCAGACAGTCCCCAGACCCCCCTTGTGACCAAACCATGCTTGGTTTGGTCCGAATCTAACCAGGGAAACACGAATCCCAGATCCGATTTTTTGAACCCTAGGTTCCTCGTGCATGTTCCGTATCTGTTTAAGCCAAAGAGATTAAGGTCTAATGGACCTTAATCGAAGTGTTTCTCATCTGAGAAACACTTCGATTAAAGTCCGTTCAGCCTTAAGAAAGGCCTGTTCGAATCCAACCTTGAGGCTCTTTGATTTTTCGGGATTTAAGGTGAGTTTTGTTTTGTTTTCTTTTCTTTATTCCATGTGCTGATTAAAGGTCTGTTCATGTTTTGTTTTAATTCGTGTTTTTGAATTTTACCAACTGTGTCCTGTCCACCTTGCCTGAACCTCTGTGTTTGATTGAGTCTTTCTTCTACTTGTTACTGATAATGTGTATATGTGTATGTGCTGTGCGAACAATTGAACTTCAAACTTTGACTGATCAACTGATTCCTCGAGTACAACTTTGTTTAGTCAGTACAATTCAAATCATGTGTTCGATACTGTTAAATGTCTGATTTTTGACTACGATTGTACATGTTATGATTAGTATAGTCGAGTCGACATATGTCGTCAATTAGTTTCGATTGTCCGAACAATAACCAATTGACCTGCTTCTGTTAAGCATTGCTTGAATCAATTAGGAACTGAGTTTAGTTACTTATAATTGTTAATTTGATTTCAGAAATCTAAGGTGTAGTCTGTAATTGTAATCTGAATTGATGGCATGTGCACTTGTGCACAACATATGCATAAAGGCCCTTTTTGAATTAAAATAGTTTTGACAGCATATGCTGTCAGACTACATTCTGCTGCCCATACTCTACTTTAGTTTCAGAAATAATAAACATTACTCAAAAGTGAGTCTGCCAGGGAATATCATGGGGTTTGTTTTTATTTAATTGATAAGTGGAAACTGAAAAAAAGGCAGCACATGGGAGGGTGTTCTGATGGTCTAAACAGGCTGTTAAAGGGTTGATTTGAGGCTTATAAAAGAGGGGACTTCCATCAGTTTCATGGGGGACCGGAAGATATACACATATATACATAGACAGGCACACAGACCTTAAGATAGACATAGATACACACACACAGACAGAGACAAAGAGAATACACACAGAAAACTTAGTTTGGAGATTGAGAGTTGAAGTTCTGAAAAACAGAAAACTGGAAAAGAACTTTGTTTGATAACACAGACAGACAAAACTAGAAATTGCATTCTTCTCTGCTGTCTTGATTTCACTGGTCTTGACCTGTTTGTTCAATACTGATTTCTTCTAAATCCAATTGAGTCTGCTGGTTGTCTGTTGGTTTACTCTGGAACTTGGTCTAGTTGGGTTCTTGATTCTACTTGCTTCGCTTGTTGTTGTTGCTGCTATTCTGCTTTCTGCTGCTGCTTACCCTTCTGCTTCCAGTTCTTCTTTGCATTTCAGTATTCAGGTACACATTTCGAGTCTCATGTTGGTGTTAACTGTAATAGTTCGAAAGCATGAAATGAAAGGAGTTTGAAGAAATTTAAATGTCTGTTTGTAATGCTCATGGTATATTGATTTCTTTTGTATAAATTGATTAGTGTGTAATTCAATAGCAAAAGATTAGTTAGTTAATACTTAACTGAGTTTTAGCCTCTTGCATCTTAGTTTATAGTTGTTTGTTGGTACGAGGTGTGTAATGGTACAGTACGTAAAATGTACGGATAATTGACATAGCGACTGACCGGATTCCTGTTTAGCTATAATGATATGCATAGGATAGAATACTTCCACCTTACACAATGATGTTCTGTTTTATTTTAGTTCTTTTATCAGGACCCGCTAGGCAGTATATAGGAGCTCATTCGAATCCCCATTAGTAATAATGCCTAGTGGTTAATTCCCTTAATCTAGCCTAAATGAGTCTAGTTTAAATTTAATTCAAGAAATGTTTTGGATGTAAGCATAGCATTTTGTCAGCTCGTGTGTAATTTCTTTGTCAAATTAGAGCATTTCTCATAAAGTATGACGTTTTTTTACTTTATAAATAATTAATCAGAAATTGATAAGAATTAGGCCAAAGCATATACTTGAATTAACATGTATCTTTCTTCTTCTATTTTAGACCGAACATAATAAAAATGTAGTCACTTTAGGGTATCCCTTCTAAAAAATTGAGACGAGCCTCGAAAAACAAAAATGCACAAGCTGCGGGGCCCTCTAAGTGTATATATAAAAATATTTAGAACTCGGGACAGGCCGTTTAGCGAACTTCATGTCCATCCCCAAAAATAACAATGCGTTAAACTCTTTAGGCACGGCTCAATTAAATTACATTCTTAAACTTGGGTGCGCATTGATGTGACCCGAATCCAAATCTCAACGGAGTCGAAATGTGTTTAACAATTACGGGTGCATTGATTGCGACGTGGTTCGAGATACATTTTCACGACGTTATAATTCTATAAAATAAATGATAATAAAAGCGGTTTAAACTTAATAAAAGCACGTAAGTCAAAACATGTATTTAAATCAGGTAATTAGCCATTAGAACAATTTAAGCGACCGTGCTAGAACCACGGGATTCGAGGGTGCCTAACACCTTCCCTCGGGTCAACAGAATTCCTTACTTAGAATTTTTGGTTCGCAAACTTCATTTGGAAAAGTCGAAAATTTCCTCGATTCGGGATTCAAGATAAACCGGTGACTTGGGACACCAAAATCCAAACCTTTCCCAAGTGGCGACTCTGAAATAAATAATCTCATTTCGAATATTATCACTTAAATTGGAAAAACTCCCTCGCGCATCTTACCCTTCGGGGGCGGGCGCGCAAAAAGGAGGTGTGACAGCTCTGGCGACTCCGCTGGGGAACATGACCCAGAACCACTGGTTCAGGGTTCAAGAATTCGAGCTTAGAATAATTGTTATATTTGGCTTTATTATCTGATCTTTATTACATGTTTTTGCATAACGTGCTTAATGCTGTCTTTTACCGCTTTGATATTATCTGAACTGTATATAAACTGTGTCGAAACCCTTCTCTTCTTACCTCCGGGGAGAAGCTCGCTGGTCGAGACTCCCTATTCTGTTAGTGTCAATACCTGAAATAAGAAAGAGGTCGGACAAGTTACAAAGCCGGACGATCTCGCGGGTCCCCGGTACGTAGCCCCCTCCTCGACTCGAGTTGTCCGCTCGGGTACACAGTCTAGAACAAATGCCCAGGTTATAAACCTAGTATAACGAAACTTCATGCCGGATCCCTAGTAGGAACGTTTATCTGCATCATGTTGCATTCGACTTAGGGGGCTCAACACAGGGGTTGGGCCCGTCTAGGACAGGCAACCTGAAATGAAAAGACCATCCTGCTGCATCCTATTTGTTTTGCGCATCTATTTGCTTCGGTTCCGCATGCTGACCGGTTTCTAAAAAAATGGAAAATAGCAGTGTAGGGAGATAATTACTTATTTTGGAAAAATAAAACCAATGTCCAAGTAGTGTCAAAACCTCGCCGGAATTTTCCTAAAAAAAATTTTTTTTTCTAGTTTGATTTATTAAAAAAAACATAAAAAAAAAATTTCTTTTTTTTATCACTCTCAAAATAAAAAAAGGGGTATTTCTTTAAAAGTAAAAGTAAAAAAAAAAAACGGAAAATTCATAATTCAAAAAAAAAATGTTGTTTCTTTCCTAATACCTCCGTTATAAATTCAGACTAATAGTCCAAATATTCCTTAAAAGAAATGTATAAAAAAAATAATAAAAAAAAAATAAAAAAACAAAGATTTTCTTTAGTCCTTATCTCTTTTCAAGAATAAAAAAAAATTTTGCTTTCTGGGTTTAATTGATTCACGATGTGCCGAACTACACCGGTTTGATTCTCACCGGATGTGAGATACGTAGGCAACCCTCGTCGGGTTCAACCCCATTTTTGCTAAAATAACCAAAATCAATAAATAAATAAAAAGAAAAGAAAAAAAAAGAAAAAGATGTGTCAAATTTTAAAAGAGTCATAAATAAGTCAGGTGATGCTGTTTTGTCATAAATAGCCGAATGTTCCCAACAGGGACGCCGGAAGGCTGACTTTGCATAAACGGCCACCTTTGAGTCATTTTTCAAGGTTTGATCCAGTTGACCCACACAGCCTTAAAATCTTCGTCACCGAGGCGTTGAAAGGCCGTGTTGGCAATATTTGAGTTTTCTAATTTGAAAAACTATAAAAAAGTCATAAATAAGTCAGGTGATGTTGTTTGTCATAAATAGCCGAATGTTCCCGAAAGGGACGCCGGAAGGCTGACTTTGCATAAACAGCCACCTTTGGGTCTTGTTTAGTATTTTTGTCCAGTTGACCCACACGGCCTTAAAATCTTCGTCCTCAAAGTGCTTAAAGGCCGTGTTCAAAACTTGATCCCCTTTGTAAAATATTTTTGAGTCAAGTCATTTTTGTTAAAATCACCTTAATAAATGTGCAGGATGAGCACGATGCAAAATGAACATTTTTCAATAATGACCAAAATCCCTGTCAAGTTACGGCTATGGTGGAATGATCTAGGTGTTGAAGGACAAAATGAGGTCAAGAAATATCTGAAAGGTCTCGTGGGTTTGTTGGAAATCCAGCCTCGGGGAGATATCATAAGAGCTTTGGTTACTTACTGGGACCCGGCGCACAATGTTTTCCATTTCTCTGATTTTAAACTCACCCCGACTTTGGAAGAAATGGCTGGGTACACTGGAAATGCGGAACTTCCGTTGAGGCAAAAATACCTGGTCGCCCCAAGAGCTGTCACGGTACATCGGTTCCTAGATTCATTGAAAATACCCAGAACGGTCCACAACACGGATCTGGCTACCGGATTTTGTACTCCATGCTTCATATATGATAGGTACGGTCATGAGGGAGGATTCAATAATCCAATCAACAAACTGTGCAGCAAAGGTATTCGTCAGAAGTGGGACAAACACAGACGGGTAGCCTTCATGATGATGTTCCTGGGCCTTCTGGTATTTCCAAGGAAAGACGGAAACATTGATTTGAAGATATCCGGGGTCGTCAGCACTTTACTCACGCAAAGTGACAGTACTCTCGCGCCTATGGTGGTATCTGACATTTTTCGAGCTCTCACAGTTTGTAAAGCTGGGGGAGGTTTCTTCGAAGGTTGTAACTTGCTCCTACAAATGTGGATGACCGAGCACCTCTGCCATCGTTCCGAGATTTTGAGCCATGGTTCCCCGGAAAAGACTTGCATAGAAGAATTTTACACGAGAACCAAAGAGATCAGTTTGCCCAAAGGAGTCCTGGCATGGACCTCGTTCTTTCAAGCTCTTACTGCCAGCCAAATACAATGGACGCTAGGATGGTTGCCTGTTGATGAGATCCTATATATGTCGGCAGCTAAAACTCATTTCTTACTGATGGGGCTTAAGAGCATTCAACCTTACGCACCCTGCCGAGTTTTGAGACAGTTCGGAAGATGCCAGACAGTACCTCATGAGGAAGATCTTAGCACTCAAGCAGTTGAGATAAGTCCTAACGGACAATTCCCAGAAGCAAAGATTCGCCAAATCTGGAGTGAGTGTCAATATTTGAAATCAGATACTTGCGTGCGGGATCGAGCCAAAGGAGAGACGGCGCCAGGTTACCTTGCATGGTATAGAAGGGAACTTGAGCATGAAAGGCCAGCTAAGAGACCCCACATCCGGAATTTCACCGAATCATCGCAAAAACAGTGGGATTGGCTTGCAAAAGAAAGAGGCTATTGCGCCGAAATTAGCAGGTTAAAGCAACAAGTGGAAAGCCTGAAATACGAGCACAACATGCAGGCTGCTACCGGTCTGGGAGAGCGGAACAGGTTGATTTAGGAAAACGAAATGCTCAGAGCCCAGATCAAACAGATAAAGATGGATGCGGATAAACAGCCAAGGCGTCGATCAGATGAGCAGTTGATAAAAAGGCTGAAAAGCAAAGTCAGGGAATGGCAAGAGGATTTAGAGAAATCTAAAAATGTCATAGCAGAGCTCAGGGCACAGTGGGATACAAGAGCAGATAAGCATCGCCGATACTTGAATCAATTGGAAGGCGACCTCGAGAAAACCGTTGCTAAAATGAAGAGAGAGATGGCTACACTTGAGATCAGAGCAGCTAATCAGTCCAAGAATTTCCAAATTGAGAGCAGATACTGGTACGACTCAATAGCCCAGATGAAGTTGGAAGTACGGCGACTGAAGCATCAGCATATACAGGATGCTCAAGTATTCAAGATATGTAGCGATCAGATAAAACGCCTACTCGTAGAGAAGAAGCAAACCAGAGATAGGATCAAGGCCATTGCCCATGCCATCACCAGACGATGTCTACGATGTGAGAACATGTCCAGCGTTACCGTCCTCTCGGCAGTGATGAGTTATGTCAATCAGACCATGCATGAGCTGGAGCAACTTGAGAGGGATCTCACACCTAGGACTGCGGCGAGGCCGAACGATGCCCCGCGGACACAAATTTTCAAAACCATAATGTACTCATAAGTTAGTCTGTATCTTAGCATCTTCTGCCTGTTTTTCCCATCAAGGTGATTTTACTCTATTTTTGAGTCTAGGTTTATTTTTAAGGTTTGCTTGTTCTTTTTGCAAAATGAAGTTTGTAATAGACCGTTTCAACAATAAGAGGTTGTTTCTTTTATGCTCATTTGTGTTTCGAACTACCTAATGATCTGATTCACGTAGGCATCGTGATACGTAGGCAATCCTCATCGGATCCGGTCGCGTTTCTTTTACTGCAAAATAAAAAAAAAGAAACATAAAAGAAAAACAAAAAAAAAGAAGAAAAAGAAAAAAAGGGGGGAAAATAATAAGAGGAAAAATGCCGGAACGACGCATTCTCTCGTAGCAAACATGTAGGAATCCACTTAACTGTATAGGTGCATCATGCCCAACGTGAGATTGCCTATCTGTTATTTGCTGCAAATTAATCGTGCATTTGTCGTTGAGTACTTCCAGGTTTTTTGGAAAAGACGGTGGTTTGGTGAAAGTCTGGCCTCGCACTCATACTTCACGAGGTCAAAGAGGGGTGTTCAACTACTTTTTGTTAAGTCGAGAAGCAGTGCTCACTCTTACTTCACAAGGTCAAAAGGAAGTGTAGAAATGTCTTCAGAGGTTCCATTGTCAACAACCCCTGTTTCCGAGGAAAGTTCTATCTCGGCCGTCCTCACGCCTGAATCCGCAACCGCGGAGGAAAATAGAATCCTACGGCTCCGCATGTTGGAAATGCTGGACGACTGGAATAATGGGAAAGAGCCGCCAAGTGTCATCCCCGGATTCCCTGAATTATTCTCCAGGTCAAGTGGGACTTCTAATGTCCCCATAAATTATCCTGCTACCCCATTCGGGTACCCAGCCACCTCAGCCTTCTCTGCTGGATCGCCTTCTGAGCCTCATCCCCGAATGTCATCCACTGATGCAAGCATGAACATCTTTACTGCATCGCCTTGCCCGATTACGGCACAGCCTACCACGTACAAGCCAAGCTTTGACTCATCCTCTTTTACATTCCAAGCACCATCGTTCTCAATGGAACCAACTAGGTTCGCTACCAACGCTAATCCTCCACCGCCTCAGTGCGAGCTTGCACTCGGGCAGGATCAGAACCCCAGAGTTGCAGAACAAAATGAGATGGCCAAAAGAATGAGAAGCCTTGAACAAAGTCTGAAGAATATGCAAGGTTTGAGCGGTCAGAAGAGCGTCTCTTACGCCGACCTATGCATGTTCCCTCACGTGCACCTGCCAGCGGGTTTCAAGACCCCAAAGTTCGAGAAATACGATGGGCACGGTGACCCCATTGCACATCTTAAGAAATACTGCAACCAATTGCGGGGAGCCGGCGGAAAAGAAGAACTGCTAATGGCATATTTTGGGGAAAGTCTAGTAGGGATAGCCTCGGAATGGTATATGGACCAGGAAATGTCCCGATGGCATATATGGGATGATCTCGCCAGAGATTTTGTGAAACAATTCCAGTATAACATCGACATTGCACCAGACCGAAATTCTCTGTCGAATTTGAAGAAGAAACCTTCAGAAAGCTTCAGAGAATATGCTATTAAGTGGCGTGAGCAGGCGTCAAGGGTGAAGCCTCCCATGGATGAAGTAGAAATGGTCACTACTTTTCTCCAGGCTCAAGAGTCTGACTATTTCCAAAACATGATGTCAGCCATGGGAAAGCCGTTTGCAGAAGCAATTAAGATTGGAGAGATGGTGGAGAATGGTCTAAAAATAGGTAGGATTCTAAGTCAAGTAGCCATAAGGGCGACCTCCCAAGCCGTTCAGAGCGGGTCCGGAGGAATGGCAAGAGGGAAGAAAAAGGAAGAAACGACCATGGCAGCTTCGGAAGCAAGGGAATATCGTCACCCCAGGCCTCGTTTCCCGGAAAGAACCCCACAACACTACTACCCCCACTCAAATCTGGCATATGCTCATCAACCCTATATGGTCATGAATGCCCATCCTTATGCCCGTCCGCCGCAACAAGCCAACCAAGGCCCAACTCCACCTCCCAGAAATCAGCCTCCTTACCACAACCACTATAGCCCACAACCCCCGCAGAATAACTTCCGCCCTCAGGAGCCACCTCAAAGGCGGACTTTCATGCCCATCGGTGAACCATACTCTACTTTGTTCCCGAAGCTAGTCCAGTTGGGTTTCTTGCAACCAATCCCTCAAACAAGGCAAAACCCGACGTCACCTTCTTACAAAGTTGGAGTCAGGTGCGCCTATCATTCAGGGGCCGAGGGACATGATACAAATGACTGCTGGTCGTTGAAAAGAGTGGTCGAGAATTTGATAGAGCAAGGGAAAATAGTGCTAAGGGACGAGGAGATCCCGAATGTAACTAACAATCCATTGCCTGCTCACAATAATGGGCCGCTGATTGGAATGATTTGCGAAGATAAAGAATTCGACCCTGCTCCGAAAGCTATAATCGCCATTGTCGACACGGGGAAAAGCCCTGAGACAGACCAGAAACCAGAAAAGGGGGAGGAGGCCAAGGCTATAAAGAGCGAGCCTGAAAAGAAGGTGGAGAAGAAAGTGGTACCAGTAAAGGATGAGATTCTTTACATACCACGAGGTCGAGCTGAGAAGACGCAGAACTTCGGGATCAAAAAGGCAAAACCTATGTACGTACCAAAAGGGGCCTATGTGGTCCGGGGGACGATTCAACCACCTCGGCTGAATGAGCCAGTGGTTATCGGACGCGTGCCACAAAAGCCGATGACCAACTCGTCCACAGTACCGTGGAATTATCAGAAGACTTTGGTAATGTACAAAGGTAAAGAGGTCATGGGAGAACTTCCAGAAAATACTTTCATTGGAAGGTATTCAAATACCCAAGAGCTGAACAACGCCACACAAAGGCGCTTCCCACCAAAGAAGCCTGTAAGCGTTGAAGAAGCGGAAGTGTTCTTCCAACAAATGAAAATGCCGGATTACGAAGTGATAGATCAACTGCGCAAGTACCCCGAGCAAGTGTCCATGCTATCGTTGTTAATGAGGTCGGCCGAGCATCAAAAGATCTTACTAAAGACCCTGAATGAAGCATATGTGCCAGTTGAAACCTCGGTTGAACAACTAGAGCGGATGACAGAAAGATTCTTCGCCGTCAACCAAATCTCTTTCAGCAAGAACGATTTACCCCCGGAAGGAGCGGCACACAACAAGGCCTTGCATCTAACAGTTAAATGCGAGGACTACTATGTCAAGCGGGTAATGTTGGATGGGGGATCAGGTGTTGACATTTGCCCGCTCTCCACGCTACAAAGAATGGAAATTGGGACCGGAAGAATCCGACCCAACAATGTCTGCGTAAGGGCTTTCGACGGCATCAAGAGAGATACCATGGGGGAAATAGACCTGTTGTTGGTCATAGGACCAGTCGAGTTTGAAGTAACCTTTCAGGTGCTCGACATGGATACATCCTACAATTTCCTCCTCGGCAGACCTTGGATCCATGCGGCAGGAGCTGTGCCTTCCACTCTTCACCAGATGGTGAAGTTCGAGTACGAAGACCGAGAGATCGTGGTCCATGGAGAAGACGAGCATGCTATCTATCGGGACCCATCCATCCCATATCTTGAACCGAGAGAAGGGAGCGAACATACGGTCTATCAAGCTTTCGAGATTGTACTGGCAGAGCAGCACGAAGAGGGAATACCCTGCCCCCAGCCTTTCTTGTCTAACGCCTCGGTTATGGTGGCCAAAGAGATGATCCGGCACGGATTTAGGCCAGGGAAAGGGCTTGGACGAACCCTTCAGGGAATAACAGAACCCATTACCTTGCCAGTCACTAAGAAACCCTTTGGACTAGGCTTCAAACCCACTCTAGCAGACGAAGAGTGGGCAAAGAAAAGGAAAAATGAGGGTTGGAAGTTACCTCGACCATTGCCGGATTTATATGCAACTTTCATCAGGCCAAGGTACACCGAAGAAGAAGACGATGAGGTCTTTACAGCTGAGGAAATCAACGAGATATGTGGGGCGATGAGAGAAATGCTCTACAAGGTCCACATGGTTCAACCGGGTGAAGGCACGAGCACTGCTGAGATGTTGTACGTGGGGCCAAACGCCAAACTTCGAAACTGGGAGGCCACGCCATTCCCGACTAGATGGAAGTCCGGGTAGACCTATCCTGCCACCTTTCCTGTGTCACAAGTTGTCTCCAGGACATAACTTGAACGTTTTCTTCCTTTCAATTGTTGTTTGGAATTCCTAAGTTGTAAACATTGTTGTCTTCCAACTTTCCAAAGAAAATAAAAAAAAATCATCATTGCTTTCCCATTCTTTCTTTTGTTCTGATTTTTGTTATTTTTCCTTTTATCTTTCCTTTCAGTTATAATAATGCGGCTTTAAATATGACATGCTTGCGGACTTCACGCCCAGATCACAACGAGCTATTTAACTGTGAATTAATGAACCCAGAACCAGAATATGATGAAGAAGAAGCTTTTAGGGAAATAAACCGAGAGTTGGAACATTTTGAGAATAAGCCTAAGCCAAATCTGAATGACACCGAACCAGTTAATTTAGGAACTCCTGAAGAAATTCGGGAGACCAAAATAAGTATTCACACGGACAAGAAAATGCGAGATGCGATAATTCAACTTCTTTTTGAATTTAAAGATGTGTTTGCTTGGTCATATGATGACATGCCGGGACTAGGTGTTGATCTAGTGGTTCATAAATTGCCGATTCATCCTGATTGTCTTCCAGTTCAACAAAAGCAACGAAAGTTCAAAACTGAGGTCAGTGACAAGATTAAAGAGGAGATCACCAAACAACTGAAAACGGGAGTGATTCGGGTAGTCCAGTATACGACGTGGTTGGCAAATGTGGTTCCAGTACCGAAAAAGGATGGGAAAACTCGGGTATGTGTAGATTACCGAGATCTGAATAGAGCAAGTCCCAAAGATAATTTCCCACTGCCCAACATCCACATCCTTGTCGATAATTGCGCCAAACACGAAATACAGTCTTTCGTAGATTGTTACGCTGGGTATCATCAGGTATTGATGGATGAAGAGGACGCCGAGAAAACTGCTTTCACCACGCCTTGGGGCACCTACTGTTATCGGGTCATGCCGTTTGGTCTGAAGAATGCCGGGGCTACTTACATGAGGGCCATGACTACCATTTTTCATGACATGATGCATCAGGAAATAGAGGTATACGTGGATGACGTGATAGTCAAGTCCAGGATGCAGGATAATCACATCCAAGACTTGAGGAAGTTCTTCGAGAGATTAAGGAAGTACGACTTGAAGTTGAACCCAGCAAAATGTGCTTTCGGAGTTCCGTCAGGCAAACTTTTGGGCTTCATCGTAAGCAGGAGAGGTATCGAACTAGATCCAACTAAGATAAAATCTATCAGAGATTTACCTCCCCGAGAACAAAGAAAGACGTGATGAGTTTGTTGGGCAGATTGAACTACATCAGTCGATTTATTGCCCAACTGACAAGCACGTGTGAACCCATATTCAAGTTGTTAAGGAAAGATGCGGCGATCAAATGGACAACTGAGTGTCAAGAAGCCTTTGATAAAGTCAAAGAATACCTTTCGAATCCCCCAGTCTTGGTCCCTCCAGAACCAGGGAGGCCACTTTTCTTGTATCTGACAGTCTTGGAGAACTCTTTCGGTTGCGTCCTCGGGCAACACGACATAACCGGAAAGAAGGAGCAAGCAATCTACTACTTGAGCAAGAAATTCACCGGCTACGAGGCCAAATACACTCTGCTGGAAAGGACATGTTGCGCTCTGACGTGGGTTGCTCAAAAGCTGAGACATTATCTCCAAGCCCACACTACTTTCCTCATAAGCAGGCTGGATCCTTTGAAGTATATATTTCAGAAACCGATGCCTACTGGGAGACTGGCCAAGTGGCAAATCCTGCTTACTGAATTCGACATAGTCTATGTCACTCGCACGGCAATGAAAGCCCAGGCGCTAGCAGATCATTTGGCCGAAAATCCGGTCGATGAGGAATACCAGCCATTGAGTACCTACTTTCCAGATGAAGAAGTAAACGTCGTAGAGGTGGTCTCGGAGGACGCTCATGTTTGGAAGATGTTCTTTGATGGAGCCGTGAATGCCAAAGGTGTAGGGATCGGGGCAATTTTGATCTCGCCTTCCGGTCAGCATTATCCCGCCACAGCTAGACTGCGTTTCTTTTGCACAAACAACACAGCTGAGTATGAAGCTTGCATCATGGGAATGCATATGGCAATCGATCACGATGTCGAAGACTTACTGATTATGGGAGATTCTGACCTGATTATCCGGCAAGCCCAAGGCGAATGGGAAACTCGGGATGTCAAACTTACCCTTACCGACAGCATGTGGAGGACCTCGGCAAGCGTTTTACATCAATAGAATTTAGGTATATCCCGAGGTGTCACAATGAACTGGCAGACGCACTTGCTACTCTGGCTTCAATGCTACCCTACCCGGGCAACGCCCACGTCGATCCTTTGGAAATCCAAATCAAGGAAAGACACGGTTACTGCAATGTAATCGAGGCAGGATCAAATATGCAGCCTTGGTACCATGACATCAAGATGTTCTTGAAAACGCAAAAGTACCCCGAGCATGCTACTGGAGATCAGAAGAGGACCATTAGGCGACATGCGAGTGGTTTCATTCTGAGCGGTGAATTGTTGTATAAGAGGACCCCGGATCTTAACCTACTAAGATGTGTCGACGCCGAGGAGGCGAGAAAGATCATGCACGAAGTACACGCAGGTGTGTGCGGACCTCACATGAACGGGTATGTCTTGGCAAAGAAAATCCTTCGAGCAGGTTATTACTGGATGACCATGGAAAAGGATTGCTTTAGCTTCGTTCGGAAGTGTCATCAGTGTCAGGTGCACGGTGATTTGATTCATGCACCTCCCACGGAGCTGCATCCCATGTCTGCACCTTGGCCATTTGTCGCCTGGGGCATGGACGTCATTGGACCAATCGAACCAAAGGCTTCGAATGGACACAGGTTTATACTGGTTGCCATCGATTACTTCACAAAATGGGTAGAGGCTGTCACTCTCAAGTCGGTCACTAAAAAAGCTGTAGTGGATTTTGTACACTCAAATCTTATCTGTCGTTTCGGTATTCCTGCGACTATCATTACAGATAACGCAGCAAACTTGAACAGTCACTTGATGGGAGATGTATGCGAGCAATTCAAGATAACGCATAGGAATTCTACTCCTTATCGGCCGAAAGCCAATGGTGCTGTGGAAGCGGCGAACAAAAACATCAAGAAGATTTTGAGGAAAACGATCCAAAGTTCCCGACAGTGGCATGAGCAGTTACCATTTGCATTGTTGGGGTATCGCACTACGGTACGCACATCAGTAGGAGCGACTCCTTATCTTTTGGTTTATGGGACCGAGGCTGTAATACCGGCAGAGGTAGAAATTCCTTCGCTTCGAACCATTGTCGAAGCAGAAATCGAAGACAGCGAGTGGGTCAAGACTCGGTTAGAGCAATTGACTTTGATTGATGAAAAGCGAATGGCCGCGGTTTGTCACGGACAGTTGTACCAACGAAGGATGGCCCGTGCTTATAACAAGAAAGTCCGACCCAGGAAATTCGAAGTAGGTCAGCTGGTACTGAGGCGTATTCTGCCGCATCATGAGGAAGCAAAGGGGAAGTTTGCTCCAAATTGGAAAGGCCCATACATCATAAGGAAGATATTGCCGAGAGGAGCATTGTATTTAGGTGATATCGAAGGAAATGACCCCGAAACAACAGTAAATGCGGATGCAGTCAAGAGATACTACGTTTTAATTATACTCCAGTAGTCTTGACACATTGGAAATGACGAAGGTTTTATTCCCCACTACTCCCCAAACACTACCCAATTCTCTCTACAAACCTTTGAGCCGCTTACAAAAAAAAACCAAAAAAAAAAAAAATAAAAAAAAATTGATTGAGGCCTGAACTACGTTTGACCTGATTCCGAAAGGATACGTAGGCAGCCTCTCCCTAAGGTTCAGTCACCCCATTCACCCTAAAATTGAAACTGGGGCACGTCAAGCGGCCTAGAAGTTAGTATCATCTACCTCTCTTTGCCAAACACAAGCTTTCAGATCAAATTACCAAAGATAGTGGGAAGCCAATAAGCGTCACGAATGGAGACCGGCACACTCTAAATTGAGAGATAAAAAATGAGAGAGTCTCGTTGGTGAAAACCTTCGGGCACCACGAGGCGACGGGAGTAGAGAGACCGAAATGAGAGAGCTTGTTTAGTAAAAACTCACAAAGAGTGCTATCAAGCGATGACAGGAAGAGAAATGAGAGAGGTCAGCCGGCGAAAACCCGCAAAGGGCGCTGTTGGCCGAAAAGAATGACTCCACCCCAAGGAGGTCTCGGCAAAGTTCCACCGGTTTGGAATCACAGATCCGTTCTGGTTCAGGGAAACGCAAGTTCATGGAAGGTCAGGCGTCCAGTCCATAAAGCATGTCATGTCCATTTAAAGCCAGCATTGTCTTCCTCAGATAAGTCTTTCTCGTCCCAAGGGGGATACTCTTTTTCTGAAATTTGTCTTTTCTTTTCTTTGTTTTCTCTTCGAATCTCTTTCATGTTTAACCCCAAGTTCTAGATATACCGGAAAGGACAGGTGGCAGGTTTGCTGGAATGGAATTCCGTTTCATGAAGGAAAACACCTCGTTTCGTTGGTACGTTTGTCTAAACCTGAAGAATCATGATGTTTGGCGGCATTCGAAGTAAAGAGAAAAGAGAGAAGTTTCCCCAGCAAGACCGCTTCGGAGAAATCCCCCACAGAGTTCCCCCTTGTACAATCCCCCACAGAGTCTCCCCAATATAAAAAAAATGGAATCTCCCCAGCACATCCCCAGCGAGTCCCTTTGTAAAAATTCCCCAACAAGCTTACCCCAACAAATCCTAGAAAGCCCGCTTCGAAACAAATCCCCAGCATGCCCCATTGTACAAAAATCCACACAAAGAATCCACTTTGTAAATATTCCCCCACAGGGCTTCCTTTTGTACAAATCCCCACAGAATACCTCCAATAAAATCCCCGTTGAGAACCTCCAAGCACAACGGGACAAAAAAAGAGAGAAAAGAAAAAAGAGCCTTACGAGGCAAATCATTACAGAATCTGAAAATACAAGCCTGAGCAGTCTAAAGGGTTTCGACATATGAATCAAATCAACGGCGTTACTTCGCAACAGAAATGAAGACGCAACAAAGCAACCGGGAACGATCAAGGTCACCAAACCGACCGTCATTTCCGAACTAACAATTGTTCTTTGTCTGAAAAGTTGAAATAGGTTTAATCCAAGACAACCGTGCAAGAAGTAGGTGTCGCCCAAAGAAGAAGGTACATGGGTACAAGAAATATTTTGGCAATAAGGAATTCACTCGAAAGGTAAGTTTCCACGAAACTCCCTTTTATCTTCTACTAAAACAAGAAAATTCAAAAAAAAAGAGGTCAGTTGTTGTTCTCGAATTTTGTCCCCAGCCAGTCAGCATTAGGGTCTTAAACCCTAAACTGAATTTTTCCTTTCAGTCAGCATTACGGTTTTAAACCATAAACTGAACTTTTTCCATTCAGCCAGCATTAGGGTTTTAAACCCTAAACTGAATTTTCCCTTTAGTCAGCAATAGCGTTTTAAACCCTAAACTGAATTTTTCCATTTAGCCAGCATTAGGGTTTTAAACCCTAAACTGAGCTTTTCCATGCAGTCAGCATTAGGGTTTTAAACCCTAAACTGAATTTTCCTTTTAGTCAGCATTAGGGTTTTAAACCCTAAACTGAACTTTTTCCTTTCAACCAGCATTAGGGTTTTAAACCCTAAACTGAGCTTTTCCATGCAGTCAGCATTAGGGTTTTAAACCCTAAACTGAATTTTCCTTTTAGTCAGCATTAGGGTTTTAGACCCTAAAATGAACTTTTTCCTTTCAGTCAGCATTAGGGTTTTAAACCCTAAATTGAGCTTTTCCATGCAGTCAGCATTAGGGTTTTAAACCCTAAACTGAATTTTCCTTTTAGTCAGCATTAAGGTTTTAAACCCTAAACTGAACTTTTCCTTTCAGCCAGCATTATGGTTTTAAACCATATACTGAGCTTTTCCATGCAATCATCATTAGGGTTTTAAATCCTAAACTGAATTTTCCTTTTAGTCAGCATTAGGGTTTTAAACCCTAAACTGAACTTTTCCTTTCAACCAGCATTAGGGTTTTAAACCCTATACTGAGCTTTCCATGCAATCAGCATTAGGGTTTTAAACCCTAAACTGAATTTTCCTTTTAGTCAGCATTAGGGTTTTAAACCCTAAACTAAACTTTTTTCTTTCAATCAGCATTAGGGTTTTAAACCCTATACTGAGCTTTTCCTTGCAATCAGCATTAGGGTTTATAAACCCTAAACTGAATTTTTCCTTTTAGTCAGCATTATGGTTTTAAACCCTAAACTGAACTTTTTCCTTTCAGTCAGTCTTAGGGTTTTAAACCCTAAACTGAACCTTTTTCCTGCAGTCAGCATTAGGGTTTTAAACCCTGAACTGAACTTTTCCTTTTAATCAGCATTAGGATTTTAAAACCCTAAGCTGAACTTCTCCCTAGTTGGTCGGTATTAGAGTTTCAACTCTAAAACTGAACTTCTCCCCAGTTAGTCGGTATTAGGGCTCCAACCCTGAACTGAGCATTTTTATCTTCTTTCATCAATTTTATGAACTTCCTGGCGAATAATTCACAAAATTTTCCTAGTGAAACTGGGGCAGAAAATTTCGTTCGTCTGTTTGTTTTCTCCCGCAGATCTAACCTCGAGCCACACGGATCGAAACGGCCCAAGAAATGAGTCTCAACTCAGAATCAAAGAAGAAAAAGACAAAAAGAAGATGTCCCGAGATATCGAAGTAAATGGAAGGCGGATCGACTCCAACATTTGATTAAGATCCAGAACTCTGCCAGTCACGCCTCGCTCAGCATCCCAGAGAATAAGCAAGCACCTACAACTCGCAAGCATCAAGGTTCGGATCGAAGTCTACAAGCAAAATCAGCTAAGACCCAAGATCAAGTCGCAAAAGATTCATAGATAGGGATCTTGTAACTAGCAGTTGACATGCATATAAGTATTTAGTTCAGTTTCAATTTTCCTTTGGTTGTAATAAGGCGGTCAGTAAAGCAACGGTGACAACAGCAACAGCAGTAACAGCAAGCATTGCAGTCCCATGGTAGTCCCAGCTACCAAAACTTCCCGAACTACATTGACCTGATTCCTGTTTAGCCCAGGATATGTAGGAAATCTTTGGAGCAAAGATTCGGTCAAATCTTTCAAAAAAACATGCTTCACACGGAGTAGTCCATAGGCAAAAATCGCTCATATCCGCTCACTTTATCACTTGTTACTGATAATGTGTATATGTGTATGTGCTGTGCGAACAATTGAACTTCAAACTTTGACTGATCAACTGATTCCTCGAGTACAACTTTGTTTAGTCAGTACAATTCAAATCATTTGTTCGATACTGTTAAATGTCTGATTTTTTACTACGATTGTACATGTTATGATTAGTATAGTCGAGTCGACATATGTCGTCAATTAGTTTCGATTGTCCGAACAATAACCAATTGACCTTCTTCTGTTAAGCATTGCTTGAATCAATTAGGAACTGAGTTTAGTTACTTATAATTGTTAATTTGATTTCAGAAATCTAAGGCGTAGTCTGTAATTATAATCTGAATTGATGGCATGTGCACTTTTGCACAACATGTGCATAAAGGCCCTTTTTGAATTAAAATAGTTTTGACAGCATATGCTGTCAGACTACATTCTGCTGCCCATACTCTACTTTAGTTTCAGAAATAATAAACATTACTCAAAAGTGAGTCTGCCAGGGAATATCATGGGGTTTGTTTTTATTTAATTGATAAGTGGAAACTGAAAAAAAGGCAGCACATGGGAGGGTGTTCTGATGGTCTAAACAGGCTGTTAAAGTGTTGATTTGAGGCTTATAAAAGAGGGGACTTCCATCAGTTTCATGGGGGACCGGAAGATATACACATATATACATAGACAGGCACACAGACCTTAAGATAGACATAGATACACACACACAGACAGAGACAAAGAGAATACACACAGAAAACTTAGTTTGGAGATTGAGAGTTGAAGTTCTGAAAAACAGAAAACTGGAAAAGAACTTTGTTTGATAACACAGACAGACAAAACTAGAAATTGCATTCTTCTCTGCTGTCTTGATTTTACTGGTCTTGACCTGTTTGTTCAATACTGATTTCTTCTAAATCCAATTGAGTCTGCTGGTTGTCTGTTGGTTTACTCTGGAACTTGGTCTAGTTGGGTTCTTGATTCTACTTGCTTCGCTTGTTGTTGCTGCTGCTATTCTGCTTTCTGTTGCTGCTGACCCTTCTGCTTCCACTTCTTCTTTGCATTTCAGTATTCAGGTACACATTTCGAGTCCCATGTTGGTGTTAACTGTAACAGTTCGAAAGCATGAAATGAAAGGAGTTTGAAGAAGTTTAAATGTCTGTTTGTAATGCTCATGGTATATTGATTTCTTTTGTATAAATTGATTAGTGTGTAATTCAATAGCAAAAGATTAGTTAGTTAATACTTAACTGAGTTTTAGCCTCTTGCATCTTAGTTTATAGTTGTTTGTTGGTACGAGGTGTGTAATGGTACAGTACGTAGAATGTACGGATAATTGACATAGCGACTGACCGGATTCCTGTTTAGCTATAATGATATGCATAGGATAGAATACTTCCACCTTACACAATGATGTTCTGTTTTATTTTAGTTCTTTTATCAGAACCCGCTAGGCAGTATATAGGAGCACGTTCGAATCCCCATTAGTAATAATGCCTAGTGGTTAATTCCCTTAATCTAGCCTAAATGAGTCTAGTTTAAATTTAATTCAAGAAATGTTTTGGATGTAAGCATAGCATTTTGTCAGCTCGTGTGTAATTTCTTTGTCAAATTAGAGCATTTCTCATAAAGTATGACGTTTTTTTACTTTATAAATAATTAATCAGAAATTGATAAGAATTAGGCCAAAGCATATACTTGAATTAACATGTATCTTTCTTCTTCTATTTTAGACCGAACATAATAAAAATGTAGTCACTTTAGGGTATCCCTTCTAAAAAATTGAGACGAGCCTCGACAAACAAAAATGCACAAGCTGTGGGGCCCTCTAAGTGTATATATAAAAATATTTAGAACTCGGGACAGGCCGTTTAGCGAACTTCATGGCCATCCCCAAAAATAACAATGCGTTAAACTCTTTAGGCGCGGCTCAATTAAATTACATTCTTAAACTTGGGTGCGCATTGATGTGACCCGAATCCAAATCTCAACAGAGTCGTAATGTGTTTAACAATTACGGGTGCATTGATTGCGACGTGGTTCGAGATACATTTTCACGACGTTGCAATTCTATAAAATAAATGATAATAAAAGCGGTTTAAACTTAATAAAAGCACGTAAGTCACAACATGTATTTAAATCAGGTAATTAGCCATTATAACAATTTAAGCGACCGTGCTAGAACCACGGGATTCGAGGGTGCCTAACACCTTCCCTCGGGTCAACAGAATTCCTTACTTAGAATTTCTGGTTCGCAGACTTCATTTGGAAAAGTCGAAAATTTCCTCGATTCGGGATTCAAGATAAACCGGTGACTTGGGACACCAAAAGCCAAACCTTTCCCAAGTGGCGACTCTGAAATAAATAATCTCATTTCGAATATTGTCACTTAAATTGGAAAAACTCCCTCGCGCATCTTACCCTTCGGGGGCGGGCGCGCAAAAAGCAGGTGTGACAGAAAGGTGGCATCATAAGTCATTAATGTGTAAAGACAATACATTTTCCAACCAAGAAAAGAAACATTTCTTATAGTTTTCTTTTAAGAAGCTAGCAAAATGGAGGGATATTTCTCAAATTTTAAACAATTTCCAGAAGATATAATAATGGAAATATTCTCAAGATGGCTTGTGAAATCTCTACTGGAACTCAAATCTGCTAGCAAATTCAGACGCTAAAATTCAATCCAACAGAGCTTCCAACAAAATTTCTTGCCACCAAATCAATTCCAGCGAGAATTATTAGCATCTTAGCAAGGTAAAATTTGCGATTCTAAAGGAGTACGGTGCAACCTTTTCCAAGAATATCATATGGATTTTTTCCTACTCCAGGTATGTTAAGGCTATCCCTTCTTTCTTTTGGCATGATCCATACGATACAAATGAAATGAGAAAATGCACAACTTCCATAAATGACTCTATTCATAGAAATACTAGGGATGCCTATATTCTTGATTCTCCATATGTCCTATTATTTTATCATATGTTCATGGGTCTCAAAAAAATATGTAAGTTGAGAAAAGCTTACTTAATGATATTAATCAGAGGCATAATAGCCTTATGACGTACCGAGAGATTTTATTAACGTATTTCATATGTATTTATACATGCACATTGACCCATGACCAGATGGCGTTATATACGCCTATAGATATGTATATATATGTAGATGGGATATGGAAAAGGTTATGGCGTTATATACGCACCACCACCTGATCAGCTAGTATACGTTGATGATTTTGCCCACAATGGCTGAGATGATATGATGAGATACCTCAGAGGCTTGATGATGTTATGCACACATATACCTATGCACGACATGACATTCATACGCATATGCATGACACTATAATTATTTAATGAATTACAGAGTTATCCGGACTTATAGGTTGAGTCATTTACTCTATATTTCTTCCATGTCTGTTATGTACTTATTTATGTGTCTTACATACTCGGTATATTATTCGTACTGACGTCCCTTTTGCCTGGGGATGCTGTGTTTCATGCCCGCAGTTCCCGATAGATAGGTCGATATCCCTCTAAGTAGGCTATCATCTCAGCGGAAGATGTTGGTGTGCTCCATTTGCTTCGGAGTAGCTTGTTTGGTTAGTATGACTTAGACGTGTATTGTTTTGTATGGCGTGGATTTGTCCCGACATTTATGAAAATTATGTATTCTTAGAGGCTTGTAGACAAATGTCATGTACGTAAAAGATTGTATGGCCTTGTCGGCCTATGCTTAGTATACGAGTGGTTATTTTGGTCTTCTAGGTCATATGTCTTATGTATAAGTTGATATCACATATTGTATTCTACTTCTCTCATAGCAGCCTTCCGGATCAGTTATCTATGATAGTATGACATGAAAAGATATGATATGTTGGTATTTGGTTGAGTAAGGTACTGGGTGCCCATCGCGGCCCATCGGTTTAGGTCTTGACATCATAATGCCATGAAAACTAGCTCGGAAAAATGATATGATGCCAATAAATAATAGTTGAGACTGAGATATGATATGAAATGCATGAACCCGACTGAGAATAGAATATCAATGAAATCAGTGAGATGACAGCAAGAAATGACCACTAGGGGTCCCAACAGTATCGGCGTAAAGCTCTAACATGATAACTAGCATGATTACGAGACTAACCATACTAGTTTCCCTCCACTGTCATAAAACTCATGCAATCACTTAATCTTCCTGAGTCTGAACTCATAACACAACATGAAGATCTACCTCAGTCCATAACTAAACTACATGAGAGGTCCATCAACACCCCCATAGATCGAGGCCATACGCCAACTCAAGACAGAAGTGAAACACTTAATAGTTCTTTCTACATCTTCAGCAAACTCTTATTGTCACATTCGAACAATCTGAACACATCTTGCTATCAAATAATACTCACCCCATAGTCCTCTAGTAACAAATCCCACTAATAAGGACACAAACTGACATATAAGTCCCAAATGCACGTGCTCACACAATCGAAACCTGAGTACTTAAGCCATAGATAAAACCCGGCCTCAAGTCCTCTAGACTGGCCCATCATCAACATGCCAAAATCACATCTCGCACCTCAACCATGGAACTCACAAGCAATCGAGGAACAGCTGATACCGAGCGCTCATGTGCGCATACGAATGCGTGGAAGGAATTTAGAGGGTTACACTTAATGCTTAATCAATGTCGCACGATAAGAATTCAAAAATGTGAAGTTTCCTAATGGTTCTGCAGCCTCTCTAAGATAAGTACAGACGTCTCCATACCGATCCACAAGACTCTACTAAACCCTCTCATGACTCGTGAGACTTATGTAACCTAGGCTCTGATACCAACTTATCACGACCCAAACTGTTACACCCCGTAAGTTTAACCACTTTGTATATATATATATATATATATATATATATATATATATTCGACATGGTATTTTTATTAGGAAATTTATGCAAAGAAAAAAAATAGTATGACTTTATATTACTATATTTTTGAATATGCTACTTTCGAATAGCATATTTGACATGGTATTTTGAAAAATATGACTTTATATTTTTATTAATATTACTACTTTCTAATATGCTTTAAATTATACTCATAATATTAGAAAATTTATGAGATTTTCTTTATTGTAAATATAGAAATTATTTTTTTCTCACAAGAAAACAAGGTTATCTTTTTAGAACTACAAGAATTAAGCGTACAAAAAATTTATACTATTTTTATGAGATTATAAAAAATGAGAAGTTGATATATATATATATATATATATATATATATATATATATTGGTACCATATGACCATGATAGTAAAGTATATTATAGTAAGTTGTATAAAGTATATTAAAAATAAGTAGAATTTTAAGTAAGTTGAAATAATTTTTAATTATGCGGGTAATTGATTAATTACCGGGTTAGTAAATTAATAGATAAGAATAAATCACCCCAAAACGTGGCATCTAGCCACATTCTAAGGCTATGACTATTAGCAAATCTTCCTTAGGTGGCAACCTAAGAAATTCATTACAAGTGTTATGAAACAATAAAAGAAGAAGAAGAGTATTGCAGAGAAAAGTAGAGAGAGAATTCTTATTGATATTGGGATGAATTACAATGGAATAGAACCCTCTATTTATAGGGAGAGATTGGCTTAACCACCAAGCAATAAACTCTAGAATTTCTCTAAATATAGACATTCACCTTAAATAGAATTCTATTTATAACACTCCCCTTGAATGTCTATTCAACAGATAATGTGTCTCGTTAAAACCTTAACTAAATAAAACCCAATGGGAAAAAAATTGTAGAAAAGGAAAAAGAGTACACATATCTAACAATATGCCTTTTGGTTGCCTCGTTAAAAACCTTGCAAGGAAAATCCAGTGGGACAAAACCTTGTAAGGGAAAAAGAGTGCAACGCGTATTAACTCCCCCTGATGAGAGCATCAATTCACATCTTTAAGCATTTGCATTCCAATCTTGTGCATCATCTTCAAAACGATCTTTGGTAGAGACTTGATAAACAAATCAACCATATTAACTTGAATGAATATATTGCATCTTGAAATCATCATTCTTGATAGAGATGTAATGTCTTCATAAACTTTTGTAGAATGTCCTTTTCAATATCTCCATAGAGGTATTCTCGCTATTACATTATCATGCTTATAGTTATAGCAAGATATATATGTGCACAAATTACACTTAGGATGTGGTACTTCAAGACCAAGAATTGTATATGCTTTAAGCGACATAAATCCTTCATGGATTGTCATATAAGTTAAGTCATATAAGCCATATAATAGACTTTAGATGCATATCAAGTTTTTATGTCATGCTAGATATATAAGATATCGGAAACTGATTGCACATACCAATGACTTTATACTTTCAAGTATTTGAACAACATAGACAAAATTATATGTCTTTCATATGGAATCAATTCTACTTGAATTATGTCTCTTCCATTTGGCCAATACTTTTGTATCTATATTAAATAGACTTAAGATCCTCATCTATACTTAGCGCTATGATAGATGTCGTCGACAAACATATTATATCGGTTCCAATATTTTTTCATAAAGACATAATATAAAGATCTCTTCATTCATATATTCAGGTACCTGAATCTCTCATGAGACTTTATGAAGTGTTATGTCATGAGATCTTCTAGATCACTTGCCTTCTTTTATTATGATCATTTGCTCATCTTCTTTATCAAGAAGTTTTATTTGAAACCGATTTGTCTATATGCTTTAAGCGTACCATAGACTTTGTACTTCTAGGACTTAATATGAGCATTTGCAATGAGAATATAGTTACTCTCTTGGGGTCAGCAATTGCGTCTGGCATGCTTTGCAATATATTGCAGATGAATTATCTATTTATGAACTTCAAGTTCATATTATCTTATTTCAGGATCGAGATGTATAAATAATAATTCATTCCACGTAACATTTTCTCAATTGTTTATCTTGTCTCCCCCTCATGTTAGAAAAAACTAACTTTTTTCCTCAATTTTGGGAACCCATCTTTGTGCGTTATGGTGTTAATCAATATATACAGCGCACATCAATAATAACAAGATGGAATTATTTGGTTCCTGACTCCGAACCATTTGTATGGGGAGAATATAATATATTTTCATATATAACGTTTATCAAACTGATATAGATAACTTCGTTCTCATAAGCAATATTTTAGCTATTAAGTGGAGGCACTCAATAAATCATTTTGCTAAACCAACTGTGATGTAACCCAACTTATCAAGATAAACTATCTTGGATAGAAAATCTGGAAATTATGCTCTAAATTAAATTATTGAGCAAATTGCCTCGCAAACACCAAACTGCGGGTTAATAATAATCGCACATGTAACCATCTCATAGATGCAGTTTATGTGGTATACATGGAAGGTGAATGAGCCCATATTCACTTTATATATTTCCAGCATTCATGGGATTCAATCCTAATTTTAGTTGGTCAATTAATTAACGAGAACAAGCAATATAAGAGAATTCGTAAAGAACTTTCTAGTTCTTTAATATTTACCCATGTGAATTCTCTATTATTTTTTCACATCATACTTAAATTGATATGGCCAAACCAATTATGCCAACTGAATAAATTATCAATATTGATAAAGTTCAAGTTTACAGCATGACGTGTGCAATTATCGATAAACACCAAGTTAATTATGATATAGGTTTTTATATCAATAAACATCCACTTTAGTGTGGTGTTCTTTTATTTGTGTAGTACAAACTGGAGAATAAAGCGGGTAGCTTTTCACATACATATTATTCCGCTACAAGTTGTAGTAATAAAAGATATTAAATCTTTCCTTTATTATAGTCTTAATATAATCAACCGCTTTCGTGTGTACTTTGGAAACTGAATAAGTTTCTTTGAGATTTACTACAATAAAATACCTTATTGGTAATCAATTGTGTTTCTCCAAAATAGTATAATTGGCTCTTGCAGAGTTCTCAATTAATTTTATACTACCACATATTCATCAACATCAATATGGTGAATATCTCTTTTAAAGAGAATGTTATACCATTATGGTTATGGTCAAAATTATATGCAAGATATGTTTCTTGCATTAATGTTATTCTTTAATAATCACATTACCAAAATATTTTGGTGTGCAATAGGTACATGACCAATGACCATTCATGCCATAATAATGACATTGTTTTCTTATATTATCTCAAACCTTCTTCTAGAGGTGAGTGTGGTATATTCACTACCACTAGCACATTCATATTATTCCAAGAATGAATATGTATTCATAAACTAGATGTTGTCATATTCACATCATGAATGGACCATAACCATCTATATGTGCTTTATAAAATCTCATGTCAAATCGATGACAAATATTACTTTCACAAAGTGAATGATTATTTTGAGAATCCTTATTGTTCTCATTACCACAATGATGACGATTATAATTTTGTCTATTGCCACGTCCACATCCATTGATACATTCATAGTAATAATTTTGTCTTCTTTCAGACTTATCACATACTGCTATCACATTCTCTAAAGGGAATGAGAATGGACCAAATTCAATGGGACGGGTTTTCAATTCTTTGCCCACAATCATACATGAATTTGATAATGGCAAGGCATAAAAATTTTACCACTTTGGGTGGTTATAATATCTTTCAAACTCCATTAGAGTTGCAATCAAAATTTATCGTCTTTTCTTGTATTTAAAATCAAATTATAGAATGTCAAGAATTTGAAAGAGAAAAGTAAAATACTTACCTTAAATCCAGAATTTAATCATGAAGGAAGTTCATAGAATAATTGACAATCATTATGCTCAATCCCAAATCTTCTACTCAATTGGTTAGAGTCTCGTGCTGATAACGTGTTATGAAACAATAAAAGAAGAAGAAGAGTATTGCAGAGAAAAGTAGAGAGAAAATTCTTATTGATATTGGGATGAATTACAATAGAATAGAACCCTCTTTTTATAGGAAGAGATTGGCTTAGCCACCAAGCAATAAACCTTAGAATCTCTCTAAATATAGACATTCACGTTAAATAGAATTCTATTTATAACAACAAGACATTTCTTGTCCAAAATATTCATTTTCTAAATATACATTGCCACCTAACATGCTTCATTTTTAAGACTTCTCATGTCTAGTGTTTGGATTCTATCAACATTACAATCATAGGGAGCCTTTGCACGCTAGAAACACAGTTCCTACAAAATTCCTACTTACCATCACTTTAAGTGGCACGAGTGAGATAAGGTTAGTACAACAAGAACACTTTCTATGTATGACCGATCCCATCAAAAGTCCACTGAATTGATGTATTTTTATGAGCTACTCATTCAATGTCCATACAATGAGCACCTTTGATCAAGTGCGCCAAACTCAACTAATACTCCATCCAAAAGGAAAGTTTTGCTCATGAGTAACTCTTCTATTGACTTAAGACTCTTGCCTTTTATGTGCGTATGTTTCTCTTAATAGTAGAATGTTAAGGTTTAGCTAAATCATATCATTTCTTTCTTTAGGATTCGAAGACATATTAAATATTATTGTCCTTTCGGGGACTCAGTCATGCCCCTGCACAACATTCATATTTTTCTTAGCTTGTTCAAGTATTTTTTTTTATTTACTTGTGTTCTCAATTGATGACTTATCTTTATTACGGGGTGACACGAGTTTATGATAAGTGTCTATAATTTGCTTAATTTATTCTAATTTGTGGAACCGACTATATTTTCTTTATTTTACGTCTTTTGTTATATGTCTATGTATTGACCTTTAATATTACAGTATGCAGATCTACACAAGTTAATTCCTAATTTAATTTGGGACTGCATTTTCTTGCAACAATTGTTTTTGGCATAGTTTGCTCTCCTAAGCACAATGCTTTACTAATGATAGATTAACTAAGAGGGTAGAAGGGAACACACACAAAATGGGCAATTAATATGTTTGCATCTCAAAAAAAAAATTATAATAATTGAAAATAATATTTGGCTAACTTAATTTAATTGTTCATTGCTGGTTTACAAATTTCATGTTCAAATATTAAGCCACTGAATTTGAATTATGTTCATGACATAGTTTAAATTCAAATGCTTAGTTAATTTATAACTTTTATTACCTAAAAATTTAGTACTCATTAATATGTGAAACACGCGCAACGCGCGTGTCCAGAGACTAGTAGTATGAAACGAAATGGGAAAGAGATGCTTGTGTTCTTGATTCTCTATGTGTCATATTATTCTATCATTTGTTCATGGGTCTCAAAAATACGTAAGTTGGTAAAGTTTATTTCATGATATTAATCAGAGGCATAATGGTCTTATGACGTTCCGAGAGATTTTATTAACGTATTTTATATGCATTTATACATGCACATTGACCCATGACCAGATGCCATTATATATGCGTGTATATATATATATATATATATATATATATGTATGTATATGAGATATGGGAAAAGGTTACGGCTGCACCACCACCTGATCAGCTAGTATATGTTGATGATTTTGCCCATAGTGGCACCAGATGATATTATATACGCATATATATATATATATATATATATATGTATGTATATGGGATATGGGGAAATGGTTACAGCTTTATATACGCACCACCACCTGATCAGCTGGTATACGTTAATGATTTTGCCCACGGTGGCACCAGATGGCGTTATATACGCGTATATATGTAAATATATGTATATGTTATATGGAAAAAAAGTTACGGCGTTATATACACACCACCACCTGATCAGCTGGTATACGTTGATGATTTGCCCACAATGGCTGAGATGATATGATAGGATGCCCTCAGAGGCTTGATGATGTTATGTATGTACAGACCTATGAATTACATGATATTTATACGCATATGCATGGTTTTATAAATATTTCATCATTTACAAAGCTATCCAGACTTACAGGTTGAGTCCTTTACTCCATGTTTCTTCCATGCTTTTTATATATTTATTTACATGAATTATATACTCAGTACATTATTCGTACTGACGCCCTTATGTTGGGGATTTGCATTCATGCCTGTAGGCATTAATAATCTGTTTGACGAGCCCTCATAGTAGACGAGATTGGCATTCAGCGAAGGATTGGTAAGACTCCACCTCATTCGGAGTGTAACCTAGTCTATCAGTCATCAGGTCAGAGTTTTGCTATGGACTTATGGGTAGGCCGGTACCCTGTCCCATTTGATTTCAAATAATCTTAGAGGCTTTGTAGACACAGGTTTATTATGTACAGTATGTCAGATGCCTTGATGGCCCATATGTACTCATGTTTTATGAACGAAGGTTCATTGATATAACATTTGCCAACTTACAATTGTACATTACTAGTTATGGCCATATTGGCCCATGATAGTAAAAGGAATGAATGAGTTACAGAGTGGTTCGCTCGGGCCAATGTGGCACCGGGTGCCAGCCACGCCTCCCAAGGTTGGGGCATGACACAAACTCAACCCGTCGTGATGACGCCTATCATGGAACTAGGCCAACTTCAACTCCACGGAAAATCAACCACAATACTAAGATTTAGATCATTTGCGGAAGAGTACTGGTATCATTTTAGAAAAATAAACTGTTCAAAATTTAAGCAAAATTCATAACACGACTCAACCAGCCCAAAACCAGGGTGTCACGGAGTACATGAGCGTCTAGAGAAATAACATAGTCTACTAAAATGGTTACTTAATACAACGGAAACACAACTATAATAGAGAAGGAGGGGTAAAGATCTGTGAACGCCATGCAAATACCTCGACAATCTCCAAAGCTGCAACTTCAATCAATGACTGCCACTAGGACCGAAAGTACCTGGATCTGCAGACAAGGTGCACGGGGTAATGTGAGTACACCAACTCAGTAAGTAAGAAGTCCAACCTATGGACTGATAGGTAGTGACGAACTCAACCTCATCAAGGATAACAGAAATAATGTGTAGAAACATAGGCATGCTTTTAGTTAAATAAACAACTGGAACAGTAAAATAGAGCAGGTATGAACAAGGTAAAGAAGTGTAACTCCGCTACATCTACATGGCAATGCACATGCTGTATGAAATGCACCATGTTGAGTGCTTCATGAGCCCACAATCTCAAATACTTGTCCACTTAGTACTGTATATATGGCTCATACGGCCCAGGGAAAATCCATCCTAGAATATATACATCTATGACAGCAGTCACTCAGGACTGAGGAAGGTCAATCCAGCCTATGGAGAAGATCATTCTCCGGATAATAATAATAACAACCTCACAACCACTCGGTGTTGTATATGGCTCAGAAGGCCCAGGAAAGATCCATCCCAGAATATGTACACATCACAGACCATCAGTCTCTAGTACCGAGGAACATGCCAATCCAGCCTCATGGAGAAGATCCATCTCCATACCAAGGGAAGATCCATCCCTGAATATAATCAATCGCGCTCACTGTGGGTGTATAGACTCCAGAGGGGATCCTTTTAGCCCAAGCGTTATAACAATCCAACGAAGGCATAATCAATAATTTGTTGCGGCGTGCAGCCCGATCCTATAACTGTCACTCATAAACAAGCTCTTAGCCTCACTCAGTCATTACTCTCCAGTCTCTCTCTCGGGCTCACAATGCCATGAAAACTAGCTTGGAACAATGATATTATGTGCAAATAAATAACAGTTGAGACTGAGATGTGATATGAAATGCATGAATGTGACTGAGTATAGAATATCAATAAAATCAGTGAGATGACAGCAAGAAACGACCACTAGGAGTCCCAACAGTATCGACATAAAGCCCTAGCATGATTTACAGTCCATTTACTTCATATAAAACACAAATATCAGCAAGATAGAATTACTAATCGGTGACATGGAATGAACCAGGTCACAATTCTCATGGTGCACGCCCGCATGCCCGTCACTTGGCATGTGCGTCACCTCAATACCATCATATAGCACATAGTTCGGGGTTTCGGACCCTTAGAACCAAGTTTGGAAGCGTTACTTATCTCAACCAAGCCAAAATCTTACCTCGCGATGCCTTTGCCTTCCAAATCGAACTCCGGATGCTCCGAATCTAGCCATAAAAAATTCGATTCAATCAACACGAGCTAAGAGAATCAATTCCCTAAGAAAATGCTAAGCTTAAGACCAAAAGTCAAAAATTCAACTCAAAAGCTATACCCCGGGACCACGTCTCGAAATCCGACCAAAGTCACAAAATCCGACAACCCATTCGATTACGAGACTAACTGTACTAGTTTTACTCAAATCTGACTCCAAATCGACATTCAAATCTCATAATTCATTGTATGAAATTTCCACAATTTTACCAAATTTCCACCTCAAAGTACTAATCAAATGATGAAATCAGTGATATATTCATGTATATTAACCAAATCCGAGTTAGAATCATTTATCCCGATGAATTTCATGAACAAACCCTCGAAAAATCGCCACAAATCGAGCTCCCTAGGACCAAAATGTGAAATAATGCCCTAAACCCCATTTATATATTGCACTCTGTGATCTCCACTATGTTGACCGTGAAAATCCAGGCTCGGTCGCGAAAATCCAACACCCCCCCCCCCCCGCGGTTGTGAAAAAGTAGTGTTGTCGCGCTTCTGGTGACAGGCTGTAGTATTTTGGTCGTACCTTTCTCTATAGATGTCCAAATGATTATTTCTTTACCTTTCTGGAAACTAGAAACGAAGGACTACAACTTTTATTTTTGAATAATCTTAGAATTCCTTGTAGATCAAAAAATATAGGCTTCCGAAGTCGGACCAGCAAATCTGCAGATCTGCCCTGGAACACCTCCACGACCATATTTACGCTGTTCACGCCCCCTACCTTGCCCTCAGCGAAGTTTCATAGCCCTCAACGAAAATTAAGCACTATAACCATGACTGAGTTCCGGTAATTCTCGGACTCGCTCAAAACCCACCTGAAACACACCCGAGGCCTCCGGAACCTCAACCAAGTGTGCCATCAAGTCCTAAAATACCATACCAACTCAATCGAGCTCTCGAATCACCTCAAATAATAACAAACACATGAATCGCACACCAATTCAAGCTTAATGGACTTGAAACCTGAAACTTTCACAATCGATGCCGAAACCTATCAAATCTCGTCCGAATGACTTCAAATTTTGCACACACGAACCTACTCCAACTCTCGGAATTCTATTCCGACTCCGTTATCAAATTTTCCACCGCCGACTGGAAATCATCAAATTTTCAGTTTCACCAATTCAAGCCTATTTCCACCACGGACTTGCGCTCCTAAGTCCAAAATCACCTGTTGGAGCTGATGAAACCATCAGAATTCACATATGACATCGAATACTAAAAGTCAAAACTTGGTCAAACATTTCAAATTTAAAGCTTCTAGCTAAGAATCATTTTCCCAAATCAAATTCCGAATAACCTGAAAACCAAAACCGATGATTCACATAAGGCATAATACATTATACAGGGCTACCATGCCCGCAAACCACCGAGTGAAGTGCAATTACTCAAAACAACCGGTCGGGTCGTTACATCCTCCCCTACTTAAAAATACGTTCGTGTTGATACCCAATTTTTTCCTATGTATTTTATGCTCAAAATACTTTGAAAATAGCATGTACATGTATATATAAGCATGCCCAAGAGTTTTGGTATTTTTTCCTAATTTTTAAAATCAATTTATTGTCCATTTTAGCAGTACAAAGTTCAATAATTATTCCCAAAATTATCATCTTAGTGAATAATTTATTTCCATTATCATATTTACACCAAGATATAATTAAGATGATTTTTTCATATTTTTACAAATTTATTTAGTATTTTTTAAAACTAAATTGCATATAATTGCAATTATAGCTTAATTTTAAGATTAATAGCATTTTATAATTGTAAAATTAGTTCCAGTATTTTTAAATTGATATTTATATATATTATTTGTTGGCTCATTACTTTTAATTTACTTTTAAAATCATTATTACTATTTGTTTTATAAATAAAAAGTGAAAATTGGCTATTTAATACTCAGTCCCATTTTTATTTCAATTACAGCCCTTTTACCTTTCAATTTTAACCTTAAATTGACCCAATTAAACCGGCCCAGTTTCAATTTGGATCCAACCGATGACCTAATTACAAACGACCCAACCCGTTCCCCACCTACCACCTAAATATGGACCGTTGATCACTCAAGATCAACGGCCAAGACTCACCCATTCCTAATTAAACCTAAACGACTACCCTAATCCCATCATTCTCAATTGACCGCTGCCTTTGAAACCTCTCATCTCTCAAACTCTCCGAAACCCTAGCCTCCTTCTACCCCTCTTCAACTACCACTCCACCGGAATCCATGGCTTCCCAGGACATAGATGATTGGTACTCACTCCCCTCCACCACTCAACCTTGGATGTTCGATGTTTTAAGGCCCGACTTCGATGGCTCTCTTTAGATCCTTCTCAGATCTGTAGATCTATGGCTTCTCCGGCCATTACTCCGGCATATTCAAGCAATATGAGCCTTTTCGACTCAAGGTCTGACTTTCCTTAAGACCTTTCTCATTTCTAGGCTTTTCTCTGAAACCCTAAGCTGTTCGAGGTTCTTTACTTGCTTATTTTCTTAGATCTGGAACATGTATGTGTTCTATTGAATTTTTAAAGGTTTTCCACAAATTTTCTTTTCAAAATCGTTTAATTTCGATTTAGTGTTTCTAAAAGGTTTCTTCAAAATATCTTTCTGATTCTTTCTTTATGTGTGTTTGTCTGTGTTATGCTCGTATGACTTCTTTTACTACGCATGTACTGTTCTTCTACTTTCTTTTCTCTTGTACTCACATGTTAATCCGTGTTATGTTTTTCTTACTCTTCTACTACATGTGTTTACTGTGAGTTCTTTGATGTTGTTTGCTTTACTGGACTATGTTTGTGTTTTTACTAAGCATGATTCATCTGTTTTTTACCTAAGTTTGTATCACTTTTTCTTCTGAACTTGTTTAAGTTCTGAGTTTTTCTCAAAATGTGTTCTCCATGCTCTTGATTGTGTATAATGTCTGTTTGTTTCTCATAAGTGTGAGCACGTGATTTTTGCCTTACGAAAAACTACTCCAAAATAAATCAAAATAAATTTATTTTACTGTGTAATTTCTGAATTTGCGTGGTGTTAAATATTTGTTTATGTCCGTAAATGTTTACTTTGTCATGATAAAATGAAAAATAAAATAAAATACATGTTGCATGCATATAGGATTTAATTATGCATTTAAGAGATAATTTAAATAAAATCACAAAAATATGCATTGGTTCTATTTCAAATGTTTCATTGTGTGATTGATGTTTTGTCTATGTGTTAAATAATTGTTATAGAGTAATTAATATATTTTTGTGAAGATAAAATTATATTATAGTTAATATTATTGTAATGATAATTTTGTTTTTATTTTTAGGATTTTTTATTAATTAATAAAATCAGAAAATAAAAATATACAAGTTATAAAGATTGGACTAAAATCCAGGCCCAAATCAATTTACCCCCCCCCCTGTCAGCCCAATCCAAACAACCTGTCCGGTCCAATTCAAAGCCAGAACCAAACGACGTCGTTTGGTCACCTCTCATCAAGGGACGTTGGATTAAAATCCAACCAACGGCCAAGATTTCATCACCCTAACCCAATACCCTTACCCGATCCATTAACCCGATTCAGTCCGACCCCAACTTTAAACCAAACGACGTCGTTTGGTTTAATGAATTAATCCTGGCCTTTCATCTTGCTTGATCGGACGGACGATATCGATCCACCCCACCCCTATATAAGTCCCAAACCCTTACCCCGGCCCCTAACTAAATACCCCCCCACCATCCTCTCCTGTTCATCGTCTTCCAAACAGACCCCTAACCCTAGCCGCCCCTATTCCCCTTCGCCTGAAACCCGGCGGCATCAACGCCGCCGGTCACCAAAGTAACACCCCAGAACCCCCTGAACCTCCTCTATCCAAATATGTTATCTGCTTGGTTCGAATCTCCCTGAAGGTTCTCGAATCTTCATTTGAAGATTCGAGCCAAGTTCAGATCTAAACCAAACAGCACCTAGTTAACACCATAGATTCCCCTAGTCATCCTGAGTATGGATCTGTTGTTTGTTTGGCTCGAATCAGTGCTGAACTTCTCGAATCTTCTTTTGAAGATTCGGACCAAACAAGAACAAACTCAGATCCGTTTCAAACTAACACCAAATGACCCCTAGGCTACCCTTACCCTTGTGTCATGTTTGGTTCTTCTCGAATCTGACCAGAAATGGTTAAATCCCAAATCGAGTTTTTAAGAACCCTAAAAATACCAAACTTCCGGATTCTGTTCAGATTAAGTAAAGATTGAGGTTCAATCGACCTTAGTCGAAGCATTTTCAGTGGAAAATACTTCGACTAAGGTCTGTTTAATTTCAAACAAAAATCCGAAATCCAAGTTGAGTTCGAGTCGGAATAAAATTGAAGATTCCAAGGTATTTTTTCTATTTATTTTGTGTATTATATATGTATTTTTGTGTTAGTCTGTGTAATTTTCCCATCTTTTATTATCATACTGTCTCCTACCTGTCTACTTGATCAAAATATGAAATTGTTTCAGTTGGTTGTGATTGTTCATAATGTAAGTAATCGACTCGATTAAGTTCGTCGATTAGTTATATTATGAATTCTCATTTATGATAAAGCTAATAAAAACAGTCTGCTTCTATTATTTTAGACCAATTATGGACAAATGTTGTAAATAGTCTACTGATTCATACTTGTCAATTAAATAATGTTTGTTTACAAATCAGTAAGTTCATCAAGTAGGTGTTATGTATGATTTTTGAACATTAAGTTCGGGGCAGTGTCAATACTGACAATGTTCCTGCATTTGTTGCTCTTTGTTTGATTTTGAATTTCAGTTGAAATGTTCTTTTGAGTTCTGTGTATTGTTAATATGATTGGATGCAAGTTCAGTGTTCAATCTGAATTTAGCTCTTGTACATTAACTATTGCATTTCCCTGTTTAGCATAATATGTAAAGACAGAATGTTTGTTTGATTTAGGAATTGGTTATTAGCTGCTAAACAGGATTAATTCAGATAATTTGGTTAAAGTTTAAGCAGTTTTGGTCTGGGGCAGCAATAACAGTAGTATTAAGGGGTTTTCAGGGGGTATTTGAGGAATGAAACAGTAGGGTAATGTAATAATGCTAGTGTGTTATAATGTAATGTT
Source organism: Nicotiana sylvestris (assembly GCF_000393655.2). Lineage (NCBI taxonomy): Eukaryota > Viridiplantae > Streptophyta > Magnoliopsida > Solanales > Solanaceae > Nicotiana > Nicotiana sylvestris. The sequence goes on along the minus strand of NC_091060.1, from coordinate 37,805,482 downwards.
AGTGGCTATAATTTAATGGGATAATGGGAAACAAAGGGTAATGGGAGTGCTGAAAATCAGGGAAAAGGTTTTACATAATGGGATTTAAAATAGTAAAGCAGATTTTGAATGGAATTTTCTGTTTTTAAAAAAGAAAGAAAGGGTCCATCCAACATTAATAGGGTGCAACCAGCCCTGTATAAATAGAGGAGCTGTACAGACCTTAGAAAAAGGACCAGAGAGAGAATTTTTAAGAGAGTTTTTTTTAAGGAGTTTTTTTTTTTTAGAAAACTTGAATGCAGTTTTCAGACAGAAGGGAGTTTCAGACAGAAGGAGAGTTTTAATTAGTTTTCAGAGGGAGGGAAATCAGTTTTCAGAAGAAGATTAGTTTGAGAGAATTTAGGAGAGGAAGAAGAAACAGAAAAGGAACAAAAAGAACAGTCATACACACACACAGATATACAGCAACAGAAACAGAAAAAAATCAGAAAAAAAAATGGGAATTTGAAACTGAAAAGAAATTGAAATCTGAAATATTGTTTCTTTTGTTGGTTCCACTGATTCAGTTAACATCTGAAGTGTCTTTTAAAAATAACTATACTGTGCATCTGTTTTCTTCGGATCTTATTATTGTTTAAATCTGTGGGAATACTGGTATTTGGCTGAATTTGTTACTGCTGCTACTGCTGAAATTTACTCCCTCCACCTTCATTTTCAGGTATCATGTCTTTTAAATTTTAAGTTGGAAAGAGATTCAACATGACTCATCAATGAAGTTTGAATTGAAATTCTGTTTTTTTTATTTGTCCAAGTTCATCAATTTAAATTTCATTTTTTATTTTTATGTTAGTTAATTAGTAGTGAATTCAATTTGATAGCTATGAGCTAATTGTCTTACTTTGAAAGTTCGTATAAAGATTTGTAATAATATTAGCTCATTATCTCATTAGTTTAATCATATTAAATTGTCAAAGTAGGGAATATGGCATGAATGTTGGTCATTATTTAATTTTGTTGTTAGTTAAGCAAGAAGTGATGTAGAAGTGCCAAGAAAACTACAGTAGTGATATTTATTGTTAAATAAGGTTAAGATGGTGTTGTTGGTATATTTTTATAAGATAATAGATGTGTGTATAAAAGTTGGCGAAAGGTGATATGATGTAGCTTGTTACAATGTTAAAACGTTATGAATGTTTACGATATACAGTTAAGTTGCATGTAAGGTAATTTTATTGAATTAACTTGTATAATAATTCAGCCATTATAAACTCAATGCCTATCTACCTTCATAAGACAAATTGATCAAATAATTAGGCTTATTAGATTAAAAGCGAGTATATGAGAATGAAACGAGATGTATAAGTACCAATTGCAACACTTGATATCAATGGTAATTAGAAATAGAATTTGCATTAAGTAAATCATGAAATTTTTTTTTTTTTGAAAATATTTCCTTCCTTTATGAATCGTTCATTTTCAATTTCATATGCAATTTATTCTTTGATATATATATATATATATATATATATATGTCATATTTGTTTTTTTTAATAGTATTAATCATATTTTTATTCTGTCCATTGAAATTGAATAGTTGGAATGAATATAACTTATATTCGGAAAATATAATCAACGGTCAACATTTAATAAATCGTAAATTCTTTTCAAAGAATTTAAGGGCACCTCAAATGGGAATTTATCATGATTTTCACATAAAAATTTATAGATATAATAAATAATTTGTGGAAAAATTCCTGATATCATTACAAATATTTTGCGCAATTAGGGATACGTTCGCGTACCCTGATTATATTTTTACAGCAAAAAAAATTCGGATTATGCGTACGCGCAATTTCGAGCGAATATTTATTAAAAGGATTTTTCCTAAGACGTTAAATCAATTTCATAAAAAATCGAGATGTACGGTTCATTGTTCAATAGAAACAAATATTCTTGATTCGACATAATTTCGAAAAATGATTGTTTAATAAATATATATATTATCAAAAATTATTGTGTACACGTACGCGTGACACAATTCCGCATTTTTTAAATTTATAACACGAATATACGTACGCGTAATTCGATTCAAAGAAGGGTCCTTAATCACAATAAGTAAAAGCGGTAGAAAAATCACGTAACAAAAAGTATTTAATAAAAATCAAGACAATTAAGCCAATAATAAAAAACAGTTAAGCGACCGTGCTAGAACCACGGAATTCGGAAATGCCTAACACCTTCTTCCGGATTAACAGAATTCCTTACTCAGGATTTTTGGTTCGCGGAATAATAAACAGAGTCATATTCTCCTCGATTCAGGGATTATAATTGGTGACTTGGGACGCCTTAAAATTCCCAGGTGGCGACTCTAAAACAGATAAACAAATCCCGTTTCGACTGTCCTTCAATTGGAGAAAACTCCCCACGCGCCCCGCGGGCGCGGAAAAAGGAGGTGCGACAGCTCTGGCGACTCTGCTGGGGACAACTTATTGTTACTATAACCCAGAACCATTGGTTCAGGGTTTAAAGAATTCGAGCTTAAAATATCTGTTTTTATTGGCTTTATTTACTATATGATTTTCAACTGTTTATATGCTAATATGCTAAAATTTTTTTACCGCTTTAATATTATTTGAATTGTGAATACATACAACTGCTACGAAACCCCCTTCTTTCTGAGTCTTCTGAATTTATGGTGTACACATGCGCGTGGCCCACCTTTCTGTTAAAGTCATACCAAATAAGACGGAGTTGGGACAAGTAACTAGGCCGGGCAGACTTTCGTGCTCCCGGTACGTTGCCCCCACTTCAGCTCAAACTGTCCGTTTGGGTAAGCCAGGTTTAGAACAATCAACCTAAGGTTTTACACTTAGAATAACTCAGCCATGTACCGGATCCCTAGTAGGAATGAATATTTGCATCATATGCATTTAGCCTTGGAGACTCAACACAGGGGTTGGGTCTGTCTAGGACAGGTGAACCCAAAATTAAAAGACCATCATGATGCATCCTACTTGTTATTTGTGCATTCATTTGCCTCGAACATGCTTATTGACCAGCTTAAATAAAATCTTGGTAAGAAGAAAGGAATAAAATGGGTTGCTTTAAAAATTTCGAAAAAATATAGTTTTAAATTTTGAAATAAAGATATTTAATAAATAAAAGAAAAAATTTCGAAAATGATTTTTAGTATAAATTTTTCAAAAATAAATTTTGACTTTATTAAAATTAAATTTCAGATACAAAATGAGCACTACACAAAGCCCCTCATCCACAAGTACGGAGGAATTTCTATGTCAGCTTCAAATGTGGTGGTATGATTTAGGCGAAGACGGTCAAAAATGGGTCGTCAAGCATTTGGGAAATCTCACGGACATTATGAAAGTTGAGCCTCGGGATGATCTGATTACGACATTAGTAACTTTCTGGGATCCTGTTCACAATGTTTTTCGTTTCTCTGACTTCGAGCTTACTCCTACATTAGAGGAGATAGCTGGCTATGTTGGTTTTGACGGAAGTTTAAGAAATCAAAGCTTGATATTCACAAAGGCTCCTTCAATACATCGATTCTTCGGTCTTCTGAACATCAGCAGTCAAATCAGGAAAAGCAATGTCATCAATGGATGTTGTTCCTTCAATTTTTTGTATTCCAGGTTTGGAAAGTCAGATGGGTTCGAAATTCATGAGAAAGGCCTTACTAATAAGCAAAACAAAGACACTTGGCAGATGCACCGTCGATTTGCTTTCATGGTGGCTTTTCTAGGAGTCATGGTCTTCCCAAATAAAGAGCGAACAATTGATATTCGCACCGCAAAAGTTGTGCAAATCCTCACCACTAAAGAAAATCACACCCTTGTCCCCATCATTTTATCAGATATTTATCGGGCTTTGACTTTATGCAAATAAGGAACGAAAGTCTTCGAAGGATGCAAAATTTTGTTGCAAATGTGGGTGATTGAACATCTCCAACAACAGCCCAAGATCATATAGTATGGGTCAAACAAATCTAATTGCATCGAGAGCTATGAGGAAAGAACAAAAAATTATCAAGCTCCAAAAGGGATAGAAGCATGGGTATCTCGTCTAAAGGCTTTAACGGCGAATCAAATTGAATGGACTCTGGGATGGCTCCCGATGAGAGAAGTAATACATATGTCAACCTCAAATAGTTATCTACTACTATTGGGATTGAGAAGCATTCAGCCGTATGCACCAATAAGAGTCCTAAGGCAACTAGGGAGATATCAAATAGTTCCTGATGATGAAGATTTGAGTATGCAAGTAATCGAATTACACCCAGAAGCCACTATTCCCGAAGCTCTACTTCAGCAGATGTGGAATGGGTGCCGATACTTGAAAAGTGATACTCAAGTCCTAGACGCTACAAAGGGTGAGATAAATCCTGGATATGCAAGGTGGTTCGAAAAACGGTCTCGCGTGGATGATGTACCAGAACCTGAGCTAAAAAGGCCAACAAAAAGACCCCATGTTCAAAACTTCAATGATAAAATCCAAGAGCGGTTGATCTGGGGAGAAAAAGAAAAAGGGTACAAAGCAACTATCCATGCCCTAAAAGAAAATCTAAGAAGCCTCAGTTTAGAGAAAGATTTGCAAGAACAAGAAGCCGAAGGCGAGAAAAAGAGTCTAGCTTGTGAGAATGAAAATCTTCATGCTCGATTCCAGAAAATGAAAAGAATCTCTGAAACGCCAAAGAGGAGCTGGAAGGATAAAAAAACCATCGCCAATCTCTTCGGAAAAATGCAAGATTATGATTCCATTCTTGCGGAAAACGAAAGGGCACTGATCAAAGCAAAAGAAAGGATCCAACAATTAAACGAAGAAGCCAGGTCTAACAAGGAACGCCAAGATAGGCAATCCGAAAAAGACAAGGCTCAATTCAAGAAGGAAAAAGACTATTGGATGCGATCAGAAGACCAGCTTCGTGCACAACTAGAAGAGGCTAGAAGATGCAATAGAGAATATCAACAAGCAGACCTCGACAGGGAAAGATCGCAAGCAAGATTAGAGCAGGCCAGACTCCGAGCTCTATTAGAATCAGCTTTAGATCGTGAAAACCGTGTCAGAGATATAGCCACCACTCGTCAGCAGCAATTGCAAGACCAAGACCAACGTCTCCAAGGTTTCAGGGCACAAATCCACGACCTGGCAGTCTTCACATCTCAAAGTTATGTAAACTGCCAAGGAATGGATTATGAAAGGTTTACAGAGCATGCGCCCACTTTTGCTCGTCATCTAGCAATGGAGTTGGAAAGGATGTATCGTACGCTGGGAGGCCATCCAGGTCAAGCCCCACATTGAGCAGATAATCCAATATTAGAGAACAAAAGTGGAAAGTGGGGCATGTTGTGAGATGTTATGAATTATATCTTTTATTTTGATTTAAGTGTGTGTGTTTCAAGCTATTTTCTTAAAGTTTTCAAATGTAATTCCATCTTTGTGTAATAAATAAACATGATTGACTTTGGTCCGAACTACGCAAGGTCTGATTCATGTGAGACATGATACGTAGGCAATCTTTATGATTCGACCACCACGATAAAAGATATATATAATAAATAAAAATGAATAACAATAAAAATTTCAAGAAAGCTGGGACGACACAAGCAACCGAGCGAATGCATAATAGAAAGGGATTATTTGTCTAGGAGCATTGCATCTCAACGTGTGATTATATATGTGTTAAACTCTCAAAACTAACAAGTTTGTTCATTTTCAGAATTCAACCAGTTAGTTTCTCTAAAGAGTATACTGGCATATTATCACTATCACACAAGATCAAAAGGACCAATACCCGAAAGTATGTCTATCCCAGATGTTGACACAGGTATGGAGATAGAAGAGATGGATGTCGGGAAAATGAAAGAAGAGATGCTTAAGCTCAAGCAGCAAATGGCTGAAATGTACCAAGCTTGGTCTACAGGACAGTTACCCCCATCTTACCCAAATAACCCTGCTCCATCAATAATCCAAACTCAGGATAATATCACCACTGAATTATCCCCAAGTTTCCCCATTTATCAGCACTACCGAGGCACCACCTCTCAGACACCACAGTCTCCACCTCCAAAACCAGTTCCGTACCTTCCTCCACCTATGACTCCTGTTTTCGTAGCACCTCCCCCTGCTACATTTCACAAATCTCCTAGTGAGCCTACATTTCAGGCCCAAGACAACCAATATTACCCCCCGGAGCCCACCTTCAAAGCCTCCGAAATCAATTCAACTGCTCCTCGGTTTGATCTCCCAACCGAAATTGACAAGCCAGCCAAAAATGCTGAACAAGAAGAGATGTTCAGGAAGGTCAAAAGTCTAGAACAATCGTTCCGAGACATGCGGGGATTAGGTGGGCAAGTCAGTGTAGCATACAAAGATTTATGCTTATTCCCTAATGTACAATTGCCAGTTGGCTTCAAGATGCCCAAATTTGACCTATACAGCGGGCACGGCGACCCAGTAGCCCACTTAAGGGGTTTCTGTAGCAAGATGCGAGGAGCTGGGGGAAAGGATGAATTATTGATGGCTTACTTCAGTCAAAGTCTAAGCGGATCAGCTTTGGAGTGGTATACACGCCAGGACCATGGAAGATGGTACACCTGGGATGACCTGGCACAGGCATTCGCATACCATTTCCAATACAATCTGGAAATCATCCCAGATCGATTATCTTTGACCAAATTTGAGAAGAAACACAATGAAAGTTTCAGAGAGTATGGTTTTCGGTGGAGAGAACAGGCAGCAAGAGTGGATCCTCCTATGAAGGAGAGCGAAATGGTAGACTACTTCCTCCAAGCCTTGGAACCAACTTACTACGCCCACTTGGTTTCAGCGGTTGGAAAATCATTCAACGAGGTAGTGAAGATGGGAGGTATGGTGGAAGAAGGCCTCAAGACAAATAAAATCATGAGCTATTCAGCAATTAAGGCAACTACTCAAGCTATTCAAGGCGGGGTAGGAGGAATCGGAAGAAAGAAGAGGGAGGAAGCAACCGTAGTTGATTCAGGAATTTGGCCGGGACCCAGGGGTTCACCGCTTTACTATAATCAGCAACGACCTCGCCAATCAGCTTACCACCATGATTCATCCCAACATTACTATCACCCTTCAGAGCCTCATTTCGCCATTAACCACGCTCAAGCATACAATCAGCCACCTGTTCACACCAATTGGCGTGCTCCTGTCACACCAAATACCTACCCCCGAGCTTATCCCGGACCAGGTTTCAGGCCTAGGCCAGCATTCAGGGGAGAAAGGGAACAGAAAAAGAAAACTTACACTCCATTGGGAGAGTCTTACACTAGTCTGTTCCACAGGCTGAGACAGCTAGACATGCTGAGACCAATACAATCCAAACTACCCAATCCTCCTCCAAAGAATCTGGATTACACCATTAGCTGTGAATATTGCTCCGGTGCACCAGGCCATGATACGGAGAAATGTTGGCATTTGAAAAATGCAATACAAGAGCTGATTGATACTAATAAAATCGAGGTTCAAACCCCCGAAGCTCCAAATATCAATAGAAATCCAATGCCAGCCCATCAAGAGGCTAACATGATAGAAATCATACAAGCTAATGGAGAGACAAAGAAGCCGTCACAAACTGTCATGATGATCAAGTCTCATGAAACCAAGCCAAATAAGCAGTTAATGGAGGAGAAGCAGGTGTCTAAACAGAACAAAAGTGGTGATGAACCGTCTATAATAGTCGATTAGGGGTCATCGAGCAAAGTTGCCGCAAAACAAGAGAGGCCGAAGGTGATAGTACCAGGGGTTGCTAACAAACCCGTTGTATTCGTGGAAGGAGCACGTACAGATCGGGTTATTATTGCACCTGTAATCCAGCTGCCAATCATCAACAACAAAACCATCCCATGGAACTATGAACGGGTGACCGTAATGTACAAGGCCAAAGAAATCAAGGAAGAAGTGTGTGAGGTGCAAGGCTTGACTCGTTCGGGAAGATGTTTTACTCCCGAAGAGCTGAGAAAAACTAAAAACAATCCAATGCCAACAAAGAAAGCTGTGACGGAAGAAGAGGCGGAAGGAGTTTTTAAGAAAAATGAAGCTCCATGATTATTCTGTTGTGGATCAATTAAAGAAGACCCCCGCTCAAATTTCATTGTTGTCATTACTGATCCATTCAGAGGAACACCGTCTGGCGTTGATGAAAATCCTGAATGAAGCTCATGTTCCTGAAAAGATCTCTGTAAATCATTTGGGCAAAATAGCCAACAGAATCTTTGAGACAAACAGAATTACATTTGCTGATGATGAATTACCTGTGGAAGGTACCGAGCACAACAGAGCTCTTTACCTCACCGTGAAATGTGAAAACTCCGTAGTAACCCGGGTATTGGTTGACAATGGGTCCAGTGCAAACATATGCCCTCTCTCCACTTTAAACAAATTAAAAATTAAAGAGGAGAGGATCCAAAAGAATAGTATCTGCGTACGAGGATTTGATGGTGGGAGTAGAAATTCATTTGGCGACATAGTATTGGAACTAACTATAGGGCCCGTTGAATTCACAATGGAATTTCAAGTGTTGGACATGACTGTTTCTTACAACTTGTTGTTGGGGCGACCATGGATCCATGCTGCTAAAGCAGTCCCGTCAACACTACATCAAGCTGTCAAGTTTGAATGGGACCATCAAGAAATAGTCGTGCATGGAGAAGAAAATTTAAATGCTCACAACAGCACCATTGTACCAGTCGAGGGAGCAGAAATTGACCAAGGACCATGGGTATACCAAGTGTCCGACACGGTGACGGTAGAGAAAATTCCAGAAGGAAAATACCTTTCGAATCCAAAGGTATCCTCTGCATCAGTCATGGTAGCTTATGAAATGCTGAAGAATGGCTTTATACCCGGCAAAGGTCTGGGCTTATCTTTGCAAGGAATTGTACAACCAGTATCTCTCCCCGAGAACTGGGGAACATTCGGTTTAGGGTTCATACCCGCCGCCAATGACGTGATAAGGGCCAGGAAGGTGAAACACCAAGCATGGGTTCTTCCAAAACCAGTACCACATCTGTCAAAGTCTTTTGTCAAGAACGGTGCTAAAAATCGGCCGATAACAACAATTCCTAAATCCCGGGTCAATCCTGAGGGGGAATTAATTGAAAGGTTCGAGAAATTTGGAAGGCGGAGAAGGGTGTAGCAACGCAGAAATTCAATTCGTTGGACCAGAAACAAAGCTCAATAATTGGAAAGCCACTCCTCTCCCAATTCGAAAGGAGTCTTGGTAGTTTATTTTGATTTTCTTTCAGTTTGTTTGGGTTATTTCAAGGTTGTAATCCCAAAGTTTATCTTACAGTTTGTTTGAAGTGTGCGAACCTTGTTATCTTTCATCATCCAATAAAAAGCAGTTTCCCTTTTATTATCATTCCTGATAGTTTTCTTTTCTTTTTCTTCTTTCCTATACAGTTCCTTTTACGCTGGCTCTAGTGATATGGCATGCATGAGGAATCCTCAACCCAGTCTTAAAAATCAATCTGGTTCCGAAGTAATAATTCAAGAAATATATTGTGATTATGAATCAGAATATGATGAAGATGAGGTTTTTGAAGAGATTAGTAAAGAGTTAATTCACTTTGAGGAAAAAATCAAACCTAACTTGAATGATACCGAGGACGTCAACATAGGGGACACGAGTAATGTCCGGGAAACTAAAATAAGTGTCCATCTCGAGCCAAAAATCCGAGAGGATTTAATTAAAGCACTCATAGAATTCAAAGATGTTTTTGCATGGTCGTATGACGACATGCCGGGCTTGAGCACTGATTTAGTGGTCCACAAATTGCCCACCGATCCAATGGTGCCTCCTGTCAAGCAGAGGCTGAGAAAATTCAAGCCTGATATGAGTGTGAGAATTAAGGAAGAAATTACCAAACAATTGGAAGCAAAGGTCATTCGAGTCACTCGATATCCCGTTTTGTTAGCTAATATCGTTCCTGTACCAAAGAAAGACGGCAAAATTAGAGTATGCGTCGACTATCGCAATCTCAACAAAGCAAGTCCAAAGGATAATTTCCCATTACCCAATATCCATATTTTAATCGACAATTGTGCCAAGCATGATATAGGGTCTTTTGTGGATTGTTATGCCGGATATCATCAATTTCTAATGGATGAAGAAGATGCAGAAAAGACGGCATTCATCACACCATGGGGAACTTATTGCTACCGGGTAATGCCATTCGGTTTAAAGAACGCCGGAGCAACATATATGAGAGCAATGACCACAGTGTTTCATGATATGATACACAAGGAGATTGAGGTATACGTGGACGATGTGATCATAAAATCAAAGCATCAGGCCAACCACGTTGGGGATTTGAGGAAATTCTTCTTAAGACTTCGCAGGTACAACCTCAAGCTTAACCCTGCCAAGTGTGCATTTGGAGTTCCATCTGGAAAGTTATTGGGATTCATAGTCAGTCGACGAGGCATCGAGCTAGACCCATCAAAAATCAAAGCCATCCAAGAATTGCCACCTCCAAGAAACAAAACTGAAGTAATGAGTTTGTTGGGAAGGTTAAATTACATCAGCAGGTTTATTGCTTAGCTCACAACAACCTGTGAGCCAATTTTCAAATTGTTGAAAAAAGATGCTGCGGTCAAATGGACTAATGAGTGTCAAGAAACATTCGATAAGATAAAATGGTACTTGTCGAAACCACCCGTGTTGGTCCCGCCAGAGCCAGGAAGACCTTTGATTCTTTACTTGACGGTTTTGGAAAATTCATTTGGTTGTGTATTGGGGCAGCATGACCTCACTGGCAGAAAAGAACAGGCCATCTACTACCTTAGCAAGAAGTTCACAGCTTATGAGGTTAAGTATACTCATCTGGAAAAGACATGTTGCGCCCTAACATGGGTAGCTCAAAAATTGAAACACTATTTGTCATCCTACACTACTTACCTCATTTCTCGTTTGGATCCCTTGAAATACATTTTTCAAAAGCCTATGCCAACGGGAAGACTTGCAAAGTGGCAGATATTGCTCACGGAATTCGACATCATCTATGTGACTAGAACTGCAATGAAGGCTCAAGCACTGGCCGATCATTTAGCCGAAAACCCGGTCGATGAGGAATATGAGCCGTTGAAGACTTATTTTCCTGATGAAGAAACAATGCATATCGACGAGGTGGAACAAATTGAAAAACCTGGCTGGAAACTTTTCTTTGATGGAGCCGCCAACATGAAAGGAGTCGGAATAGGAGCTGTAATCATTTCTGAAACAGGGCATCACTATCCTGTTACGGCTCAATTGCGATTTTATTGCACCAATAATATGGCTGAATATGAAGCTTGCATTTTGGGGTTAAGGCTAGCTGCAGACATGGGTATCCGAGAAATCTTAGTCATGGGAGATTCGGATCTTTTGGTACATCAAATTCAAGGAGAATGGGAAACCCGAGACTTGAAGCTCATACCATACCGACAATGTCTACATGATCTTTGTCAGTGGTTTCAATCAGTGGAATTCCGACATATTCCAAGAATCCATAATGAGGTGGCCGATGCATTGGCTACCCTGGCATCAATGTTGCACCATCCGGACAAAGCTTATGTAGATCCGATACATATTCAAGTCCACGATCAACACGCTTATTGCGATATGGTTGAAGAAGAATTTGATGGTGAACCATGGTTCCACGACATCAAGGAGTATATCAGAATGGGAATATATCCCGCACAAGCCACAGGAGATCAAAAGAGGACCATTAGGCGATTAGCAAATGGATTCTTCTTGAGCGGAGGAGTTTTGTATAAAAGAACACCAGATCTTGGATTATTAAGATGCATAGATGCCAGACAAGCTACAGCTGTCATTGTCTGAAGTACATTCAGGAGTTTGCGGACCCCACATGAGTGGATATGTGTTGGCAAAGAAAATCCTCCGAGCTGGTTACTATTGGCTTACCATGGAGAGAGATTGTATCAGTTTTGTACGCAAGTGTCATCAATGCCAAATACACGGAGATTTGATTCATTCTCCACCATCCGAGTTGCACACAATGTCGGCACCATGGCCTTTCGTTGCTTGGGGCATGGATGTGATTGGACCAATTGAGCCGGCAGCATCCAATGGACACAGATTCATTCTGGTAGCTATTGATTATTTTACCAAATGGGTTGAGGCCAAGACATTCAAATCAGTAACCAAGAAAGCTGTGGTCGATTTTGTCCACTCAAATATCATATGTCGATTCGGAATCCCGAAGGTGATCATCACAGATAACGGTGCTAATCTCAACAGCAACTTAATGAAAGAAGTATGTCAACAGTTTAAGATTACACATCGTAACTCTACCCCATATCGGCCCAAGGCGAATGGAGCAGTAGAAGCAGCCAACAAAAACATAAAGAAGATACTTCGGAAAATGGTAGAAGGTTCAAAACAATGGCATGAAAAATTACCATTTGCATTATTGGGATACCGCACTACTGTTCGCACTTCAGTAGGAGCAACTCCTTATTTGTTGGTATACGGCACTGAAGCAGTAATTCCTGCAGAAATTGAGATTCCTTCCCTTCGGATCATCGCCGAAGCAAAGATTGATGATGATGAATGGGTCAAAACCCGTCTAGAACAGTTAAACTTGATTGACGAAAAACGATTGACCGCAGTATGCCATGGTCAATTATATCAAAGAAGAATAGAAAGAGCATACAACAAAAAGGTGCGTCCCCGGAAGTTTGAAGTAGGTCAGCATGTGCTGAAACGCATTCTTCCACATCAGGTTGAAGCAAAAGGCAAATTTGCTCCGAATTGGCAAGGACCATTCATTGTGACCAGAGTATTATCGAATGGTGCACTATGTTTAACAGATATTGAAGGCAAATGCATAGATATGGCGATCAATTCTGACGCGGTAAAGAGATATTATGCATAACTTTTTGAATGTTTGTATTTAGCACTATTTCGAAGATTGAAATGACAAAGGCAATTTATTCTGCTATCCAAACACTATACCATTTGCTTCCCCTTTGAGCCATACTTGTTTCTTTCCTACCCTCTCTTGGAATCATTAAAATAAAAAAAATAAAAAAAGATCAAAATCTTCACTATTATGTAGTGAACTACGTTTGACCTGATTCCTCAAAGAAGGATACGTAGGCACCTCACGGCTCGGTCATAGGGTGCACCATATGCACAATGTGCACGGAAAAGAAATATTAAGAGACCCCAATCAAGAAACTAGGGCAGGAATTGTATTGGAAATAAGAAAAGATTCCAAGAGTTGTAATTTTAAACCCATACCAAAGCTATTTAGCTTTTAATACCTTTTCCATTCCTAACCTTAATACCAAAAAGACCTTTCGATCAATCTTAGAAAAATGCTGAGGCAAGCAAATGAAGTGGTTCATAACACTCTGGTACAAACAAGGAAAGAAAGTAAAATGAGAGAGTCTTATAGGTGAAAACCCACACGGGCACCATAAGGCGACGGAGGTTGAGAGAAAAGTAAAATGAGAGAGTCTTATAGGTGAAAACCCACACAGGCACCATAAGGCGAAAAGGAAGTGAAGAAGTGAAAAACGAGGAAAATTTATCGGTGAAAACTCCTTGAGACAATTGAGAGGAGATTGATTAAAAGACTGGGTTGATTAATCCGAAATGCATACCCTGATCATTGGTGCCAGTAATTCCAATCAGATAAGTCCTTTATTCCTTTTCCAACAGTCATCCAAAAAATTGGATTTTTCTTTTCATTCTATAATTGTCGAAATCAGCGTATTTCGTTACTAATAATCTTACTTTCTCCAAGCTTTGAGATAAGTTTTATTCCAAACAAATAAGAAGGAATGTCAAGGTATACTACCAAGATTCAAGGTTACAAAATACAGCCACGAAAGGTGGGAGATAAAATACGGGTGTAAGAAAGATGAAATCAAAAGTGGATCAGCAAAGTCAGAAGAGGCACATGATTACAGTTGAAAGGTTTTGAAGGAAAACACACAGAGGGGAATCCTATAGTCAAGGATCAATTACAAAGACAAAACAGTCTTTTCAATCATTCCAAGGCAATAAAGAGAGACGAAGAGAAACATCACCATCGGCAAGAATACCACAACCAGCTACCCTGCTTTAAACTAACAAAGTTTTCTTTGATTTAAAACAGGGGCAAATACAATATTTGTGTCAGGAAATACCTGGTAAAGAAATTAAAGAAATCAGGCGTCCACCTGGAGAATGAGGATGAGAAAAGAAGAAATCAGGCGTCCACCTGGAGAATGAGGATGAGAAAAGAAGAAGTCAGGCGTCCACCTGGAGAATGAGGATGAAGAAGTTAAGAAGAAGTCAGGCGTCCACCTGAAGAATGAGGATGAGAATTGAAGAAGTCAGGCATCCACCTATAGAATGAGGATGAGAAAAGAATAAATCAGGTGTCCACCTGGAGAATAAGGATGAGAAAAGAAGAAGTCAGGCGTCCACCTGGAGAATGAGGATGAGAAAAGAAGAAATCAGGCGTCCACCTGGAGAATGAGGATGAGAATTAAAGAAGTCAGGCGTCCACCTGGAGAATGAGGATGAGAAAAAGAAGAAGTCAGGCGTCCACCTGGAGAATGAGGATGAGAAAAGAAGAAGTCAGGCGTCCACCTGGAGAATGAGGATGAGAAAAAGAAGAAGTCAGGCGTCCACCTGGAGAATTAGGATGAGAAAAGAAGAAGTCAGGCGTCCACCTGGAGAATGAGGATGAGAATTGAAGAAGTCAGGCGTCCACCTGGAGAATGAGGATGAAAAAGAAGAAGTCAGGCGTCCACCTGGAGAATGAGGATGAAAAATTGAAGAAGTCAGGCATCCACCTATAGAATGAGGATGAGAAAAGAATAAATCAGGTGTCCACCTGGAGAATAAGGATGAGAAAAGAAGAAGTCAGGCGTCCACCTGGAGAATGAGGATGAGAAAAGAAGAAATCAGGCGTCCACCTGGAGAATGAGGATGAGAAAAAGAAGTCAGGCGTCCACCTGGAGAATGAGGATGAGAAAAGAAGAAGTCAGGCGTCCACCTGGAGAATGAGGATGAGAAAAGAAGAAGTCAGGCGTCCACCTGGAGAATGAGGATGAAGAAGTTAAGAAGAAGTCAGGCGTCCACCTGGAGAATGAGGATGAGAAAAAGAAGTCAGGTGTCCACCTGGAGAATTAGGATGAGAAAAGAAGAAGTCAGGCGTCCACCTGGAGAATGAGGATGAGAATTGAAGAAGTCAGGCGTCCACCTGGAGAATGAGGATGAAAAAAGAAGAAATCAGGCGTCCACCTGGAGAATGAGGATGAAAAATTGAAGAAGTCAGGCGTCCACCTGGAGAATGAGGATAAGAAATTAAAAGAAGTCAGGCGTCCACCTGGAGAATGAAGATGAAGAATTAAAGAAGTCAGACGTCCACCCGGAGAATGAGGATGAGAAAAAGAAGTCAGGAGTCCACCTGGAGAATGAGGATAAGAAATTAAAAGAAGTCAGGCGTCCACCTGGAGAATTAGGATGAAGAATTAAAGAAGTCAGGCGTCCACCTGGAGAATGAGGATAAAAAAAGAAAAGAAGCAGTCAAGGCACCCACCTGAAGAACGAGGGAACGAAATTGAAGTGTTAAAATCAAAAAGCCCGCTCATATGAGAAAGGAGCACACTTAGAATCAATAAAGCAGAGGAATCCAACAGAATCCCCAGCAAGAAACAACAAGAGTTCCAAGAGGAATACGGAATAAGCCAAATGCCCAAGATTCACCAAGATATCAAGACAACAAGAAACGCAAGGGCATGATCTAGATAAGATTTTTATAATTCCTGTACCATAATCTAGCTTAATTTTGTATTTCCTTTAAAGTAAGGTGTAATAAGGAGGTCAGCAAGCAGTAAAAACAGCACGAAGCAGCAGTAACATCACAGTCCCATGGTAGTCCCAGCTACCAAAAAATTCCCGAACTACATTGACCTGATTCCTTTATAGCCAAGGATATGTAGGAAACCTTCGAAGCAGAGGTTCGGTCAAATCTTTCAAAAAATGCTTCCCACGGAGTATTCGAACGGGCAAAAATCGCTCGTGACCGCTCACTTTATCTTTGTACGAAAACTCTTCGAGTTTCCGCACAAAGAGGGGCAGCTGTGAGCACGTGATTTTTGCCTTACGAAAAACTACTCCAAAATAAATCAAAATAAATTTATTTTACTGTGTAATTTCTGAATTTGCGTGGTGTTAAATATTTGTTTATGTCCGTAAATGTTTACTTTGTCATGATAAAATGAAAAATAAAATAAAATACATGTTGCATGCATATAGGATTTAATTATGCATTTAAGAGATAATTTAAATAAAATCACAAAAATATGCATTGGTTCTATTTCAAATGTTTCATTGTGTGATTGATGTTTTGTCTATGTGTTAAATAATTGTTATAGAGTAATTAATATATTTTTGTGAAGATAAAATTATATTATAGTTAATATTATTGTAATGATAATTTTGTTTTTATTTTTAGGATTTTTTATTAATTAATAAAATCAGAAAATAAAAATATACAAGTTATAAAGATTGGACTAAAATCCAGGCCCAAATCAATTTACCCCCCCCCCTGTCAGCCCAATCCAAACAACCTGTCCGGTCCAATTCAAAGCCAGAACCAAACGACGTCGTTTGGTCACCTCTCATCAAGGGACGTTGGATTTAAATCCAACCAACGGCCAAGATTTCATCACCCTAACCCAAGACCCTTACCCGATCCATTAACCCGATTCAGTCCGACCCCAACTTTAAACCAAACGACGTCGTTTGGTTTAATGAATTAATCCTGGCCCTTCATCTTGCTTGATCGGACGGACGATATCAATCCACCCCACCCCTATATAAGTCCCAAACCCTTACCCCGGCCCCTAACTAAATACCCCCCCATCCTCCATCCTCTCCTGTTCATCGTCTTCCAAACAGACCCCTAACCCTAGCCGCCCCTATTCCCCTTCGCCTGAAACCCGGCGGCATCAACGCCGCCGGTCACCAAAGTAACACCCCAGAACCCCCTGAACCTCCTCTATCCAAATATGTTATCTGCTTGGTTCGAATCTCCCTGAAGGTTCTCGAATCTTCATTTGAAGATTCGAGCCAAGTTCAGATCTAAACCAAACAGCACCTAGTTAACACCATAGCTTCCCCTAGTCATCCTGAGTATGGATCTGTTGTTTGTTTGGCTCGAATCAGTTCTGAACTTCTCGAATCTTCTTTTGAAGATTCGGACCAAACAAGAACAAACTCAGATCCGTTTCAAACTAACACCAAATGACCCCTAGGCTACCCTCACCCTTGTGTCATGTTTGGTTCTTCTCGAATCTGACCAGAAATGGTTAAATCCCAAATCGAGTTTTTAAGAACCCTAAAAATACCAAACTTCCGGATTCTGTTCAGATTAAGTAAAGATTGAGGTTCAATCGACCTTAGTCGAAGCATTTTCAGTGGAAAATACTTCGACTAAGGTCTGTTTAATTTCAAACAAAAATCCGAAATCCAAGTTGAGTTCGAGTCGGAATAAAATTGAAGATTCCAAGGTATTTTTTCTATTTATTTTGTGTATTATACATGTATTTTTGTGTTAGTCTGTGTAATTTTCCCATCTTTTATTATCATACTGTCTCCTACCCGTCTACTTGATCAAAATATGAAATTGTTTCAGTTGGTTGTGATTGTTCATAATGTAAGTAATCGACTCGATTAAGTTCGTCGATTAGTTATATTATGAATTCTCATTTATGATAAAGATAATAAAAACAGTCTGCTTCTATTATTTTAGACCAATTATGGACAAATGTTGTAAATAGTCTACTGATTGATACTTGTCAATTAAATCATGTTTGTTTACAAATCAGTAAGTTCATCAAGTAGGTGTTATGTATGATTTTTGAACATTAAGTTCGGGGCAGTGTCAATACTGACAATGTTCCTGCATTTGTTGCTCTTTGTTCGATTTTGAATTTCAGTTGAAATGTTCTTTTGAGTTCTGTGTATTGTTAATATGATTGGATGCAAGTTCAGTGTTCAATCTGAATTTAGCTCTTGTACATTAGCTATTGCATTTCCCTGTTTAGCATAATATGTAAAGACAGAATGTTTGTTTGATTTAGGAATTGGTTATTAGCTGCTAAACAGGATTAATTCAGATAATTTGGTTAAAGTTTAAGCAGTTTTGGTCTGGGGCAGCAATAACAGTAGTATTAAGGGGTTTTCAGGGGGTATTTGAGGAATGAAACAGTAGGGTAATGTAATAATGCTAGTGTGTTATAATGTAATGTTAGTGGCTATAATTTAATGGGATAATGGGAAACAAAGGGTAATGGGAGTGCTGAAAATCAGGGAAAAGGTTTTACATAATGGGATTTAAAATAGTAAAGCAGATTTTGAATGGAATTTTCTGTTTTTAAAAAAGAAAGAAAGGGTCCATCCAACATTAATAGGGTGCAACCAGCCCTGTATAAATAGAGGAGCTGGACAGACCTTAGAAAAAGGACCAGAGAGAGAATTTTTAAGAGAGTTTTTTTAAGGAGTTTTTTTTTTTTAGAAAACTTGAATGCAGTTTTCAGACAGAAGGGAGTTTCAGACAGAAGGAGAGTTTTAATTAGTTTTCAGAGGGAGGGAAATCAGTTTTCAGAAGAAGATTAGTTTGAGAGAATTTAGGAGAGGAAGAAGAAACAGAAAAGGAACAAAAAGAACAGTCATACACACACACAGATATACAGCAACAGAAACAGAAAAAAATCAGGAAAAAAAAATGGGAATTTGAAACTGAAAAGAAATTGAAATCTGAAATATTGTTTCTTTTGTTGAATATGTTCAACCTTACTTGGTTCCACTGATTCAGTTAACATCTGAAGTGTCTTTTAAAAATAACTATACTGTGCAGATGTTTTCTTCGGATCTTATTATTGTTTAAATATGTGGGAATACTGGTATTTGGCTGAATTTGTTACTGCTGCTACTGCTGAAATTTACTCCCTCCACCTTCATTTTCAGGTATCATGTCTTTTAAATTTTAAGTTGGAAAGAGATTCAACATGACTCATCAATGAAGTTTGAATTGAAATTCTGTTTTTTTTTTATTTGTCCAAGTTCATCAATTTAAATTTTATTTTTTATTTTTATGTTAGTTAATTAGTAGTGAATTCAATTTGATAGCTATGAGCTAATTGTCTTACTTTGAAAGTTCGTATAAAGATTTGTAATAATATTAGCTCATTATCTCATTAGTTTAATCATATTAAATTGTCAAAGTAGGGAATATGGCATGAATGTTGGTCATTATTTAATTTTGTTGTTAGTTAAGCAAGAAGTGATGTAGAAGTGCCAAGAAAACTACAGTAGTGATATTTATTGTTAAATAAGGTTAAGATGGTGTTGTTGGTATATTTTTATAAGATAATAGATGTGTGTATAAAAGTTGGCGAAAGGTGATATGATGTAGCTTGTTACAATGTTAAAACGTTATGAATGTTTACGATATACAGTTAAGTTGCATGTAAGGTAATTTTATTGAATTAACTTGTATAATAATTCAGCCATTATAAACTCAATGCCTATCTACCTTCATAAGACAAATTGATCAAATAATTAGGCTTATTAGATTAAAAGCGAGTATATGAGAATGAAACGAGATGTATAAGTACCAATTGCAACACTTGATATCAATGGTAATTAGAAATAGAATTTGCATTGAGTAAATCATGAATTTTTTTTTTTTTTAAATATTTCCTTCCTTTATGAATCGTTCATTTTCAATTTCATATGCAATTTATTCTTTGATATATATATATATATATATATATATATATATATATATATATATATATATATATATATATATATGTCATATTTGTTTTTTTAATAGTATTAATCATATTTTTATTCTGTCCATTGAAATTGAATAGTTGGAATGAATATAACTTATATTCGGAAAATATAATCAACGGTCAACATTTAATAAATCGTAAATTCTTTTCAAAGAATTTAAGGGCACCTCAAATGGGAATTTATCATGATTTTCACATAAAAATGTATAGATATAATAAATAATTTGTGGAAAAATTCCTGATATCATTACAAATATTTTGCGCAATTTGGATACGTTCGCGTATCCTGATTATATTTTTACAGCAAAAAAAATTCGGATTATGCGTACGCGCAATTTCGAGCGAATATTTATTAAAAGGATTTTTCCTAAGACGTTAAATCAATTTCATAAAAAATCGAGATGTACGGTTCATTGTTCAATAGAAACAAATATTCTTGATTCGACATAATTTTGAAAAATGATTGTTTAATAAATATATATATTATCAAAAATTATTGTGTACACGTACGCGTGACACAATTCCGCATTTTTTAAATTTATAACACGAATATACGTACGCGTAATTCGATTCAAAGAAGGGTCCTTAATCACAATAAGTAAAAGCGGTAGAAAAATCACGTAACAAAAAGTATTTAATAAAAATCAAGACAATTAAGCCAATAATAAAAAACAGTTAAGCGACCGTGCTAGAACCACGGAATTCGGAAATGCCTAACACCTTCTTCCGGATTAACAGAATTCCTTACTCAGGATTTTTGGTTCGCGGAATAATAAACAGAGTCATATTCTCCTCGATTCAGGGATTATAATTGGTGACTTGGGACGCCTTAAAATTCCCAGGTGGCGACTCTAAAACAGATAAACAAATCCCGTTTCGACTGTCCTTCAATTGGAGAAAACTCCCCACGCGCCCCGCGGGCGCGGAAAAAGGAGGTGCGACAGCTCTGGCGACTCTGCTGGGGACAACTTATTGTTACTATAACCCAGAACCATTGGTTCAGGGTTTAAAGAATTCGAGCTTAAAATATCTGTTTTTATTGGCTTTATTTACTATATGATTTTCAACTGTTTATATGCTAATATGCTAAATTTTTTTACCGCTTTAATATTATTTGAATTGTGAATACATACAACTGCTACGAAACCCCCTTCTTTCTGAGTCTTCTGAATTTATGGTGTACACATGCGCGTGGCCCACCTTTCTGTTAAAGTCATACCAAATAAGACGGAGTTGGGACAAGTAACTAGGCCGGGCAGACTTTCGTGCTCCCGGTACGTTGCCCCCACTTCAGCTCAAACTGTCCGTTTGGGTAAGCCAGGTTTAGAACAATCAACCTAAGGTTTTACACTTAGAATAACTCAGCCATGTACCGGATCCCTAGTAGGAATGAATATTTGCATCATATGCATTTAGCCTTGGAGACTCAACACAGGGGTTGGGTCTGTCTAGGACAGGTGAACCCAAAATTAAAAGACCATCATGATGCATCCTACTTGTTATTTGTGCATTCATTTGCCTCGAACATGCTTATTGACCAGCTTAAATAAAATCTTGGTAAGAAGAAAGGAATAAAATGGGTTGCTTTAAAAATTTCGAAAAATATAGTTTTAAATTTTGAAATAAAGATATTTAATAAATAAAAGAAAAAATTTCGAAAATGATTTTTAGTATAAATTTTTCAAAAATAAATTTTGACTTTATTAAAATTAAATTTCAGATACAAAATGAGCACTACACAAAGCCCCTCATCCACAAGTACGGAGGAATTTCTATGTCAGCTTCAAATGTGGTGGTATGATTTAGGCGAAGACGGTCAAAAATGGGTCGTCAAGCATTTGGGAAATCTCACGGACATTATGAAAGTTGAGCCTCGGGATGATCTGATTACGGCATTAGTAACTTTCTGGGATCCTGTTCACAATGTTTTTCGTTTCTCTGACTTCGAGCTTACTCCTACATTAGAGGAGATAGCTGGCTATGTTGGTTTTGACGGAAGTTTAAGAAATCAAAGCTTGATATTCACAAAGGCTCCTTCAATACATCGATTCTTCGGTCTTCTGAACATCAGCAGTCAAATCAGGAAAAGCAATGTCATCAATGGATGTTGTTCCTTCAATTTTTTGTATTCCAGGTTTGGAAAGTCAGATGGGTTCGAAATTCATGAGAAAGGCCTTACTAATAAGCAAAACAAAGACACTTGGCAGATGCACCGTCGATTTGCTTTCATGGTGGCTTTTCTAGGAGTCATGGTCTTCCCAAATAAAGAGCGAACAATTGATATTCGCACCGCAAAAGTTGTGCAAATCCTCACCACTAAAGAAAATCACACCCTTGTCCCCATCATTTTATCAGATATTTATCGGGCTTTGACTTTATGCAAATAAGGAGCGAAAGTCTTCGAAGGATGCAAAATTTTGTTGCAAATGTGGGTGATTGAACATCTCCAACAACAGCCCAAGATCATACAGTATGGGTCAAACAAGAGCTAATTGCATCGAGAGCTATGAGGAAAGAACAAAAAATTACCAAGCTCCAGAAGGGATAGAAGCATGGGTATCTCATCTAAAGGCTTTAACGGCAAATCAAATTGAATGGACTCTGGGATGGCTCCCGATGAGAGAAGTAATACATATGTCAACCTCAAATAGTTATCTACTACTATTGGGATTGAGAAGCATTCAGCCGTATGCACCACTAAGAGTCCTAAGGCAACTAGGGAGATATCAAATAGTTCCTGATGAGGAAGATTTGAGTATGCAAGTAATCGAATTACACCCAGAAGCCACTATTCCCGAAGCTCTACTTCAGCAGATGTGGAATGGGTGCCGATACTTGAAAAGTGATACTCAAGTCCTAGACGCTACCAAGGGTGAGATAAATCCTGGATATGCAAGGTGGTTCGAAAAACGGTCTCGCGTGGATGATGTACTAGAACCTGAGCTAAAAAGGCCAACAAAAAGACCCCATGTTCAAAACTTCAATGATAAAATCCAAGAGCGGTTGATCTGGGGAGAAAAAGAAAAAGGGTACAAAGCAACTATCCATGCCCTAAAAGAAAATCTAAGAAGCCTCAGTTTAGAGAAAGATTTGCAAGAACAAGAAGCCGAAGGCGAGAAAAAGAGTCTAGCTTGTGAGAATGAAAATCTTCATGCTCGATTCCAGAAAATGAAAAGAATCTCTGAAACGCCAAAGAGGAGCTGGAAGGATCAAAAAACCATCGCCAATCTCTTTGAAAGAATGCAAGATTATGATTCCATTCTTGCGGAAAACGAAAGGGCATTGAGCAAAGCAAAAGAAAGGATCCAACAATTAAACGAAGAAGCCAGATCTAACAAGGAACGCCAAGATAGGCAATCCGAAAAAGACAAGGCTCAATTCAAGAAGGAAAAAGACTATTGGATGCGATCAGAAGACCAGCTTCGTGCACAACTAGAAGAGGCAAGAAGATGCAACAGAGAATATCAACAAGCAGACCTCGACAGGGAAAGATCGCAAGCAAGATTAGAGCAGGCCAGACTCCGAGCTCTATTAGAATCAGCTTTAGATCGTGAAAACCGTGTCAGAGATATAGCCACCACTCGTCAGCAGCAATTGCAAGACCAAGACCAACGTCTCCAAGGTTTCAGGGCACAAATCCACGACCTGGCAGTCTTCACATCTCAAAGTTATGTAAACTGCCAAGGAATGGATTATGAAAGGTTTACAGAGCATGCGCCCACTTTTGCTCGTCATCTAGCAATGGAGTTGGAAAGGATGTATCGTACGCTGGGAGGCCATCCAGGTCAAGCCCCACATTGAGCAGATAATCCAATATTAGAGAACAAAAGTGGAAAGTGGGGCATGTTGTGAGATGTTATGAATTATATCTTTTATTTTGATTTAAGTGTGTGTGTTTCAAGCTATTTTCTTAAAGTTTTCAAATGTAATTCCATCTTTGTGTAATAAATAAACATGATTGACTTTGGTCCGAACTACGCAAGGTCTGATTCATGTGAGACATGATACGTAGGCAATCTTTAAGATTCGACCACCATGATAAAAGATATATATAATAAATAAAAATGAATAACAATAAAAATTTCAAGAAAGCTGGGACGACACAAGCAACCGAGCGAATGCATAATAGAAAGGGATTATTTGTCTAGGAGCATTGCATCTCAACGTGTGATTATATATGTGTTAAACTCTCAAAACTAACAAGTTTGTTCATTTTCAGAATTCAACCAGTTAGTTTCTCTAAAGAGTATACTGGCATATTATCACTATCACACAAGATCAAAAGGACCAATACCCGAAAGTATGTCTATCCCAGATGTTGACACAGGTATGGAGATAGAAGAGATGGATGTCGGGAAAATGAAAGAAGAGATGCTTAAGCTCAAGCAGCAAATGGCTGAAATGTACCAAGCTTGGTCTACAGGACAGTTACCCCCATCTTACCCAAATAACCCTGCTCCATCAATAATCCAAACTCAGGATAATATCACCACTGAATTATCCCCAAGTTTCCCCATTTATCAGCACTACCGAGGCACCACCTCTCAGACACCACAGTCTCCACCTCCAAAACCAGTTCCGTACCTTCCTCCACCTATGACTCCTGTTTTCGTAGCACCTCCCCCTGCTACATTTCACAAATCTCCTAGTGAGCCTACATTTCAGGCCCAAGACAACCAATATTACCCCCCGGAGCCCACCTTCAAAGCCTCCGAAATCAATTCACCTGCTCCTCGGTTTGATCTCCCAACCGAAATTGACAAGCCAGCCAAAAATGCTGAACAAGAAGAGATGTTCAGGAAGGTCAAAAGTCTAGAACAATCGTTCCGAGACATGCGGGGATTAGGTGGGCAAGTCAGTGTAGCATACAAAGATTTATGCTTATTCCCTAATGTACAATTGCCAGTTGGCTTCAAGATGCCCAAATTTGACCTATACAGCGGGCACGGCGACCCAGTAGCCCACTTAAGGGGTTTCTGTAGCAAGATGCGAGGAGCTGGGGGAAAGGATGAATTATTGATGGCTTACTTCAGTCAAAGTCTAAGCGGATCAGCTTTGGAGTGGTATACACGCCAGGACCATGGAAGATGGTACACCTGGGATGACCTGGCACAGGCATTCGCATACCATTTCCAATACAATCTGGAAATCATCCCAGATCGATTATCTTTGACCAAATTTGAGAAGAAACACAATGAAAGTTTCAGAGAGTATGGTTTTCGGTGGAGAGAACAGGCAGCAAGAGTGGATCCTCCTATGAAGGAGAGCGAAATGGTAGACTACTTCCTCCAAGCCTTGGAACCAACTTACTACGCCCACTTGGTTTCAGCGGTTGGAAAATCATTCAACGAGGTAGTGAAGATGGGAGGTATGGTGGAAGAAGGCCTCAAGACAAATAAAATCATGAGCTATTCAGCAATTAAGGCAACTACTCAAGCTATTCAAGGCGGGGTAGGAGGAATCGGAAGAAAGAAGAGGGAGGAAGCAACCGTAGTTGATTCAGGAATTTGGCCGGGACCCAGGGGTTCACCGCTTTACTATAATCAGCAACGACCTCGCCAATCAGCTTACCACCATGATTCATCCCAACATTACTATCACCCTTCAGAGCCTCATTTCGCCATTAACCACGCTCAAGCATACAATCAGCCACCTGTTCACACCAATTGGCGTGCTCCTGTCACACCAAATACTTACCCACGAGCCTATCCCGGACCAGGTTTCAGGCCTAGGCCAGCATTCAGGGGAGAAAGGGAACAGAAAAAGAAAACTTACACTCCATTGGGAGAGTCTTACACTAGTCTGTTCCACAGGCTGAGACAGCTAGACATGCTGAGACCAATACAATCCAAACTACCCAATCCTCCTCCAAAGAATCTGGATTACACCATTAGCTGTGAATATTGCTCCGGTGCACCAGGCCATGATACGGAGAAATGTTGGCATTTGAAAAATGCAATACAAGAGCTGATTGATACTAATAAAATCGAGGTTCAAACCCCCGAAGCTCCAAATATCAATAGAAATCCAATGCCAGCCCATCAAGAGGCTAACATGATAGAAATCATACAAGCTAATGGAGAGACAAAGAAGCCGTCACAAACTGTCATGATGATCAAGTCTCATGAAACCAAGCCAAATAAGCAGTTAATGGAGGAGAAGCAGGTGTCTAAACAGAACAAAAGTGGTGATGAACCGTCTATAATAGTCGATTAGGGGTCATCGAGCAAAGTTGCCGCAAAACAAGAGAGGCCGAAGGTGATAGTACCAGGGGTTGCTAACAAACCCGTTGTATTCGTGGAAGGAGCACGTACAGATCGGGTTATTATTGCACCTGTAATCCAGCTGCCAATCATCAACAACAAAACCATCCCATGGAACTATGAACGGGTGACCGTAATGTACAAGGCCAAAGAAATCAAGGAAGAAGTGTGTGAGGTACAAGGCTTGACTCGTTCGGGAAGATGTTTTACTCCCGAAGAGCTGAGAAAAACTAAAAACAATCCAATGCCAACAAAGAAAGCTGTGACGGAAGAAGAGGCGGAGGAGTTTTTAAGAAAAATGAAGCTCCATGATTATTCTGTTGTGGATCAATTAAAGAAGACCCCCGCTCAAATTTCATTGTTGTCATTACTGATCCATTCAGAGGAACACCGTCTGGCGTTGATGAAAATCCTGAATGAAGCTCATGTTCCTGAAAAGATCTCTGTAAATCATTTGGGCAAAATAGCCAACAGAATCTTTGAGACAAACAGAATTACATTTGCTGATGATGAATTACCTGTGGAAGGTACCGAGCACAACAGAGCTCTTTACCTCACCGTGAAATGTGAAAACTCCGTAGTAACCCGGGTATTGGTTGACAATGGGTCCAGTGCAAACATATGCCCTCTCTCCACTTTAAACAAATTAAAAATTAAAGAGGAGAGGATCCAAAAGAATAGTATCTGCGTACGAGGATTTGACGGTGGGAGCAGAAATTCATTCCACGACATAGTATTGGAACTAACTATAGGGCCCGTTGAATTCACAATGGAATTTCAAGTGTTGGACATGACTGTTTCTTACAACTTGTTGTTGGGGCGACCATGGATCCATGCTGCTAAAGCAGTCCCGTCAACACTACATCAAGCTGTCAAGTTTGAATGGGACCATCAAGAAATAGTCGTGCATGGAGAAGAAAATTTAAATGCTCACAACAGCACCATTGTACCAGTCGAGGGAGCAGAAATTGACCAAGGACCATGGGTATACCAAGTGTCCGACACGGTGACGGTAGAGAAAATTCCAGAAGGAAAATACCTTTCGAATCCAAAGGTATCCTCTGCATCAGTCATGGTAGCTTATGAAATGCTGAAGAATGGCTTTATACCCGGCAAAGGTCTGGGCTTATCTTTGCAAGGAATTGTACAACCAGTATCTCTCCCCGAGAACTGGGGAACATTCGGTTTAGGATTCACACCAACCGCCAATGACGTGATGAGAGCCAGGAAGTTGAAACACCAAGCATGGGTTCTTCCAAAACCAGTACCACAGCTGTTGAAGTCTTTTGTCAAGACCGGTGCTAAAAATCGCCCGATAACAACAATTCCTAAATCCCGGGTCAATCCTGAGGGGGAATTAATTGAAAGGTTCGAGAAATTTGGAAGGCGGAGAAGGGTGTAGCAACGCAGAAATTCAATTCGTTGGACCAGAAACAAAGCTCAATAATTGGAAAGCCACTCCTCTCCCAATTCGAAAGGAGTCTTGGTAGTTTATTTTGATTTTCTTTCAGTTTGTTTGGGTTATTTCAAGGTTGTAATCCCAAAGTTTATCTTACAGTTTGTTTGAAGTGTGCGAACCTTGTTATCTTTCATCATCCAATAAAAAGCAGTTTCCCTTTTATTATCATTCCTGATAGTTTTCTTTTCTTTTTCTTCTTTCCTATACAGTTCCTTTTACGCTGGCTCTAGTGATATGGCATGCATGAGGAATCCTCAACCCAGTCTTAAAAATCAATCTGGTTCCGAAGTAATAATTCAAGAAATATATTGTGATTATGAATCAGAATATGATGAAGATGAGGTTTTTGAAGAGATTAGTAAAGAGTTAATTCACTTTGAGGAAAAAATCAAACCTAACTTGAATGATACCGAGGACGTCAACATAGGGGACACGAGTAATGTCCGGGAAACTAAAATAAGTGTCCATCTCGAGCCAAAAATCCGAGAGGATTTAATTAAAGCACTCATAGAATTCAAAGATGTTTTTGCATGGTCGTATGACGACATGCCGGGCTTGAGCACTGATTTAGTGGTCCACAAATTGCCCACCGATCCAATGGTGCCTCCTGTCAAGCAGAGGCTGAGAAAATTCAAGCCTGATATGAGTGTGAGAATTAAGGAAGAAATTACCAAACAATTGGAAGCAAAGGTCATTCGAGTCACTCGATATCCCGTTTGGTTAGCTAATATCGTTCCTGTACCAAAGAAAGACGGCAAAATTAGAGTATGCGTCGACTATCGCAATCTCAACAAAGCAAGTCCAAAGGATAATTTCCCATTACCCAATATCCATATTTTGATCGACAATTGTGCCAAGCATGATATAGGGTCTTTCGTGGATTGTTATGCCGGGTATCATCAAATTCTAATGGATGAAGAAGATGCAGAAAAGACGGCATTCATCACACCATGGGGAACTTATTGCTACCGGGTAATGCCATTCGGTTTAAAGAACGCCGGAGCAACCTATATGAGAGCAATGACCACAGTGTTTCATGATATGATACACAAGGAGATTGAGGTATACGTGGACGATGTGATCATAAAATCAAAGCATCAGGCCAACCACGTTGGGGATTTGAGGAAGTTCTTCTTAAGACTTCGCAGGTACAACCTCAAGCTTAACCCTGCCAAGTGTGCATTTGGAGTTCCATCTGGAAAGTTATTGGGATTCATAGTCAGTCGACGAGGCATCGAGCTAGACCCATCAAAAATCAAAGCCATCCAAGAATTGCCACCTCCAAGAAACAAAACTGAAGTAATGAGTTTGTTGGGAAGGTTAAATTACATCAGCAGGTTTATTGCTTAGCTCACAACAACCTGTGAGCCAATTTTCAAATTGTTGAAAAAAGATGCTGCGGTCAAATGGACCGATGAGTGTCAGGAAGCGTTCGATAAAATAAAAGGGTACTTATCAAACCCACCCGTGTTGGTCCCGCCAGAGCCAGGAAGACCTTTGATTCTTTACTTGACGGTTTTGGA
Source organism: Nicotiana sylvestris (assembly GCF_000393655.2). Classification (NCBI taxonomy): domain Eukaryota; kingdom Viridiplantae; phylum Streptophyta; class Magnoliopsida; order Solanales; family Solanaceae; genus Nicotiana; species Nicotiana sylvestris. Next base: position 37,776,398 of record NC_091060.1, on the reverse strand, counting down.
AAATTCATTTGGTTGTGTATTGGGGCAGCATGACCTCACTGGCAGAAAAGAACAGGCCATCTACTACCTTAGCAAGAAGTTCACAGCTTATGAGGTTAAGTATACTCATCTGGAAAAGACATGTTGCGCCCTAACATGGGTAGCTCAAAAATTGAAACACTATTTGTCATCCTACACTACTTACCTCATTTCTCGTTTGGATCCCTTGAAATACATTTTTCAAAAGCCTATGCCAACGGGAAGACTTGCAAAGTGGCAGATATTGCTCACGGAATTCGACATCATCTATGTGACTAGAACTGCAATGAAGGCTCAAGCACTGGCCGATCATTTAGCCGAAAACCCGGTCGATGAGGAATATGAGCCGTTGAAGACTTATTTTCCTGATGAAGAAACAATGCATATCGACGAGGTGGAACAAATTGAAAAACCTGGCTGGAAACTTTTCTTTGATGGAGCCGCCAACATGAAAGGAGTCGGAATAGGAGCTGTAATCATTTCTGAAACAGGGCATCACTATCCTGTTACGGCTCAATTGCGATTTTATTGCACCAATAATATGGCTGAATATGAAGCTTGCATTTTGGGGTTAAGGCTAGCTGCAGACATGGGTATCCGAGAAATCTTAGTCATGGGAGATTCGGATCTTTTGGTACATCAAATTCAAGGAGAATGGGAAACCCGAGACTTGAAGCTCATACCATACCGACAATGTCTACATGATCTTTGTCAGTGGTTTCAATCAGTGGAATTCCGACATATTCCAAGAATCCATAATGAGGTGGCCGATGCATTGGCTACCCTGGCATCAATGTTGCACCATCCGGACAAAGCTTATGTAGATCCGATACATATTCAAGTCCACGATCAACACGCTTATTGCGATATGGTTGAAGAAGAATTTGATGGTGAACCATGGTTCCACGACATCAAGGAGTATATCAGAATGGGAATATATCCCGCACAAGCCACAGGAGATCAAAAGAGGACCATTAGGCGATTAGCAAATGGATTCTTCTTGAGCGGAGGAGTTTTGTATAAAAGAACACCAGATCTTGGATTATTAAGATGCATAGATGCCAGACAAGCTACAGCTGTCATTGTCTGAAGTACATTCAGGAGTTTGCGGACCCCACATGAGTGGATATGTGTTGGCAAAGAAAATCCTCCGAGCTGGTTACTATTGGCTTACCATGGAGAGAGATTGTATCAGTTTTGTACGCAAGTGTCATCAATGCCAAATACACGGAGATTTGATTCATTCTCCACCATCCGAGTTGCACACAATGTCGGCACCATGGCCTTTCGTTGCTTGGGGCATGGATGTGATTGGACCAATTGAGCCGGCAGCATCCAATGGACACAGATTCATTCTGGTAGCTATTGATTATTTTACCAAATGGGTTGAGGCCAAGACATTCAAATCAGTAACCAAGAAAGCTGTGGTCGATTTTGTCCACTCAAATATCATATGTCGATTCGGAATCCCGAAGGTGATCATCACAGATAACGGTGCTAATCTCAACAGCAACTTAATGAAAGAAGTATGTCAACAGTTTAAGATTACACATCGTAACTCTACCCCATATCGGCCCAAGGCGAATGGAGCAGTAGAAGCAGCCAACAAAAACATAAAGAAGATACTTCGGAAAATGGTAGAAGGTTCAAAACAATGGCATGAAAAATTACCATTTGCATTATTGGGATACCGCACTACTGTTCGCACTTCAGTAGGAGCAACTCCTTATTTGTTGGTATACGGCACTGAAGCAGTAATTCCTGCAGAAATTGAGATTCCTTCCCTTCGGATCATCGCCGAAGCAAAGATTGATGATGATGAATGGGTCAAAACCCGTCTAGAACAGTTAAACTTGATTGACGAAAAACGATTGACCGCAGTATGCCATGGTCAATTATATCAAAGAAGAATAGAAAGAGCATACAACAAAAAGGTGCGTCCCCGGAAGTTTGAAGTAGGTCAGCATGTGCTGAAACGCATTCTTCCACATCAGGTTGAAGCAAAAGGCAAATTTGCTCCGAATTGGCAAGGACCATTCATTGTGACCAGAGTATTATCGAATGGTGCACTATGTTTAACAGATATTGAAGGCAAATGCATAGATATGGCGATCAATTCTGACGCGGTAAAGAGATATTATGCATAACTTTTTGAATGTTTGTATTTAGCACTATTTCGAAGATTGAAATGACAAAGGCAATTTATTCTGCTATCCAAACACTATACCATTTGCTTCCCCTTTGAGCCATACTTGTTTCTTTCCTACCCTCTCTTGGAATCATTAAAATAAAAAAAATAAAAAAAGATCAAAATCTTCACTATTATGTAGTGAACTACGTTTGACCTGATTCCTCAAAGAAGGATACGTAGGCGCCTCACGGCTCGGTCATAGGGTGCACCACATGCACAATGTGCACGGAAAAGAAATATTAAGAGACCCCAATCAAGAAACTGGGGCAGGAATTGTATTGGAAATAAGAAAGGATTCCAAGAGTTGTAATTTTAAACCCATACCAAAGCTATTTAGCTTTTAATACCTTTTCCATTCCTAACCTTAATACCAAAAAGACCTTTCGATCAATCTTAGAAAAATGCTGAGGCAAGCAAATGAAGTGGTTCATAACACTCTGGTACAAACAAGGAAAGAAAGTAAAATGAGAGAGTCTTATAGGTGAAAACCCACACGGGCACCATAAGGCGACGGAGGTTGAGAGAAAAGTAAAATGAGAGAGTCTTATAGGTGAAAACCCACACAGGCACCATAAGGCGAAAAGGAAGTGAAGAAGTGAAAAACGAGGAAAATTTATCGGTGAAAACTCCTTGAGACAATTGAGAGGAGATTGATTAAAAGACTGGGTTGATTAATCCGAAATGCATACCCTGATCATTGGTGCCAGTAATTCCAATCAGATAAGTCCTTTATTCCTTTTCCAACAGTCATCCAAAAAATTGGATTTTTCTTTTCATTCTATAATTGTCGAAATCAGCGTATTTCGTTACTAATAATCTTACTTTCTCCAAGCTTTGAGATAAGTTTTATTCCAAACAAATAAGAAGGAATGTCAAGGTATACTACCAAGATTCAAGGTTACAAAATACAGCCACGAAAGGTGGGAGATAAAATACGGGTGTAAGAAAGATGAAATCAAAAGTGGATCAGCAAAGTCAGAAGAGGCACATGATTACAGTTGAAAGGTTTTGAAGGAAAACACACAGAGGGGAATCCTATAGTCAAGGATCAATTACAAAGACAAAACAGTCTTTTCAATCATTCCAAGGCAATAAAGAGAGACGAAGACAAACATCACCATCGGCAAGAATACCACAGCCAGCTACCCTGCTTTAAACTAACAAAGTTTTCTTTGATTTAAAACAGGGGCAAATACAATATTTGTGTCAGGAAATACCTGGTAAAGAAATTAAAGAAATCAGGCGTCCACCTGGAGAATGAGGATGAGAAAAGAAGAAATCAGGCGTCCACCTGGAGAATGAGGATGAGAAAAGAAGAAGTCAGGCGTCCACCTGGAGAATGAGGATGAAGAAGTTAAGAAGAAGTCAGGCGTCCACCTGAAGAATGAGGATGAGAATTGAAGAAGTCAGGCATCCACCTATAGAATGAGGATGAGAAAAGAATAAATCAGGTGTCCACCTGGAGAATGAGGATGAGAAAAGAAGAAGTCAGGCGTCCACCTGGAGAATGAGGATGAGAAAAGAAGAAGTCAGGCGTCCACCTGGAGAATGAGGATGAGAATTAAAGAAGTCAGGCGTCCACCTGGAGAATGAGGATGAGAAAAAGAAGAAGTCAGGCGTCCACCTGGAGAATGAGGATGAGAAAAGAAGAAGTCAGGCGTCCACCTGGAGAATGAGGATGAAGAAGTTAAGAAGAAGTCAGGCGTCCACCTGGAGAATGAGGATGAGAAAAAGAAGTCAGGTGTCCACCTGGAGAATTAGGATGAGAAAAGAAGAAGTCAGGCATCCACCTGGAGAATGAGGATGAGAATTGAAGAAGTCAGGCGTCCACCTGGAGAATGAGGATGAAAAAAGAAGAAATCAGGCGTCCACCTGGAGAATGAGGATGAAAAATTGAAGAAGTCAGGCGTCCACCTGGAGAATGAGGATAAGAAATTAAAAGAAGTCAGGCGTCCACCTGGAGAATGAGGATGAAGAATTAAAGAAGTCAGGCGTCCACCTGGAGAATGAGGATGAGAAAAAGAAGTCAGGCGTCCACCTGGAGAATGAGGATAAGAAATTAAAAGAAGTCAGGCGTCCACCTGGAGAATTAGGATGAAGAATTAAAGAAGTCAGGCGTCCACCTGGAGAATGAAGATAAAAAAAGAAAAGAAGCAGTCAAGGCACCCACCTGAAGAACGAGGGAACGAAATTGAAGTGTTAAAATCAAAAAGACCGCTCATATGAGAAAGGAGCACACTTAGAATCAATAAAGCAGAGGAGTCTAACAGAATCCCCAGCGAGAAACAACAAGAGTTCCAAAAGGAATACGGAATAAGACAAATGCCCAAGAGTCACCAAGATATCAAGACAACAAGAAACGCAAGGGCATGATCTAGATAAGATTTTATAATTCATATACCATAGTCTAGTTTAATTTTGTATTTCCTTTAAAGTAAGGTGTAATAAGGAGGTCAGCAAGCAGTAAAAACAGCACGAAGCAGCAGTAACATCACAATCCCATGGTAGTCCCAGCTACCAAAAAAGTTCCCGAACTACATTGACTTGATTCCTTTATAGCCAAGGATATGTAGGAAACCTTCGAAGCAGAGGTTCGGTCAAATCTTTCAAAAAATGCTTCCCACGGAGTATTCGAACGGGCAAAAATCGCTCGTGACCGCTCACTTTATCTTTGTACGAAAACTCTTCGAGTTTCCGCACAAAGAGGGGCAGCTGTGAGCACGTGATTTTTGCCTTACGAAAAACTACTCCAAAATAAATCAAAATAAATTTATTTTACTGTGTAATTTCTGAATTTGCGTGGTGTTAAATATTTGTTTATGTCCGTAAATGTTTACTTTGTCATGATAAAATGAAAAATAAAATAAAATACATGTTGCATGCATATAGGATTTAATTATGCATTTAAGAGATAATTTAAATAAAATCACAAAAATATGCATTGGTTCTATTTCAAATGTTTCATTGTGTGATTGATGTTTTGTCTATGTGTTAAATAATTGTTATAGAGTAATTAATATATTTTTGTGAAGATAAAATTATATTATAGTTAATATTATTGTAATGATAATTTTGTTTTTATTTTTAGGATTTTTTATTAATTAATAAAATTAGAAAATAAAAATATACAAGTTATAAAGATTGGACCTGGATTAAAATCCAGGGCCAAATCAATTTACCCCCCCCCGTCAGCCTAATCCAAACAACCTGTCCGGTCCAATTCAAAGCCAGAACCAAACGACGTCGTTTGGTCACCTCTCATCAAGGGACGTTGGATTAAAATCCAACCAACGGCCAAGATTTCATCACCCTAACCCAAGACCCTTACCCGATCCATTAACCCGATTCAGTCCGACCCCAACTTTAAACCAAACGACGTCGTTTGGTTTAATGAATTAATCCTGGCCTTTCATCTTGCTTGATCGGACGGACGATATCGATCCACCCCACCCCTATATAAGTCCCAAACCCTTACCCCGGCCCCTAACTAAATACCCCCCCATCCTCTCCTGTTCATCGTCTTCCCAAACAGACCCCTAACCCTAGCCACCCCTATTCCCCTTCGCCTGAAACACAGCGGCATCAACGCCGCCGGTCACCAAAGTAACACCCCAGAACCCCCTGAACCTCCTCTATCCAAATATGTTATCTGCTTGGTTCGAATCTCCCTGAAGGTTCTCGAATCTTTATTTGAAGATTCGATCCAAGTTCAGATCTAAACCAAACAGCACCTAGTTAACACCATAGATTCCCCTAGTCATCCTGAGTATGGATCTGTTGTTTGTTTGGCTCGAATCAGTGCTGAACTTCTCGAATCTTCTTTTGAAGATTCGGACCAAACAAGAACAAACTCAGATCCGTTTCAAACTAACACCAAATGACCCCTAGGCTACCCTCACCCTTGTGTCATGTTTAGTTCTTCTCGAATCTGACCAGAAATGGTTAAATCCCAAATCGAGTTTTTAAGAACCCTAAAAATACCAAACTTCCGGATTCTGTTCAGATTAAGTAAAGATTGAGGTTCAATCGACCTTAGTCGAAGCATTTTCAGTGGAAAATACTTCGACTAAGGTCTGTTTAATTTCAAACAAAAATCCGAAATCCAAGTTGAGTTCGAGTCGGAATAAAATTGAAGATTCCAAGGTATTTTTTCTATTTATTTTGTGTATTATACATGTATTTTTGTGTTAGTCTGTGTAATTTTCCCATCTTTTATTATCATACTGTCTCCTACCCGTCTACTTGATCAAAATATGAAATTGTTTCAGTTGGTTGTGATTGTTCATAATGTAAGTAATCGACTCGATTAAGTTCGTCGATTAGTTATATTATGAATTCTCATTTATGATAAAGCTAATAAAAACAGTCTGCCTCTATTATTTTAGACCAATTATGGACAAATGTTGTAAATAGTCTACTGATTGATACTTGTCAATTAAATCATGTTTGTTTACAAATCAGTAAGTTCATCAAGTAGGTGTTATGTATGATTTTTGAACATTAAGTTCGGGGCAGTGTCAATACTGACAATGTTCCTGCATTTGTTGCTCTTTGTTCGATTTTGAATTTCAGTTGAAATGTTCTTTTGAGTTCTGTGTATTGTTAATATGATTGGATGCAAGTTCAGTGTTCAATCTGAATTTAGCTCTTGTACATTAGCTATTGCATTTCCCTGTTTAGCATAATATGTAAAGACAGAATGTTTGTTTGATTTAGGAATTGGTTATTAGCTGCTAAACAGGATTAATTCAGATAATTTGGTTAAAGTTTAAGCAGTTTTGGTCTGGGGCAGCAATAACAGTAGTATTAAGGGGTTTTCAGGGGGTATTTGAGGAATGAAACAGTAGGGTAATGTAATAATGCTAGTGTGTTATAATGTAATGTTAGTGGCTATAATTTAATGGGATAATGGGAAACAAAGGGTAATGGGAGTGCTGAAAATCAGGGAAAAAGTTTTACATAATGGGATTTAAAATAGTAAAGAAGATTTTGAATGGGATTTTCTGTTTTTAAAAAAGAAAGAAAGGGTCCATCCAACATTAATAGGGTGCAACCAGCCCTGTATAAATAGAGGAGCTGGACAGACCTTAGAAAAAGGACCAGTGAGAGAATTTTTAAGAGAGTTTTTTTTAAGGAGTTTTTTTTTTTAGAAAACTTGAATGCAGTTTTCAGACAGAAGGGAGTTTCAGACAGAAGGAGAGTTTTAATTAGTTTTCAGAGGGAGGGAAATCAGTTTTCAGAAAAAGATTAGTTTGAGAGAATTTAGGAGAGGAAGAAGAAACAGAAAAGGAACAAAAAGAACAGTCATACACACACACAGATATACAGCAGCAGAAACAGAAAAAAATCAGAAAAAAAAAAATGGGAATTTGAAACTGAAAAGAAATTGAAATCTGAAATATTGTTTCTTTTGTTGAATTTGTTCAACCTTACTTGGTTCCACTGATTCAGTTAACATCTGAAGTGTCTTTTAAAAATAACTATACTGTGCATCTGTTTTCTTCGGATCTTATTATTGTTTAAATCTGTGGGAATACTGGTATTTGGCTGAATTTGTTACTGCTGCTACTGCTGAAATTTACTCCCTCCACCTTCATTTTCAGGTATCATGTCTTTTAAATTTTAAGTTGGAAAGAGATTCAACATGACTCATCAATGAAGTTTGAATTGAAATTCTGTTTTTTTTATTTGTCCAAGTTCATCAATTTAAATTTCATTTTTTATTTTTATGTTAGTTAATTAGTAGTGAATTCAATTTGATAGCTATGAGCTAATTGTCTTACTTTGAAAGTTCGTATAAAGATTTGTAATAATATTAGCTCATTATCTCATTAGTTTAATCATATTAAATTGTCAAAGTAGGGAATATGGCATGAATGTTGGTCATTATTTAATTTTGTTGTTAGTTAAGCAAGAAGTGATGTAGAAGGGCCAAGAAAACTACAGTAGTGATATTTATTGTTAAATAAGGTTAAGATGGTGTTGTTGGTATATTTTTATAAGATAATAGATGTGTGTATAAAAGTTGGCGAAAGGTGATATGATGTAGCTTGTTACAATGTTAAAACGTTATGAATGTTTACGATATACAGTTAAGTTGCATGTAAGGTAATTTTATTGAATTAACTTGTATAATAATTCAGCCATTATAAACTCAATGCCTATCTACCTTCATAAGACAAATTGATCAAATAATTAGGCTTATTAGATTAAAAGCGAGTATATGAGAATGAAACGAGATGTATAAGTACCAATTGCAACACTTGATATCAATGGTAATTAGAAATCGAATTTGCATTAAGTAAATCATGAAAAAAAAAATTTGAAAATATTTCCTTCCTTTATGAATCGTTCATTTTCAATTTCATATGCAATTTATTCTTTGATATATATATATATATATATATGTCATATTTGTTTTTTTTAATAGTATTAATCATATTTTTATTCTGTCCATTGAAATTGAATAGTTGGAATGAATATAACTTATATTCGGAAAATATAATCAACGGTCAACATTTAATAAATCGTAAATTCTTTTCAAAGAATTTAAGGGCACCTCAAATGGGAATTTATCATGATTTTCACATAAAAATGTATAGATATAATAATTAATTTGTGGAAAAATCCCTGATATCATTACAAATATTTTGCGCAATTAGTGATACGTTCGCGTACCCTGATTATATTTTTACAGCAAAAAAAATTCGGATTATGCGTACGCGCAATTTCGAGCGAATATTTATTAAAAGGATTTTTCCTAAGACGTTAAATCAATTTCATAAAAAATCGAGATGTACGGTTCATTGTTCAATAGAAACAAATATTCTTGATTCGACATAATTTCGAAAAATGATTGTTTAATAAATATATATATTATCAAAAATTATTGTGTACACGTACGAGTGACACAATTCTGCATTTTGTTTTTATTTATAACACGAATATACGTACGCGTAATTCGATTCAAAGAAGGGTCCTTAATCACAATAAGTAAAAGCGGTAGAAAAATCGCGTAACAAAAAGTATTTAATAAAAATCAAGACAATTAAGCCAATAATAAAAAACAGTTAAGCGACCGTGCTAGAACCACGGAATTCGGAAATGCCTAACACCTTCTTCCGGATTAACAGAATTCCTTACTCAGGATTTTTGGTTCGCGGAATAATAAACAGAGTCATATTCTCCTCGATTCAGGGATTATAATTGGTGACTTGGGACGCCTTAAAATTCCCAGGTGGCGACTCTAAAACAGATAAACAAATCCCGTTTCGACTGTCCTTCAATTGGAGAAAACTCCCCACGCGTCCCGCGGACGCGGAAAAAGGAGGTGCGACAATAAGTATTTGAAAGAGACTTCTGAGCCCCTTTCAATGACCTGTTCGCTCATCTCTATTGTCTGACTCTATTCGAAACCATAGGTTTTGGGGGTTTCTTTGGCAAGGGGTATCAGGATTCCACTGTGGGACCCTAGGCTTTCAGACTTACTATGAGTCTGTAATTGAACTCGAATCCCTTTTGCTTGTGACTTTGAAACTTTCAGTGATAGACCCTTTTTCCTAAATAACCTGACAGTTCCTTTTCTTTGATTGGTATGCTTTATATACGAGAAAATTCCTCTTTCAAAAGGTTTTCACCAACTAAGTGATTGATTCCGCAATTCCTTTAATAAGACTGATGAGTTGTCACTAATTTTCTTCGATGGAACCTCCTTTACCTTTCTTGACTTGGTTCATTCAAATTTGAACTTGTAATTTTGGTTTCATGGTTGTTTGATTGATCCCCTTGCCATATTTGGCACAAACCGTGTGCCATTGACTATTTTCCTTAAATAAATTCTATGTATTTACCACTTTTATGCTACTTTGAAAAGGTTTTAATCAAAACTACTTTCCTTAATTGGCTTTTACCCATTGAAATCAGAATCCCTTAACTAAAGGGAGATTTATTTCAATGTTATTTCCTGACCTTTACTCACTTGCTTTCTGCACTATAAAGGGGGCACGACCCTTCTGCACTTTGATCATCCTTAACTCCTGATTCAATACTTTTACACATACACTTAGAGATACTTTAAACTTACACACTTACAATATTTCTTTGAGTTCAATACTCTCTCAACATTCTGCTTTTTTCTGAGATCTTTTGGAATTGTTTTCTTGCAACTTAGCTTTTTCAAGGCTACTGTTTTTACTTGTTTTCCCGGAAACTGGTATGTTTTGATTAAATTTTCTGCCTCACCCCTATGTGTTTAGTTTATAGTTTCAGCCCTCTTGTTTACTTTACTGCTAATGTTCAATGATTTATGTTAAGTATGTTCTTTCCTTTGATCTGTTTCTATTGTGAATCCCTACCCCTGTTCCCTTCTATGTGTTTGAGTTAAGGTTCTTGGCCTAGCAGTATCCAAATTACTGCCGGCCATAACCTAATCCACAATGGGTCCTAACTCCCAAGTTTGGCTAACAGGATGGTCAGGGGTGTGCCAGTATTCCCAATTGCTGGGCACAACCACCAGCCTTCCATGGCTCTCCCTGATTCCCCCCTGTGCACTTACACTTACTCTTAGGTTCCAAGTTCTGCCCTTCTCTTATGAGCCTTGCTTCGGGACCTTGAGTTCCCTCTGAACTTGAACATCTGAGGGATGGCATTTCCACACTACACTATACTCTTAATTCTGCAATGTGTTTGGGGTGTAAGCATTGCCCAGAGCCCTTTGAGACTTTTGGGAACTTTGATACATCCCAAATATAATAAAGGCTTTTTGGAAATCTGATCCTGGAAGTTGGTTTATCTCATATTGTTGGACTTTGAGTCTGAATTAGGCTGTTTGGTTGTTGCTAGAACTTCTGATGTAATTTTACTTTTCTTTTCTGATTCATTCGGGTCTGTAATAATTTGTAATAACTATTGGGGATGGATAGTGGAAAGGGATGGGGATGAATACATGCAAAGGGTAGAAAACCTGCCTATAGGTCATTTATGAATTTCTGCATTCTCATTTTATTACTCATGCATATAAGTTTTACTGCACTTTTGTGTTTCTACATCTTAGAAATTATGCCTATAAGTTCTGCATTTCTGCACCTTAGAAATTATGCCTATAAGTTCTGCATTTCTGCATCTTAGAAATTATGCCTATAAGTCCAGCATATAGAAATCATGATTTTAAATTCTTTGCACTTCTGCATATGCATGTCATTAGGCAAACAATCATAGGTTTAATAATGATTAACTCCATTCTAGATACCATGCCTATAGGACTCCTGTATTTATGTAATCGTTTTGAAAACCAATAAAACTTAGATAACTTGCCTATAGGAGTAATCAATTGAATCAGCTTCGTCTTTGAGTCAAAAATCAGTCATAAGGTAGTTTAAAGTCTGCAGATCCTTTTGTTTATAAAACCAGCAATCTTTCTTTAAAATCAGAACGCTCTGCTAAAGGTCATTCCTATAGGTCTCACTTAGGCAAACTATTAGGTAATTGATTGTGTCAACTTTTTTGATAACAACAACCAGGCAAGACTAATTCGGACTCCTCATCTGAGAAATATATGATGAATTAGCCTATCCTACGCTTTACTTTAATTCAGACCAAAATCAGTATTTGATGTCGTGCTATATTTGCTCTTTTAAGTGAGGAGGCCTGCGTGAGCCTTAACTGCTATTTATTTTCCCCTTAACTGCTATTCATTTTGCTTGTCGCCTAGATTTTTATCCTTTTTAAAACTATGAGAATCCCCAATTCCCTCCCCTTTAGGATTAATAGTCTCAATGCCTTCGGGACTGATAGGATTGGGACGGGTAATAACATGCAATAAGTAACGATACTATTCCGCGCTTTAATACCTTAACGGGGTGGGAAGGGTAGATATGGATATGATGACTGGTGCGCTAATACCACGTGCAACCCCTCTTCTGAGGAGCGATTATCGGGTATTGCATTAATGTGATCCATATTAATCATAAACCTAGGACATCCCCCCCATTTTCCTTTCTATTTGTTTTCATCTATTCCTTGAAGAACTGTTTAAATCTTTCATCAAATTCCTGCCCCTTTTTACCCTTCCTCAAGTTTCGACTTACTTGTAATGCTGTATGTGAACCCCTTCTTACTTGAGCCCTTAAATGTTTATTTGATTATGTGAAGTCACAATTGTAACATGGCTGGGAACCACACTAGTGGATCATGAGGGGTGCCTAACACCTTCCCCTCGAGATAATTTCTAGCCCTTACCCAAACTTTGGTTCTTCAAACTCAAACCCTTCTTAGTATCCTAATGCACTTGATCATTAGGTGGCAACTCTTCAAATTCCAAATCCCAATTCCCAAAAGGGAACGAGTTGTCCTCCCAATTGTCACAAGCCCGATTTTGCTTTTCTTTAGAAAAAGGGGCGCTACAGCGTGACGACTCTGATGGGGACATTTCTTTTAGGCTTTTACCATTTCATGTTATTTGTGACTTTACTGCTTCCTTATTGCCTTTATTTAATGCCTTTATTTCTCTTCTATTACGAAACTGACTTGGCTCCTTGTGTCTTTTCTTTAACTTTCTTTTACTTCTTTCCTTCAATATTGTTGTAATTATGAGCAATTGTTGTAATCATTACTTTATGAACGTGCAAATACATTACAACTTGTAACTGCATATTCAACATCATATTCCACTCGTGCCAAACAAAATACCATAGCAACGCTTATAATGAGTAGTTGTGCCCTTCCGATATTATTACCCCCTAAATTTGGCAAAGGCATATTTGCGGTAAAACCAGTCGATCAACAGTGTATTCGACAGTTCCATGCCTTTTCCTATTGAGTTGTCAGCTCAGGGGTACCAGTCTAATACCCTATAGAAACCCTACTCTATTCAGTTTTGCATGCATTACTGTCAAAACCTAGCCGAGTCAGTTATGTTGTCCACATAACGTCTCTTTAAGATAGTCTTGTCCAAAGTCCACTGGGTTTCTTGGGAACCAAATGGACATTACCATATTCTGCGCATTTATTTGGAGAACTAAATGCTGCTTATGCTAATTATTGGTTTAAATAGTCGAGTCTCGCGGGGTAAGGGTCTAACACTTTGTTTTGCAGAAATGAGGCACGAAGTCCCCAGATTTGGCATGGTCACCAACATGCACCCAAGGTTGCTGAGTTGGTGGGAGGATCTTCACTCTAGTGATCAGACTCTTGTCCGAAAATACCTAGGAAATTTGCCTTCTCTCCTGGAGGTCCAACCCAACAACAAAATCATAGAAGCTGCTACTCTATTCTGGGACTGTGATAGGTCTGTGTTTCGCTTCGGGGAGATTGAGATGACACCTCTGCTCGAGGAATAGGAGGATTAGCTGGTATTTCATGGGAGATTCCGGGTTAACTTATGCTGGAAAATCGCAAGGGTAGGGGTTTTCTCAAAATGATGGGACTAAAGAAAAACACAAACTTGACCTATTTGAAGGATTCCTACATTCATTTTGACTATCTGTATGAGAGGTACGGCCATAGTAAGTCCTACCGCACTTACCCAGATGAATTCACCCTCACCTCATTGGGGCATATCCACAGAAAGGTCTTTATCTTTATGTTCGGCTTCTTGGGGATGATAGTATTTCCTATGAAGAAAGCAAGGATTCACATCAGGCTAGCTATGGTCACTAAAACCTTAATGGAGGGAATTGGTGGGTAACCCTTTAGCATAATGCCCATGATCGTTGTAGAAATGTACCGAGCCTTGGAAAAGTGTCAACAAGGAGCTACACACTTCGAGGGCTGCAACTTGCTACTCCAGCTCTGGCTCATGGAGCATATCCAAAAGGGTGAATATCGGCAAGAGATTCAACGTAGAGACTAGGACGATCATATAGCTTTCCATCAACCAAGGTGAATGAACTACATGCCCGATATGTTTGCTCAGCCAGAAGATGCCAAAGGATAGGTGGAGCTGTTTGAAAATCTGACTGAGGATCAAATACAATGGATGTTCGAATGGTTCACTACTAACGAGTTCATCGCCCGATCCAGGGATGCACTGTTTCTGATACTGATCGGTTTAAGAGGAACCTACCCTTATGTCCCCCTTCGGGTCATGAGATAGGCTGGTAGGAAGTAGGTTATACCAAGGGTTGATAAGATGAGTCACTTTCGGGCTGACTTCCAAGCAGATGACAGTCCTTATAAGTGCCAAGCTCAGCATATGTGGCATTGCAAGATCATCATGGGAAGAGATACTATCGAGAGAGATAGATACCATGCTGGCTGCACCCCATACTATTCAGGATGGCTGGAGGATAGTCATAATGGTTTGGGACAACCTGGGTTTGTACGAGGTCACAGGATCATCGATGAAAAGGCTGAAGCACAGGTCAAGTACAACTAATTGCGCAAGAGGATCCGGGAATGCGAAATTGAGCACCGAGAGATTCAAGAAGCCCATGAAAAGTTGATTGAAGAATGGAAAGATATGGCTGTCAGCGCCAACAAGCGACTAGGGTATTTGGAGTGGGGTTTAGTGGAATTGGAAAGGAAGTTCATCCAGAGGATTGAAAACTGCCAGAATGCTGAGGGAAACGAAAGAGGACACTTGGCTAGAGCCTATTTGCTGTTGGGACTGCGTGAGCTGGTGAAGCTGTTCGATGGAGCTAAAGATGACGAGTCTGGGGAAGGTCCTTCTGGGACCAAGTAGTTAGGAGTCTTTTCTTTTGCTTTAAAAATGTAATAAGGCCAACGGCCATTAGTAACATTTTATTTTTTGCTATTAGTGTCGTTTTGGCTTCGTCTTACTTTTTATCAATAAAATGAGGCATTTAGCATTATAAGTTCTCCAAATCAACTTGTCGCTAGGCCTACCTCGGGCATAACGAGGCTCCCAAATTAGGACACGATTTATATTCTTGCACTATGTGTTTAAATATTGCAACGTTGTTTTCTCATAATCCGCACTAACTTGCTACCTTTTTCATTTCACCTTTTTGTTTATTGCCCTCCCCAAGGGTTAGTTCGTGCACTCTGGCATCGTCATCTTACTCCACAAGATCTAAGGGCCCTTTACCTTCTCCCCCTCCTCCGAGTCCTAGCAGGAACAAGAACAAGGAAAAAATGGATGATTTGGGCAACATCAGAAAGGAGAACTCAGTTGAAAGGGTAGAGGTTCCTCAGGGTATTCAAGTTTCCAAGGAAAGTGCCTCTCAGCTCGAACAAAAGTTATTGAAATTTCAGGAGGAACTAGACCAAGTTCGGAACTGGGAAAGTTTGTCATTTTCCCTCACTACCCCAGATGTCAGTTTTCCAAACACTCAAAACCCGCACCCCCACAAAACATCCCGAAACCACAAAAACAACCCGCTCCCTATCACCAGTGCAACACATGCCACACTTCAGACAATACCCCACTGCTCATCCCTGAACCACTAAATTCCACAAAGGATCATCCCTACAACACCCCCATCTATGTGGAAACCACACCACACTATACTCAACCTATTTCAAGAACGTTTGAGTCTGATGACAAAGACTCTCTTATCAAGAATCTGGCCGCAGAACTCAAGAAACTGACAAGCCGAGTTCAGGGTGTCGAAGGAAGCAAGGGGATTGAAGGACTGAATTATGAGGACCTTTGCATTCAGCCAGATGTCGAACTTTCTGAGGAGTACAAACCTCCCAAGTTTGATATATTTGATGGCACAGGGGATCACAGAGTCCATTTGAGGATGTACTACGACAAGCTGGTCGGAGTAGGAAGGGATGAAAAGATTTGCATGAAGCTCTTTATGAGAAGTCTGAAAGGAGACGCTCTGTCTTGGTACATTAGCCAAGACCCGAAGAAGTGGTCAAATTGGGTAAGTATGGCGTCCGATTTCATGGACAGGTTCAGGTTCAACGCGGAAAATGCATCAGATGTGTTCTACATCCAGAACTTAAAGAAGAAACCCACGGAGACATTCCGCGAGTATGCTACTCATTGGAGATCAGAAGCTACTAAGGTCAGACCGGCTTTAGAAGAAGAACAAATGAACAGGTTTTTCGTCTGAGTTCAAGACCCACAGTACTATGAAAGGTTAATGCTGATTGAAAGCCAGAAATTTTCCGACATCATCAAGCTAGGGGAAAGGATTGAGGAAGGTATCAAAAATGGTATGGTCACTAACTTTGAAGCTTTGCAGGCCATCAACAAGGCTCTACAGTCTAGTGGCGCGTCCAAGAAAAGGGACGTGAGCGCCGTGATGGTTTCACAAAGAACAAAATCCCCAATTGAATACCAAACCTACCCAATACCTCCACTCACATATCAACCTACCCCAAATTACCAAGCACAACCCTCTTACCAAACTCCACCTCCCACATATCAGCCTACTTCACCCAGATATTCCCAACCCGTACATGTCTATCAAACCTACAATACTCAACCCTCTCACTATCAATCACCTCCTACCCACCAAAATTTTCCTAGACCCCGACCAAACTTCGACCGCAGACCCCCCAAACAGTATACCACCATTGCCGAACCTATCGACCAGCTGTATGAAAGGCTCAAAGCTATTAGTTACATCACCCCTATCCTTGTCGTAAACCCCGAAAACCCCTCACAATGGGTCAACCCAAACAAAACTTGTGCATACCATTCTGGCATGAAGGGGCATACCATGGATGAGTACCGCTCTTTAAAGGATAATATCCAAGCTTTGATTGACAATAAGATCATCATAGCAAAGGAGCCAGCCCAGAATGTCCGCAACAACCCTCTGCCTGACCACAAGGGTGGAGGCATTCACATGATTGAGATAGAGGACGATTGGGACCCCAAAAGGTCGATCGGATTGATCGCTGAAGGTGACAAACCAAAGGAACCAATGGTCACACTTAATCTGATTGTGGTCTAGATCCAGCCTTCTGAAAACGCTGAAGTAAACATGTCCATACCACTTGAGTTCGAAGCACCTTCTTCTGCAAAGACGCCAGGACCTATTAAGGTCGGATTTGGGTCTCCAAAGACACATGTACCATTCGAAGTGGTTGTGTTACCATCCAAGTCAAACGTGCCCATTCCAGTGGCCATGATAGCCGTACGCCGTTCCATACGAAGGACATACCATGGGATTACACCGTCGAGGCGAGAAGGAAAGGGAAAACCAAATCTGGAGAAGAAATTGCAACACATGGTATGACAAGAACCGGCTGGGTTTATACCCCAGAACATCTAGCCGAGTCCAGTAAGCAGGCCTCTAGACGACCAACCATCACTGAAATTGGGCCTGATGATCTCTGGATTAAGATACAAGCCAAAGAGTATTCGGTCATTGATCAGTTGAACAAAACGTCGGCCCAGATCTCTATCTTAGCTCTGCTACAAAGTTCTAACGCACATAGGAACGCCTTATTGAAGGTGTTGAGCGAGGCATATGTACCCAACAAAATAACTGGAGGAGAAATGGAAAACCTAGTAGGGCAAGTATTGGAGAGTCACAAAATCACTTTCCACGAAGATGAGCTGCAACCTGAAGAGCTAAGCCACAGCAAGGCATTGCACATCACTCTGAAGATTATTTCATCACCAGAATCCTGATTGACGGAGGGTACTGCCTCAATATTTGTCCATTGGAGACTCTCAAAACATTGGGAACATAAGATATGACGACCCAAACTGGAGGGCCATGACTAGCACCCGACCATACTTGCCGAGCACCAACGTACATTTCATCTAACCTTCATTATTATCTTTTAGGGTTGACGAGATCAATCTAAATGGTAGACCTGGATCATGGACAACCATCAATAAATATGACGCCATGAACATACATAGCAGGGGATGACCAGACAATCAAGAAACTACATATAAGGTATGAGCTACCACGCTACCAAGAAAGACTATATAATAAAAACCAGCCGACAAGGGATACCAAACTACACATGAGTCGACACTTGTCTATGAGCCTCTAAAGGAACATAAGTGCTGCAACATAGCCGGAACAAGGCCCCGAAATACCCATAATGTCTATAACAAAAATGCATACCAAGACCAAGGCAAGTCCGGAGAAGGGATCTCGCCAATCACCGCTGAACTGGACAACCTACTGTGGTGGGGGAGCTGCACCTGCCTATCTATAAGGACCTGCAGCACGACATGCAGCGTCCACAAATAAAAGGACGTCAGTACGAATAAAGTACTGAGTATGTAAGGTAGGGAACCATAAATACGATCAGTAATGTAAGCAATGATAGAGAATATACAACCTGTAATATCTTAGTACCTTCGAGGGCTACTGACATGAAATGCATGATACATATGTATAAATACATAAACCTTTAAAACATTCGCCTCTGTGGGCATCATCATCATCATATCATACCCGGCCATAATAGGCTCGGTAAAAAATGTACCCGGCCATCATAAGGCTCGATAGAATCGTACCCGGCCACGTTGAGCTCGATAAAACCCAAATGATAAGTGGTTGCACAATAGATGTCGTACCCGGCCAACAATAGCGCGGCTCGGTAGAGTAAATTAGATACATATATATAATGCATGCTCGACTCATGGAATCACATTCTAAACCTTTCGGGGTGACGTAAGGTCGGTATCCTCTGTACACGTTATTAGGACCAACTCTTCATTACGAACCTTATAAGAATCAGGAAGTACCAACAACATTGATAATATAAGAATAAGAGAAGAAACATTAGCATCAATCGTTCCATAAGAGGGAAAGCAATGTAAGTACTGCTAGCTTCTAAGAGTAGAGTATCTTTGGAAGCTCGTTCATTACATTATGTACAATCGGAGTCGTGCAAACGAAGGAAAGGGATAGACTCACATACCTTGTATGTACTGCCCAGATCTCAAGCTATGCAATTGTTAAAACTCCTTAGTCTACAATAAGAGAAATGATACTATCGTTATCATTTAAGCGTCATAACTATTATTTATCGACCACAACCTATTTTACGGTGAAACGGACAGCACCTCCCCTATATATATGACTTCACACCATTCCAAACAATTACTAAACAGCCCAAACAACATCAATAATAAACATATTGAGCCTCCCAAAATAGTCCACGCACAACCTTGTTACATCATACATACGACGACCACCGTAGTCGTGTCAAACAACCTAGAAATGTTACGAATAACTATCAGCCCATAACCCTACATATATATGGTGTTTCTCCACACCCTTCCTCCTCCAAAACTCCACAAGATAGTAGTAAAATACGCAGCCCAACAACAACGCAAAACAGTCCACAAAACAATAACATTACTACCAAGCCTTTCGATATATATTTCACAAGTTCTAGCTTCAATGGCTTAGCCGCAACTTGGATAATCTTAAATACATATAGAGTAAGAGGTTCCTTACCTTTATACAGAAAGAACAACTCCAATTTGACCTTAAATTTCCATGAAATATCCCTCCAATGCTGCCACAACAACAAAAAAGCGAAACTAGCGATCAATTAGTGTTTTTCGGCACTAGAATCACTTTAGAAGGCTTGAAATCACCTAGGATTGATATTAAGAACATGAGGGAGTATTTACAGAACATAAACCCTTTAAAACAACCTCCCACACGAGCTGGAACGACACAAAAATGAGCAACAACAAGAAGAACAAGAGACTTACTAGCGCCACGGAATTCCCGACACTTGATTTGTGTTGTTTGCCCTTTTTTTGGGTCTTGAATCTTGAGAGAACCTTGAGAGGATGTTCCTAGGGTTCTAAGGTCTGAAAATAGTGAGAAGAAATGACTTAAAACGGGTTGGAGGAATCCTATATAGGTCAAAATATCTTAAACCGCCTTAGTGGACCCCATAGAGAGGTGCTTGGCGTAGTCTCGCAAAAATGCGAATATCTCTCTACTCCGAGATCATATCGATGAACGGTTTAATGTGTTGGAAACTAGACTCATAGATATTTAATTTGGTTGGTAGATCACCCCGTAATTCCTTGTAAATTAGGAGAAAAGATTAGAAACATTTGACCTAATGTTTAAGTAAAATTATGAACCTAAGTTGCGACAACTTTTGTCGACTTTTGTTTCATAACTCGTTTGACTTCAAGACTTATGATACGGATATTATATGATTAAAATACCTTAATACATTACCTCTTGAGTGTATTAAGCACCGCTAGATTTACCTGAAAATACGAGTTACAACATCCTTGATTCATTTAACTTCTAATACTTGTTAATCACCCTTATACACTCTTGTATCACTTAAGACCAATAGGATTGACTTCTTATCATCTCAAAGATAATTCCTTCTTGGATTTATGTTAACTAATATATGGCATGAACTAACACATGTGGATATGGGTTGTAACACCCTCCCCCCTTAGGAACATTCGTCCTCGAATGTAAGGGTTCATGGGGAGTTTAAATCATCGTGGATTCCAATGGAAATTTCCGATCAATTTTCCCCTATAAAATGGTCACTAGCAAAACTTGCAAGTAATTAAGCCCAACATATGGCTTCACAAGGCTACACAAAGCATTATGCATATTTACATTATCTACATATCACCATTTTGTATTAAGGAGGAGTATTCTCAAATTATTGCTTACCTCATAGAGCCGTTTCACCTTCCAATGTATCCTGTCTTCCACCAGCATCCTTGTTATCTTCATTCTGGAATAGGTAAGGGTATTTAGACTTCATCTCCTCTTCTGCTTCCCATGTCATTTCTTCCATATTTTTGTTCCTCCACAATACTTTGACGGAAGCTACATCTTTTGTTCTCAGCTTGCGGACTTGCCGATCTAATATCGCCACTGGCACTTCTTCATATGATAGGTCCTCTGTAACTTGTACATCTTTGATAGGGACGACTCGAGAAGGGTCTCCAATACATTTTCTATCGAGGCCTCTGAAACTGTGGAGGAGCACTAGCTACAGGTGGCGCCGAACTCCTCGAAAACTGTGGCCTGATGCGGCCTCTGAAGTCATCAGAATACCCTGCAAATCTCGCCCTCTTATGCTGGCCCCTATCCTGCTCCCTAACTGCCCTCTGCTGGCGCTTACGATCCTCTAGGGTCTGGGCATAAGCTTGAATACGGGAAATATCCATGCCCTCCACCAAGGAGGCTGTCGTACACTCATTTATCAGATGTGGTCCCAACCCATTCACGAACATATGCACCCTATCACTCATCTCGGCCACCATATGGGGAGCATACCTTGCCAAAGAATCAAACTGCATACTGTACTCTCGCACACTCATATTACCTTGTCTAAGGTTCAAGAACTTATCAGCTCTAGCTCGTCGTATCTCAACTGGCAAGTAGTGACGAAGAAAGGCCTCAGAAAATTCCTTCCACACAGCTGGAGGAGGGTTCGGACCCCTGGATCTCTCCCAACTATCATACCAGAGAACCGCTAAATCCCGTAGCCGATAAGAAGCCAACTCTACTGCCTCTGTATCACTAACATGCATAACCCGAAGTGTACGATGAACCTGGTCAATAAAAGTCTGTGGGTCCTCCTTGGGGTCTGATCCGGTAAACACTGGAGGGTCTAAATTAATAAAATCACGAACTCTTGTACTAACTGGTTTCTCAGCAGCACCTGTATTCTGCCTCTGAGCCTGAGCAGCTACCAAGCTAGTCAACAACTGCAAAACACTCCGCATATCCTGGTCTATAGTGCCAGACGGAGGAACTGGAGGTGCTGGGTGCCTCCTAATATCCTCTGGAGGAGACGGGGTAGATGATGTATGAGACGACATCTCACTCTGAGCCTCACATTGGCCTGCTCTGGCTTGGGGCACCTGACTGGTACCCTCTCCCGCAGCTGTATCAAGCTGTCTACTAATTGTTTGCTTCCTAGTCAAAGGCATCGCTGAAAGAAAACAAGGTGAATATTAGAGACAAACATTTACGACTCAACTCTACGCACGATCTAGATTCAGGAAGAAGGTAACAACCCTAGATGTCATGTAGCCTCCTGATTATAAATGTGGCGCGCTACACATCCATAATCAAGACTCTACTAGACATGGCTCATAGACAATCCCTAGGACAGACTTGCTCTGATACCAAGTTTGTCATGACCCAAACTGGAGGGCCATGACTAGCACCCGACCATACTTGCCGAGCACCAACGTACATTTCATCTAACCTTCATTATTATCTTTTAGGGCTGACGAGATCAATATAAATGGTAGACCTGGATCATGGACAACCAGCAATAAAATATGACGGCATGAACATACATAGCAGGGGATGACCAGACAATCAAGAAACTACATATAAGGTATGAGCTACCACGCTACCATGAAAGACTATATAACAAAAACCAGCCGACAAGGCATACCAAACTATACATGAGTCGACACTTGTCTATGAGCCTCTAAATGAACATAAGTGCTGCAACATAGCCGGAACAGGGCCCCGACAATACCCATAATGTCTATAACAAAAATGCATACCAAGACCAAGGCAAGTCCGGAGAAGGGATCTCGCCAATCACCACTGAACTGGACAGCCTACTGTGGTGGGGGAGCTGCACCTGCCTGTCTATCAGGACCTGCAGCACGACATGCAGCGTCCACAAATAAAAGGACGTCAGTACGAATAAAGTACTGAGTATGTAAGGCAGGGAACCATAAATACGATCAGTAATGTAAGCAAGGATAGAGAATATACAACCTGTAACATCTTAGTACCTCTGAGGGCTACTGACATGAAATGCATGATACATATGTATAAATACATAAACCTTTAAAACATTTGCCTCTGTGGGCATCATCATCATCATATCGTACCCGGCCATAATATACTCGGTAAAAAATGTACCCGGCCATCATAAGTCTCGGTAGAATCATACCCGGCCACGTGGAGCTCGGTAAAACCCAACTGATTAGTGGTTGCACAATAGGTGTCGTACTCGGCCAACTATAGCGCAGCTCGGTAGAGTAAATTAGATACATATATATAATGCATGCTCGACTCATGGAATCAAATTCTAAATCTTTCGGGGTGACGTAAGGTCGGTATCCTCTGTACACGTTATTAGGACCAACTCTTCATTACGAACCTTATAAGAATCAGTAAGTACCAACAACATTGATAATATAAGAGTAAGAGAAGCAACATTAGCATCAATCGTTCCATAAGAGGGAAAGCAATGTAAGTACTGCTAGCTTCTAAGAGTAGAGTATCTTTGGAAGCTCATTCATTAAATTATGTACAATCGGAGTCGTGCAAACGAAGGAAAGGGATAGACTCACATACCTTGTATGTACTGCCCCGATCTCAAGCTATGCAGTTGTCAAAACTCCTTAGTCTACAATAAGAGAAATGATACTATCGTTATCATTTAAGTGTCATAACTATTATTTATCGACCACAACCTATTTTATGCTGAAGCGGACATCACCTCCCCTATATATATGACTTCACACCATTCCAAACAACATCAATAATAAACATATTGAGCCTCCCAAAACAGTCCACGCACAACCTTATTACATCATACATACGACGACCATCGTAGTCGTGTCAAACGACCCAGAAATGTTACGAATAACTATCATCCCACAACCCTACATATATATGGTGTTTCTCCACACCTTTCCTCCTCCAAAACCCCACAAAACAATAGTAAAATACGCAGCCCAACAGCAACGCAAAACAGTCCACAAAACAATAACATTACTACCAAGCCTTTCGATATATATTTCACAAGTTCTAGCTTCAATGGCTTAGCCGCAACTTGGATAATCTTAAATACATATAGAGTAAGAGGTTCCTTACCTTTATACAGAAAGAAAAACTCCAATTTGACCTTAAATTTCCATGAAATATCCCTCCAATGCTGCCACAACAACAAAAAAGCGAAACTAGCGATCAATTAGTGTTTTTCGGCACTAGAATCACTTTAGAAGGCTTGAAATCACCTAGGATTGATATTAAGAACATGAGGGAGTATTTACAGAACATAAACCCTTTAAAACAACCTCCCACACGAGCTGGAATGACACAAAAATGAGCAACAACAAGAAGAACAAGAGACTTACTAGCGCCACGGAATTCCCGACACTTGATTTGTGTTGTTTGCCCTTTTTTTGGGTCTTGAATCTTGAGAGAACCTTGAGAGGATGTTCCTAGGGTTCTAAGGTCTGAAAATAGTGAGAATAAATGACTTAAAACGGGTTGGAGGCATCCTATATAGGTCCAAATATCTTAAACCGCCTTAGTGGGCCCCATAGAGAGGTGCTTGGCGCAGTCTCGTGAAAATGCGAATATCTCTCTACTCCGGGATCGTATAGATGAACGGTTTAATGTGTTGGAAACTAGACTCATTGATATTTAATTTGGTTGGTAGATCACCCCGTAATTCCTTGTAAATTAGGAGAAAAGATTAGAAACATTTGACCTAATGTTTAAGTAAAATTATGAACCTAAGTTGCGACAACTTTTGTCGACTTTTGTTTCATAACTCGTTTGACTTCAAGACTTATGATACGGATATTATATGATTAAAATACCTTAATACATGACCTCTTGAGTTGTATTAAGCACCGCTAGATTTACCTAAAAATACGAGTTACAACATCCTTGATTCATTTAACTTCTAATACTTGTTAATCACCCTTATACACTCTTGTATCACTTAAGACCAATAGGATTGACTTCTTATCATCTAAAAGATAATTCCTTCTTGGATTTATGTTAACTAATATATGGCATGAACTAACACATGTGGATATGGGTTGTTACAAAAGGTCCACTATTGGGGAAATCAGTTTGTGTCTGCAAATGGGACCGACTTGGTTCAACGTTGATTTTCAAGTGATAGACGTCCCAGCATCTTACAAATTGCTATTGGTACGGCCCTGGATCCATACCCTGGGGATGTAGCATCAACCCTACATCAAGCAGTGAAATTCGAGTGAAATCACCAAGAGTTAATTATTCACGGCGACGCTAGCAGTCCCATATACGGTCGCCAGACCATCCCAGCAATCGGAGGAAGAAGGAAGATAGGCGGAGAAACCTACCATCACATTGAGCGAGTCAATGCCGTGGACAAGGATAAATGGTGGGATAACAAAATTGAAAGTATACTGAATTAGTGTGGATACGCACCTTGCAAGGGACTTGGCAAGAATCTCCAAGGAATCGCTAAGTCTATCAAGTTGAAGAAACACGGTACCACTTTCGGTTTGGGATATGAATATACTTGGGAGGAGTTCAACCACTGGTCACCATTGTGATGCATTCCCTACTACCCACTGGAGCATCCGATACCTCGCTTGGAGCAGACTTTCCAGCCAGCCAATGTCATATATGGGTCGGGAGAAGAGGAAGCACTAGTGGCGATGAGGAATTTGTTTTTGGAAGATGATAATATGGACTGTTGTGTCATTATCGAGGAGGAGGTGAGGAAGGCCCTTCTGTACAAGCGGTGAGCAGAGGAGCACGCCTCAACAATTGGTCCATCAGAACCACCAGGGCCCGGAAAGCTTCGGGGTAGCAAGGCTGAACAAAGCACCATGCATTATCTTTATTTTTCGCTAATTGACTTTCTTTCCGCATTTTTAATATTGAAATAAGAGCTCCAATGTTCAAAACAATTATGTAATTTATCAAAGCATTTATGTTTATTATAAATCTTGCTCTTATTACTTTTTATCGTTTACTTTATTTACACAGCATTAGTGTTACTTATCTTGATGAACCGACGATTGTGACATGCAATGAGAAAACGCAACAAACGGATATAGACTCAGAAGAAGATGATATACCAGAAGAGGTTTTTAAAGAGGTTGAGGATTTTGAGAACAGACCTAAGTCTAACCTGGACAAAACTGAGATTGTCAACCTGGGAGATGCAGAAAATGTCAGAGAAATGCGCATCAGTGTTCATCTTTCACCATTAGAAAAGAAAGAGTACACGAAATTTCTAAGAGAATATGAGGACATATTCGCCTGGTCTTATGATGACATGACTGGTCTCAGTACATCTATTGTAGCTAACAAACTGTCAACCGATCCGACATGTCCACCAGTAAAATAGAAGCTCAAGAAGTTCAAACCTGACATGAGTTTGAAAATCAAGGAAGAAGTCACCAAGCAAGTCAAAGTCAAGGTTCTCAGGATAGTAGAGTATCCAACATGGTTAGCCAATATTGTGCTTGTGCCGAAGAAGGACGGGAAAGTTAGAGTCTATGTCGACTACTAGGACCTCAATCGGGCCAGTCCGAAAGACGACTTCCCCTTGCCAAACATACACATTCTAATTGACAACTGCGCCAAGCATGAACTGCAGTCGTTCGTTGATTGTTTTGCTGGGTATCATCAGATATTGATGGATGAGGAAGACACGGAGAAAACGGCTTTCATTACGCCATGAGGGATGTATTGTTACAAAATGATGTCATTGGGGTTAAAGAATGCTGGGGCCACCTACATGAGGGCCATGACTACCATTTTCCATGACATGATACACAAAGAGATCGAGGTATATGTAGACGATGCCATCATCAAATCCAAGAGAGCCAATGACCACATGGAAGATCTGAGGAAGTTCTTCAACAGACTAAGAAGGTACAACTTCAAGCTGAATCCCGCCAAATGTGCATTCGTGGTTCCTGCCGAAAAACTACTTGGGTTCATTGTGAGTCGCCGAGGAAAGAACTGGATCCGTCAAAGGTCAAATCCATCCAAGAATTGCCACCACCGAAGAACAAGAAAGAGGTTATGAGTTTCTTGGGAAGACTTAACTACATCAGCCGGTTCATAGCTCAATCCACTGTCATTTGTGAGCCAATCTTTAATATGTTGAAGAAGGACGTCGATACCAAATGGACTAATGATTGTCAGAAAGCCTTCGACAGAATCAAGGAATACATGTTAATGCCACCAGTTTTGGTCCCGCCCGAGCCGGGTAGACCTCTATTACTCTACCTCGCAATATTGGAGGGAGCTTTCAGTTGTGT
Organism: Nicotiana sylvestris; assembly: GCF_000393655.2. Lineage (NCBI taxonomy): Eukaryota > Viridiplantae > Streptophyta > Magnoliopsida > Solanales > Solanaceae > Nicotiana > Nicotiana sylvestris. The sequence continues at coordinate 37,749,255 of NC_091060.1, read as the reverse complement.
TCTGGGGCAGCATGATGAAATAGGAAGAAAGGAGCAGGCCATCTATTATCTCAGCAAGAAGTTCACCCCGTACGAGGCTCGATATTCTCTATTGGAACGCACCTGTTGTGCTCTGACTTGGGTATCTCAGAAGTTGAGACACTATTTTTGTGCCTATACCACTTACCTCATATCAAGAATGGATCCTTTGAAGTACATCTTTCAGAAGCCCATTCCCACTGGAAAGCTAGACAAGTGGCAAAGCCTTCTAAGCGAATTCAACATTGTTTACGTGACTCAGAAGGCAATCAAAGGACAAGAACTGGCAGATCATCTTGCTGAAAATCCCGTGAATGGAGAATACGAGCCTCTAAAGACGTATTTTCCTGATGAAGAGGTACCTTTAATAGGGGAATATATTGCAGAATCATATGATGGTTGGAGAATGTTTTTCGACGGAGCAGCAAATTTTAAAGGAATTGGCATAGGAGCGGTCCTAGTATCAGAAACCGACCAGCATCATCAGGTGTCTACCAAGCTCAGGTTCCCGTGCACCAACAACATGGCCGAGTACGAAGCATGCATCTTAGGGCTCAAGATGGCCATTGACATGAACATTCAGGAATTACTAGTGATCGGAGATTCAGACCTGCTTATACATCAGGTCCGAGAAGAATGGGCAACCAAGAACTCCAAGATACTCCCTTATCTGCATCATGTACAGGAATTAAGGAAGATGTTCACAAAGATAGAGTTCCAACATGTTCCCAGAGTTCAGAATGAGTTTACCGATGCATTGGCTACCCTATCGTCCATGATACAGCACCCAGACAAGAACTTCATTGATCCTATTCTGGTAAAGATCTATGATCAGCCACCTTACTGCACTCATGTAGAAGAAGAAGCGGACGGAAAACCTTGGTTTCATGATATCAAGGAATATTTGACGAAAGGAGAATATCTAGAACTCGCAAATCCTACTCAGAAACGCACACTTCGGATATTATCTAACAATTTCTTTCATAGAGGAGGAATCCTGTATAGGAGGACTCTTGATTTGGGGTTACTAAGGTGTGTCGACGCAAAGGAAACATCAAGGCTATTGGAGGAAATTAATGCAGGGACCTGCGGTCTGCATATGAACGGCTTTGTCTTAGCCAAGAAAATACTCTGAGTTGGTTATTTTGGATGACTATGGAAACGGACTGCATCCAGTATGTCCAAAAATGCCATCGCTGTCAGATGCATGCAGACATGATAAAGATGCCTCCAAACGAGCTTACTGCAACAAGCTCGCCATGGTCGTTCGCCGCTTGGGGAATGGATGTTATCAGACCTGTCGAGCCTGCCGCATCAAACGGGCACAGGTTCATTCTAGTGGCAATTGATTATTTCACCAAATGGGTTGAAGCAGCATCGTACAAAGCAGTGACTAAGAAAGTGGTAGCAGATTTTGTCCGCGACCGTATTGTTTGTCGGATCAGAATTCCGGAGTCAATCATCACTAATAATGGTTCCAATCTCAACAGGGACCTGATGAAAGCCATGTGTGAAACCTTCAAGATCAAACACAAGAATTCTACAGCTTACAGACCTTAGATGAACGGAGTTGTAGAAGCCGCCAATAAGAATATCAAGAGGATACTAAGGAAGATGATAGAAAAGCATAAGCAGTGGCATGAGAAGTTATCATTTGCCTTGTTGGGATATCGCACCACAATCCGCACATCAACCGGAACAACTCCCTATATGTTGGTTTATGGTACAGAAGCAGTCATTCCCACCGAGGTAGAAATTCCCTCCTTAAGAATCATACAGGAAGAAGAACTTGACGATGCAGAATGGGTAGAGAGTCGCTACGAGCAGCTAGCTCTTATAGACGGAAAGAGAATGAATGCAGTTTGCCACAGTCAGCTCTATCAAAACAGAATGTCCAGAGCCTTCAACAAAAGAGTCAAGCCGAGACAATTTACACCGGGGCAGCTGGTGTTAAAGAAGATTTTCCCACATCAACAGGAAGCCAAAGGGAATTTCTCTACTAACTGTAAGGGTCTATACATGGTTCACCGGGTCCTCACCGGAGGAGCCCTCATACTTGCAGAAATAGACGGTGAAGTTTAGCCGAAGCCGATCAATTCAGATGCAGTGAAGCCATACAATGTGTAACTCTTATGATTTCCTGTATGATGTAATTTGAACTATGTCTAACCTGATTTCCATTTAAAAGGGGATACGTAGGCAGCCTTATGGGTTTGGTCATAATTCAATAACATTTTCATCTCCCCCCACTATTGCAAACTGGGGCAGAATTTTGAGGAGGACCCTCAAATATCCGAAGTGATTTCAGCCATTCGATGCAAGCAGCAGTTGGAAGCAGTAGCCCAGTAAACTGGGGTAGAATTTTGAGAAGGTCCCTCAAAATTTCGGAGCGAGAGAAGTTGCAGTATCTTGGACCACGTCGCAGTCGTCAGTTTATCTAAACAAAACTATTCTTAATTATGTATTTATTGTCACATTTCTTTACTAAATCATGCATATTTGTTACCAAAGTTGTTTTGTTTAGCAACGCTACCCCACTGATATGCCCAATATCATCGGAACGGAGTTGAGTAGGTCAAGCAGAGCCAGCTGAAATACAAACTAACCTCCCCTCTTTACAAAACTAACGATTTTTCTTTGAATGCAGGCACTTGAGTTGCAAAATCATCAATATACTATACACTCATGAGACTCACATTGCTCATAAATAAAACTCTCAGAACCGTTGCACTTACTCACAGCTGCTATCCGCACGCAGTGCTCCTAGCAGACACAGTATCCCCAGCAGTCGCAATATCTCGATCCACTATCATCTAAGAAAATTCTATCATCATTTCGCCCTTTTACTCCTTGCATAAGACTACCTTTATGCCTTCTGAGACTAAGTTCTGTCTCCATATACATTTCTCTGCATTGCATAATGCTACCTTTCTGCCTTCCGAAACTAAGCATTGTCTCCATATGCATTTCTCTGCATTGCATAAGGCTACCTTTTTGCCTTCTAAGACTAAGCTCTGTCTCCATCTGCATTTCTTGCATTGCATAAGGCTACCTTTCTGCCTTCCAAGACTAAGCTCTGTCTCCATCTGCATTTCTCTGCATTGCATAAGGCTACCTTTCTGCCTTCCGAGACTAAGCACTGTCTCCATCCTGCATTACTCTGCATTGCATAAGGCTACCTTTCTGCCTTCCGAGACTAAGCATTGTCTCCATCTGCATTTCTCTGCATTGCATAAGGCTACCTTCCTACCTTCCGAGACTAAGCATTGTCTCCATCTGTATTTCTCTACATTGCATAAGGCTACCGTTCTGCCTTCCGAGACTAAGCATTGTCTCCATCTGCATTTCTCTGCATTGCATAAGGCTACAGTTCTGCCTTCCAAGACTAAGCACCGTCTCCATCCCGCATTTCTCTGCATTGCATAAGGCTACTGTTCTGCCTTCTGAGACTATGCTCTGTCCCCATCCTACATGGCTGAAATATCACCATTTTATCCCTCTTGCATGGCTTAAATACTGCCACCTTTTATTTACATCTTGCATCGGCTAAAATATCGCCACCTTCTACATTTCATGGGCTGAAAGATCGCCAAATCGTCCAAAGGCATCATTGTTTGGAGGCACCATTTTCATAGCCCGAGAACACCATGCCATGGCCTGAGGACCTCAATCTATCTTTTGCATATCATTATTCAAAGGAATCATAGTTCAGAGGCATTATTCTCACAGCCCGAGAACATCATTTCACAGCCTGCGAATCCTTTATCATACGCTTCACGGCCCAGGACGTCATAGTCCGAGGACGTCATCCTAACCGTCCAAAGACAACATTCATGGTCAAATGGGAACTTGCATCACGTTTAAATTTATGCACAATATATGCTCATTTGAAGGTAAACCGGCTAGCAACGGCCGTCTTAGCAGGAGCGGTCTCGCTCCAGTTTCCGCAGCCTATCAGACTCTAACCATCCTTCCCAACCTGAACATCGCGTCTGTCTTTCGAAATCTCCATCAGCATATTCCGTCAATGGATCTTGAACCACATATGGCCTGATTCCTGTAAGACCAGGGATATGTAGGCAGCTCAGGAACCAGAGCTCGGTCAAAATTCTTCAAATCGCTTCATTCGGTCAAAATTGGTCATCATATCTTTACCCGACAATTCTTTCATCCTTCCCGGGTAAAGATGGACAGCTGTTGATACCCAATTTTTTCCTATGCATGTTTATGCTCAAAATACTTTTAAAATAGCATGTACATGCATATATAAGCATGCCCAAGATTTTTGGTATTTTTTTCTAATTTTTAAAGATTTTTAAAATCAATTTATTGTCCATTTATCAGTACAAAGTTCAATAATTATTCCCAAAATTATCATCTTAGTGACTAATTTATTTCCATTCTCATATTTACACCAAGATATAATTAATATGATTTTTGCACATTCTTATAAATTTATTTAGTATTTTTTAAAACTAAATTGCATATAACTGCAATAATAGCCTATTTTTAAGATTAATAGCATTTTATAATTGTAAAATTAGTTCCAGTATTTTTAAATTGATATTTATATATTATTTGTTGGCTCAGTACTTTTAATTTACTTTTAAAATCATTATTACTATTGTTTTATAAATAAAAAGGGAAAATTGGCTATTTAATACTCAACCCCATTTTTATTTCAATTACAGACCTTTTACCTTTCAATTTTAACCTTAAAGTGACCCAATTAAACCGGCCCCATTTCAATTTGGATCCAACCCATGACCCAATTACAAACGACCCAACTCGCACCTCACCTACTACCTAAATATGGACCATTGATCACTCAAGATCAACGGCCAAGACTCACCTTTTCCTAATTAAACCTAAACGACTACGCTAATCCCCTCATTCTCACTTGACCCGCCGCCTTTGAAACCTCTCGTCTCTCAAACTCTCCAAAACCCTAGCCTCTTTCTACCCCTCTTCAACCACCACTCCACCGGAATCTATGGCTTCCTAGGACATGGATGATTGGTACTCACTCCCCTCCACTACTCAACCTTGGATGTTCGATGTTTTAAGGCCCGACTTCGATGGCTCTCTTTAGATCCTTCGCAGATCTGTAGATCTATGGCTTCTTCGGCCATTACTCCGGCATATTCAAGCAATATGAGCCTTTTCGTCTCAGGGCCTGACTTTCCTCAAGACCTTTCTCATTTCTAGGCTTTTCTCTGAAACCCTAAGTTGTCTGAGGTTCTTTACTTGCTTATTTTCTTAGATCTGGAATATGTCTGTGTTCTACTAAACTTTTTAAAAGTTTTCCCCAAATTCTCTTTTCAAAATCGTTTAATTTCGATTTAGGGTTTCTAAAAGGTTTCTTCAAAATATCTTTCTGATTCTTTCTGTTCTTTCTTTATGTGTGTTTGTCTGTGTTATGCTCGTATGACTTCTTTTACTACGCATGTACTGTTCTTCTACTTTCTTTTCTCCTGTACTCGCATGTTAATCCGTGTTATGTTTTCCTTACTCTTCTACTTCATGTGTTTACTGTGAGTTCTTTGATGTTGTTTGCTTTACTGGACTATGTTTGTGTTTTTACTAAGCACGATTCATCTTTTTTTTCCTAAGTTTGTATCACTTTTTCTTCTGAACTTGTTTAAGTTCTGAGTTTTTCTCAAAACGTGTTATCCATGCTCTTGACTGTGTATCATGTCTGTTTGTTTCTCATAAGTCTTTGAAAGAAACTTCTGAGCCCCTTTCAATGACCTGTTCACTCATCTCTATTGTCTGACTCTATTCGAATCCCTAGGTTTTGGGGGTTTCTTTGGAAAGGGGTATCAGGGTTCCACTTTGGGACCCTAGGCTTTCAGACTTACTATGAGTCTGTAATTGAACTCGAATCCCTTTTGCTTGTGACTTTGAAACTTTCAGTGATAGACTCTTTTTCCTAAATAACCTGACAGTTCCTTTTGTTTGATTGGTATTCTTTATATACGAGAAAATTCCTCTTTCAAAAGGTTTTCACCAACTAAGTGATTGATTCTGCAATTCCTTTAATAAGGTTGATGAGTTGTCACTGATTTTCTTCGACGGAACCTCCTTTACCTTTCTTGACTTGGTTCATTCAAATTTGAACTTGTAATTTTGGTTTCATGGCTGTTTGATTGATCCCCTTGCCATATTTGGCACAAACCGTGTACCATTGACTATTTTCCTTAAATAACTTCTATGTATTTACCCCTTTTATGCTACTTTGAAAAGGTTTTAATCAAAACTTTTTTCCTTAATTGGCTTTTACCCATTGAAATAATAATCCCTTAACTAAAGGGAGATTGATTTAAATGTTATTTCCTTACCTTTTCTCACTTGTTTTCTACACTATAAAGGGGGCACGACCCTTCTGAACTTTAATCATCCTCAACTCCCAATTCAATACTTTTACACATACACTTCGAGATACTTTCAACTTACACACTTACAATATTGCTTTGAGTTCAATACTCTCTCAACATTCTACTTTTTTCTAAGATCTTTTGGAACTGTTTCCTTGCAACTTGGCTTTTTCAAGGCTACTGTTTTTACTTGTTTTCCCTGAAACTGGTATGTTCTGATTTAATTTTCTGCCTCACCTTTATGTGTTTACTTTATAGTTTTAGCCCTCTTGTTTACTTTACTGCTCATGTTCAATGATTTATGTTAAATATGTTCTTTCCCTGTATCTGTTTCTATTGTGAATCCCTACCTCTGTTCCCTTCTATGTGTTTGAGTTAAGGTTCTTATGCTGGCAGTATCCAAATTACTACCCAGGCCATAACCTGATCCACAATGGGTCCTAACTTCCAAGTTTGGCTAACAGGCTGGTCAAGGGTATGCCAGCATACCCAATTGTTGGGCACAACCACCAGCCTGCCATGGCTCTCCCTGATTCTCCCCTGTGCACTTCCACTTACTCTTAGGTTCTAAGTTCTGCCCCTCTCTTATGTGCCTTGCTTTGGGACCTTGAGTTCCCTCTGAACTTGGACATCTGAGGGCTGGCATTTCCACACTACACTATGCTCTTAATTCTGCAATGTGTTTGGGGTGTAAGCATTGCTCGGAGCCCTTTGAGACTTTTGGGAACTTTGATACATCCCAAATATGAGAAAGACTTTTTAAAAATCTGATCCTGGAAGTTGGTTTATCTCATATTGTTGGACTTTGAGTCTGAATTAGGCTGTTTGGTTGTAGTTAGAACCTCTGATGTAATTTTACTTTTCTTTTCTGATTCATTTGGATATGTAATAATTTGTAATAACTATCGGGGATGGATAGTGGAAAGGGATAGGGATGAATGCATGCAAAGGGTAGAAAACCTGCCTATAGGTCATTTATGAATTTCTGCATTCTAATTTTATTACTCATGCCTATAAGTTTTACTGCACTTTTGCATTTCTGCATTTTTGTACCTTAGAAATTATGCCTATAAGTTATGCATTTCTGCATCATAGAAATTATGCCTATAAGTTCTGCATATAGAAATCATGATCTGAAGTTTTCTGCACTTCTGCATATGCATGTCATTAGGTAAACAATCATAGGTTTAATAATGATCAACTCCATTCTAGATACCATGCCTATAGGACTCCTGCATTTATGTAATCGTTTTGAAAATCAATAACGCTTAGATAACTTGCCTATAGGAGTAATCTATTGAATCGGCTTCGTCTATGAGTCTAAGATTAGTCATAAGGTCGTTTAAAATCTACAGATCCTTTTGTTTATAAAACCAGCTATCTTTCTTTAAAATCATAACGCTCTGCTAGAGATCATGCCTATAGTTCTTACTTAGGCAAACTATTAGGTAATTGATTGTGTTAGTTTGTTTGATAACTACAACCAGGCAAGGCTAACTAGGACTCCTCATATGAGAAATATGTGATGAATTAGCCTATCCTACGCTTTAATTTAATTCAGACCAAAACCAGTATTTGAAGTCGTGCTATATTTGCTCTTTTAAGTGAGGAGACCTGCGTGAGCCTTAACTGCTATTTGTTTTCCCCCTAACTGCTATTCATTTTGCTTGTCGCCTAGATTTTTATCTTTTTAAAAACTATGAAAAGCCCCAATTCCCTCCCCTTTAGGATTAGTAGTCTCAATGCCTCCGGGACTGATAGGATTGGGACGGGTAATAGCATGCAATAAGTAATGATACTATTCCGCGCTTTAATACCTTAACGGGGTGGAAAAGGTAGATATGGATATGATGACCAGTGCGCTAATACCACGTGCAACCCCTCTTCTGAGGAGCGATTACCGGGTATTACATTGATTTGATCCATATTAATCATAAACCTAGGACCCCCCCCCCTCTTTCCTTTCTATTTGTTTTCATCTATTCCTTGAAGAACTGTTTAAATCTTTCATCAAATTCCTGCCCCTTTTTACCCTTCCTCAAGTTTCGACTTACTTGCAATGCTGTATGTGAACCCCTTCTTACTTGAGCCCTTAATTGTTTATCTGATTGTGTGAAGTCACAATTGTAACATGATCGAGAACCACACTAGTGGATCTTGAGGGGTGCCTAACACCTTCCCCTCGAGATAATTTCTAGCCCTTACCCAAACTCTGGTTCTTCAAACTCAAACCCTTTTTAGTGTCCTAATGCACTTGATCATTAGGTGGCGACTCTTCAAATTCTAAAACTCAATTCCCAAAAGGGAACAAGTTGTCCTCCCAAATGTCACAAGCCCGATTTCGCTTTTCTTTAGAAAAAGGGGGCACGACAGTTCATCCTCAAACGTGCCCAGAGTGGTTCCAAAATCCATCAAATTGTTGTATAATCTCACTATGCACATACCCGGGGGAAGTCCCACGTCAACCTATCCCATGTAGGTCTAATAACACAACATGACTTGAATTTCTTAATCCAACCTAGCCCATAAGCCTTAGAATCAAATCTCCACATCCGAAATTTCCTATAAGATCATAATCTCACATCCACACACTGTATAAGTTTGAACAAGCTGAAATCATAACCCAAGATGTAGTCACATGATATACCACATAACTTAAACACTCGTAGCGACAATTTCTAATCGTAGTAGTTGCTCAAAATAACCCAATACTAGTAATAAACCTCTTATCAAATCAAACCTCGTTCTAACACCTTCATATAATGCCAAATGATGAAAGGAACATGCAGAAACTCATAATCATTCGTCATATCAACAAGTCATGGAGCTCCCTCTTCTCTGATAGAAATTATAGCATATTTCTAAGCCGACTTCCGAGATTATCCTTCCAATATGCTAAAATCAAATCCGATAGTATCCATTCTGGGTCCAATGACCTCATCTCATCCAACACGACTACTCTGGTGACATGACACATCAATACAATCTATAGCCAGAACCTGTGCGATCCGTGCACCAATAAGCAACAATCCAAATTTACTCAAATCATGGGAAATGACTCAAATGAGAGAGCTATACCGCAAGCTCACCAGTACCACCACAACACGATGTTAAGAACCCATCACACACCGTAGAACTAGAACATACGAATCCAACCCGAAGGTTCATACCTCCACATATCTTTGCTGCAATGTGCAACCCTATCCAAACATTGTCCACATGAAACACGTCAAGTCACCATGTTCAAAATCAGCAACAACGTGCAACTTGATGTCTAGTACCATAAGTGAATCACCATAACCACGGAGAAGCAAATGACACAACACCACACAAAACTCGAAAGAACATAACAAATATGCCATCCACTAAGCAATAACCAAATACTTATCTCGCTCAAATTCTGCTATAAAGCTCAACTTGAACAACACCATATGAGCATATAACCAACGAATCACAACTCCTCGTCACACAGAAGAGTAACTCATAGATCACTCTAGATCATGAATAAGCTCAACAACAATCGAATGGCACATCCCTCAATAGTAGCAGTTCGGAGTCAACAACTTCGACCCGGTATAGAACACACATTTATGTTGGGCCCACAATGAACCTCAAATCAACTTAGGTCACCCACAACAGATAAATAACCCCCCTCACCGGAAAGTCCACAATGATTGAATCACAACACACACTACCCCCTGACTAACCTCAGCTACCTTTTCATAGTCTACAACCACGAAACAATCTACTCACGAAAACTCTTAGTCTCCAAATCCATAGAATATATGAATCACCATCTCTGATCTCAACTTCACCGCCTGAATGTCCACACTTCTCCAATTACACGGCCATCCTACGATGAATACTTCTGAAATTTTTTTCAATGCCACAAGGCAAAATCTAAACACCAACAATCGATCAAACAAGAGAGTGCCGCAATACCAATAAAGTATACATAACTCAAACACTTTTCCCCTTTCTGAATGCATATTCTCATCAATGCATACAAATTAGTGATATAATTTACCTAGTCATCTAAAATTGTCCATGCTGCCTAAGAATTTACGACCTTCCATTGAGAACTTAACCGTGACCTTACTCATGCAAATCTCAATCCTACACAGCATACTGCATATACCATGTCATCTTATGATAAACGTGAGAACTTCATAGTCTACTCTGAGTCACAAGAAATTACGTACTCAACTTGCCAAGAAGTTTCCATTTGATCCCATCTAGGAGAAGATCACTATACATCACATGCTCCTCACGCCACTAGAAAATACACATCTCTAATCGTGGTAGAAACTATCAAGAACTCTCTGAACTACATTGGCAGAAAACTAAACTGTTAGGATTGAGTCCTTCTAACTCAACCAAGCTATGCAGGCCACTAAAACCCCAAGTGCATTGCCACGAAACACCTGTAGAAACTCATTACCTCATACAAATCCAAAGAACTAAGCATACCCATTATCATGCCGATCCAACTTACTACCAAGATGTCCTATCTATCCGAGTCCCTTCTGAATTACCTTCAAATTGATACTTCTTTTCACCATAGTACCACAATTCTCAACCCTGACTCACCACACGGTACCCTAACATAAAACCATACCTCCCTTGGCTCATAAGCCGTTGAATACTCTCTTAAACATCCCTAAAAGTACCATATTCAATGTACGCACCCTGAAAAGATTTCCTGTGAATCTAAAGCCATTACCTTCACCTTCCTGATACTGACTTGTAGAATCCATAATGATATAGAAGTGGCACAAGTCTTGACACCCTCAAATGTAACCCTTAGTTCCTAGCCAATTACACATCCTAAAGATCTCCAATAGTTACATGTAAATCTTGAATCCATCAGAACCATTCTCGAGAGTCATACACTCTACGCGAATCTCAATTAAACCGATCAAATAGACAGAAGAACATGTGCCCCATTTGCACACCAACACCCTAGAAATAGTCCAAACTTCTAAGCAACCGAGCAATCCTCAACTCCACGTGCACTACGTCCTCTACACTAGCCAATCAATTATTCCATAACTCCCACATACTCATAGAGCGAAATACAATCTGTATCCAAAACTTTCCTTACTCGAGTCATCCTCACTCTCAACGCCTGGCAGCATAACTGGCTCACTAGTATATGCCAACTGAAACCAATACAACACATAATCATGCAATAAACTCGTCGATAACTGACTCTACCACTTGGCTCAAGACCATAAGTCAGAACAGTCAATAATTCAAAATGCCCACACTACATTACTGGCATAATATTGCAGTGGGATTCAACTAAATCCTTCGTAAGCTAATGCAACACAACCCATCTAATACCTCGAATCATTTGAAAATCTCACATTCACCCTTGTAATAGTCAAGCCAACTCTCATACGTGATCCAAACTTGAACTGCAACACATATAATTCACTAGTAAAAAAAGACTCACTACAAAGCAACATAAGGATCTCACACCCCCAAGACACCTTGCAGGAGATAACCCACCTTCTTCGCTTCAAACTAACATCTCTTTTTACCCTTCCACCGTCATAAACATCACGCAATCACTTAATCCTCCTGAGTCTGAACTCATAACACAACATGAAGATCTACCTCACTCCAATACTAAACTACATGAGAGGTCCTTCAACACCCCCATAGCTCGAGGCCATACGCCAACTCAAGACAGAAGTCAAACACCTAATAGTCATTTCTACATCTCCAGCAAACTCTTCTAGTCACATTCGAACAATCGTAACATATCTCGCCATCAAATCATACTCACCCCATAGTCCTCCAATCACAAATCCCACCAATAAGTACACAAACAGACATATAAGTCCCAAATGTAGTGCTCACAAAATTGAAACCTCCGTACTCAAGCCACAAATAAAACCCGGCCTCAAGTCCTCTAGACCTGCCCATCATCAACATACCAAAATCACATCTTGCACCTCAACCATGGAACTCACAAACCGTCGAGGCACAGCTGATACCGAGCACTCATGTGCACATACGAATGCGTGGACGGAATTTAGAGGGTTATACTTAATGCTTAATCAATGTCGCATGATAATAATTGAAGAATGTAAAGTTTCCTAAAGGTTCTGCAGCCTCTCAAAAATAAGTACAGACGTTTCTGTACCGATACGCAAGACTCTACTAAACCCGCTCATGACTCATGAGACCTACATAACCTAGGCTTTGATACCAACTTGTCACGACCCAAACACAACCTGTCGTGATGACACCTATCGTGGAACTAAGCCAGCCTCAACACAATGGAAAACCAACCACAATACTAAGATTTAGATCATTTGCGGAAGTGTACTGGTATCATTAAGAAAAATAAATTGTACATAATTTAAGCAAAATTGATAACACGACTCAACCAGCCTAAAACCAGGGTGTCACGGAGTACATGAGCATCTAGAGAAATAACATAGTCTACTACAATATTTACTGAATACAACTGAAACGCAACTAGAATAGAAAAAGGAGGGGTTAAGATCTGCAAATGCCATGCAGATACCTCGACAATCTCCAAAGCCTTCAACTTCAATCAATGACTACCATTGTGACCGAAAGTACCTGGATCTGCACATAAGGTGCAAGGGGTAACGTAAGTACACAAACTCAGTAAGTAACAAGTCCAACCTATGAACTGATAGGTAGTGACGAACTCAACTTCATCAAGGATAACAGAAATAACATGCAGAAATGTAGGCATGCTTTCAGTTAAATAAATAGCTCGAACAATAAAATAGAGCAGGTATGAACAAGGTAAATAAGTGTAACTCCACTACATCTACATGCCAAAGCACATGTTGTATGAAATGCAACATGCTAAGTGCCTTATGTGCCCACAATCTTAATTGCTCGTCCACTCAGTATTGTATATGGCTCATACGTCACATGGAAGATCCATCCCAGAACATATACATCTCTGACAGTAGTCACTCAATACTGAGGAAAGCCAATCCAGCCTATGGAGAAGTTCCATCTCCAGATAATAATAATAACAACCTCACAACAACTCGGTACTGTATATGGCTCATAAGGCCCAAAGAAGATCCATCCCGGAATATTTACACATCATAGACCATCAGTCTCCAGTACCGAGGAACAGGCCAATCCAGCCTCATGGAGAAGATCCATCTCCATGCCAAGGGAAGATCCATCCCTGAATATAATCAATCGCGCTCACTGGGGTGTATAGACTCCAGAGGGGCTCCTTTCAGCCCAAGTGCTATAACAAGCCAACGAAGGCATAATCAATAATCTGATGCGGCGTGCAGCCTGATCCCATAACTGTCACTCATAATTAGGCTCTCGGCCTCACTCAGTCATCACTCTCCAGTCTCTCCCATGGGCTCACAATGCCATGAAAACTAGCCCAGAACAATGATATGATGTGCAAATAAATAACAGCTGAGACTGAGATGTGATATGAAATGCATGAACATGACTGTGTACAGAATATAAATGAAATCAGTGAGATGATAGCAAGAAACAACCATTAGGGGTCCCAACAGTATCGGCATAAAACCCTAGCATGATAACTAACATGATTTACAGTCCATTTACGTTATCACTTGAAGAAACATATATCAACAAGATAGAATTACTAATCGGTGCCATGGAATGAACCAGGTCACAATTCTCATGGTGCACGCCTGCACGCTTGTCACTTGGCATGTGCGTCACCTTAATACCATCATATAGAACATCGTTTAGGGTTTCGAACCCTCAGAACCATGTTTGGAAGCGTTACTTACCTCAACCAAGCCAAAATCCTACTCTGCGATGCCTTTGCCTTCCAAATCAAACTCTTGATGCTCTGAATCTAGCCATAAACAATTTGATACAATCAACTCGAACTAGGGGAATCAATCCCCTAAGAAAATGCTAAGCTTAAGACCAAAAGACAAAAGGTCAACTCAAAAGACAGGATCCGAGCCCACATCTTGAAATCCAACCAAAGTCACAAAATCCAACAACCCATTCAATTACTAAACTAACCATACTAGTTTCACTCAAATCCAACTCCAAATCGACATTCAAATCTCAAAATTTATTTTATGAAATTTCCATAATTTACCCCAAATTTCCACCTCAAAGTACTAAACAAATGTTGAAATCAGTAATATATTTATGTATATTAACCAAATCCGAATTAGAATCACTTATCCCGATGAATTTCTTGAAAAACCCTATGAAACATCACCACAAACGGAGCTCCCTAGGTCCAAAATGTGAAATAATGCCCTAAACATGTTTATATAGTGCACTCTATGATATCCACTACGCTTAAATCCAGGCGCGGCTGCGAAAATCCAACCCCCCCTCCCCTTCTGGTGGCTGTAGTGATAGGCTTTAATATTTTGGACATAACTTTCTGTATTGATGTCCAAATGTTGGGTTCTTTACTTTTATGGAAAGTAGACACGAAAGTCTATAACTTTTGTTTTTGAATCTTATCAAAATTCCTTGTAGATCAAAAGATATAGGCTTCCGAAGTCGGATCAGCGAATCTGCATATTTGCGCTGGAGCGCCTCCGCGACCAGATTTACGCTCTCTGTGCCCCCTACTCTGCCCTCAGTGAAATTTCATCGCCCTCAGCAAAAATTAAGCACCAGAACCATGACTGAGTTCCGGTAATGCTTGTACTCGCTCTAAATTTACCCAAAACACACCCGAGGCCTCAGGAACCTCAACCAAGTATGCCATTAAGTCCTAATATACCATACCAACTCAATCAAGCTCTCGAACCACCTCAAACAATAACAAAAACATGAATCGCACACCAATTAAAGCTTAATGGACTTGAAACCTCAAACTTTCACAACCGATGCTGAAACCTATCAAACCTCGTCCGACTGACCTCAAATTTTGCACACATGCCACGAATGACAGTACGAACCTACTCCAAATCTCGGAATTCCATTCCGACTCCATTATCAAATTTTCCACTGCCAACCGGAGATTACCAAATTTCCAGTTTTGCCAATTCAAGCCTATTCCATCAAGGACTTCCAAATTACATTTCGGGCGCTCCTAAGTCCAAAATCACTGTCGGAACTGATAAACCATCAAAATTCACAACTGAGATCGAATACTAAAAGTCAAAACTTGGTTAAACCTTTCAAATTTAAAACTTTTAGCTAAGAATCATTCTCTTAAATCAAATTCCGGAAAATCTGAAAACCAAAACCGACGATTCACATAAGTCATAATACATCATATGAGGCTACTCATGCTCGCAAATCACCGAGCGAAGTGCAATTTCTCAAAACGACCGGTCGGGTCATTACAGTGTTCATCATCTCCTTTAATGAAAAATTCGTTCTTTCCGCAATCCCATTGGAATGGGGCGTGTAAGGTGTCATTGCTTGATGAATAATTCTATATTCTAAACATATTTATTTAAAAGGAGATTCGCATTCACCACTCCTATCACTTCTTATCATTTTGATTTTCTTGTTAAGTTATGTTTCAACTTAATTTTTGTATTGCTTGAATGCATCTATTGCTTCATCTTTATTATTAAGTAAGTAAACATAGCAACATCGAGTAATATTATCAATAAAAGTTATGAAATACTTCTTTCCATCGCGAGATGTTATTGACTTCATGTCACAAATATCTGTGTAAATTAAGTCCAATGGATTTGAATTCCTTTCGACTGACATATGAGGATATTTAACATACTTAGATTCCACATATATTTGACATTTGATTTGTCGCATTCAAACTTAGGCAATGTGATGACCCAATATACCATCTTTAATTTTAAACATTAATTTCTATGTTGTGAGACCTCGAGTATCTACATACAATATTCCTCGACTTGTGTGCTCAGTCCATAAATTTTTCCGAAAAAATTATATGTGAAAAATTGATTAAAATGTGAAATTATGCTTTAAAACTCAATTGAGTTGACTTCGGTCAACGTTTTGAGCAAACAGGTTCGTATTAGCATTTTGATAATTCCGGTAGGTCCGTATCATGAGTTGGGACTTGGTCGTATGCCCGAAATTAATGTGGAGGTCACTAGCTTGACTTATCGCAAATTGTTGGAAATTAGAAATTTAAAAGCTTAAAGATTTCAAAGTTTGACCACAAATTGACTTTTATTGATATCAGACTCGGATTGAGATTTCGAAAGTTGGAATAGCTTTGTTATGTCATTGGGATTTACATGCAAAAATTTAGGTCATTCCAGACTGTTTTGATGTGTTTCGACGCAAGTTTTAGAATTTGAATTTCATCATTTTTTTAAGTTCGGATCGAGGTGTCAATTCTAGTTTCAACGTTGTTTGGCAAGATTTGAGACACCCAGTAGGTCTGTATCATGTTACAGGACTTGTTGAAATATTCGGACGAGGTCCCGAGTGGATCAGATGAGTTTCGGATGAGCCACAGATCATTTGGAACAAGCTGTCCAGGTCTGGTTCTGGTACATCGCACATGCGCATTTTTGGCTACAGGCGCATGCCCGCGTCCGCGTTCTGGCACATCGCAAATGCGCACCTCGTTGCTTCTGTGCCACCCTCTTGCGCTTCTACGCAGCCGCAAATGCAGCCCATTTTCCGTGAATTTGCCTAGCTGCTTCGCTTCGCAAATTCGGCCCTTGTCTTGAAAATGTGATGCCGTGGATGTGACATTTTTTTCGCAAATGGGAGACTAGGCAGAACATTAAGGGGTCGAAAATGGCCATTTTTTCTTCATTTCATTTGGGTTTTAAAACCTCGATTTGCGATTTGAAGGATTTCTTCACGAGTTCGACTTGGATAAGTGTCCTATATCCGAATTGATTATGTTTCATAAATCCATGATTAAATTCATCGTTTATTTCGGGGTTAAATGGAGGAAAATGAGATTGTTGTAAAACTTTTCAAAAACTAAAATTTAGGATTTGAAGGCTCATTTGACATCGGAATTGGTTAATTTTTGTATGATTGGACTCTTCTCGGAATGGGTGTTCGGATTTCGTGAGTTTTTTGAGATTTGAGATGTGGGTCGCACTATTGATTTTTGAGATAAATTTCGGATTTTAATTCGGAAAATTAGTAGTTTCATATGGAATTAATTCCTACGACTTGTGTTGAGTGTATTGAATTGCTTGTGACTAGATTCGAGGATTTTGGACAACAATTCGTGAGAAAAAGGTTTATTGGAATCTTGAATTTAGTTGCGAAGCAAGGAAAGTGTCGTGGTTAACTTTGACTTGAGAGAATAGGACTTGTTTGTCTATTTGTTACGTGATTTAATGTGCAGGTACAATGTATATGTGAGGTGACGAGTACTTATACATTATGGTTGAGTCAAAGCATGCGGGTGGAATTTGCTCTTTATGAATAATTGCCAATTTAATTAAGATATTCCTGTTAAAGTTTATTATTATTTACTTGATCATTATTCATGAAATTATTGCTAATTTAATTATTGTTGAGTATTTTGGGAAGGTAAGATTGGTATTCTGGTATTAAATTGGTTGATGAGTATAAATCCCTCCATTTAAATTCTCTACTGAATTTATGTTATCATTTTCATGGTAAGGAAGTGTCATGACCAAAAATCCCTTAAAGGTGGTGATGGCGTCTAACATCGTTGTTAGGCAAGCCAACAATACTTGTTTAACTTAATTACTCATTTTAGTATTTGAAATCATGATTTCCTTCGATTTAATAGTAAAAGATGGAGTTTACAGAGTAAATAATAATATTTAACAATTTCAATATTGAACAACCCATAATCACCCCAAAACCCGGTGTCACAAGTGCATGAGCATCAACTAGAAAGTGAAAATAAAATACAGCATCTGTCCGGAATACAAATTAGATAGGAAAAATATAAATACACTGAAGGAGACTATGCGTGTTTCGGACTCGTATCATAGGATGCCTCTCACCTAAGTCCCCACAAATAGCCACACCTTTGCGCCCGTAGGACCACCAAACATAAATTTACCTGCACAAAAATGTGCAGCAAGTGTAGTATGAGTACGTAAATCAACGTGTACCTAGTAAGTATCTAGCCTAACCCCAGAGGAGTAGTGACGAGGGGTCGACATCGACACTTACTAGTAGTCCAATAATATCAGGTACAGTAATGATAAGGAGATATGAGGTAGAACAAATAAATGAAATAAATGAATTCAAATATGCGGTACAATCCTCCCCTTTGCAATAAACTCAAGCTCTACATTAGAAATTCTCTCCTTAACCGGAGCATATATAAAGATATAGTGGATCTCATCAAATAGGTTGTCATAATTCAATCAGGAAAACTCACAGATACACTGGTTTCTTGCCAAATATTATGCACAATTCCATGAGGATATTTTATAGAAATGCCAAGGCATACAGCCCAATCCAACATAAATATTTAAATTGTACACTACCGAGAGTCGAACAGCATGAACTATAGATGCATCTAGTAAACTACCGAGGCGAATGGCCCGCTCCCATGAGAATGTGGTACATAAATCCTGCCAAGGCGAACAGCCCGATACCTTTAGAATAAGAAGCATTAAGGGATCCTTGACCCCACTCATGAATAGACGTGTGAGTTATAATTTCTTTATCGAAAACTTTTCAATGAAACTTATATATATCGAGGAAAACATTTTGTAAGAGGAATACAATTATTTCATGTCTAATCATGAAACTCGTGAAGTCTCTACAATAGCAAATCTAGACTCAAGTAGTAATGTCAAATAGAGGAATTTAATAGACAAGAGACTGCTCAAAAAGTACAGCTATAGCATGATGTGAGCCTAAGTCTACCCGGACAATAACATAAATGTAATTACGTACGAACTCTCGTCACCTCGCGCGTACGTAGCCTACACAACAAGTAGCACACTTCAATTACAACACCTAGGGGTAATTTCCCCTTCACATGGTTAGACAAGAGACTTACCTCGCTCCGAAGTTCCATAACCGGCTCCAACATCGCTCCAACACCTCAAACCGACGTCCATCGCTCCAAAACTAGCCAAACAATATGCATACCAGTAAAAATATAATCTAATACTCATAACAAATCAATTTAAACAAATTCCAAACTCCGCTCGAAAAGTCGATAAATCAACCCTCGGTCCCACGTGCCCTAATTCCGAAAATATTCGAAGATAAACATTACTCATAATATTACTAACTCAAATATATAATTTATTCTCAATCTCATGTTCAAATTCCTAGTCAAAATCAAAAAATATCAATTTCTAAGTGTTTTCTTCAAAATTTCAAATTTTTATTAATTTCCATGTTTAAATCTTTATACAAACCAAGTATTTAACTTATAATAAGTGGGAATCACTTACCTTGTGTTGCTTGATGAAAATCTTCCTTTGAAGCTCTCCAAAATCGCCCCAACAAGTGAAAAATGAGAGAAGAAGGGCCAAATCCCGCTCTTAAAACAATTTTCCCCAGCGACCTTGTCGCACATGCGGGACAGTAGTCGCACCTGCGACATCGCTTCTACGACCACGCCACCGCTTCTGCGGAAATCACCCAAACACGATGCCTCGCACCTATGGTAACATTCCCTGCTTCTACAACATCGCAGGTGCAAGCTCTCTTCCGCTCCTGCGCCTTCTTCCGCTTCTGCACCCAACTCTTCGCTTTTGCGCTTGTGTAGATGCGGTCAAAACTCCGCACCTACGGTCCCTCCCATGGCTGACCTGCTGCGCTTATGGGACTCCTGGGCCGCTTCTGCGTCCCCGCACCTGCTACACCAGATGACAGCAGCTTCAACATATTCATAAGGCCAAATTCAATCCATTAACCATCCGGAATCCACCCGAGGCCCCCAGAACCTTAGCCAAATATACCAACATGTCCCAAAATACAATACAATACAAACTTGCTCGAGGTCTCAAATCACATCAAACAACGTCGAAATCACGAATCACTCCCCAATTCGAGCTCAATGAACTTTACAACTTCAAACCCCTATATTCAATGCCGAAACCTATCAAATCACGTCCGATTGACCTCAAATTTTACACACAAGTCACATTTGACATTATAGTCATACTCCAATTTCCAGAATCGAAATCCGACCCCGATATTAAAAAGTCCTCTCCCGATGAAACTTCTCAAAAACCTTCAAATTTCTAACTTTCCCCCAAAATGACCTACGGACCTCCAAATCCACTTCTGACGCGCTCCCAAAACTAGAATCACCATACGGAGCTATTCCTAGACTCAGAATCCCAAACGGATATCGATAACATTGAAATACACCTCAACCTAAATTTATGAAATTCTTCAAAAATGCCAATGACGCCAAAATGCTTCCGAGTCATCCAAAACCCGATCTGGACATACACCCTAGTGCAAAATAATCATATGAACCTGTTGGAACTTTCAAATCCGGATTCCTAGGTCGTTTACTCAAAAATCACACTTTAGTCAATTCCTCCAACTTAGAGCTTCCGAAATTAAAAATTAATTCCAAATCAACCCCGAACTTCCCGAAACTCAGTTCTGACCATACATATAAGTCATAATACTTGAAATGAAGCTATTCATGGCCTCAAACTGCCGAACACCATGCTAGAGCTCAAAACAACCGGTCGGGTCGTTACATTTCCTCCCACTTAAACATATGTTCATCCTCGAACTTGCTAAGAACTGCTCTAGTGTTGTCCGAAATCACTATTTAACACCTCGTGCACCTACCCATGCTACCACAACCCAGTTGAGTACATTAGCTTGAGCCAGTCTGAAGATTCTCCCCTTTACTTAGTCAAGTAAGCCCTAGAGCCCAATTCCAACATCAGGAATTCACTATCAGGCCTATTTCCATCATACGAACACCGTATCAATCACTATACAATGCACCAATACATGATTGCATACCTTTGTTGAATCCACACTAGGCACCGCATAATTCACATGACAATAATAACATCCTCTAATAACAATAGCCAACATTCCACGAATCTGATGCCCACAACACACCTCATGAAGCATACAAGTCATGTTCCAGCCCTTGCAATACTTCCACAATGGAAGAGATGTGTAGAAATGCTTAACCAACTGCCGAGTCGACAAATCATTGAGTCCTTCCTCTAGACAAGGACCATTACCCCATTATGAACCAAATAATGACATTTTCTTTTCAATATGCCTCATAAATTTCGATTGCACTGATCCCAGGTCCAATAATCTCGTCTCACCCAGTATACGCTGCTCAGGCAATAAGCCACCTCAAGCACTGCTAAAAGTCTCATATAATGCCACAATGTGCCAACAAGCTACAAACTCGAATGCGATAGATAAGGAAAAATGAGCTATAGAAAGAACTACTCAACCCAAGTAACTAATTAAACAACCGAAAAGATGTTATGAACCTTCCTCATAAATGAGAAACAAAACACACAATAATAGATATAGGGGGAACTGTACTCAACATCACACTATTGCAGTGTGCAACCCGATCCACACATGATACTGTTGCAACGTGCAACCCGATCCAACCATGATACCCGTGGCGGCGTGCCACCCGATCCAAACAATATACTTGTGGCGGCGTGCCACCCGATCCACACATAACAATCTATAAGGAAATACTTACCGAGCTAGAATGCTCATACATGCGAAATACCCAAATGCCAACCCCAAGCACGCGAAGCGCATAATAAAAATCCTAGGGAGAAGGATAACACCATACGCTATGAAACTCAAGCACAACTAAGGTTCAATAAAGGACATGCATCTTGTGGGCCATCCCGCTCTCACAACGCCACAAGCTACACGAGATCTCAATATGAGTGCGAATAATCAAACTGCCTTACAACCCACATGGCACAATAGAGATTACACAGAATAGTTGACAATAGAAATAACATCCCACACCCGAAGACTACTCTATAAATAACACTAAGCTGAAATGAACATATCCGGCCTGATATAGAGCCCACATTCATATTTAGATCCATCCAAGGATCTCAAACTGATTCTGATCATACCACATTGGGCCAATAACCTTTCAAGGATCCACAGTAACCTTTTTTCCCATGACACACAAGGATAGCCGTCAAATCCGGAACAAACTTCCATAGTCCTCAACAAATGAATCGAACACCCTCCAAGCATATTTTCTCAAATTAGCAATAGTACCATAATCTCCATACTTGGTCTCAATCTTTAATCAATCAAGTGACCACATGTCACACTTATACAATCTTTCCATGGGATATGCCCCCACGACTTTCCGCATCAGGTAACAAGTTTGCACATCCATACCACCAGTCTTACTAATGATGTAAAGCGAATCGGGAATCCATAAATCTGTACACCAAGCCTCTTACACAAGACACCGATCTCAGGTGATGCTAAAGACAATACCAGTTATCTCTAAACATCTGAATTCTTCCTTGTTCATTCGAGCTCTTGACACTCTTGCCAACACCAAACGACAACCTTGATCCTCAACTTCCAATTCTCAGGCCGCTCACTGCACCTAACATGCCAATACGCAAATGAATTTTACCATAACTCCTGAACCACTAATGGAATAAACACTCATCATACAAAAACCTCTTACTTAACTCATTTCAGGAGAACTATTGAAACACGCGACTGAAATCTCATAACCGCCAAAAATACAATCCCAAGTAGTGGTCTAAAACCGGAGCATATATATAGATATAGTGGATCTCATCAAATAGGTTGTCATAATTCAATCAAGAAAACTCATAGATATACTGGTTTTTTGCCAAATATTACGCATGATTCCACAAGGATATTTTATAGGAATGACGAGGCGTACGACCCGATCCAACATAATTATTTAAACTATACACTGCCGAGAGTTGAACGGAACAAACCATAGATGCATCTATTAAACTGCCGAGGAAAATGGCCTGCTCCTATGAGAATGTGGTACATAAATCCTGCCGAGGCGAATGGCCCGATCCCATTAGAATAAGAAGCTTTAACGGTTCCTTGACCCCACTCACGAATAAACATGTGAGTTATAATTTCTTTAACGAAAACTTTTCAATGAAACTTATATATATTGCGGAAAACATTTCGTAAGAGGAATACAATTATTTTATGTCTAATCATGAAACTCGTGAAGTCTCTACAATAGCAAGTCTAGCCTCAAGTATTAATGCCAAATAGAGGAATTTAATAGACAAGAAACTGCTCAAATAGTAGAGCTATAGCATGATGTGAGCCTAAGTCTACCCGGACAATAACATGAATATAGCTACGTACGGACTCTCGTCACCTCGCACGTACGTAGCCCCCACAACAAGTAATACACCTCAATTACAATACCTAGGGGTAATTTCCACCTCACGGGGTTAGACAAGAGACTTACCTCGCTCCGAAGTTCCATAACCGGCTCCAATGCTGCTTTAACTCCTCAAACCGATGCACATCGCTCCAAAACTAGCCAAAAAATGTGGAAACCAATAAAAATATACTCTAATACTCATAACAAATCAATTGAGACAAATTCCCAACTCCGCTCGAAAAGTCGATAACGCAACTCTCGGGCCCACGTGCCCGGATTTCGAAAAATTTCAAAGATAAACATTACCCATAACATTACTAACTCAAATAAATAATTTATTTCCAATTACATATTCAAATTCATGGTTAAAATCAATAACTATCAATTTCTAGGTTTTTTCTTCAAAATCCCAAATTTCTACTAATTTTCATGTTTAAATCCTTATACAAGCCATGTATTTAACTTATAAAAAGTGGGAATCACTTACATTGTGTTGCTTGATGAAAGTCTCCCTTTTAAGCTCCCCAAAATCACCCCAACCAAGTGAAAAATGAGATAAGAAGGGCCAAATCCCGCTCTTAAAACAATTTTGCCCAGCGACCTTTTTGCACCTGCGGGATAGTAGTCGCACCTGTGATGTCGCTTCTGCGACCACGCCACTGCTTCTGCGGAGATCAACCAAACACGATGACTCGCACCTGCAGTAACATTCCCCGCTCCTGCGACATCACAGGTGCGAGCTCCCTTCCACTCCTATGCCTTCTTTCGCTTTTGCGCTTTCGCAGATGCAGCCAAAAATCTGCACCTGCAGTCCTTCCCCTGGCTGACCTGCTCCGCTTCTGTGACTCCTGGGCCACTGTTGTGTCCTCTCACCTGTGGCCAAGACCTCGCAGGTGCGGTTATACCAGATGACAGCAGCTTCAGCATATTCATAATGCCAAATTAAATTCGTCAACTATCTGGAATCCACCCGATGCCCCCGGGACCTTGACCAAATATAACAACATGTCCCAAAATACAATACAAACTTTCCCAGGGCCTCAAATCACATCAAGTAGCATCGAAAACATGAATCACACCCCAATTCGAGCTCAATGAACTTTAGAACATCAAACTTCTACATTCGATGTCGAAACCTATCAAATCACGTCCGATTGACCTCAAATTTTGCAGAAAATTCACATTTGACATAACGGACCTACTCCAACTTCCGAAATCAGAATCCGACCCCGATATGAAAAAGTCCTCTCCCGATCAAACTTATCAAAAACCTTCAAATTTCTAACTTTCGCCAAATGACGCTAAAATGACCTACGGACCTCCAAATCCACTTCCGGTTGGTGTGGAGCGCAAATGGAATTTAAATATTTCTAGAATCACCATACAGAGCTATTCCCAGACTCGAAATCCTAAAGGGATATCGATAACATTGAAATACACCTCAACCCAAATTTATGAAATTCTTCCAAAATGCCAACTTCAACAATAGGCGCCAAAATTCTCCTGGATCATCCAAAATCCAATACAAACATACGCTCTAGTCCACAATTATCATACGAACCTGTTGGAACCTTCAAATCCCGATTCCGAGATCGTTTACTCAAAAATCACACTTTAGTCAATTCCTCCAACTTATAGCTTCCGAAATTTAAATTTTCTTTCCAAATCAACACCGAACCTCCTAAAACTCAATTCCGACCACACGTACAAGTCATAATACCTGAAGTGTAGCTATTCATGGCCTCAAACCGTCAAACGCCATGCTAGTCTCAAAACGACTGGTCAAATCGTTACAAGAAGAGTGTAAAAGCACGAAGGGTGATGCTGCGCCTTTTGTATTATTTATATTATTATTGTCATAGTGAGGAAGAGTGTTAAAGTACGAAGGATGATGTCATGCCAATTTCACATTATTATTTATTGATTTACAAAGTGAGGAAGAGAGTTAAAGCACGAAGAATGATGTCGTGCCATTTAAATTATTTATTTATCATATTGTGTCAAGAAAGAGAGTAAAAGAACCAAGGGTGATGTCGTGCCATTTATATCATTTATTCATCATTTCATGGTAAGGATGAGAGTAAAAGCACAAAGGGTGATGTCGTGCCATTTTTATATATATCCAGCTACCTATTTACTGTCGATGAATTATTGGGATCCTACGTGACACTTTTCTTGCTGAAATGTCTTAATTACTGTGTTCATTATTGCTTTGTATATGTATATACTTGCACAAGTTGTTTACGTATGTGTCTTATCATAGCCTCATCACTACTTCATCGAGGTTAGGCTCGACACTTACAGAGTATATGTGGTCGGTTGTACTCATACTACACTCTACACTTTTGTTCAAATTTTGGAATTAGTCCCAACGGCGTATCATAGACTTGCTCGGATCTAGCTACCCAGAGGGGACTTGAGGTATAACTGCACAGTGTTCGTAGTTCTGAAGCCCCAATCTACTGTATCTTAACTGTATGTTTTCTTTCTAACTGCTTGACTTTTATTCAGACCCTTATTTGTATTAATATAGTAGCTGGCACACTTGTGACACCAGATTCAGGGATGTATTTTGATGATTCGGTTGTTATGGTTTTTCGCACTTTATTTCAGTAATTGACATCAGTTTAATTTAATTTACTAAAAATTGGTTAAGATTATTCTAGCGTTGGATTGACTAGCAAGTTAAATGTAAGGCGCCATCATGGTCCTGAAGGTGGGAATTTCGGGTCGTCACAAGTTGGTTTTAGAGCACTAGGTTACTTAGGTCTTACAAGTCACGAGCAAGCTTAGTAGAGTCTGGAGGATCGGTACGGAGACGTTTGTAATTTTCTTCTAAAGGCTATGAGGTTTAGGAACAATATCATTTCTTTCTTATTCTGTCGTGCGATTTTATTTTACCATCGATGACTGAACCATTCTATTCTTGTTCTCTCGTAGATGGAGAGAACACATACTATATCTACCACCCTACAAGAGCCAGAACCCCCGGTGGCAACTATGACCAAGGGCAGAGGCCGAAGCCGAGGTCGTGCAAGAGGCTGAGGTAGAGGCAGAGGCAGAGCTCAGTCTAGAGATCGATTAGCATCACTTGTTGTAGAACCTCAGGTGGATTTGGAAGCGGAGGTTCTAGCTTAGACTATACCTGTTGAACCAGTTCAGGTCCTGGAAGGATTCATAGCTACTCTAGTGCTTCAGGATGCTCTAGTCCGTTTGGTGAGCCTTATGGAGGGTGTGGCCCATAATGGTACATTTCCAGTGGCACCAGCCGTCTCACAAGCTAGAGGAGGAGCACAGACTCCCATTACTCCCACTACGGAGCAAATGTCTCCCTAGTGTCAATCTCCAGCAGCCCCTCCAGTTAGGGTAATTTAGTCGGTTATTGCAGCACAGGCCGGTGATAGGCCCGCCATGTCTTCTAAGGCTTTATTGAGGCTGGATAAGTTTACTAAGCTCTTTCCAGTTCACTTTAGTGGTGCTTATTCTGAGGACCCACTAGACTATCTTGATCGCTGCCATGAGGTGATGCGGAACACGGGTATAGTCGAGACTAATGGAGTGGAATTTTCTTTGTTTCGGATGACGGGTTATGCCAAGAGGTTGTGGAGAGATTATATGTTGACAAGACCAGTTGGGTTGCATGAGCTTACCTGAGATCAGTTCTTTTAGCTATTCATAGAGAAGTTCCTCCCTGTCACACTGAGAGAGGATTACCGCAGGCAGTTTGAGCGTGTCCAGCAGGGAAGTATGGCTATCACTTAGTACGAGACCCATTTTATGGATCTAGCCCCCCATGCTACTATCTTTCCCCCTACTGAGAGGGAAAGAGCGAGGAGATCCATTGAGGGACTCACTTACTTTATCAAGCTCAGATGGCCAAGAAGACCGGGGTGATATTTCCTTTCAGGCATCTACAAATGTTGCTAGATGAATAGAGATGGTTTTTGCCAGGAAAGGGAATAGATGTCTGATAAGAGATCTCGTCAATTTGGTGGGTTCAGTGGTGCCTCGTCTGGAGGTAGGGGTACTTTTGGTAGGGGCCATCCTCCCAGGCCATTTCAGTCAGCACTTCAGGCATCTCAAGGTGATTTAGGCAGTCGTGGTCCTAATGTGTGTCACCCAAACCTGTTAGCTTATAGTGCACCACCAGCTCATATTAGTGCACCCCTGATTCAGAGTCATCAGGGTGGTTATCCATGTCGACAAGGTGTTGATACCCAATTTTTCCCTGTATATTTTTAATATGTAAAATACTCTCAAAATAGCATGTATTTGCATATATAAGTATATCCCAAGGTTTTATTATTTTTCTCTTAATTTTTAAATATTTTTAAATCAATTTATTGCTCTATTTTATCAAGAAAACCCCAGTAATTATCCCCAATTATTATTTTGGGTGATTCATTTATTGGATTCTCATATTTATATAGCTAGAATAATTTTTGCATATTTGTTACAAATTTATTTAGTATTTTTAAAGCTAAATTGCATATAATTGCAATATTGGCCTCTTTCAAGATTTAATTGTAATTATATTTATAAAATCGAATCCAGTATTTTTGATTTGATAATTATGTATTATTAATCATTTTAGTACCTTTAATTTATTTCCAGAAATTATTTACTATCTTTTATAAAATAAATAAGGGAAAATGGCTATTTAAATGTTAGCCCATTTGCATTTCAATTTTAGCCAGATTTGATACCCCAATTAAACCCAATTTCAAATCCAATTACCCAGCCCAAATCCTAAATCTACCTGACCCACGACCCTTTAAAATAACCCGCCCGGATTCCCCTTCAATCCAGGTCGTTGATAAAAATGATCAACGGCCACCCTTAACCCCTTCCTTTTTTAACCCGACCTAACCCTTAAACCTAATCATTTCCCTTCTGTAGCCGCCCTTGATTCCCCCCCCCCTTTCTCCTAGTTCTCTCTCAAGATCCCCTCAAACCTCAGTCGCCTTCCTCTACCTCCACCCTAAAATCACTGGAATCCATGGCTTCCAAGGCCACTGAAGTCCTATACCGGCCTCCTATAACTCCTACACGCCTGGTTATTATAGTTTCAAGGCCTGACCCTAAAGAAGCTTGGTCCAGACTTTGTTCGATTCGAGTTCTATGGCCGTCTCCAACCTTGCTCCGGCCAGCCACATCTATTCGAGCCTGATCTCGACTTCTTCTGCTTATATCAATGACTTTCCAAGCCATTCTCAGTATTTGGGTTCTTCTGAAACCCTAACTGTTGAGGTTCTTCTGATTTCTTTAGATCTGTTCTAGATCCGTATTTTCCCTAAACTTTCAAATGCTTTCTTAAAGTTTCTTTCAAAACTTTGTTTTCAAAACCTTTATCTTTTCCAATTTAGGGTTTTGGCAAGATATATAGAAGTCTCTCTAATCTTTAGCATGTTCTAATATGTTTCTTATGTTGTTTTTCTACTATATTTCTTATGTTGATTCTTCTACTATGTTTCTTTATGTTAAAGTTGTCAGTTCTTTCTTAGGGTTTCTGATTTTATTTTCTTTGTTGATAATTTTGCCTGATTCTCTTGTCTTTCACTTCTACACTCGATTGATGGCAAAAACCCTAAGATTTGGGGTTCATTTTATTTTTGATATTATTTGCTATGTGATTTGTTTGTTCCTCATCTCCGAACTTGTTTGGTATCAAAACCCTAATTTCTTTGGACCTATTTGAGTTTCTGAAGTTGTTTCATCTGTTGCTCGACTGAATTTCAAAATCTTTTGTTTATTTATATGATTCTGAATCCCTGCTAAACTCTTCTAAGGTCTTTCTATTGGACCCTTTGCATGCTATTTGATACTCTCTCCCTTCTCCATTGTCGAGTTACTGAAACTGAACTATGTGACTACCATGTTCCTATAGTCCACTACTTACTGATTTTGCAATTGCATGACACTTTTCTTTGTCCTAAACTCAACCTCGCGTGCCTAATACTTGTGTGCTCTTTATATATGCTGAGCTTCTCCTCTAAAATGACTTTCAATTTTTGACTGATTTCAGACCTCCTTGTGTAAGTCTGATTGATTCTTTCCTTGTTGTACTAATTTCCCTGTATCTTTGTTTGATTTGAAAACTTTCCTTAGCCTTTCTGACTTGGTTTATTCATGAATCAGTAATTTTAAATCTCTGACTCCTTGATTTACGATGTACTAATTTATTCTTACCTTATTTGTTTAACCGTGTATTTCAAAGATCCTTCACTTAATTAAACTCTTGTGTATTTACCCCTAATTATCTATTTTGCACAAGATGCTTATTTGATCTCTTTCCTTAAATGACTTCTGTTCATTACCATTTAAGTTTGAACTACTCCTTAATTAAAGGAAGTTCTTCTATTGATTTATTCTAATTGGTACATGGTTATTTTCTTGTCTTATTCTCTGCCTGTTTTCAAACTATAAATACCATGCTCTTTCATTGACACGAACACTCTTAGTTTTCTTAAACTCACACTCACATTCAAAAAGCACTCTCTCTCTTGTTACTTGTACTGTGGCATGTTTTCTTTCAAGTACTGCTACTGCTGTGTTTTGCTCCTCTGAAACTGGTATGTCCTGATTAAGGTTTTCAGTAACCACAACAATGTGTTTATTTAATACATTCACTTGCATGTCTGCCTATTGCTTATGTTTAGTTCGGAATTTACTTTAACATGCTGTAATTTCCTTACTATTATGAATCCCAAACCCCTTACCCTAATGTGTTTGATGCTAATGGTTTGCTTGAGGCATGACAGTATTAAGTATTATTGTCTATGGCTCAAACTTGATTCCCCTAGAATCATAACCTTCATGTCACTATCATATGTTGTGTATTCTTGTTTATTTATAAGCATAACAGCACTCTATATTGCAGTGCATGCCCAGAATTACCTAAATGTCTAATCACATAGACTCTTTGCAACTTCCCTATTCCCCTTAACCCTTTTTGTGTACTTGTTTGTAGCTGTTTCCCTCTCCTTCACCCCTTTAGAACTTTATTCCTCACTTGCACTCTCTCTTAGACTTTAAGTTATGCCCCCTCTTGTGAGCCTTGCCTTGGGACCCCTTGAGCTCCCTCTGAACTTGGACACTTGAGGGTTGTCCTTTCCACACTGCACTTATCCCCATTCTGATAATGCAATTTGGGTGTGAGCATTACCCGGAGTCCCATTAAGGCTCTTAGGGAACTTTGACACACTCAGATTGGAGAAAGGCTTTGGATAAATGGTCTTTGAGTAGGGTCTATCATGTAACTCAGAGAGGAAGTCAGAATGAAGCTTCCTCTAGTTGTACTTTTTTTTACTTTTCCTGATCTAATTTTATTTATTCTGGTTTGTAATATTTTGTAATAAACATTTGGGGATGGTTAGTGAAAAAGGGTGGGTAACTATGTATGCAAAAGGTAGAAATCATATCTATAGGATTCTGCATATTTAACTTCACTTAAAAATCATGGCTATAGGATTTTGCATATTCAAACTTCACTTAGAAATCATGTCTATAGGATTCTGCATATTTAACTTCACTTACAAATCATGTCTATAGGATTGTGCATATTTAACTTCACTTAGAAATCATGTCTATAGGATTTTGCATATTCAAACTTCACTTAGAAATCATGTCTATAAGGCTTCTGCATTTCGACGCTACATCTACAAGGTCTTAAAATCAGTAACGCCTAGAAAGCATGCCTATAGGAGTTTCTAAAAAAATCTAATTCGCCTCACTCAGTGTCAGATATAAAGCCAGTAGTAATGGCTTTTATCATTTGCAGAACTTGTAATCAATTCGTTTAAATTCTGCCTCCCTCTTTCAATAATCTGAGTCCCTCACTTATCAAGTTTAATGAGTATGCATTTAAACAGTTCATTTCAAGCCTTACTGTTTCATTGCTTTCTGAATCCAGTAGACACCATGCTTATAGGATCCTTGTCCAACACTTAGGCAAGCCCTAGGGTAATAAATATAAACTGAATCTGCTTCTGTTAATAATTACAACCAGCAGGCATGCCTAATTCGGACTTCTTGTCTGAGTTATATGATAAGCTGAAATTGTCTCAACAATTTCCTCTCACTCGTCTTTAATACCTTTTTAAATCAGACCTAAATAGTATGTGTAAGTCATGCTAATTACGTGTTTCTTTGTTTAAAGAGGTATATCTGAGCCTTTGCTTGTTATATGCTTTCCCCAATTTGCAATATGTGTTTTGTACGTCGCCTTAGAGTTTTTTTCCTTTGAAACTACAAATAAGCCTAATATCCCTCCCTTTTTGGATTAGTTGTCCTAAATGTCTTCGGGGCTAATAGGATTGGGACGGGTAATAGCATGCAATAAGTAAATGAGATCAATCCGCTCTTTAAATACCTTAACGGGGTGGGAAGGGTAGATATGGATATGATGACTACGCGATAAGGTCACGTATAGCCCCTCATTGAGGAGTGATTACCGGACATTGTGTGGGGTGATCCATATTGTTAATAAACCTAGGACCCCTTTCCCTTATTTCTTTATTTATTTTATCATTTCAACTTCTTTTTTAAAAAAAATCAGCTTTCTTTGCTCTTCCAAACTTTATTTATTTTCAAACCATTATATGAACCCCCCTCTTATTTGAGCCCTATTTATCTACATGTTAATTGCACCCCAAATTCACAATAATCGTCTGGCCAGGAACCACACTAGTAGATTCTGAGGGGTGTCTAACACCTTCACCTTGGAATAATTTCAAGCCCTTACCCTAATCTCTGGTTATTCAAAATCAAACTCTTTGGTGCCCTAATGCACACTAATCATTAGGTGGCGACTCTTCAAACGCAAACCCAATTCCCAAAAGGAATGAGTTGTCCCTCCAAATGTCATAAACCCGATTTCACTCTAGAAAAAGGGGGCACGACAACATGGCGACTCTGCTGGGGATTTTTAAGCTTTTACCATTTCAGACTATTATTGTAAATTTATGCTTCTTTATGCGCAATTATCTGTTTATTTCTTTCAAGCATTCAATTTTCTTTTTGATTGCAAAACTGACTTGTCTTTTTATTTCTTTCCTTTATTACTTTCCTTTACCGCTTTCCTTTACTACCGCTTTAAATTATGAAAAACTGTTGTATTTACTGCTTTCCTAACATGCAAATATGTGACAACTTGCTTTAATTGTTGCATAATCATGTTCAACATCATATTCCACTCGTGCCAAACAAATACCATATCAACGCTTATATTGAGTGGTTGCGCTCTTCCAATATTATCACCCCCTAAATCCGGAAAAAGCATATTTGCGGTAAAACCAGTCGATCAACGGTGTAGTCTACGGTTCCATGTCTTTCCCCCTTGAGTTGTCCGCTCAAGGGTTCCAGTCTAAAACCCCATAGAAACCTCACTCTATTTAAACTGTGCATGCACCATGGTAAAACCTAGCCGAGTTAGTTATGTTGTCCGCATAATGACTCTTTAAGTTAGCCTTGTCCAAAGTCCACTAGGTTTCCCTAAACCCAAACGGACATCCCCACGTTCTGTGCATTTATTTGGAGAACTAAATGCTTCATGCTAATTGTTAATGTTAAATAGTCGAGTCCGGCAGGGGTATGGTCTTAACCCTTTTGTTTTGCAGAAAATGAAGAATGAGGTCCCTAGTTTCGGAATGGTTAGCATGCCCCCACTCTTGCTAGATTGGTGGAGAAGTCTTCCATTAGATGATCAAATCAATAAGTGGAAAGAGAGGGCCGCTAGAGCTAGCGAAAAGTTGGAATATCTGGAATACAGTCTGCTGGAAATAGAAGGAAAAGTGAGGAAGAGAGTCACCGACTGCCACAACGCTGAGGGAAACGAAGGAGAACACCTGGCAAAGGCATTTTTAATGGTGAACCTACACGAACTGGAGGATTTGATCAACGAGAGCATTCAGCCTGAGGAAGGTCCTTCAAGGACCAAAAAGATAGGAGTTTATCTTTTCACTTTATGAATGTAATAAGGCCAATGACCATTACTGATTTTCATTTCCTATTTATTTAGTGTCAATTTGGGATTCGTCTATTTTTATCAATAAAATGAGGCATTTAGCATTTTATGTTCTCCAAATCAATTTGTCGCTAGGCCTACCTCGGGAACAAAGAGGTCCCCAAATTAGGACACGATTTACATTCTTGCACTATGTGTTTAAATATCGCAATATTTTCTTATAATCCTTACTAACTTGTTACCTTTTTATTTTTACTTTTGTTTTACTCCCCTCCCTAAAGGTTAGTTCGCGCACTCTAGCAACATCATCTTATTCCACAAGATCCAGGGGCCTTCCACCCACTCCTCCTCTTAGTCCTGTCAAAAACAAGAACAAAGGGAAGATGGAAGATTCGAACAACGCTAGAAAGGAGAACTCAACTGAATGAGTAGAGGTCACTCATGGTCATGGTACTCAGGTTTCCAAATAAAATGCATCCCAACTCGAACAAAACCTGCTGAAATTTTAAGAAGAACTTGATCAGGTTCGGAATCTGGTAAATCTGTCATTTTCTCTCACCACTCTAGATGTCAATTTCCCCAATACTCAGAACCCCACACTTCCACAAAATATCCCAAAGCCACAGAGCCATCTCGCTCCTGCAACACCTGTCATACTTCCAACAATACCCCATTGCTCATCCCGGAACCCCAAAACTCCACAAATGACCACTTCCACACCCATGTATGTGGAGACCATGCCACACTCCACCCAACCCATCTCAAGAACACCTGAGTCAGATGATAAAAACTCGCTCATCAGGAACCTGGTTGAGGAACTTAAGAAATTGACTAGCCAGATTCAAGGCGTTGAAGGAAGCAAGGGAATTGAGGGGTTGAACTATGAGGATCTTTGCATACAGTCCGATGTCAAACTGCCCGAGGGGTACAAACCTCCTAAGTTCGGGATGTTTGATGGTACAGGGGATCCAAGAGTACATTTGAGAACATACTATGACAAGCTGATTGGAGTAGGGAAAGACGAGAGAATCCACATGAAGCTTTTCATGAGTAGTCTGAAAGGAGATGCTCAATCTTGGTACATTAGCCAAAATTCGAAGAAGTGGTCAAATTGGGTAGTTATGGCATCCGACTTTATGGATAGGTTCATGTTTAACACGGAGAATGTGCCAGATATGTTCTACATCCAGAATCTAAAGAAGAAACCTACAAAAACATTTCGCGAGTATGCTACTCGCTGGAGGTCCGAAGCTGCTAAAGTCAGACCTGCCTTAGAAGAGGAACATATGAACAAATTCTTTGTCCTGGCTCAGGACCCGTAGTATTATAAAAGGCTGATGATGATTGAGAGCCATAAATTTTCCGACATTATCAAGCTGGATGAAAGGATTGAAGAAGGCATCAAAAGTGGTATGGTTACGAACGTCAAGGCCTTGCAAGATACAAATAAGGCCTTACAGTCCGGTGGTGTGTCCAAGAAAAGGGACGTAGGAGCCGTAATGGTGGAACAGAGAACCAAATCTCCCATCAAATACCAAACCTATCCAATGCCTCCACTCACATATCAGCCTACTCCAAACTACCAATCACCCTCACCCTCTTACCAAACCACTTATCAATCATCTCCACCACCTATATATCAACCTACTTCACCCAGATATTCCCAACCTGCACATGTTTACCAAGCCTACAATGCTCAACCATCCCACCATCAATCACCTCCTACATGCCAAAACTTCCCTAGACATCAAACAAATTTTGACCGCAGACCTCCTAAACAGTATACAGCCATTGTTAAACCCATTGACAAATTATACGAGAGACTCAAAGCCGCTGGTTATGTCACCCCTATCCCTGCCATAACCCTTGAGAACCCTTCTCAATGGATCAATCCAAACAAATCCTATGCATACCATTCCGGCATGAAGGGACACACTATCGACAAATGTCGTTCTCTGAAAGACAAGATCCAGGCTCTTATTTACAACAAAATTATTGTGGCAAATGAACCTACTCCAAATGTCCGCAATAACCCTCTAGCAGACCACAAGGGTGGAGGCATTCACATGATCGAAATAGAGGATGATTGGGATCCCGAGGGGTCAATTAGGTTGATCACAGAAGGTGATGATCCAAAGAAACCAATAGTTACTCTTAATCCAATCATAGACCAGAACCCATCTGGGGACGCTGAGGTAAACATATCTATGCCACTTGAATTTGAAGCAACTGCGAAGATACCAACACCAATTGAGGTCGAATTCGTGACTCCAGCAAATGCATCTCCACCATTTAAAGTTGCAGTTTTACCTCCCAAAGCACATGCTCCGTTCGAAGTGAAGATGTTCAGGCCTATCCCAGTGGCGATGTCGGTTGTAACACCATTCCATACTAAGTCTATACCATAGAACTACACAGCTGAGGCAAGGAGGAAGGGCAAGGTTAGGTTTGAGAAAATTATTGCCACATAGGGTATAAGGAGGATCGGCAGGGTCTATACCCCGGAACACCTAGCTGAGTAAAGCAAGCAGGCCTCCAATCGGTCACCCATCATTGAGACAGGTCCAAACTATCTTTGGAGAAAGATACAGGCCAAAGAATACTCGGTCATCGACCAATTGAACAAAACACCGGCGCAAATCTCCATACTTGCTTTGCTACAAAATTCTGAGGCACACAAGAATGCTTTGTTGAGGGTGCTAAGTGAAGCACACGTGCCAAGCAACATTACTGGCAGATAAATGGTTAACATGGTCGTACAGGTATTGGAGAGTCACAAAATTACTTTTCATGAGGATGAGCTACAGCCTGAAGGGTTAGGGCACAACAAAGCACTGCACATCACTGTGCAATACGAGGATTACTTTATCACCAGGATCCTAATTGATGAAGTTCCATCCTTAACATTTGTCCGCTGGTAACGCTCAAGAATTTGGGTAAGGGACTGCACGAGATAAAGGATGGGGCCATCAACATGAAAGCCTTCGACGGTTCCTAGAGGTACACTATTGGGGAAATTATTCTGTGTTTGCAAATGGGGCCAACTTGGTTCGATGTCGATTTCCAAGTGATAGACGTGCCGGCATCTTACAATCTACTGTTAGGATGGCCATAGATCCATGCCACTAGGGCTGTAGCATCGACACTGCATTAGGCGGTAAAGTTTGAATGGAATCGAGGTGATCATTCACGGGGACTGTAGCAACTCTATAAACAGTCGCCAGACCATTCCATCAATCAAAGGGAGAAAGAAGCTAGGTGGAGAGACTTACCATCACATTGAACGGGTGAATGTTGTTGACAAAGACAAATGGTGGGATAACAAGATCGAGAGTATGCTGAATTGGAGAGGGTACGAACCTGGCAAAGGGCTTGGCAAGAATCTCCAAGGAATCGCTAAGCCTATCAAACTCAAGAAACAGGGCACCACTTTCGGTCTGGGATATGAGTACACCCGGGAGGAATTCAACAGCAGGTCGCCTCCATCGCGTGGTCCTTACTATCTGCTGGAGTAGCCTATACCACATTTGGAGTAGACTTTCCAACCGGCCGATATTATTTATGGGCCAGAAGAAGAGGAAGCATTGGCAGCGGTGAAGAATTTGTTCTTAGAAGATAGTGATATGGACTGATGTGTCATTCTCAAGGAGGAAGGGGAGGAAGGCCCTTCCATACAAGCCGTAAGCAGAGGGGCCCACCTCAATAATTGGACCATCAGGACAACCAGAGCCCAACGAGCCTTGGGGTAGCAAAGCTAAAACAAGCACTGTTTTGATTTACTAAAAGATTGTTATTTTTTCTCTCGCATGTTTTCAATTCCCGCAATAAGATCTTCAATGTTCAAAACAATTATGCAATTTATCAAAGCATTCTGACTTTTCTTATGAATCAACATTTATTACTATTATTTTTTCTCATTACTTTACTTATACAGCATTACTATTACTTATTTTGATGAACCAATGACTGTGACATGCAATAAGACAACGCAACAAACAGACACAGATTCAGTGGAAGATGAAATACCATAAGAGGTTGTTAAGGAAGTTGAGAATTTTGAGAACAGACCTAAGTCCAACCTGGACGAGACCGAGATTGTTAACTTGGGAGATGAACAGAACGTCAAAGAAACAAGAATCAGTGTCCACTTATCGCTACTAGAAAAGAAGGAATACACAGAATTTCCAAAAGAATATGAAGACATATTCGCTTGGTTGTATGATGACATGGCTGGTCTGAGTACATCTATTGTGGCTCACAAACTGCCAACCTATCAATATGTCCGACGGTAAAGCAAAAGCTCAAAAAGTTTAAGCCTGACATGAGTCTGAAAATCAAGGAAGAAGTCACTAAGCAAGTCAAAGCCAAGGTTCACAGGGTAGTAGAATACCCAACATGGTTAGCCAACATTGTGCTAGTACTAAAGAAGGATGGAAAGGTCAGAGTTTGTGTCGACTATCGGGATCTCAACCAGGCCAGTCTGAAAGACGACTTCTCCTTGCCAAACATACACATCCTGATTGATAATTGCGCCAAGCATGAATTGCAGTCATTTGTGGATTGTTTCGCAGGATATAATCAGATCTGGATGGATGAAGAAGATTCTGAGAAAATGGCTTTCATTACGCCGTGGGGAATGTACTGTTACAAGATGATGTTGTTTGGCCTGAAGAATGCAGGGGCCACCTACATGAGGGCCATGACTACCATCTTCCATGATATGATACACAAGGCGATAGAGGTGTATGTAGATGATGTTATTATCAAGTCCAAGAAAGTCACTAACCACATGGAAGATTTGAGGAAGTTCTTTAACAGATTACGGAGGTACAACCTGAAACTGAATCCCGCGAAGTGTGCATTTGGGGTTCTTGCCGGAAAACTACTTGGGTTTATTGTGAGTCGCCAAGGAATAGAACTAGATCCATTAAAGGTCAAAGCTATTCAAGAATTGCCACTACCAAAGAACAAGAAGGGCATTATGAGTTTCTTGGGGAGTCTTAACTACATCAGCCGGTTCATAGCACAATCTACTATAAGCTGATCTTTAAGATGTTGAAGAAGGACGCCGCTACCAAATGGACTGATAATTGCCAAAATGCTTTCGATAGAATCAAGGAATACTTGTCAACAATACCAGTCTTAGTTCTGCCTGAGCCAGGTAGACCCTTATTACTCTACCTTGCAGTATTGGATGGAGCATTCAGTTGTGTTTTAGGGCAGCATGATGAAACGGGGAGGAAGGAGCATGCCATTTATTACCTCAGTAAGAAGTTCACCCCGTACGAGGCCTGGTATTCTCTGTTAGAGCGCACCTGCTGTGCTTTGACTTGGGTAGCTCAGAAGTTGAGGCACTACTTCTGTGCCTATACTACATATCTCAAATCAAGGATGGATCCTTTAAAGTACATCTTCCAGAAGCCCATGCCCACTGGCAAGCTAGCCAAGTGGCAAATCCTGTTGAGTGAGTTCGACATTGTCTACGTGACTCAGAAAGTAATCAAGGGTCAGGCATTGGCAGATCACCTTGCTGAAAATCCCATAGATGGAGAATACGAACCCCTGAAAATGTATTTTCCTGATGAAGAGGTGTCATTCATAGGAGAAGACATTGCGGAATCCTATGATGGTTGGAGATTATTTTTTGATGGAGCAGCAAATTTCAAAGGAGTTGGCATAGGAGCAGTCCTGGTATTAGAAACCGGTCAGCATTATCCGGTGTCCACCAAACTCAGGTTCCCGTGCACCAACAATATGGCCGAGTACGAAGCCTGCATCTTAGGACTCAAAATGGCTATTGACATGAACATTCAAGAGTTGCTAGTGATCAAAGATTCGGACCTACTTATACATCAGGTCCGAGAAGAATGGGCAACCAAGAACTCCAAGATACTCCCGTATCTACATTATTACAGGAATTGAGAAAGAGGTTCATAAAAATAGAATTCCAACATGTTCCCAGGGTTCAGAATGAATTCGTCGATGCATTGGCTACCCTATCATCAATGATACAACATCCAGACAAGAACTTCATTGATCCCATTCCGGTAAAGATCCATGATCATCCAGCTTATTGTGCTCATGTTGAGGAAAAAGTAAACGGAAAACCTTGGTTTCATGATATCAAGGAATATTTGACGAAAGAAGAATACCCAAAACTTAAAAATCCTACTCAGAAACGCGCCCTTCGGAGGTTGTCTAACAATTTCTTTCACATCGGAGGGATCCTGTATAGGAGGACTCCTGATTTGGGGTTACTAAGGTGTGTCAATGCAAAGGAAGCATCCAGGTTACTAGAGGAAATTCACGCGGGGACCTGCGGTCCGCATATGAATGGCTTCGTCTTAGCAAAGAAGATACTCCGAGCTGGTTACTTTTGGATGACTATGGAAACAGACTACATCCAGTATGTCCAAAAATGTCACCGCTACCAAATACATGTAGACATGATAAAGGTACCTCCAAATGAGTTTAGTGCAACGAGCTCACATGGCCCTTAGTCGCTTAGGGAATGGAAGTTATCGGACTAATCGAACCTGCCGCTTCCAACGGGCACAGGTTTATCCTAGTAGCAATTGACTATTTCACCAAATGGGTCGAAGCAGCATCTTACAGAGCATTAATTAAGAAAGTCGTGGCAGACTTTGTTCGCAAACCGCATCGTTTGTCGATTCGGGATTACGGAGTCAATCATCACTGATAATGGTTCCAACCTCAACAGTGACTTGATGAAAGCCATGTGTGAAACCTTCAAGATCAAACACAAGAATTCTACAGCCTACAGACCTTAGATGAACGGAGCAGTAGAAGCCACCACTAAGAATATCAAGAAGATATTGAGGAAAATGATAGAGAAGCATAAATAGTGGCACGAGAAGTTATCGTTCGATTTACTGGTATATCACACCACAGTCCGCACATCAACCGGGGCAACCCCCTATATGTTGGTTTATGGTACAGAGGCAGTCATTCCCGTTGAAGTGGAAATTCCCTCCCTAAGGATCATACAAGAAGCTGAGCTCGACGATGTAGAGTAGGTGAAGAGTCGTTACGAGAAGCTGGCTCTTATCGATGGAAAGAGAATGAATGCAGTTTGCCATGGTCAACTTTATCAGAATAGAATGTCCAGAGCCTTCAACAAAAGAGTCAAGCCGAGACAGTTCACACCGAAACAGCTAGTGTTAAAGAAAATTTTTCCGCATCAAGATAAAGCCAAGGGGAAATTCTCTCCCAACTGGTAGGGTCCATACATGGTTCACCGAGTTCTGACAAGAGGAGCCCTCATACTCGAAGAAATGGACGGAGAAGTCTGGCCGAAGCCAATCAATTCAGATGCAGTCAAGCCTTACTATGTGTAATCTTTATGCTTTCCTCATATGATGTAATTTGAACTATGCCTGACCTGATTCCTATTTAAGAGGGGATACGTAGGCAGCCCTATGGGTTCGGTCACATTCAATAAAACTTTTATTTCCCCCCCGCAATTGGAAACTGGAGCAGAATTTTGAGGAGGAGCCTCAAAATTCCAAAGTTAATTTCAGCCAATCATCGCTAGCAACAGTCGAAAGAATCAATCCATTAAATTGGGGCAGAATTTTGAGGAGGACCCTCAAAATTCCGTAACAAAAAGGGTTGCAATGTCTTGAACCATGTCGCAGTCGTTGGTTCATCTAAAGAAAACTATTACTCCCTCCGTTTCAATTTATGTGAACCGATTTGACTGGGCACGGAGTTTAAGAAAAGAGAGAAAACTTTTGATCTTGTGGTGTAAAATAAGGCATATATATTTTGTGTGTCTATAAATCATTGTGTAAAGGTAAATTGTTTCCAAATAAGGAAAGGGGTCATTCTTTTTGGCACGGATTAAAAAGGAAATAGGTTCACATAAATTGAAACGGAGGGAGTATAAATTATGTATTTATGTATGCCTTTACTAAATCATGCATGTTTATTGCCAAAATTGCCTTGTTTAGCAACGCTACCCCAATGATACGTACAGTATCACCAGATCAAAGTCGAGTAGGACAAGCAGAGCCAGCAGGGATACGAACTAACCTCCCCCCTTTACAAAACTAACGACTCTTCTTTTGATGCAGGCATTTGAGTTGTAAAATCATCAAATATACTATACACTCATGAGACTCACATTGCTCAGAAATA
Organism: Nicotiana sylvestris; assembly: GCF_000393655.2. Lineage (NCBI taxonomy): Eukaryota > Viridiplantae > Streptophyta > Magnoliopsida > Solanales > Solanaceae > Nicotiana > Nicotiana sylvestris. The sequence continues at coordinate 37,707,464 of NC_091060.1, read as the reverse complement.
CAACTCTTAGAACCATTGCACTTACTCATAGTTGTATCCGCACGCAGTGTCCCCAGCAGACACAATATGCCCAGTAGTAGCAATATCGCAATCCACTATCAGCTAAATAAATTTTATTATCATTTGCCCTTTTACTTCTTGCATAAGGCTACCATTCTGCCTTCCGAGGTTAAGTTCTACCTCCATCTTCATTTCTGCATTGCATAAGGCTATCATTCTGCCTTCCGAGATTAAACTCTATCTCCATCTGCATTTCTACATTGCATAAAGCTACCATTCTACCTTCCGAGGTTAAGCTCTACCTCCATCTGTATTTATGCACTGCATAAGGCTACCATTCTGCCTTCCAAGGTTAAGCTCTACCTCCATCTGCATTTCTGCATTGCATAAGGCTACCATTCTTCCTTTCGAGACTAAGCTCTATCTCCATCTGCATTTCTGCATTGCATAAGGCTACCATTTTGCCTTTCGAGGTTAAGCTCGACCTCCATATGCATTTCTACATTGCATAACGCTACCATTCTACCTTCCGAGGTTAAGCTCTACCTCCATCTGCATTTCTACATTGCATAAGGCTACCATTCTGCCTTCCGAGACTAAGATCTGTCTCCATCTGCATTTCTGCATTGCTTAAGGCTACCATTCTGCCTTCCGAGGTTAAGCTCTACCTCCATCTGCATGGCTGAAAGATCGCCACCTTTACATTTGCATGGATGAAAGATCGCCACCTTATTTACATTTGCATTGGCTGAAAGATCGCCACTCTATTTACATTTACATTGGCTGAAAGATTGCCACCCACTGCATCTCATGGGTTGAAAGATCGCCAAATTATCCGAAGGCGTCATTGTTCGGAGGCACCATTTTCATAGCCCGATAACACTATTTCATGGCCTGAGGACCCCTTTTATCTTTTGCATATCATTATTCAAAGGCATCATAGTTCGGAGGCATCATTTTCACAGCTCGAGAGCATCATTTCATGGCCTACGAATCCTTTATTATACGCTTCATGGCCAGGACGTCATGGTCTAAGGACGTCATCCTAACCGTCTAAAGACAACTTTCATGGTCCAAGAGGAATTTGCATCATGTTTAAATTTAGGCACAATATATGCTTGTATTGCTTACTTGTAGGTAAACCAGCGAGCAATGGCCATCTCATCAGGAGCGATCCCGCTCCAGTTCCTGCAGCCCTGTCAGGTTTCAAACCGTTCACCCCAACTTGAATATTGCATCCATTCTTGAAAAGTATCCATCGGCATATTCCGCCGACGGATCTCGAACTATATACGGCCTGATTCCTGTAAAGCCAAGGATATGTAGGCAGATCAGAAACCAGATTATGGCTTAAGTCTCCTCGAACCATTTCGTTCGGTCAAAATTGGCCATCATATCTTTACCGACAACTCTTTAATCCTTCTTGGGTAAAGAGGGGCAGCTGTTGATACTCAATTTTTCCCTGTATATTTCTAATATGCAAAATATTCTCAAAATAGCATGTATGTGCATATATAAGTATGTCCCGAGATTTTATTATTTTTCTTTTAATTTTTAAAGATTTTTAAATCAATTTATTGCACTATTTTATCAAGAAAAACCCAGTAATTATCCCCAAAATTATTATTTTGGGTGATTCATTTATTGGATTCTCATATTTATATTAAGATATAGCTATAATAGTTTTTGCATACTATTTACAAATTTATTTAGTATTTTTAAAGCTAAATTGCATATAATTGCAATATAGGCCTCTTCCAAGATTTAATTGTAATTATATTTATAAAATCGACTCCAGTATTTTTAATTAGATTATTATGTATTATTAAACATTTTAGTACCTTTAATTTATTTTCAGAAATTATTTTACTATTTTTTATAAAATAAATAAGGGAAAATGGCTATTTAAATGTTAGCCTATTTGCATTTCAATTTTAGCCATATTTGACACCCCAATTAAACCTAATTTCAAATCCAATTACCCAGCCCAAATCCTAAATCTACCCAACCCACAACCCTTTAAAATAACCTGCCCGGATTCCCCTTCAATCCAGGTCGTTGATCAAAATGATCAACGGCCACCCTTAACCCCTTCTTTTTTTAAGCTGACCCAACCCCTAAACCTAATCATTTCCCTTCTGTAGCCAACCTTGAATCCCCCCTTTATCCCAGTTCTCTCTCAAGCTCCCCTCAAACCATAGCCGCCTCCCTCCGCTTCCACCCTAAAATCACTGGAATCCATGGCTTCCAAGGCCACTGAAGTCCTATACCGTCCTCCTATAACTCCTACATGCCTGGTTACTATAGTTTCAAGGCCTGACCTTGAAGAAGCTTGGCCCAGACTTTGTTCGATTCGAGTTCTATGGCCGTCTCCGACCTTGCTCCGGCCAGCCATGGCTATTCGAGCCTGATCTCGACTTCTCCTGCTTAGATCAATGACTTTTCAAGCCTTTCTCACCATCTGGGTTCTTCTAATTTCTTTAGATCTGTTCTAGATCTGTGTTTTTCCTAAACTTTCAAATGCTTTCTCAAAGTTTCTTTCAAAACTCTGCTTTCAAAACCTTTATCTTTTCTAATTTAGGGTTTTGGCAAGATATTTAGAAGTTTCTCTGATTTTTAGCATGTTCTACTGTGTTTCTTATGTTGTTCTTCTACTATGTTTCTTATGTTGATTCTTCTACTGTGTTTCTTTATGTTAAAGTCTTAAGTTCTTTCTTAGGGTTTCTGATTTTATTTTCTTTGTTGATATTTTTGCCTGATTCTCTTGTCTTTCACCTCTACACACAATTGATGGCAAAATCCCTAAGATTTGGGGTTCATTCGAGTTCTGATATTATTTACTATGTGATTTGTTTTTTCCTCATCTCCGAACTTGTTTGGTTTCAAAACCCTAATTTCTTTGGACCTATTTGAGTTTCTGAAGTTGTTTCATCTGTTGCTCTACTGAATTTCAAAATCTTTTGTTTCTTTATATGTTTCTGAATCCCTTCTAAACTCTTCTAAGGTCTTTCTACTGGACCCTTTGCATGTTATTTGATACTCTCTCCCTTCTCCATTGCCGAGTTGCTGAAACTGACCTATGTGACTACCATGTTCTTATAGTCCACTACTTACTGATTTTGCAATTGCATGACACTTTTCTTTATCCTAAATTCAACCTCACATGCCTAATACTTGTGTGCTCTTTATATATGCTGAGCTTATCCTCTAAAATGACTATCAATTTTTGACTGATTTCAGACCTCCTTGTGTAAGTCTGATTAATTTTTTCCTTGTTTTACTAATTTCCCTGTTTCTTTGTTTGATTTGAAAACTTTCCTTAGCCTTTCTGACTTTGTTTATTCATGAACCAGTAATTTCGAATCTCTGATTCCTTGATTTACTATGTACTGATTGATTCTTACCTTATTTGTTTAACCGCATATTTCAATGGTCCTTCCCTTAATTAAACTCCTATGTATTTACCCCTAATTGTCTACTTTGCACAAGATGCTTATTTTATCTCTTTCCTTAAATGATTTCTATTCATTACCGTTTAAGTTTGAACTCCTTAATTAAAGGAAGTTCTTCTATTGATTTATTTTAATTGGTAGCCTTATTCTCTGCTTGTTTTCAAACTATAAATACCATGCTCTTTCATTGACACAAACACACGAACACTCTTAGTTTTCTGAACTCACACTCACATTCAAAAATCCCTCTTTCTCTTGTTACTTGTAATGTGGCATGTTTTCTTTCAAGTACTGCTACTGCTGTATTTCGCTCCTTTGAAACTGGTATGTCATGATTAAGGTTTTCAGCAACCACAACAATGTGTTTATTTAATACCTTCACTTGCATGTCTGCCTATTGCTTATGTTTAGTTCGGAATTTACTTTAGCATGTTGTAATTTTCTTCCTATTATGAATCTCAAACCCCCTACCCTAATGTGTTTGATGCTAATGGTTTGTTTGAAGAATGACAATATTAAGTATTATTGTCTATGGCTCAAACTTGATTCCCCTGGAATCATAACCTCCATATCACTATCATATGTTGTGTATTCTTGTTGATTTGTAAGCATAGCAGCACTCTCTATTGTTGTGCATGCCCAGAATTAGCTAAATGTCTAAGCACATAGACTCTTTGCACCTTCCTTATTCCCCTTAACCCCTTTTGTGTACTTGTTTGTAGTTGGTTCCCTCTCCTTTACCCCTTTAGAACTCTATTCCTCACTTGCACTCTCTCTTAGACTTTAAGTTCTGCCCCCCTCTTGTGAGCCTTGCCTTGGGACCCCTTGATCTCCCTCTGAACTTGGACACTTGAGGGCTAGCCCTTCTACACTGCTCTTATCCTCATTCTGATAATGCAATTTGGGTGTGAGCATTGTCTGGAGTCCCATTGAGGCTCTTAGGGTACTTTGACACACTCATATTGGAGAAAGGCTTAGGATCAATGGTCTTTGAGTTGGGTCTATCATGTAACTTAGAGAGGAAGTCAGAATCAGGCTTCCTCTAGTTGTACTTTTTTTTATTTTTCCTGATGTAATTTTATTTATTCTGGTTTGTAATAATTTGTAATAAACATTTGGGGATGGTTAGTGAAAAAGGGTGGGTAACTATGTATGCAAAGGGTAGAAATCATGTCTATAAGATTCTACATATTTAACTTCACTTAGAAATCATGGCTATAGGATTTTGCATATTCAAACTTCACTTAGAAATCATGTCTATAGAATTCTGCATATTTAACTTCACTTGCAAATCATGTCTATAGGATTCTGCATATTTAACTTCACTTAGAAATCATGTCTATAGGATTTTGCATATTCAAACTTCACTTAGAAATCATGTCTATAAGGCTTCTGCATTTCGACGCTATGTCTACAAGGTCTTAAAATCAGTAACGCCTAGAAAACATGCCGATAGGAGTTTCTAATAAAAAATCTGATTCGCCTCACTCAGTGTTAGATATAAAACCAGTAGTAATGGCTGCTATCGTTTGCAGAACTTGTAATCAATTCATTTAAATTCTGCCTCCCTCTTTCAATAATCTGAGTCCCTCACATATCAAGTTTAACGAGTATGCATTCAAACAGTTCATTTCGAGCCTTACTATTTCATTGCTTTCTAAATCCAGTAGATACCATGCTTATAGGATCCTTTTCCAACACTTAGGCAAGCCCTAGGGTAATAAATATAAACTGAATCTGCTTCTATTAATAATTACAACCAGCAGGCATGCCTGATTCGGACTTCTTATCTGAGTTATGTGATAAGCTGAAACTGTCTCAACAATTTCCTCTCACTCATCTTTAATACCTTTTAAATCAGACCTGAACAGTATGTGTAAGTCATGCTAATTATGTGCTTCTTTGTTTAAAGAGGTATATCTGAGCCTCTGCTTGTTGTATGTTTTCCCCAATTTGCAATACGTGTTTTGTATGTTGCCTAAGAGTTTTTTTCCTTTGAAACTACAAATAATCCTAATATCCCTCCCTTTTAGGATTAGTAGTCCTAAATGCCTCCGGTACTGATAGGATTGGGATGGGTAATAGCATGCAATAAGTAAACGAGACCAATCCGTGCTTTAAACACCTTTAACGGGGTGGGAAGGGTAGATATGGATATGATGACCACGCGATAATATCACGTGTAGCCCCTCATTGAGGAGTGATTACTGGACATTGTGTGGGGTGATCCATATTGTTAATAAACCTAGGGCCCCTTTCCCTTATTTCTTTATTTCTTTTATCATTGCAACTCCTTCTTTAAAAAAATCATCTTTCTTTGCTCTTCTAAACTTTGTTTATTTGCAAACCATTATTTGAAACCCCTTCTTATTTGAGCCCTATTTGTCTACATGTTAATTGTACCCCAAATTCACAATAATTGTCTAGCCGGGAACAACACTAGTGGATTCTGAGGGGTGCCTAACACCTTCCCCTTGGAATAATTTCAAGCCCTTACCTAATCTTTGGTTATTCAAAATCAAACTCTTTTGGTGTCCTAATGCACCCTAATCATTAGGTGGCGACTCTTCAAACACAAACCCAATTCCCAAAAGGAATGAGTTGTCCCTCCAAATGTCATAAACCCGATTTCACTCTAGAAAAAGGGGGCGCGACACAAGGCCAGTTCCAGGGACAATAATCACAGCAGCTGAGGGCTTGTTATACTTGTGGGATCTTAGGCACGTTGCTAGATTTTGCCCCAGGTCCTAGGAGAGCATGCAACAGCAGGGTTCTCATGCCATGATTCTAGCACTGGTTTCTCTACTGCCTGCCCAGCCAGCTAGGGGCAGGGGTCAAATAGTCAGAAGTGGAGGTCAGGTCATTAGAAGTAGAGGCCATCCAATTAGAGGCCATCCCAGAGATGCAGGTTAGACTGATAGGCCCGAGCCCCAATTTTATGCTTTTCCAGCTAGGCCTGAGGTCGAGTCAACTGATGTCGTGATCAGAGGTATTATTCCAATTTTCCATAGAGATGCATCAGTTCTATTTGATCCAAGATCTACGTATTCCTATGTGTCCTCCTATTTTTCTTCATATCCAGTTGTGCCTCGTAATTCTCTGAGTGCTTCTGTGTATGTGTATTCTGTTGTGGTAGATCATGTTTATTGCTCGTGTGTGGTTACGATGGGAAGTCTTGAGACAAGTGTAAATCTTCTACTTCTTTATAAGGTAGATTTTGATGTCATCTTGGGTATGGATTGGCTATCACCTTATCATGCTATGTTGGATTGTCACACCAAAATGGTGGCCTTAGCCATGTCGGGGTTTCCTCGACTAGAGTGGAAGAAGATTCCTAGCCATTCTACCAGCAGAGTTATCTCTTATGTAAAGGCTCGACATATGGTCGAAAAGGGTTATCTAGCTTATTTGGCTCATATTTGCGATTCTAGTGCGGAGGTTCCTTCCATGAACTTAGTCCCAGTTGTTCGTAAATTTCCAAAGGTATTTCCGACAGATTTGTCGAGGATGCCACCCGATAGAGATATTGACTTCTGTATTCATTTAGCTCCGAGTACACAGCCCATTTTTATTCTACCATACCATATGCCCCCCCCCCCCGGAGTTGAAAGAATTAAAGGAACAGTTACAAGATTTGCTTGATAAGGGATTTAATAGACCTAGTGTCTCACCCTGTGGTGTGCCCCTGTTGTTCGTGATGAAGAAAGATGGATCGATTAAAATTTATATAGATTATTGGCAATTGAACAAGGTCACTATCAAAAACAAATATCCAATTACCAAGAATTGATGACTTATTTGATCAACTTTAGGGTGCCAAGGTGTTTTCAAAGATTGTCTTGAGGTTTGGTTATCACCATTTTAAGATTAGGGCATCTGATGTCTCTAAGACCGCTTTATGGACCCGATATAGGCATTATGAATTTCTAGTAATGTCATTTGGGCTGACAAATGCCCCAACAACGTTTATGGATTTGATAAACCGAGTGTTCAAGCCTTATTTGGATTCTTTTGTGGTGGTATTCATTGATGACATCTTGATTTACTCTTGCAGTCAAGAAGAGCATGATCAGCATCTTCGGATTGTGCTTTAGACTTTGAAGAATAGTCAGTTATATGCCAAATTTTCAAAATGCGAGTTTTGGTTAGAATCATTTACCTTTTTAGGGAATATTATATTGGCAGAGGGCATAAAGGTAGATCCTAAGAAGATTGAGGTAGTTCAGAACTGGCCTAGACCTACTTCAGCTACAGAGATTCGGAGTTTCCTAGGTTTGGTAGGTTATTATTGCCGGTCCATGGATGGGATTTCATCCATAGCAGCCCCATTGACAAGATTGACCTAGAAAGGTGCTCCATTCCGATGGTCAGACGAGTGCTAGTTGTGCTTACAAAAGCTCAATACTGCATTGACTATGGCACCAGTGTTAGTATTGCCCATGAGTTCAGGATCTTACACAGTGTATTGTGATGCATCTTGTATTCGGCTCGGTGCAGTATTAATGCAAGATGGCAGGGTGATTGCATATGCGTCACGGCAGTTGAAAGTTCATAAGAAGAATTACCCTTTTCATGACTTAGAATCGGTAGTCATTGTCCATGCACTGAAAATTTAGAGTCACTACCTTTATGGTGTGTCGTGTGCGGTATTCACGGATCATCGGAGCCTACAATATCTGTTTAAGCAGAAAGATCTCAATTTGAGGCAGAGAAGATGGTTGGAGCTGTTGAAAGACTATGATATCACCATTGTATACCATCCTAAAAAGGCCAATGTGGTGGACGATGCTTTGAGTAGAAAGGCTGTGAGTGTGGGAAGCCTTGCATACATTCTAGTTGGTGAGAGGTCGCTAGCTGCAAATGTTCAGACTTTGGCCAATCAGTTTGTGAGGTTAGATGTTTAAGAGCCCAGTCGAGCTCTAGCTTGCACAATCGCTTTGTCCTCTTTATATGAGGGCATTAGAGAGCGAGAATATGATGATCCTCATTTGCTTGTCTTTAAGGACACGGTGCGGCACGATGATGCCAAGAAGGCTGTTGTAGGAGATGATGGAGTTCTACGGATGTAGGGTCGTTTTTGTGTTCCTAATGTGGATGGGCTTCATGAATTAATTCTTGAAGAGGCCCACATCTCCCATTATTCTATTCATCTAGGTGCCTCCAAAATGTATCAAGATTTGTGGCAACATTATTGGTGGAGGAGAATGAAAAAGGAATAGTTGCATACGTAGCTCGGTATCTGAATTGTCAGAAAGTCAAGTACGAGCATCAGAGACCTGGTGGATTGCTTCAGAAGTTAGAAATCCTCGAGTGGAAGTGGGAGCGTATCACTATGGATTTTGTTGTTGGACTCCCATGGACTCAGCGGAAGTTTGATGCAGTATGGGTCATTGTGGACAAGTTGACCAAGTCAGCAATCCAGTGGCAGTTACCTATTCTTCAGAGCAGTTAGCTGAGATTTACATCTGAGAGATTGTTCGCCTTTATGGTGTGCCCATGTCTATTATTTCAGATCGAGGTACGCAATTCACCTCGCACTTCTAGAGAGTCGTACAGTGTGAGTTAGGCACCTGGGTTGAGTTGAGTACAACATTTCATCCCCAAACAGACGGACAATCAGAGCGCACTATCCAGATATTTGAAGATATGCTTCACGCTTGTGTTATAGATTTTGGAGGTTCTAGAGATCAATTCTTACCACTTGCAGAGTTTGCCTATAATAACAGCTAACAGTGGAGTATCCAGATGACTCCATGTGAAGCATTATATGGAAGGCAATGTCGTTTGCCAGTTGGTTGATTTGAACCAGGAGAATCTCGGTTGTTGGGTACCGATTTGGTACAAGATGCCTTGGATAAGGCCAAAACTATTCAGGATTGACTTCGCACAGCTCAGTCTAAGCAAAAGAGTTATGCTGACTGTAAAGTTTGTGATGTTGCATTCATGGAAGAAGGAAGAGTATTGTTATGGGCTTCACCTATGAAAGGTGTAATGAGATTCGGAAAGAAGGGCAAGTTGTGCCCTAGGTATATCGGACCCTTTGAAATTCTTGAAAGGGTGGGTGAAATAGCCTACAGGCTTGCACTACCACCTAGTTTATTAGTATTTTATCTAGTGTTCCACGTGTCCATGCTCCGTAAATATCATGGGAATCCGTCCCATGTGTTAGATTTTAGCTCAGTCCAATAGGACAAAGATTTGACTTATGAGGAGGAGCCGGTAGCTATTCTAGACCGGTAGGTCCGACAGTTGAGGTCTAAGAGTTATCCTTCAGTTCGAGTGCAATGGAGGGGTCAACTAATTTAGGCAACTACTTGGGAGTCCGAGTTGGGCATGCAATGTAGATATCCGCACCTTCTCACCCGCTCAGGTATTTTTCTAATTTCGTTCGAGGACGAACGTTTGTTTTAGAGGTGAAGAATGTGATGACCCAATATATCATCTTTAATTTTAAACATTCATTTCTGTATTATGAGATCTAGAATAGCACCATTCAACATTCCTCGACTTACGTGCATAGTCTGTAAAATTTTTCGGAAAACTTTTATGTGAAAAATTGGTGAAAATGTGAAATTATGCTTTAAAACTCAACTGAGTTGACTTCAATCAATGTTTTGCGAAAACAGATTGTATCAGTATTTTAACAATTCCAATAGGTCTGTGTCGTGATTTGTGACTTAGGCGTATGCTCGAAATTTAATTTGGAGGTCCCTAGCTTGAGTTATCGCAAATTCTTGAAAATTAGAAGTTCGAAAGCTTAAAAATTTAAAAGTTTGACCACAAATTGATTTTTATTGATATCGGACTCAGATTGAGATTTCGAAAGTTGGAATAGCTTTGTTATATCGTTTGGGACTTACATGTAAAATATTAGGTCATTCCGGACTGTTTTGACGCAAGTTTTAGAATTTGAATTTCATAAATTCTTTAAGTTTGGATCAAGGTGTGAATTGTAGTTTTGACATTGGTAGGCGTGATTTAAGACCCCAAGTAGGTCCATATTATGTTATGGGACTTGTTGGAATATTCGGACGAGGTCCTGAGTGGCTCGGATGAGTTTCGGACGAGCCACGAATCATTTGGAACAAGCTGCCCAGGTATGGTTCTGGTGCATCGCACCTATGCCTTTTTGGTCGCAGGTGCGTGCCTACTTCGTTTTGATCGCAGGTGCGATAGCGCTTCTGCGGCCAGCCAATCGCAAATGCGCACCTCGTCGCTTCTACGACTCCTTCTTGCGCTTCTACGCAGCCGTAAATGCGACCTATTTTTCGCAGATGCGGAATTTGCCTGGCTGCTTGGATTCGCAAATGCGGCCCTTGTCTCGTAAATGCGAGGCAGCAGATGCAACATTTTGCCCGCAAATGCGAGACTAGGCAGAACACTAAGTGGTCGAAAATGGCCATTTTTCTTCATTTCGTTTGGATTTTAAAACCATGGTTTTGGGGCGATTTGAAGGATTTTCTCACGAGTTCAACTTGGGTAAGTGTTCTATAACCGAAAGTGATTATATTTCATAAATCCATGGTTAAATTCATCGTTTATTTGGATTTAAATGGAGAAAAATGAGATTTTTAAAAAAAAAATCAAAAACGAAAATTTAGGATTTGAAGGCTCGTTTGACATCGGAATTGGTTAATTTTTGAATGGTTAGACTCGTCTCGAAATGGCTGTTCGGATTTCATGAGCGAATTCATGACACGGGTCCCATTGTTGATTTTTGAGATAAATTTCGGTTTTTAATTCAGAAAATTAGTAATTTCATATGGAATTAATTCCTACGATTCGTGTTTAGTATATTAAATTGTTTGTGATTAGATTCGAGGATTTCAGACACCAATTCACGAGGCAAAAGTTTATTTGAATCTTGAATTTGGTTACAAAGCAAAGTAAGTGTCGTGGTTAACCTTGACTTGAGGGAATATGACTTATTTGTCTATTTGCTATGTGATTTAATGTGCGGGTACAACGTATATGTGAGGTGACGAGTACTTATGCGTTGTGGTTGAGAAAAGCATGCGGGTAGAATTTGCTCTTTATGAATGATTGCCAAGTTAATTAAGATATTCCCGTTGAAGTTTATTATTATTTACTTGATCAGTATTCATGAAATTATTGCTAATTTAATTATTGTTGAGTATTTTGGGAAGGTAAGGTTGGTATTCTGGTATTAAATTGATTGATGAGTATAAATCTCTGCATTTAAATTATCTTTCGAATTTATGCTATCATTTTCATGGTAAGGAAGAGTGTAAAAGCACGAAGGGTGATGTCGTACCATTTATATTCTTGATATTATTATTTTCATGGTGAGGAAGAGTGTTAAAGCACGAAGGGTGATGACGTGCCATTTTCACATTATTATTTATTGATTTATAAAGTGAAGAAGAGAGTTAAAGCACGAAGGGTGATGCCGTACCATTTAAATTATTTATTTATCATACTGTGGCAAGAAAGAGAGTAAAAGTACGAAGGGTGATGTCGTGCCATTTATTTTATATATTCATCATTTCATGGTAAGGATGGGAGTAAAAGCAGGAAGGGTGATGTCGTGCCATTTTTATATATATATTCAGCTACCTATTTAATGTCGATGAATTATTTGGCTATGTGTTTTCTTTCAAACAACCTGAATATTATTCAGACCCTTAATTGTATTAATCTAGTGGCTCATGCACTTGTGACACCAGATTCAGGGATGTATTTAGATGATTCATTGTTATGGTTTTCCGCACTTTATTTCAATTATTGACATCCATTTACTTTGATTTACTTAAAAATGGTTAAGATTATTCTAACGCTAACTTGCCTAGCAAGTGAAATGTTAGGCACCATCACGGTCCCGAAGGTGGAAATTTTGGGTCGGGACAGGAAATACTTCCAAATTAATTATTTTTCCTAAGGTTTTATAATTAACATGTCCCAAACGTATATGCCATAAATCATTTGACTCAAGTAAGTAAAAAGAAGCTAAAATTTTATTATTCTCAATGACCATTACATTCAGTTTGAAAAGGTCCTTAGTGGGGTAACATTTTTCCTACAAACATCTCATTCTTACTTATTTCAACCTTATCAGATACAAAAACGCACTTAAACCCGTTCTTGATGAGAAGTGCAGTAGAGACTAAGATCTTCCTAATTTTAGGAACATGAAGGACGTTGTTCAGAGTCACAACCTTGCCATAAGTCATTTTCAGAAATATCTTGCCGCATCCTTCAATCTTGGCCATTGCCGTATTTGCCATAGAAAATGTCTCTTCAGGTTCAACGGGAGCATATGTAGCAAACGCTTCTCTAATAGCACAAGCATGGAGAGTGGCTCCAGAACCAATCCACCATTCCTTTAGGATTTCCCACCAGGTTGCATTCAGAAAGCATAGTACACAAGTCATTAATATCCTCGTTCTTTTCAACCATGTTTGCTTGACCCATTTAATTGTCTTTCCTTGGAGCACGACAATCTACAGATTTATGTCCAGCTTTCCCACAGTTGTACCAATTTCCTTTGAACCGCTTCTTGCTTGGGGATCTTTTTGGTCCAGAATACTTCTTCCTGTTTTTATTATTTTGTGGAGCATCCTTAACAATGTTTGCTCCCATTATTTTTGAGTTTCCACGACCTTTCTCTTCAGCAGCTTTGTGCCACGACCCAAAATCCAACTAGTCGTGATGGAAACTAACTCAATCCGCCAGGTAAGTCAATTAAAAACTATCCAAATTAAAGAGATTTATTAAGAAAACAAGTGATAATACAATTTCTTTTACACAAGAATTTTCCAAGGACTGGTAGTACAAATCATGAGCTTCTAAAATTAGAATTTACAAAGCTGGTATGAAATAAATACATTATCTGTTCGAAATATACATAAACATATTTTTATAATCTAGGCTACCATGAACAAGAGGCAGCTATAACCAGAACGCAAGTACAACTTCAAATCCAGCTCCCGTCGAACACAGCAATATTAGTAGCCAACATCTTCATGCAACGTGCAAAAGTGTAGTATGAGTACAACTGACCCCATGTACTCAATAAGTAACAAACCTAACCTTAGGTTGAGAGTAGTGACGAGCTGGAATAATGGTCGGAATCCAACACCAATAGCGAACAATAGTTCATAACAACATAATGAAAGTAGTAAAAGAAGTAACTCAGAGATAAAATGCTCATATCATTCTCAGTTCCAGGAAATAGGCCTGTTTTTCAAGTATATCTGTGAAAACCCTAATCTTTTACCGCAATCTCCAAAAAAATATGAGTAAGTTTGAAAATCGAAATTTTCCCAAAATGCTTTCAACATGTAAATGTTTCATTTTCAAAAGGCATGAGGAAAATACATCTCTATGCCTATATGTCAATACGTGTGAGAAGTCATGAATGACGCGACACCATACAACATGAGGGAAAATGCATCATGTATGTCAAGTGTGCTTGTCAAATGCGATGTGACTCAGTGATAAAAACCATATGTATGCTCTGAGAGTATCAATTCACTCAGTCCGCCCAATAACTCTGTCTTCACAGCCACTCAGTTCTCACAGTCACTCAGTCCTCACAGCTACTCAATCCTCACAATCACTCGGCACTCGGCACTTAGTAGGTACCTGCACTCACTGGGGGTGTGTACAAACTGCGGAGTGGCTCCTTCATCCCAAGCACTATAACAAGCCAATCATGGCATAAATCAATAAAATATGCTACGGCGTGCAGCCCGATCCTGTAAACATCCTCACCATCAGGCCCTCGGCCTCACTCAGTCATCAATCTCTCCAGTCTCTCGGGCTCTCAATGTCATGAAAAATCATCCCAAAAATAATGATGTGATGTATCAATAAATTGTAACAAATACTAAAATAGGATATGCATATGAATATGTATGGCTGAGTATGTAATGCAATTAAAGCAGATAGCTCAACAGCAGAAATGACCTTAGTGTGTCCCAACAGGATAAGCATGTAGCCTAGACATGGTTTCCAACATGGATCACAGCTCAATAGCTCTAGTACATAGAGATTTCATGGTTACGAATATGATCAGGTAACTACACAGTACCACAGGAATAACGGAGTCACAATTCACACGGTGCACGCCCACACGCCCATCACCTAGCATGTGCTTCACCATAACACCAAACACATAACACGTAATTCGGGGGTTTCATACCCTCAACACCAAGTTTAGAAGTGTTACTTACCTCGAACAAACCAAGTCCAATACCGAGCAAGCCAAACGATGCTCCAAAAATACCATCCCACGTGTACCGACCTCCGAACAGCTCAAAACTAGACAAATAATGCCTAAGGAAATAATTCCAATTGATAAAGGTCGAATCTTTACTCAAAAGCCCAAAATCAACCAAAAAGCAAAATCGGGGACCATACCTCGTAACCCGATGAAACTTATAAAATCCAATAATACATCTAATTACGAGTCTAACTATACTAGTTTCACTCAAATTCGACTCCAAATCGATGTTCAAACTCGAAAAATTATTTATGAAATTTTAAACAAAAAACCTCAAATTTCACTTTTGAAATCATCCACCAATTGCAAAAAACGAAGATAGATTCATAAAATATAATCAAAAATGAGTAGAGAACACATACCGCAATCCTTGTAGTAAAAATCACTTAAAATCGTCCAGATCCGAGCTCCCCAACTCAAAATATGACCAAATGAACAAACCCTTGATTTATATACTTCCGTCCAGCTGTTCTGCCTCGTTTCTCATGACAAACAATACTAAAACTCACTTTTGATGCCTCCAATAGATTCCTTGTGAAATTCCATTCAAGTTAGGCTTTTGAATCACTACATTTGACCTTAGAATGAAGGAGATATGTTGGTTTCAATATTTGAAAATAGTGCAGATTTTTAAATACTAATTCAGTGGCAATTTCATAATTAACCTGAAAAATTTGGTTACCCAATTCTTAGTAAAATGACCATAAATTCCTTATACAATGTCGAAACTTGATGATTCTAGTTGCTACAGTTCCAAACTTACGATACGGATCTAATGTTTCAATCAAAACAAAAATTGTAGCTCATTTGCTTAATGTGGTACCATTTATGCTTGAAGAAATGACGTCGAAACCAAAAAAAAAAAAAAGAGCGCAACACAACCCAAACCTATTCGAAACTCACCTGAGCCTCTCGGGACCCTGTTCGAACATACCAAAAAGTCCCATAGTATAACATGGACTTACTCGAGGCCTCAATTCACACATAACAACATCGAAACGACGAATCGCACCTCAATTCGAACTTAACTGAACTTTGGACTTTCAACTTCCAAAACTCACGCCGAAACATGTCAAATCAACCCAGAATGAACCCAAATTTTGCATACGAGTCCCAAGTGACATAATGAAGCTATTCCAATTCCCGCAACCACAATTTGAATCCTATATCATCAAAGTCAACTCTCGGTCAAACTTATGAACTTTCCAAACCTTCAAATTTCCAACTTTTGCCAATTTGCGCCGAACCCTTCTAGAAACATCCAAATGCAAATCCGGGAATACGCCCAAGTCCAAAATTACCATCCGGACCTAATTGGACCATCAAAACTTCAATTCGAGGTCAAATACTAAAAAAGTCAAACTTGGTCAACTCTTCTAACTAAAAGCTTCAATCATGAAATTCATTCTTCCAAATTGATTTCGAATAACCTGAAAACAAAAACCGATGATTCACACAAATCATAATACATCATACGGAGCTACTCATGCCCTCAAACAACCAAGGGAAGTGCAAATGCTCAAAATAATCGGTCGGGTAGTTACATTTTCCCCCACTTAAATATACGTTCATCCTCGAACGTGCCAAGAGTTGTTCCAAAGACATCAAACCGTCGTGTAATCTTACCATGCACATACCCGGGTGTGATCCTGCATCACCCTATTCCATATAGGCCCGACAACACAACATACTGAAGATCATTACTTCAACCTCAGCCCGTAAACCATAGAATCCAATTTCCAACATCCAAAATTTCCTACAAGACCCGAACCTCGCATCTACACACTGTATAAGTCTGAACAAATTGTATCAAGCCATAACCATAACCCAAGATGTAATCACATGACATACCACACGACTCGCATCAAAATTTTCGATCGCAGTAGCTACTCAAAACAACCCAATACCAGTAATAAACCTCATATCAAATAAAACCTCGTTCTAAAACCTCTATACACTATCGATGATGAAAGAAACACGCAAAACTCATAACCATTCATCAGATCAACAAGTCATGGACCTCCATGTCCTTCGACAAGAACTATAACATATTTTTAAGCCGACTAGCGTCATTATCCTTTCAAATATACCGCAATCAAATTCGATAGCACCCATCCTAGAACCGACGACCTCATTTATAAAATACAAGGTACTATACTGACATGCCACACCAATACTACCTAGAGTCACAAACCGTGTAATCCGTACACTAATACACAACAATTCAAATGTACTCAAACATTCGAAAATGACTCAAACGAGAGAACCATCCCGCAAGCTCAACAAGTACCACCACAACCGCCATGAGTCCATCATACATAGTAGAAGCAAGACGCACGAATCTAACACAAAGGATCATATCATGATATAACCTAGCTGCAATGTGTGACCCCATCCAAACACTTGTCCATATGAAATACCTCAAACTACCATACTCAAAATCAACTACCGCAATTCGACATCAAGTACTCAATGTGCATGACCATAACCACGAAGGAACCAATAAAACAATATCACAGTCCGGAAAGAACATAACCAAATGTGCAGTCAATCATTCAACACCGTAATATTCATCTTGCTCAAATTCCGCTATTAGGCCCAGACAGAACCGTACCATGTGGGCATATAGCCAACAAATCATAGCCCCTTGTAGCATAGAGGAGTAACACATAGATCATATTAGAACATGAATAAGCCCAATTCTAACTGAAAAACACACCTCTCAACACTAATAGTATAGAGTCAACCAATCCGACCCAGTGTAGAATACGCATCCTCATTGGGCCTACTAATGGGCCCTAAATCAACTCTGGTAATCCACAAATAGATAAATAGCCCTCCTAAAGTCCACAATGATTGAACCATAACACATATTATCATCTGGCTAGTTTGACGACATATTCACAGTCCATAACCACGAAACAATCTACTTCTGAGAACTCCTAGTCTCCAAATCAATAGAACACACGAACCACCATATCTGATCCCAACTCCACCACTCGAATGACTAATACATCTCTCTTACATAATCATCCCCAAGAGAAATACTTCTAAAATCCTTCCATGCCATATAGCAAAATCTGAACTTCAACAGCCGATCAACCAGGCGAGTACCACAATACCAATGAAGCATCCATAAGTCAAAACACTGTGCACCTTCTGAAATGTGCACCCTTCTCAAGAAATACCAAGTAGCAATATCACTCATCTAGACATCTGAAACCGTCTATGTTGTCTAAGAATTTATGATCTCCCCTTCAAAATTAAATTGTGACCTTGCACACAAATCTCAATCCTACACAACACATCACATCTATCATGCCATCATATGAAAAGCACGAGAATCTTATGATCAACTATGAGTCACTAGTATAATACATACCCGATCAGTCAGAAACTTTCCATTTGATCCCATGTAGAAAAAAATCACAATATGCAACACGCTTCTCACGCTAGTAAGGAATATCCATCTCAAATCGTAGTAGAAACCATCGAGAACTCTTCAAAACCCATTTGCACCTAGCCAAGTCATCAGAACTGAATCTCTCTAACTCAACCAAGACACGTGAGTCGCCAAACCCAAGAGTACTACCATAAAACACTGGTAAAGACTCGCCACATCATAAGTACATTAAGAACCGATCATATCCATTACTGTGCGAATCCAACCTATTATCAAGCTGTCCTACTCCTCCGAGTTTCTTTTGAATTGCCTTCAAACTAATACTTCTCCTCGCCCATAATACCATAATCCTCAACCAAAACTCACCACACAAGACCCTAGCATAAAACAACACTGCCCTAAGGCCCATAAGCCATTGTATCCCTTCTTAAGCACCCCAAAGGTTCTGCAACCGAGACACCCACTCTGAAGAGACCTTCTGTGAATCCAAAACCATTTCTTTCACCCTCCTGATGCTAAAATGTAAAATCATAATGATATAGAAATGCCACAAGTCTCGACACCATCCAACTTAAATCTCAAATTCTTGCCATATACAAATCCGCAGAAATTCTCAATTGCTACATATAAATCTTGAATCTATTAGAACCTTCTCGAGAATCGTCCACTCTGCTCAAATCTAAATAGCACCGACCAAACGGGCCGAATGACCTATGCCCTTTTAGCACAACAATGCCCAAAGAAGTAATCCATAACTTTAAGCAACCGAGCAATTTCCTACTCCACGTGTACTACTTCCTGCACAAATAACAACTCAATCATTCCATGATTCCCATATACCCATAAAGTGTAATATAACCCGTATCAAGAAATTCCTTTACTCGAGTCATCCTCGATCTCAACCTCTGCAAGTCATATATGATTCACACTTATGCCTCAATACGAAACTAGTACAACACATAACCACGCAATCAAATCATCAATAGCAGACTCCCCCACTTGGCTTAAAGCCATGGGACAAAACATCTGATAACTTATAATAACCATACCCCATTATTGCCATAATATCGCCGTGAGACTCAACTAAATCCTTCATAAGCTCATGCAAAATAAACCCTCTAATACCTCAAATCATCTGCAAACCTCACGTTCATTCTCGTGACGGTCAGGTCAACTATTAAACCCGATCCAAACTTAAATAGCACAAATATAACCCACTAGTAGAAAAGAAATCCTCCATACAACATCGTAAAAATCACACATCCGTAGATTACCTCGCAGGTTATAACCCACCTGTTTGGCCTCAAACTGACATCTCTTTATACCCCTTTCACAGCCACAACTACTACGCAATCACTTAATCTTCCTGAGTATAAACTTACTAACAATGCATGAGAACCTGATATGTTCCACAGTTAAACAACATGAATAATCCTCCAATACACTCATAACTCGAGATTATACGTAACATTAAGATAGAAATCAAGCACCCAATAGTCCTTTTTACATCTCAAGGAAACTCTTCTCGTCACGTTCGATCCATCTTAACACATCTCGCAGTCACATCATACTCATCATATAGCTATCCAACCACTCATCTAGCCACGAATTCCACTAATAGGGATACTACCAAACTTATAAGTCCAAAAGTACGTGCTCACACAACCGAAATCCCCGTGCTCAAGCTATAGACAAAACCCGGCCTCAAGTTCTCCAGAGTGGCCCATCATCAACACACCGAAATCACATCTCACACCTCATCTATGGAGTCACAAGCCTGCGATGCACAGATGATACTGAGCACTCACATGCACACTTGAATGTGTGGAAAAAATTCAAAGAGTTATGTTTCAAGCTGAATCAATTTTGCACGATAAGGAAAGAAAGATGGGAAATTATCCTAAATGCCATGTAGCCTCTCGAAGATAGGTATGGACGTCATTATACCGATCCACAAGACTCTACTAGACACTTGCTCATGACTCGTAGAACCTATGAACCTAGAGCTTTGATACCAACTTGTCACGACCCAAAATCCAACTAGTCATGATGGCACCGAACCCAACCCGCTAGGTAAGCCAATTAACAACTATCCAAATTAAAGAAATTTATTAAGAAAAGAAGTAATAATACAATTGCTTTATACAAGAATTTTCCAAGGACTGGTAGTACAAATCATAAGCTTCTAAGATTAGAATTTACAAAGCTGGTATGGAATAAATACATCATTTGTTCGAAATATATATAAACAGATTGTTATAATCTAAGCTACCATGAACAAGAGGCAGCTATAACCGGAACACAAGTACATCTTCAAATCCAACTCCCATTGAACACAACAACATCAATAGCTAACATCTGCATGGAAGGTGCAGAAGTGTAGTATGAGTACAACCGACCCCATGTACTCAATAAGTGACAAACCTAACCTTAAGTTGAGAGTAGTGATGAGCTGGAATAAAGGTCGGAGTCCAACACCAATAGCCAACAACAGTTCATAACAACATAATAAAAGTAGTAAAAGAAGTAACTTAGAGATAAAATGCTCAGATCATTCTTAGTTCCAGAAAAATAGGCCTACTTTCCAAGTATATCTTAGAAAACCTGAATCTTTTACCGAAATCACCAAAAAAATTTGAGTAAGTTTGAAAACCGAAATTTTCCCAAAAAGCTTTCAACAGGTAAATGTTTCTTTTTCAAATAACATGAGGAAAATACATCTTTATACCTATATGTCAATATGTGTGAGAAGTCATGAATGACGTGATGCTGTACAACATGAGGAAAAATCATCTCTATACTTGTCTATCAAGTGTGCATGTCAAATGCGATGCGACTCAGTGATAAAAAATATATGTATACTCTCAGAGTATCAATTCACTCAGTCCTCAAAGTCACTCAGTACTCACAGTCACTCAATCCTCACAGTCACTCCATCCTCACAGTCACTCCATCCTCCCAATCACTCGGCACTCGGCACTTAGTAGGTGTTGATACCCAATTTTTTCCTATATATTTTAAATATGCATAACTACCTTCCAAATAGCATATATATGCATATATGAGCATGTCCAAGGTTTTTATTATTTTTTCCATAATTTTAAGGAATTAAATTGACTTATTTTCTCCCTTTATATGCATAAAATACCCAATATTTATTTCCAAATTTATTTTTTTGATAATTCATCTATTTAATTTCTATATTTATACCAAAATATGACTAATATAATTTTTATATATTTTTACAATTACAATTAGTAGTTTTAAAGCTAAATTGCACATAATTGCAATATTAGCCCTTTTTACATTTAATTATATTTTATTTGCATAAAATTGGATCTCATATTTTTAAATTGTTAATTATGTATTTCAAATCATTTTGGCACCTTAAATTTATTTTCGAGAAATTGCCTGTTATTTTTTATAAATTAAATAGTTGAAATTGTCTATTTAAATAATAGCCAAATTTGGCTTTCAATTATAGCCAAAATTGGACCCCTCTCCAGCCTAATTTCACACCCAAACCACCCAACCCAGATCCTATACATGTCTACCATACCCAAGCCATCCTAAATCCTAGTCGTTGATCTCTTAGATCAACGGCACTCGTTCAACCTTTCCTTTTTAATTCTGAGAGACCCCCTAACCCTAATCACTTTTCTAAGGGCGCGCCCTCAGATGCTCTCGTCTCTCTTCTCTCTTGACCTAACCCTAATCACTTTTCACCGCCTCCTTCTCCGGTCATCTCCGGCGACCACCCTTTCAAACCCAAGCCTCCAATGGGTCTTTCTTCACTTTGCTCATCATCTCTAAGGCCTTCAAGGGTCCTAGGCCATGTCGATTTGGACCTAGGGTTTCTGTTCTTGTTACTTATGGGTCTCCGGTGTGATTTTGGGCAAAATCACACCTTATATGTCACGATCGGTGAAGTTTCAACAGGTTACTTTAATTTTTACTTGGTTTTCTTTTTGAAACCCTAACTCTCTTCTGAATCTCTCAAATCTATGTTATTTTTATGCTTTAAGCCTATCTCCTTCTGTGACATGCTTATTCTCGAGCTTTTTTCTGAAAGATCTTCTACTTTAAACCATTTTTTACTCCCCTAGAGAAACTAGAGTTTTCGGAGTTGTTTCTATACCTGTTTCGATTGATTTCTTTATGATTAAGCCTTTTTATTTGTTTATCTTGACCGATTCTAAGTTCTTACTGCTTTTTAACTCAACTCTATTAAAAAGCCCTAATTTCTTAAAGATTTTCTTTACTGGTTTCTATGTGTTGGCCTGATCTTCTTTACCTTTTTCTGTGTGTTAGATTAGTTATCTTCACTCTGGTTCTGTGTGTTAGCCATGACTACTTGACTTTGTTAAGTTTCTGTTGGTTACCATGCTTCAAATGGATTTTTCTACTGAGTCCTTAGCCTACTCGTGTCACTTCTGTATGATTGTGTCCATCTAGTTTGCTCATCTCTTGCTTCTTTTGGTCGATATCGCTGACCTTGCATGTCTACTACGCTTGTTCATTCTTCTCTATTTATATGTTGAAGTACAAAATCATGACTCCCTCTTGATTGATCCTGGTTTCCTTAATTTATGGTTTGATTGCAAGATTTTCTTATAAACCCTAAAATTTTACTCGGCTTTTTAAGTTGATTGAGTCCATTTCCTTATTTGCGGTGGTGCTTCATTCTTGCTGAATCCTTTCCTTAATTAGTGTATTCAATACATAGACTCAATCATATGCTCTATACTTTTACTACCCCTTATACGGTAAAAACCAGTCTTTCTCAACTGATTTTCTTTCCTTGGTTATCCCTGTTGGTATCCGTTTAAGTTGTAATTCCTTGTTTAAAGGGGAGTACTTGTATTAATTGGATTCTAATTGTGATTATTTCCATAATTGTTCTAAACCTTTACTTGTTACCTTATTTTCTACCTATTTTCAAAGCTATAAATACCCTAAGTTTTTCATTAATAAGACACGAGACTTGCTTTTAAAAACCCCTCTCTTACTTAAAAAACTTTGTGTTATTCTACTACTATTAGTCGGCTGCAAGCCAAGGATAATCATCTGTAAACCTTGGTTCTTTCATTTTGCTTACCTCTATCTTCATTGGTATGTCCTAGTTTAATTTAAAGTCTCAACAACAACATGTTTCTATTCCTGTTTTAGTTTCTTTTATTTGCGGCCTGCTTTTACTTGTGGTTTTGTTGTGAAGTCTGTATCTAAGCATGCCGATATGATTCCCTTCCCTTTAAATTCATGTATTCCCTTTGTGTGATTCAAGCATGCCTCGACAATTGTATTCTTTTACCTACTATGCACTTAGCACTTTGTGAATCCCAAATCCCCCTCCTCTATGTGTTCATGACAGGTTTGTGATTATGCCAGTGTCCAACTATCTCTAAGCATGTCCATACCAGTCCTAATACTCCTATTGCGGTTAGGTGTCTGCAGTCAATGTATATGTATCCCCAAACCCCCTTAACCTCATATGTGATTACTGAATTCATTCACTTGATGTGTGTGGTCTTTCCCTGAAGTGTTTGAACCCTATTTTACTAATCCAACTTATTTCAACCATCTCTGTTACTAATTGCTTTCAAAATGGACCTTTCAGTCCAGTTTTTAACAAACTCCTTTCAAACATGTGTCATGCACTTTCACTCTACTCCTAGTTAATAAGTTTTGCCTCCTCTAGTATGTGTACTGCCTTAGGATTCCCTTGAGAACCCTTGGAACTCTGGCATATTGAGACTGGCTTTTCAAACTGCACTGGTTCAATGCTTGACTATTATGTCTAGGTGTAAGCATTGCTCGGGGTCCTTGAGACCTTAGCGAACTTTGATGCACCTAGACTATTATTTGTCTATGGAAACAAGGATTGAAAGACCATTGGAGGCTTTGGGTAACTATGGACTGATTGCAGGCTCTCTATAAAATAGATTCTTAATTTTTATTTCACTTATGTAATTCATTTGTTGGCCTGTAATAATTTGCAAACAGATATTTGGAGAATTTAGTGAAAGGGTGGGTAGATGTATACTTTATAGGGTAACTTGGGTGGGAATTCTACTTTAGGATTTAATTTCGAATCTGCTTGCCTCACTCACTAGAGAACATGCCTATAGGGTTTCTGTTCCGGTTGAATCTGATTGCATTTGCATAGTATAAGCATGCTTGTAGGGTTTCGCTTTCAATCTCATTTGCATCATAATAGAAACCATGCCTATAATGACTTCACTTTTAGTGTCACTTGGATCAGATACAAATCATGTTCTTAAATCATGCATTTGTCATGTAGAAACCATGTTTCTAGGTTCCAAGTCATCATGTTTTAAATCAGCTCAAGCGTAGATACCATGCCTATAGGGCGTAATTCCGATTCAGCAAGCCTTTCATATGTTACTGCAAGTTGACTAAAAATAGTAATACGCCTAGATACCATGATCTAATTCGCAATTCTGTCTGGTAATTCGAATTAGCCTAATAGATCAAATGTACCTCGCCTAGTTTACTTCTCAAAACCGGGCAACAACGCTTTTTTCTAAAATTATTCCTTTCAAAACTGTTGTAATCTCATTAGATATCCTGTCTGCAGGTTTAAAAGGTATTATTTCAAAACTTGCTTGTTTCTGCATTAACATAAGTATCAGTCTTGCATGTAGGCAAGCCTTAGGGCATTTTCAAAACTTGCATTGCTCTGAAGCTGTTTCTATCACTCAACGTTTCTGAATCCTAATGAGCTTTTAAAAGAGATCCTAGGCAACTAATAGGTTGTGACTTCTGCATCTAAAAGTGGTTTATTCCCACATAATCATTTGGAAATCCTGCTTTAGGACTTTGATTGCTAAAGACCTTATTTGTGGTTGAGTCGTGTTGCATGTATGCTTGTTTGCGGAGGAAACTATGAGCCTTTAATTGCTCTATTTTTGTATAAGTCCTAAATTGCTTTTCTTTGACTGTCGCCTTAGAATTTTGCCTTTAAGCCTTAGGGGTATGTCTAGAACTGTCTATGGGAAAAGGTCCTAATTCCCTCTGGGACTATTAAGAAGGAACAGGTAGCAGCACGCAATAGGAATTGATGACCAAAACTCGCTTTGCATGACCAATAAGGGGATGGGAAGGGTAGACGTGGGATATGATGACATGCGCTAATGTCATGTGTAGCCCCTCATTGAGGAGTGTTTACCGGACATTGCGTGGGGTGATCCCGTAGGATAAACAACCTAGGACCCCTCTTTACCCCCTAACCTTCTCCTTGTTTAAAACTTTTCTTCATAATTTGTTCAACTTTTATTTCACTACTTGACTTGTTCAAACGTACTGCACCTATTTGATACAATTATTTGTATGGACTATTTGTAAAATATAAGTTTGGTCGGGACCCACAGTTGTGGACCAAGAGGGGTTCCTAACACCTTCTTCTCGAGTTTATCTCGAGCCCTTACCCTAATCTCTGATAATGCAAACCAACCCAAGAGTTAATCACTCTAGGTGCCCTAACGCACCATAATTCGTTAGGTGGCGACTCTTCAAATACCCAATTCTCAAAGAGGAAATGAGTCATTGCACCCTATGGAATGTCGAAACACGGACCTCTCTTCGCGAGGAGGGAAAAAGGGGGTGCAACAGCATGGAGACTCTACTGGGGATATTTTTTAGGCTCTTACCATAACAAACTTGTCTTTACAAATTAGTCCAAGCATGCTTTATCACGTACCCTCCTCCCTTATTTGAATTTAATTGTTTGTTTCTTTTTAAGCATTTATGATTTCTTTATTACCCTGAAAACTAACTTGTCTCTTTGCTTTCCTTTTCTTGTAACTGTCTTTTCAATTATTTAAATGATGTATTTAGTTTTTCAACGTGAAAATACTTGCCTACATGTTATTAATTGCTGCATAAATCATGCTCCACATCATACTCCATTCATACCAAACAAATACTATAGCAACGCTTGATGAGTGGTTGTGCCCTTCCTATATCATTAACCCCCATAAATTCGGAAAGGCTTATTTGTGATAAAACTTGTCGATCAGCAGTGTAATTGACAGTTCCGTGCTTTCCTTCCTTGAGTTGTCCGCTCAAGGGTACCAGTCTAAAAACCCATAGAAACCTTACTCTGTTTAAATTGAGCATGCATCATGGTTAAACCTAGCCGGCTCAGTTATGTTGTCCACATAATGATCCGTTAAGATAGCCTTGTCCAAAAGTCCATTGGGTTTCCCTAAACCCAAATGGACATCATCACGTTCTGTGCATTTATTTGGAGAACTAAATGCTTCAAGCTAATTGTTGTTGTTAAATAGTCGAGTCTGGTGGGGGTAAGGGCCTAACCTTGTTTGACTTGCAGAAATATGAGACACGAAGTCCCTAGATTTCGCATGGTCACCAATATCCACCCAAGATTGCTATGTTAGTGGGAAGATTTACATTCCAGTGACAAAACACTCGTCGGAAAATATCTGGGTAATCTACCATCCCTCCTGGAGATCCAGCCTAACAACATGATAATAGAAGTTGCTACCTTATTTTGGGATTGTGAAAGGGTGGTGTTTCGCTTTGGGGACATCGAAATGACACCTTTGCTAGAGGAGATAGGAGGACTGGCCGGTCTAATATGGGAAATCCTGGGTTTGATGATGCTTGAGAACCGCACAGGCAAGGGTTTCCTAAAAATGATGGGTTTGAAGAAGAATGCAGAATTGGTATGCCTAAAGGAATCGTACATCCCTTTTGACTACCTGTATGAAAGGTATGGTCACATCAAATCATACTGTACCTACCATAATGATTTTGCCATCACGTCCTTGGGACATATCCATCGTAGGGTATTCATCTTCATGTTTTGCTTCCTGGGTCTGATCGTGTTTCCGATGAAGAAAGGGAGAATCCATACTAGGCTGGCTATGGTAACCAAGACCCTAATGGAGGGGATTGGTGGGAAGACATTCAGCATTGTACCCATGATCACCGCAGACATATACTGAGCCATAGAGAAGTGTCAACGAGGAGCGAGACACTTCGAAGGTTGCAATCTACTACTTTAGCTTTGGCTCATGGAACATCTCCAAAAGGGCGAATACCGACAAGAAATTCAACGAAGGACCTGGGATGATCATATCGCTTTCCACCATACAAAGCGAATGAATTACATCCCCGACATGTTTGCTCAGCCTGAGAATGCCAAAGAATGGATTGAGCTCTTTTATAATCTGACTGAAGGGCAAGTTCAATGGATGTTCGAGTGGTTTCCGACAGAGGAGTTCATCGCCCGATCCAGAGATGCACCTTTTCTGATACTGATTGGTCTAAGAGGAACATACCCTTACGTCTCTCTTCGAGTTATGAGGCAAGCAAGTAGAAAGCAATTCATACCCAGGGTCGACAAGATGAGCCATCTTCGAGCTGACTTCCAAAATGATGATAGTCCCTACAAGTGCCAAGCCCAGCACATGTGGCACTGCAAGATCGCAATGGAGAAAGACACCATCGAGCTAGATAGATATCATGCTAGTTGTACCCCTTTCTATTCTGGTTGGTTGGAAGACAATTGGGATGGTCTGGTCTAGCCAGGGTTCGTTCGACGTCATAAAATTATAGATGAGAAGGCTGAGGCACAAGTCAAGTACAACCAGCTGCGCAAAAGGATCCATGAATGCAAGAGCGAACACCGCAAGATACAAGAGTCCAACAAGAAGCTGATTAAGGAATGGAAAGACATGGCTATTAGTGCCAACAAAAGTCTAGGATACTTGGAGCGAGGCATAATATAACTAGAGGGAAAATTTCTCAAAAGGGTTGAAGACTGTCACAAGGCTGAAGGGACCGAAGGTGGACATCTAGCCAGAGCATACCTGTTGTTGGGACTTTGCGAATTGGGGAAGCTATTCGACAGAGCCAAGGATATCGAATCTGGGGAAGGTCCTTTTGGGACCAAATAGATAGGAATTTACTTTTTTGCTTTATGAATGTAATAATGCCAATAGCCATTAGTGACTTTTATTTCTTGCTTATTTAGTGTCGTTTTGGGATTCGCTTATCATTATCAATAAAATGAGGCATTTAGCATTAAAAGTTCTCCAAGTCTATTTGTCGCTAGGCCTACCTCGGGCACAAAGAGGTTCCCAAATTAGGACACGCTTTACATTCCTGCACTGTGTTTAAATATTGCAATACATTTTATAATCCTCACTGACTTGACTACCTTTTGTTTTATTTTTATTTTTATTATTCCCCTTCCCAAAGGTTAGTACGTGCACTCTGGCATCATCATCTTATTTCACAAGATCCAGGGGGCCTCCACCCACTCCTCTTCTTAGTCCCTCTAAAGGCAAGAACAAAGGCAAGTATAAAATGGAAGATTAAAACAACATCAAGAAGGAGAACACAGTTGAACGGGTAAAGGCCACTGATGGCTAGGGTATTCGGGTTCCTAACGAGAATATGTCACAACTTGAATAGAAACTGTTGAAATTCCAGGAAGAGCTCGATCATGTTCGAAATCTGGCAAACCTGTCATTTCTCTCAATACCCCAGATATCAACTTCCCCAATGCTCAAAACCCTACACCTCCTCAAAATATCCCAAAATAGCATAATCACCCCGCGCATCATCATCATGTTGCTCCACTAAAGAACCAATGCAACACATTTCATACCCCAAAAAACACTCCACTACTCATCCCAGAACCTCATAACTCCACAAATGACCATTTCCACACCCATACACCAGGCCACCATAACACTCATATCTATGTGGAGACCATGACACACTCCACCCAACCTATCTCATGCACACCTGAGTCTGATGTAAAGGATCTGCTTATCAAGAACTTGGCCAAAAAACTTAAGAAACTGACCAGTCGGATTCAGGGCATTAAGGGAAGCAAAGTAATCGAGGGGCTGAACTATATGGACCTTTGCATACAGCCTGATGTCGAACTACCTAAGGGGTACAAACCTCCTAAGTTTGAAATGTTTGATGGTACGGGTGATCCAAGGGTCCATCTGAAGATATATTGGGACATGCTTGTTGGAGTAGAGAAGGATGAAAGGATCCGCATGAAGTTGTTCATAAGGAGTTTGAAAGGAGATGCATTATCTAGGTACATCAGCCAAGATCCCAAGAAGTGGTCAAGATGGGTAGGCATGGCATCTGACTTTATGGATAGATTCAGGTTTAATACAGAGAACGCACCAGACGTGTTCTATATCAATAATTTGAAAAAGAAGCCCACAGAGACGTTTCATGAGTATGCTACTCACTGGAGGTCCGAAGCTGCTAAGGTCAGACCCGCCTTAGAAGAGGAGCAAATGGACAAGTTCTTTGTCCGGGCTTAGGACCTGTAGTAATATGAACGGCTGATGATGATTAAGAACCACAAGTTCTCCAACATTATCAAATTAGGTGAAAGAATTGAAGAATGTATTAAAAGTGATATGGTTACAAATTTCGAAGCCTTGCAAGCCACGAATAAGGCTTTACGGTCCGGTAATGTGTCCAAAAAAGGGACGTAGGGGCGGTGATGGTTGCACAAAGGACCAAGTCTCCCCTCAAGTACCAAACTTATCCAACACCTCCACTCACATACCAGCCGACCCCAAATTACCAAGAACCCTCATACCAAGCTCTGCCACCAACTTATCAGTCATCTCCACCTCCTACATATCAACCTACTTCACTCAAATACTCCCAACCCGCTCATGTCTACCAAACTTATAATGCTCAACCATCCCATTATCAATCACCCCTTACACGCCAAAATTTCCCTAGATCCCGACCTAATTTTGATCGCAGACCTCCAAAACAATATACAGCCATCGATGAACCTATCGACCAGCTGTATGAGAGGATCAAAGTTGCGGTTATGTCACCCCCATCCCTGCCGCAACCCTTGAGAATCCTTCCCAGTGGGTTAACCTGAACAAGACTTGTGCATACCACTCCAGCATGAAAGGGCATACCATCAATGAATGTCGCTCCTTGAAAGACAAGATACAGTCTTTGATTGATAACAAGATCATTATGGCCAAGGAACCCACTCCAAATGTTCGCAACAACCCTCTGCCAGACCATAAGGGTGGAGGTATCTACATGATTGAAGTAGAAGATGACTGGGATCCCAAGGGATCAATCAGGTTGATCGCAGAAGGTGATGACCCAAAGAAACCAACAATTACTCTCAATCTAAACGTAGTCCAGATCCAACCGTCTGAGGACACTAAAGTGAATATGTCTGTACCTCTTGAGTTTGAAGCAGCGCCATTCGCAAAGACACCGGCACCAATTGAGGTTGAATTCATGTCTCCAGCAAATACAACCGCACCAATTGTGGTTGCAGCCTTGCCACCCAAGGCACATGTTCCATTCGAAGTGAGGATAGTCACGCTGATCCCATTGGTGATGTCAACCATGCCACCATTCTATACAAATGTTGTACCCTGGGACTATACAGCCGAGGCAAGAAGGAAAGGCATGGTCAGGATTGAAGAAACTGTCGTAGCATAGGTTATGACATGAACTGGTAGAGTCTATACTCCTGAACATCTAGCCAAATCAAGCAAGCAAGCCTAAAATCGACCTCCCCTCATTCAGGCAGGTCTGAACGACCTTTGGAGGAAGATACAGGCCAAGGAATATTCGGTCATCGACTAGTTAAACAAGACGCCAGTGCAAATATCCATTCTCTATTTGCTGCAAAATTCTGAGACGCACAAGAATGCTTTGTTAAAGGTGCTAAATGAAGCGTACGTACCAAGTAACATCACTAGCGGGGAAGTGGCTAATATGGTAGGACAAGTGCTGGAAAGCTATAAAATCACCTTTTATGAGGACGAGCTGCCACATGAAGGGCTAGGGCACAACAAAGCACTACACATCACCGTGCAATGGGAAGATTATTTTATCACCAGAATCCTTATCGATGGAGGTTCCAGTCTTAACATTTGTCTGCTGGTAACACTCAAGAAATTAGGTAAAGGGCTGCATGAGATAAAGGATGGAGATATTAATGTGAAAGCCTTCAATGGTTCTCAGAGGTCCACCATTGGTGAGATTAGTCTATGCCTGCTGATGGGACCAACCTGGTTCGAGGCCGATTTCCAAATAATAGATGTACCAGCGTCTTACAACTTGTTGTTGTGATGGCCATGGATTCATGATACTGGGGCCATAACATCAATGTTGCATCATGCAATAAAGTTCGAATGGAATCATCAAGAAGTGATCATTCACGGCGACGGTAGCAACCCTATATATAGTCGCCAGATCATTCTGGTGATCGAGGGAAGAAAGCTACGTGGGGAAACTTACCACCACATTGAGCGGGTCAATGCTATCGACAAAAACAAATGGTAGGATAGCAAAATCGAGAGTATACTGAGTTGGAGTGGGTACAAACCTGGCAAAGGGCTCAGCAAGAACCTCCAAGGAATCTCTAAACCCATAAAACTCAAGAAACATGGCATTACCTTTGGTTTGGGATATGAATACACTTGGGAAGAATTCAATATCTAGTCGTCACCATGGCGTGGTCCTTACTACCTACTAGAGCAGCCAATACCGCATTTGGAGCAGACCTTCCAACGGGCCGAGATTATTTATGGGTCAGATAAAGAAGAAGCACTTACAGTAGTGAAGAACTTATTTCTAAAGGACAGTGATATGGATTGTTGTGTTATTCTCGAGGAGGAGGGGGAGGAATGCCCTTTCATACATGCTCTGAGCAGAGGGGCACATCTCAAGAATTGGACCATCAGGACAACCAAAGCCCGACGAGCCTCGGGGTAGTAAGGCTAAAATAAGCATTACTCACTGTTTTATTTACTAAATGATTTTCTTTTCGCATTTTTTTTCAATTCCCACAATAAGATCTTCGATGTTCAAAACCGTTACTTAATCTATCAAAATCATTTTTTATTTTTCTTATGAATTAATATTTATTGCTATCGTTTTCTCTCCTTGCTTTACCAATACAGAAAGACTGTGACATGCAATGAGACAACGCAACAAACGGACATAGATTTAGAAGAAGATGACATACCAAACGAGATTGTCAAAGAAGTTGAGAACTTTGAAAACAGACCTAGGTCCAACCTGGACGAGACCGAAATTTTCAACCTGGGGGATGCAGAAAACATCAAGGAAATGCGAATCAGTATTCACCTACTGCCATCAGAGAAGAAAGAATACACAGAATTTCTAAAGGAGTATGAGGACATATTCGCCTGGTCGTATGATGACATGACTTGTCTGAGTACGTCTATTATGGCTCACAAACTGCCAATCGATCCAATGTGTCCACCAGTAAAGCAAAAGCTCAGAAAGTTCAAGCCTAATATGAGTTTGAAAATCAAGGAAGAAGTCACCAAGTAGATCAACACTAAGGTTCTCAGGGTAGTAGAATACCCGACATGGTTAGCCAATATTGTGCCAGTGTCAAAGAAGGATGGGAAGGTCAGAGTCTGTGTCGACTATCGGGATCTCAACCAGGCCAGTCCAAAAGACAACTTCCTTTTACCAAATATACACATCCTGATTGACAATTGCTCCAAGCATGAGTTATAGTCATTCGTAGATTGCTTTGCTGGTTATCATTAGATCTGGATGGATGAGGAAGATGCTGAGAAAACGGCTTTCATTACATCGTGGGGAGTGTACTGTTACAAGATGATGTCATTCGGCCTGAAAAATGTAGGGACCACCTACATGAGGGCCATGCCTACCATCTTCCATGATATGATACACAAGGAATATAAGTATATGTGGATGATGTTATTATCAAATCTAAGAAGGCCACTGACCACATAGAAGATTTGAGGAAGTTCTTCAATAGACTGCAGAGATATAACCTGAAACTAAACCCTGCAAAGTGCGCATTTGGGGTTCTTGCTGGGAAATTGCTTGGGTTTATTGTGAGCCGTCAAGGAATAGAACCGGATCCATCGAAAGTCAAAGCCATTCAAGAACTACCACCGCCAAGGAAAAAGAAGGATGTGATGAGTTTTTTGGGAAGGCCTAACTATATCAGCCGATTCATAGCATAGTCTACAGTTATCTATGAACCAATCTTTAAGATGTTAAAGAAGGACGCCGCCACCAAATGGACCGATGACTGCCAAAAGGCCTTCGACAAAATCAAGGAGTACCTGTCCACACCACCAGTATTAGTATCGCCCGAGCCAGGTAGACCTTATTACTCTACCTTGCAGTGTTAGATGGAGCTTTTGGTTGTGTTCTGGGCAGCATGCTGAAACAGGGAGGAAGGAACAAGCCATTTATTATCTTAGTAAGAAATTCACCCCGTACGAGGCCCGATATTCTCTATTAGAACGCACCTGTTGTGCTTTAAATTGGGTAGCTTAGAAGCTGAGACATTACCTTTGAGCCTATACTACATATCTCATATCGAGAATGGATCCCTTGAAGTACATCTTTCAGAAGCCCATGCCCACCGCAAGCTAGCCAAGTGGCAAATCCTGTTGAGTGAGTTCGACATTGTTTACATAACTCAGAAAGTGGTCAAGGGACAGGCACTAGCAGACCACCTTGCTAAAAACCCGTGGATGGAGGATACGAGCCCTAAAAAACATATTTTCCTGATTAAGAGGTATCATTCATAGGAGAAGACATTGTGGAATCCTATGACGGTTGGAGAATGTTCTTCGATGGAGCAGCAAACTTCAAAGGAGTTGGCATAGGAGCAGTCCTAATATCAAAAACCGGTCAACATTATCTGGTGTCTGCCAAACTCAGGTTCACCTATACCAACAATATGGCCGAGTATGAAGCCTGCATCTTAGGACTCAAAATGGCCATTGACATGAACGTTCAAGAGCTGCTAGTGATTGGAGATTCAGACTTACTTATACATCAGGTACGAGGAGAATAGATGACAAAGAACTCCAAGATACTCTCGTATTTGCATCATGTATAGAAATTGAGAAAGAGGTTCACAAAGACGTAATTCCAGCATGTTCCCAGAATCCAGAATGAGTTCGCTGATGCATTGGCTACCCTATCATCTATGATACAGCATCCCGACAAGAATTTCATTGATCCCATTCCGGTGAAAACCCATAATCAGCTAGCTTACTGTGCCCATGTTGAAGAGGAAGCAGACGGAAAGCCTTGTTTCATGATATCAACGAATATTTAGCAAAGGAGAGCACCCAGAGCTTGCGAATCCTACCCAAAAATGCACACTTCGGAGATTGTTCAACAACTTTTTTCACAGCGGAGGAATCCTGTATGGGAGGACTCCCGATTTAGGATTAAGATGTGTCGACGCAAAGGAAGCATCCAGGCTACTAGAGGAAATTCATGTTGGGACCTGTTGTCCATATATGAACGGTTTTGTCTTAGCAAAGAAGATACTTCGGGCTGGTTACTTTTGGATGACTATGGAAACGGAATGCATCTAGTATGTCTGGAAATGCCACCATTGTCAGATACATGCAGACATGATAAAGTTACCTCCAAACGAGTTTAACACAACAAGCTCACCGTGGCTGTTCGCCGCATGGGGAATGGACGTTATTGGACCAATTGATCCTGCTGCTTTCAACGGACACAGGTTTATCCTAGTAGCCATCGACTATTTCACCAAATGGGTCGAAGCATCATCTTACAAAGCAGTGACTAAGAAAGTTGTGGTAGACTTTGTCCGCGACCGCATTGTTTGTCGATTCGGAATTCCAGAGTCAATCATTACTGATAATGGCTCCAACCTTAACAGCGACTTGATGAAAGCTATGTGTGAAACTTTCAAGATCAAACACAAGAATTCCATAGCCTACAGACCTTAGATAAATGGAGTCGTAGAAGCCGCCAACAAAAATATCAAGAAGATATTGAGCAAAATGATAAAGAATCACAGATAGTGGCACGAGAAGTTATCATTTGCTCTATTAGGGTATCGCACCACAGTCCGTATATCAACCGGGGTAACCCCCTATATGTTGGTTTATGGTACAGAGGCTGTCATTCTCGCTAAGGTAGAAATTCCTACCCTAAGGATCATACAAGAAGCTGAGATCGACGATGCAGAGTAGGTAAAAAGTCATTACGAGCAACTAGCCCTTATAGACGGAAAGAGAATAAATACAGTCTGCCATGGTCAACTCTATCAGAATAGAATGTCTAGAGCCTTTAACAAAAAAGTCAAGCTAAGACAGTTCGCACTGGGACAGCTGGTGTTAAAGAAAAATTTTCCGCATTAAGATGAAGCCAAAAGGAAGTTCTCTCCAACTAGCAGGGTCCATACATGGTTCACCAGGTTTTGATAGGAGGAGCCCTCATACTTGCAGAAATGGACGGAGAAGTCGGGCCAAAGCCAATCAATTCAGGTGTAGTCAAGCTTTACTATGTGTAATCTTTATGATTTCCTTATATGATGTAAATTGAACTATGCCTGACCTGATTCCCGTTTAAGAGGGGATACGTAGGCAGCCCTATGGGTTCAGTCATAATGCGATAAAATTCCACTTTCCCCCGCAAATAGAAACTGGGGCAAAATTTTGAGGAGGACCCTCAAAATTTCGAAGTAATTTTAGCCGATCGCCACACGAGCAACAGTCAGAGACGTCAACCCATCAAACTGGGGCAGAATTTTGAGGAGGACCCTCAAAATTGCGTAGCAGGAGAGGTTGCAATGTCCTGAACTACGTCACAGTCGTCGGTTCATCTAAAAGTTATTTTATGCCATACTTTTACAAAACCATGCATGTTTATTATTGAAACTACTTGTTTAGCAACGCTACCCCAATAATACAGACGGTATCACTAGATCAAAGCCGAACGAATCAAGAAAAGCCAGCAGGGATACGAGCTAATCTTCCCCTTTACAAAACTCACGATTTTTCTTTGAATGCAGGCACTAGGATTGTGAAATAATTAACATACTATACTCCCATAGGACAAACATTGTTCAAGAACACAATTTTCAGAACCGTTGCACTCACCAACATTTGCTATCAGCACACACCAGCGATGTTCCGTATGTCACAATGCTCCAGTAATCACAACGCCACAATCTGCCATCAGCTAAGAAAACTCTACTGTTGTTTGTTATCTTATTTCTTACATAAGGTTACCATTCCGCCTTCCGAGACTAAATGTTGTCTCCATCTGCATTTTCATTGCTTAAGGCTACTATTCTGCCTTCCAATATGCATAAGGCTACCATTTTGCCTTCTGAGGTTAAGCTCTACCTCCATCTGCATCTGCATCGCATAAGGCTACTATTCTGCCTTCCAATCTGCATAAGGCTACCATTCTGCCTTCCGAGGTTAAGTTGTACCTCCATCTGCATCTGCATTGCATAAGGCTACTATTCTGCCTTCCAATCTGCATAAGGCTACCAATCTGCCTTCCAAGGTTAAGCTCTACCTCTATCTACATCTGCATCGCATAAGGCTACTATTCTGCCTTCCAATCAGCATAAGGCTGCCATTCTGGCTTCCGAGGTTAAGCTCTACCTCCATCTGTGTCACACCTCCTTTTTACCTACACCCCCGTGAAGGGACGTAAAGGGAGTTTTTCCATTTAAAGGGCAATCGAAACAAGATTTATTATTTAATTCAGAGTCGCCACTTGGGAGATTTATGGTGTCTCAAGTCACCGGTTGAATCCCGAATCGAGTAAAAGATTAACTCTATATTACAGTCCGCGAACCAGAAATCCGGGTAAGGAATTCTGTTAACCCAGGAGAAGGTGTTAGGCATTCCCGAGTTCCGTGGTTCTAGCACGGTCGCTCAACTGTCATATTCGGCTTATTTATCTGATTTTAATTCATATTGAACCTATGTGCAAATTTAAACTTTTTACTGCTTTTATTATTGTTATTTTTTTCAACGAGAATTGCAACGTCGTGAAAACGCATCTCGAACCACGTCACATCAATGCACCCGTGGTTGTTGACACATCTCGACTCCGTTGAGATTTGGATTTGGGTCACATAAGTGTGCACCCGAGTTTAAGAAAGTAAATTATTAAAGGCGCGCCTAAAGCGACTAGCGTATCATTATTTTGGGTAAGGCCGTGAAATTTTGCTATACGGCCCATCCCGAAGTCTAAGTTATTTTACCAACACGTATAGAGGGCCCCGTAGCTTGTGTATTTTTGTTTGTCGAGTCTCTTCTCACTCATTATTAGGTCCATCCTAAAGTGAACTAAGATTTTCTAATTAATTTGTCTCTAAAAATAAGGAAAAATCCTAATCAATTTTGTCAAGGGCCTAAAACAATAATTGTAAACCAAATATGTCTCAGGGCTCAAGGATAAGCCCGAAAAATGTGAATTGGCACAACCAAAAGCCGGCCCAACATAGTCTTTGGCCCAGGCTGATGCGAGTATACAAATAAGGTAAAACCCAGGCCATTCGTTAAAGCGCTAAAGCTCAGATGGCCTGGAATTAGGCTGACCACTAGACCGATGCAGCTTCCGTTGAATCAAATCAAGTACCCATCGAAATTACTGCGTCATTTTACTCAAATGAACAGAACATGGTTTGAAGATTAGATTATTTTAACTACTGGTCCGTTTTTACTAAAGGTGAAAGAGCAAATTAAGAGGTAGCTTTGAGTTCGACAATAAGATTGCATATCAAGCCTTCAAGGATTAGACTATTGGTCATACACTTCTACCAACGCTAGTTAACACCTATATATTAAGAACTAATCTGCATGATATGAGTTACTGCAATACAATACATGCTCAACTGGACATCAAACTTGATTTCAAATACAACTGTTTCCGACTTTTCGTTTTAAACATAAATGAACACTAAACTACACATACACCCATTGTACTGAATTGCAGTTAGATAATCACGAATTTGCATTGGTTCGAAGCAGTTCAAAGGCAGTTTATTACAAACTATAGATTCAGCCATTCCAAATTACTTAAACAAACAGTCCTAATTACAATTCAAACCATTACATTCAATTATAAGGAAGATATAGTAGCTACTGAAGTTTTCCAATGAAGTTAGGTTTCCATTTCATTTTATTTCAGCCAAACTCTACATGATGTGGAGATTCAACATGTACCTAGATTGGAAAACAGGACACGAAGGAGGAGAAGTCAGCAGCAGGTAAGCAGCAGACAATACAGCAGCAATGGGATTTAGAACAGCTCCAAAAACCAGTTTTAAAACCAGAATAACACTCAACCACAGCCCGGAATGAGTTTGTCAACCAACAGTAATACAGACACCCAAAACAGAACAAACTGAGCTCGGATAAGTTCAGAAACAGAATCAATAGACTGCCAAATAGATTCAACAATCAAAAGGGGCAAGAACCAGTGCTTGGAATCTAAATTCTGCCTAGAACTCAATGGAACAGTATCCTTTCTCTTAAACTCTATCTTAGAACTGATTCAAGACTCAAAAATGTTCTCTCAAATTGACATTTCCTCTCTACGGGTCTCTCCTCTAATTTTCAGAATCTCTTTTTCAATGTCTCTCCTGATCTCTATATTTATACCAAAACCTTAAACCCTTTCCAGGCCCTCTCCTTTTTCTTTTCCAGTTGTAAAAGAAAACCTTTTATTATTACCCCCTACTCCTTTTTACTTTCCAGCTTTAAATATTCTTCTACTATGTGAACACTTTTAACTTTTCATTACTACTTACTGTTTCTGATTTCCAATTTAGTAAAAAGCATTCAACAGATTATTACTCTCATAACCCATTAGAGCCCTACTTATTACTTAGTGGCCCCCCTATTAATAAACTAAAGCATTAGTTTAAAGGTAAATCAGGACCCTACTGGATAGACTACCCAGTTAAACCCATTTTCAAACCTTTGAACTCCCAAATTACCCCCTGAAAACTCCTGTAATTTACCCTAGAATCTCCTTCTGTAAACCCTTTAATCTATATTACATCTTTCAACTATAACCAATTCAATTCGAATTCAAATAACCGTTCGAACTAGAATTTAAATCAGATCAAATGGCATCAACATAAGAACAATGATTCAGGACGAACTCCTATTGAACTGTCAAGGTTATGGATACATATAAATGAACTAACACAATCCTAAATTGAATCCATACAGGAACAAATGAATCATTGTAACTACACTGAGTTCATATGCGACAAAATGATAGACAACACAGATGAAACAGCTTGAACCAAATAATATCACCAAACCATTACAGGAGTAATCATGGCTTTATACAAGGCCTTATTGACACTGACTTTTACAACCAAACTAACGGACAAACATACTCAATCGATTCAGCATATGCCAACCAACTATATGAGAAAATTTGGACCAGAAAAAGGTCCGAAAGAGAAGAGAGAAATAAATTAAAAGATGATGAAATACCATGAAGCTTAAGCAGATAAATAACAACAAAAATAGAAAAGAAAAGAAGAAAAATACCTCAAAATTACTGGCTAACTCCGAACAGTTCCCATTTTAGACTTCGACTCGAACTTAATCGGACCTTAATCTAGTGTTCTTGACTGAAAACACTCGACTAAAGTCGATTAAGAACCTCAAATTTCCCCTTTATTCGGACAGGTTCCAGGTTTTGGCTCTCTAGGGTTCTTCAATTGATTTGAAACTCGACCAGTTCTAGCAAGATTCGAGCCAGACCAATGGCGTTTTAGGCACGGGGGAGGTCAGGTGGATAGCTGGTGTGAGTTTGGGGTTCATTAGATGAACTAGGGTTTTGGGTCCTGAGTTTCAATCGAAGATTCGAAAAAGCCGGGGATGATTCGAGGACAACGGAGTGGGGATTCAGGTTAAGGGTGGTTAGGAGGCTCAGGGGTGTTAATTTGAGGGTCACCGGAGAAGGTGAGGTTTTAGGTTGATTCTGTGATTGAAGATTCGAGAAGCTGTGGCATGATTCGAAGTTAATAGAGTATGGAATCGTGTTGAGGGAAGTTAGGAGGTTCAGGGGTGTTATTTGGGTGGCCGGCGGTGTCGTTGCCACCGGGTTTCAGGCGAAGGCGTGGGGTGGCGGCTCTAGGGTTTCGAGAGGTCGCTTGGTCTGTGGTTTGGGAGACGAAGAAGAGGGGTCGGGAAATGAGGGGGTAAGGGGTTTAGGAGTTTGGTATATTGAGATGGTGAGATTAATGTGGTCCGTTGGATCAATGAAGATTGACGGCCTGGATCAATTCCCTTAATGGGAACGGCGTCGTTTGGTTTTAGTAGGGGATGGGGCGGGTATAGAAACAGGTAAGGGAAATGTTTTTGGACCGTTGATCAATTTAAATCAACGGCCATGATCAGGGCTTCCCCAAAACGATGCCTTTTGGGGTGTCTTTGAGATGGACTGGACCGGGGTCATTTGGGCCTGTTTGAACGGGCAAAACGGGGTGGGTCTAGGCCCAATCCGATTTTTTTTTCTTTTTCTTGTTTTATTTTTTTCTTTTTCTTCTTAAACTAATTTTCCAAATTAAAAACCAAAATCCTACATTGATTTATAAATCAAATTAACTTACAAAAATGCTAATTAATTATCACACATAATTGACTAACAAATGGGAAAACAAAATCGCACAATCGGACATCAAATACTAAAAATGCACAGTACATCATTTTTGTGATTTTCGTTCTCGCAAAGCCAAAATTGTTTTAATTAATTCCTAATTGTAACATTAAATCCTAAATGCACAGGCAATACAAATTTTTGTATTTTTCATTAATTAAAATAGAATAAACATTGACAGACAAAAATGCGAATAATTATCCAAAAATGCCACGCAAATCCTCAAAATTGCACACAAAGGAAAATTATTTTATCTTGAATTTTTGGGAGTAGTTCTCGTAGGGCAAAAATCACGTGCTCACAGCTGCCCCTCTTTGTCCGAAAACATGAAGAGTTTTCGTGCAAAGATAAAGTGAGCAGATACGAGCGATTTTTGCCCGTTCGGCTACTCCGTGCAAAGCATTTTTGAAAGATTTGACCGGACCTCTGCTTCAAAGGTTTCCTACATATCCCTGGCTAAAAGGGAATCAGGTCAATGTAGTTCGGGAAGTTTTGGTAGCTGGGACTACCATGGAGCTGTTATTTTGCTGTTACTACTGTTGCTGCTGATGTTACCGCTTACTGACCTCCTTATTACACCTTGATGAAAGATAAAGAAGTTATACTAAGCTATGATCTATGAATTACAAAGATTTATTCTCAAACTTGGTCATGTGACTGTTGCTGCCTTGTGTTTCCTCTGGTATTTCTTTACTTCTAATTTGACTTGTATTCTCCCTTGATTGTCGATCTCGAACTGCTTATTTCCTTCTTGTGAGTTTCGCATTATTTTTCGTTCGAATCTTGAACTGCCTTCCTCTGCTGGGGATTTTTGTTGTATTCCTCTGCTTTACTGACTTCAACAACAATTACTTCTTAAAATATAACACCTCCATTCTCCAGGCGGGCTCCTGACTTCAATAACTTCTTAAAGATAACACCTCTATTCTCCAGGCGGGCTCCTGACTTCAACCACTTCCTAAAAATATAACACCTCTATTCTCCAGGCGGGCTCCTGACTTCAACCACTTCCTAAAAATATAACACCTCTATTCTCCAGACGGGCTCCTGACTTCAACAACTTCTTAAAAATATAACACCTCTATTTTCCAGGCGGGCTCCTGACTTCAACATACTTCTTAAAAATATAACACCTCTATTCTCCAGGCGGGCTCCTGACTTCAACAGCTTCTTAAAAATATAACACCTCTATTCTCCGGGCGGGCTCCTGACTTCAATATCTTCATAAAAATATAACACCTCTATTCTCCAGGCGGGCTCCTGACTTCATCAACTTAAAATTTAACAACCTCCATTCTACAGGCGGGCTCCTGACTTCTTCAACTTAAAATTTAACAACCTTCATTCTACAGGCGGGCTCCTGACTTCTTCAACTTAAAATTTAACAACCTTCATTCTACAGGCGGGCTCCTGACTTCTTCAACTTAAAACATAACAACCTCCGTTCTACAGGCGGTATCCTGACTTCTTCAACTTAAAATTATAACAACCTCCGTTCTACAGGCGGG
Organism: Nicotiana sylvestris; assembly: GCF_000393655.2. NCBI lineage: Eukaryota > Viridiplantae > Streptophyta > Magnoliopsida > Solanales > Solanaceae > Nicotiana > Nicotiana sylvestris. Next base: position 37,665,347 of record NC_091060.1, on the reverse strand, counting down.
CTCCTGACTTCTCTAACTTAAAATATAACAACCTCCGTTCTACAAGCGGGCTCCTGACGTCTTCAACTTAAAACATAACAACCTCCGTTCTACAGCGGGCTCCTGACTTCTTCATCTTTTAAAATAAACAACCTCCGTTCTACAAGCGGGCTCCTGACTTCTCCAACTTAAAATATAACAACCTCCGTTCTACAGGCGGGCTCCTGACTTCTTCAACTTAAAACATAACAACCTCCATTCTCCAGGCGGGCTCCTGACTTCTTCAACTTTTAAAATAAACAACCTTCATTCTACAGGCGGGCTCATGACTTCATCAACTTAAAACTTAACAACCTTCATTCTACAGGTGGGCTCCTGACTTCTTCAACTTAAAATTTAACAACCTCCGTTCTACAGGCGGGCTCCTGACTTCTTCAACTTAAAATTATAACAACCTCCGTTCTACAGGCGGGCTACTGACTTCTTCAACTTAAAACATAACAACCTCCGTTCTACATGCCGTCTCCTGACTTCTTCAACTTTTAAAATAAACAACCTCCGTTCTACAGGCGGGCTCCTGACTTTTCAGCAATTACCTCCCTCAAACTGGTATTTTCACTTCTCTGAAACTTGCCGGGGATAACACTGCTGGGGAATTATCTTCCTTCTTTAAGACTAGTTACTTTCCTCCTTTTAATAATGGTGGGGATGATACTGATTCAAAGACCACTACCCTTAAAACTTGGGTTATCTTGCTTCTTCCAAGATTGCTTTCTTTAAAACTTGTATTGCCTTCTCCCGTAAACTGCTGGGGATTCCACTTCCTTAAAAACTTGTGTTATCTTCCATCTTCCCCAAGTGGGTATCTGATTTCAAGAAAATTTTTGCAATGAGAGAAAATTTTCTGCCCCAGTTTGATAATCTTCTTTGTGGCCATGTCTTCCCGCTGTCAATAAAATTTCCTTTCCCTGCTTCAAATCAAATAAAAGTTTATTAGTTTAAAACGTGGTGAGTGGTCGTGCCACTCCTGCTGGGGATGGTTTTTCCCTTTTTCCTTTCCCTGCTTTGCGTTTTATTACAAAATTTGCTGGGGATGATATTATTTGTTGGGGATGATATTCTTTCTAGGGATGGTTTTTCTTTTCTCTTCCTTCCCCGCTCTGTGTTGTCCGACCATCGCGGAACTTGGTGGATAATCTGTCGGAGTTGTTCCTGCATCTCGCAAATCTACTGGAGATCCTCTTGGAATTTGATCCATAACTTTTCAACTGTTGTTTTTTCTATTTTTCTCCAACTTCCCCTGGAAATTTGGTCCTCTTGGAATCTAGACCCATTCATCATTTGGTCTTGCGACAAACTTCTTTTTACTTTGTCGCCTTATCTTTGGCCCGTCCTATCTACATTGTGTTTTTGCACCATCTTGGCAACTGGTAATAGGCTCTGAAAAATCCTTTTCAAAAACAAACTGCTGGGGAGATAAAGTCTTTAGACCAAGAAATGAAAAAGTGATGATTTCAAAAGATAGAAAAAAGAAGAAATATTTCTGAACAAATGCTGGGGAAAAGGAAAGAAAAGAACTTATCTGAATGATATAACCGATCCCAACAATCATGTCATGCATTCCAGATTAATCCACCCAGTCTACTTGTATAAATCAATCTTTCGGACGGCCTCATCTTGCTGGGGATAAACAGGCACTCAACTCTTTGCCAACTGCGGATCCTTTCCGCCAATCTTGTCTTGTCGCCTCATAGTGCCCTTCGAGGGGTTTTCACTAATAAGACTCTCTCATTTCTCTCAACTCCCGTCGCCTTATGGTGCCTGTGAAGGTTTTCACTGATAAGACTCTCTCGTTTTATTTCTCTCAACTTACGTCGCCTTATGGTGCCTGTGGAGGTTTTCACCGATAAGACTCTCTCATTTTATTTTATTTTTCCCAGCTGGGGATTGGAGTGTTGCCGATATGAATCTCTCTGCTGGGGATTCTTCTGGCTATCAATTCATTTCCAGCTTATGATCCTCTTCTCTGTTGGGGATCACAGTGTTATTCCCGACTTCCATTTGCATGACTTGGCACTTCTCGGAGTCTGATCGGGAGGTATTTTTTGGACATCAATATGGGTTTTTGTGTATGGCTAAAAGAAAAAAAAGGGTAAAAGGTTCAAAATAATTTTGATGGGTAAAACATTACAACTCCTGGAATTAACTTTCTTTCCCAAAATTATAAACACAACTTCTGCCCCAGTTTCTTGTTTGGGGATTTTTATTTATTTTTTTGTTACACTATGACCGAGCCGTGAGGCGCCTACGTATCCTTCTTTGAGGAATCAGGTCAAACGTAGTTCCCAATTCCTTTGTTTTTCTTGTGACTTTTCTTTTGTCTTTATTATCATTATTTTTCTCTTCTCTTTTTCTTTCATTTTCATTACTGATTCCAAAAGAGGGGTATGAAAGAATAAATAAGGCTCAAAAGGGGAAGCAAAGGTTGAAGTGTTTGGATGGAAGAACAAATTGCCTCCGTCATTTCATTCTCCGATACCATGCCAAGTGCAAACAAACAACAATTATAATTAAAAGAAATCATACATAATATCTCTTAACCGCATCAGAATTGATAGCCATGTCGATGCATTTCCCTTCGATATTTGTTAAACATAAAGCGCCATTGGACAACACTCTGGTTACAATGAATGGCCCTTGCCAATTCGGGGCGAACTTGCCCTTTGCCTCAGCTTGATGTGGGAGAATGCGTTTCAGCACTTGCTGGCCCACTTCAAACTTCCGGGGACGCACTTTTTTGTTGTATGCTCTTGCCATTCTCTTTTGATATAACTGGCCATGACACATAGCTGCCAATCTCTTTTCATCAATCAAGTTCAACAGCTCCAAATGGGTTTTGACCCACTTGTCATCATCAATCTCAGCCTCAGCGATAATCCGAAGGGACGGAATTTCTACTTCTATCGGTATCACTGCTTCAGTTCCGTATACCAACAAATAAGGAGTTGCACCTACTGAAGTACGAACAGTAGTGTGATAACCCAATAATGCAAATGGTAATTTTTCATGCCATTGCCTTGAACATTCTACCATCTTCCGAAGTATCTTCTTTATGTTTTTGTTGGCTGCCTCAACTGCTCCATTCGCCTTGGGACGATATGGGGTGGAATTGCAGTGTGTAATCTTAAACTGTTGACATACCTCTTTCATCAAATTGTTGTTAAGATTAGCACCATTATCCGTGATGATCACCTTTGGGATTCCAAATCTACAAATGATATGGGAGTGAAAAAAATCTATCACTGCCTTCTTGGTTACTGACTTGAAAGTTTTAGCTTCAACCCACTTAGTGAAATAATCGATGGTCACCAGAATTAACCTATGACCGTTGGTAGTTGCCAGCTCAAAAGGTCCAATGACATCCATGCCACAGGCAACAAATGGCCATGGTGCTGACATTGTATGCAATTCTGTCGGCGGAGAATGAATCAAATCTCCGTGTATCTGACACTGATGGCATTTTCGCACGAAATTGATACAATCACGCTCCATAGTGAGTCAATAATACCCTGCTCGAAGAATTTTCTTCGCCAATACATATCCGCTCATATTTGGCCCACAAACTCCCGCATGTATCTCTGTCATCACTGTCGTGGCTTGACCAGCATCTATACATCTCAGCAATCCCAAATCTGGTGTTCTTTTGTATAACACTCCTCCACTGAGGAAAAATCCATTTGCCAATCGCCGAATGGATCTCTTTTTATCTCCGGTGGCCTGGTCTGGGTATATCCCCATCCTGAGGTATTCCTTGACATCATAAAACCATGGCTCGCCATCCATTTCTTCCTCTATCATGTTGCAATAAGCATGCTGATCACGAACCTGGATATGTAACGGGTCAACATGAATTTTGTCTGGGTGGTGCAACATCGATGCTAAAGTGGCCAAAGTATCGGCAACCTCATTGTGAACTCTTGGGATGTGTCTGAACTCCACTGATCGAAATAGCTTGCTCAGATCGTGCCAACATTGTCGATATGGTATAAGCTTCAAATCTCGTGTTTCCCATTCACCCTGGATTTGATGCACCAGGAGGTCCGAGTCTCCTAAGACCAAGATGTCCTGGACATCCATGTCTACAGCTAACCATAAGCCCAAAATGCATGCCTCATATTCAGCCATGTTATTGGTACAATAGAAACATAGTTGTGCCGTCACGGGATAATGATGTCCTGTTTCAGAAATAAGTACATCTCCTATTCCAACTCCTTTCGCATTTGCGGCTCCATCAAAGAAGAGCTTCCAACCTGGTTCCTCAGATAATTCCAACTCATCTATATGCATCACCTTTTCATCAGGGAAATAAGTCTTCAAAGGTTCATAATTTTCATCAACCGGATTCTCGGCCAGATGGTCCGCCAAGGCCTGTGCTTTCATCGCAGTCCGAGTCACGTAGACAATGTCAAACTCTGTGAGCAGGATCTTCCACTTTGCAAGCCTCCCTGTGGGCATAGGCTTCTAAAAGATATACTTTAACGGGTCCAAACGAGATATGAGGTAAGTAGTATAAGATGACAAATAGTGTTTCAGCTTCTGTGCCACCCAAGTTAGGGCGCAACATGTCCTTTCAAGATGAGTATACTTAACCTCGTTGGTTGTGAACTTCTTGCTGAGGTAATAGATGGCCTGCTCCTTCCTTCCTGTGATATCATGTTGCCCCAGTACGCAACCAAATGAATTCTCCAGTACCGTTAGATAGAGAATCAACGGTCTTCCTGGTTCAAGTGGGACCAACACAGGTGGGTTTGATAGATACCCCTTGATTTGGTCGAAGGTTTCCTGACATTCTACCGTCCATTCTACCGCAACATCTTTCTTTAGTAGCCGAAAAATGGGTTCACAAGTCGCTGTGAGTTGAGCGATGAACCTGCTGAAATAATTCAACCTTCCCAACAGACTCATTACTTTTGTTTTGTTCTTCGGCGGTGGCAATTCCTGAATGGATTTGATTTTTGACGGGTCCAACTCAATGCCTCGCCGACTGATGATGAATCCCAACAGCTTTCTAGATGGAACACCAAATGCACATTTGGCCGGGTTGAGCTTAATGTCGTACCTTCAAAGTCTTTGGAAAAACTTCCTTAGGTCTGCCATGTGGTCTTCCTGACGCTTAGATTTTATGATCACATCATCTACGTACACCTCAATCTCTTTGTGTGTCATGTCACGAAACACCATAGTCATTGCTCTCATATACGTTGCCCCAGCATTCTTCAAGCCAAAAGGCATTACCCGGTAGCAATAAGTCCCCCACGGCGTAATGAATGTCGTCTTTTCCGCATCTTCTTCATCCATCAGAATCTGATGATACCTAGCATAGCAATCTACAAAAGACCCGATCTCACGTCCGGCACAATTATCAATCAAGATATGGATGTTGGGTAATGGAAAGTTGTCCTTGGGGCTTGCCCTGTTCAAATTGTGGTAATCGACACACACTCTGATCTTCCCATCTTTCTTCGGCACTGGCACCACATTAGCCAACCAATCAGGATATCGAGTGACCCGAATAACCTTTGCCTGCAACTACTTGGTTACTTCTTCTTTAATCTTCACACTCATATCTGTCTTGAACTTCCTCAATTTCTGCTTGACGGGAGGGCACGCTGGGTCAGTGGGCAATTTGTGAACCACTAGATCGGTGCTTAAGCCCGGCATGTCATCATATGACCATGCAAAAACATCTTTGAATTCAATGAGTGCTTTGATTAGTTCCTCCCTGATGTTAGGCTCAATGTGGATGCTTATTTTGGTTTCCCTGACATCGTCTGCATCCCCTAAATTGACAGCTTCAGTGTCGTTCAAATTGGGCTTGGGTTTCTCTTCGAACTGGCTTAATTCTCTGTTTATCTCTTCAAAGGCTTCATCCTCATCGTATTCCGATTCATCATCATAATCGACCTCTTGTACAATTAGTTCGGAATCAGATTGATTTTTTAGACTAGGTTGAAGATCTGTTGTGCATGCCATGTCATTAGAACCAGTATAAAGAGAACTGTTCAGAAAGAGAAAAGAAGAAAACATAATTAAAACAAAATAAAGAGAGAAAACTTTCACTTTATTAAAATGCGGGATAACAGAGTTTCACGCTTTTGTCGAATACAAAAATAAAACAAAACTGGATTACAACCCTGGAATAATCCAAAAACAAGAAAGAAAATCCAGAGCCTACTACCAAGACTCCCTCCGGGTAGGAAGAGGAGTAGCTGTCCAATTGTTGATATTTGCCCTAGGCCCCACAAACTGTACATCTAACCTACTGGACCCTTCTCCAGCTTCTATCATGTTGGCATCAGCGAACAGCCTTTCAAAGCCCTCATTCAAATCTCCATCTGGCCCAATCAGTCGTCCGAGAACTTTGGGGACCGACAACTTTCTGATACCTGCTCTGACAAATGATCTGGATAGGCGCGGGATTGGCTTGGGAAGGACCCAGACTCTTTTCTTCAACTTGCGGGCCCGTCTCACATCCACCGTTGTAGGCTTGAACCCCAACCCAAAGGTATCCAGATTTTTGGGCAAAGAAACCAGCTGAACAATACCCTGAAGATCAGCCCCTAAACCTTTACCTGGCACAAACCCGTTCTTCAACATCTCCGAGGCTACCATGACAGTTGCAGCTGCTATTTTGGGAAGTGGGATACTTTCACCTTCGGGAAATTTGTCCACTGAAACCGTATCGAAAATCTGGTAAACCCACAGCCCCTTGTCATCGTCAGTCTCTATGAAGGGTACGATGGCATCACTTACGGCGCTTGTATTTTCTTCCCCATGTACTACAATCTCTTGCCTATCCCACTCGAATTTGACCATCTAATGTAATGTAGAAGGCACTGCTTTGGCGGCGTGGATCCAGGGTCACCCCAACAGAAGATTATATGACACTGCCACGTCTAATACTTGAAACTCCATGGTGAACTCGACCGGACCAATTGTTAATTCAAGTATGATGTCACCCACTGTGTCTGTACCACCACCATCAAACCCTCAAACATAGATGTTGTTCTTGTGAATCCTGTCACCATCGACCTTCAGTTTGTTCAATGTGGCCAAAGGACAGATATTGGCACTGGACCCATTATCAATCAGTACTCGGGTGACTACCGAGTCTTCGCACTTCACGGTCAAATAAAGGGCACTATTATGTTTTGTACCCTCCACGGGCAACTCATCGTCTGAAAAAGTGACCCTGTTGACCTCGAAAATCTTGTTTGCTATTTTCTCCGTATGGTTCACAGAGATCTTATCCGGAACATGGGCTTCATTCAGAATTTTCATCAATACCTGGCGATGCTCATCTGAATGGATCAACAACGATAACAATGAGATCTGTGCCGGGGTCTTCCTCAACTACTCCACAATGGAGTAATCTTGCGCCTTCATTTTCTTTAAAAATTCTTTCGCCTCTTCCTCGGTAACTGGATTCTTTGTCGCTCCTGGATTGGCCTTTCTTAACTCTGCGGGAGCAAAAGACCTTCCCGAACGAGTTAACCCTTGTGCCTCACATATTTCTTCCATAACTTCCTTCCCCTTATGCATTACCATTACCTGACTATAGCTCTATGGCACAGCTTTTTCGCTGATTATCGGCAACTGCATTACTAGCCTGATAACAACTGTTCCTATGCATGCCCCCTTCACGGCTACTGGCTTGCTTGATATCCTTTGCACCATTACTTTGACCGTCTCTGGATTCTTGGCAACATCAGACGAACTCTTCCCTATCACCGCCACTGGCTTGCCTTCTACCCTTTCCGACTATACTACCATTTTTTCACTGATCAACTTTTCTTTCGGACTGGCACGGATCATCATTACCGTTTGTGAGGGCTTCTTGAGCTTCCCTCCTTCGTGCACTAGTTCGATCATGTGGGCTTCATGGTGTGCCGGCAACGGGTTCTGATTGATGTTAGGTGCCTCTGGCTCCTGGACCTCGATCCTATTTGTGTCAATAAGATCTTGTACGGCAGTCTTCAACTTCCAACACTTCTCAGTATCATGCCCGGGAGCCCTCGAACAATATTCACAACTTACTGAGTGGTCCAGATTTTTGGGAAGGGGATTTGGGGATTTGGCAGTTTGGACTCCACAGGACTCAATAGGCCTAACTGCCTCAATTTGTGGAACAGAGTAGTATAGGTTTCTCCTAGCGGAGTGAATGTTCTCTGCCTCTGCACCCTTTCATACCTGAAAGTCTGATTCCCACGGAAACCTGGTCCCGAAGGATTCCTGTAGGCCCTTGGTGGTGGATATGTATTTTGTGGAGGTGGATATGTGTTTTGTGGGGCCAGCGCACGCCATTGCGGGTGAGCCGGAGGCTGGGTGTAAGTTTGGGCATGATGGACAGAGAAATATGGCTCTTGTGGTGGGTAGTAGTGCTGTAGAGGGCCGTATGGAATATGTGGGTAATTTGAGTGATGGGGTCTAGGTTGGTAGTGAGGGGGGGACCTCTGGATCTGGACCAAGTACCTGCCTCGACTGTTACGACATCTTCCCTTTTCTTCTTTCCGAGCGCACCTCCCGTGCCGCTCTAGAAGGGCTGAGTGGTTGTTTTAATCGCCGAATAACTCAGGATTTTGTTGGACTTAAGTCCCTCTTCGATCATACCGCCCATTTTCACTACCTCGTTGAAAGATTTGCCAATTGACGTCACCAAGTGACCAAAGTAAGTTGGCTCTAGAGTCTGCAGAAAGTAGTCCACCATTTCCCTTTCCCTCATCGGAGGATCAACTCTGGTCGCCTGCTCTCTCCAACGAAATCCAAATTCCCTGAAGCTTTCCACGGGCTTCTTCTCAAGTTTCAGTAATGTGAGACGGTCAGGGACGATCTCAAGGTTATACTGGAAGTGACCTGCAAGCTAGATCGTCCCAAGTATACCACCTGCTAGGATCCTGCCTCGTGTACCATTCCAGCGCGGACCCGCTTAAACTTTGACCAAAATAAGTTATCAGCAGCTCATATTTTCCACCTGCCCCTCTCATCTTACTACAGAAACCTCGCAGATGTGCCATGGGATCACCATGTCCCTCATACAGATCAAACTTTGGCATCTTAAAACCTGTCGGCAATTGAACATCGGGGAAGGGACACAGATCTTTGTAGGCCACACTGACTTGGCTGCTCAATCCATGCATATTTCTGAAGGATTGCTCCAGGCTTTTCACTTTGCGAAGCACTTCATCCTGCTTCGGATTCTTAGCTGGCCTTTCAGTTTCCGCCGGGATCTCAAAGTGAGGGGTGTAAGTGTATGGCTTGGGTGCTTTGAAGGTGAGTTCGGGAGGATAGTATTGGTTGTCGTGAACCTGAAACACTGGTTCACTGGATGATCTTTGCAATATGGCAGGTGGAGGTGCCACGAAAACAGGAACAGTTGGTGGATGAGGGTTCTGTTTGGGTGGTGGAGCTTGGGGATTATAGGAAGTTTCCCCTGATAGTATTGGGCAATGGGGAAGCTCGTTGATGGACCAGTGGGAGGGTGTTCCGGAGTCCGAGCCGGTGAGAGGGTAGGAGTAGGGGGAGGGATTGGTGATGGTTGTCCCCTAGCCTAGGCTAGGTGCATCCCAGCTATCTCTTGTCTCAACCTGTCTACTCCCTCCTTCATCATTTGCATTTCCGTCTTTTCCTCCTCAACACTTTTGTCCGAACCAGACATGCTTTTCGGAATGGGCCCTTTAGATCTTGTGTGGTAATGGTAATCTGCCATAACGTTCTAACGAGCTAACTATTTTGAAATCTCTGGTAAAACAACAAACTTGTTAGCGTTAGAGTTTAACACATATTGCAATTTCACGTTGGGGGATGCAATGCTCTTAGGCAGTTTAACCATTTCTAACATGTCTTTTCTTCGACCGCATGCGTCATTCCGGCTTACTTTATTTGTGCCTCGTTTAAGTGTTTCTGAAACTTTCTTTATCTCTCTTTTTATTTCTTTTTTTTCCTTTCTTTTATTACTTTGCCTTTTTCTCTTTTTCTTTTTAGTGGTGGTCGAATCTTATGTGGATTGCCTACGTATCATGTCCCCGCATGAATCAGACCAGGCGTAGTTCTGCCCTATAAGTGCGAAAAGCAAAAAGATAATTTTTTGGAAATTTTCGATTTTTCTTTAATAAACATTCTATTACAAACCAGACGCTTCTTAGAAAAGAAAATAACAGACTCGAAACCAAACCAAGTACGAACTCAATAACTACCAACATACTCTGATGCAAAATAAAGACAGACTCTAACAGACAACAGACTCTAAGAGAAAGAAAATGCATACTCAAACTATGAACATGTTAAGGTTTTGAATTTGGGTGCCCGCGGGGCGTCATTCGGCCTCGCCGCGGGTTTAGGTGTAAGGTTCCTTTCCAGCTACTCCAATTCATGCATGATTTGCTTCACAAATATCATCACCGCCGAGAAGAAGGTAGTACGGGTCATGTTTTCACACTCCCGACATTTTCTGGTGATAGCACGAGCAATAGTCAGAATCTTGTTCCTGGTTCGGTCTTTCTCTAGGAGTAGGCGTTCTATCTGATCCCCTCTAGCCTTCAAAACCCGAGAATCATGCAGATGTTGTTTCCGTAACTGCTGTATTTCATCTTCCATCGAGGCCATCAGATTACAGCAGTGTTTACTCTCGATTTCAAAAGCCTTGGCTTGTTGAGCCGCCTTGCTCTCTAGGGTGGTCACCTTCCTTTTTAGGCTGACAATGGTCTTTTCATAATCTTTCCTTGCCTGCTGTAAGTACTGTGTGCGCTTTTTCGTTCTCTTCGCCCATTGTGCCTGGAGTTGTGCTATGGTATCCTCAGATTTCTTCAAATCATCCCGGCACTCAATGATTTCCTTTTTTAACCCTTTTATTAATCGCTCATCTGACCGACTCCTTTGTTGTTTGTCAGCATCTCTCCTCATCTGTCGGATTTGGGCTTTCAGCGCCTCATTTTCTTAGGCCAATTTTCTCTTTTCTCCCCGATCGGCATCAACTTGCAGACTATTTTCAAATTCCAGGTCTCCAATCTGTTGCCTCAGCTTACCTATTTCTGCCATGTAGCTCTCTTATTTAGCCAACCAACCCCACTGTTCTTGTGACGCCTGGACGAACTCCTGGAGATGGGGCCTTTTAGCCAGCCTTTCGTGCTCAAGTCCTCTCATGTACCAAGCAAGGTATCCTGGCGCCACTTCGCCTTTGGCCTGATCCTGCACGCAAGTATCTACCTTTAGATATTGGCATTCATTCCAGATCTGACAGACTCTTGCTTCAGGGAACTGTCCATCAGGGCTAATCTCAATAACTTGAGCACTAAGATCTTCCTCTTGCGGCACTATTTGGCATCTCCCGAGTTGTCTCAAAACTCGATATGGCGCGTAAGGCTGAATACTCTTGAGCCCCATCAATAGAAAGTGGGTCCTAACTGCCGGCATATGGATGACCTCGTCAACGGGCAACCATCCTAGTGTCCACTGTATTTGGCTGGCGGTGAGGGTCCGAAAGAATGATGTCCACGCCGTAACTCCCTCGGGTAGACTGACCCCCTTAATTCTTGTGTAGAACTCTTCTATGCAAGTTTTCTTCGAGGAACCATAACTCAAGAGCTGGGAACGGTGGCAGAGATGCTCAGTCATCCATATTTGTAGCAACAAGTTACACCCCTCAAAACAACTCCCTCTGGCTTTGCAGGCTGTGAGAGCTCGGAAGATATCAGATACTATCATAGGTGCAAGAGTGCTTTTATCTTGAGTGAGCAAGGTACTGACGACCCCGGCTATTTTCAGATCAATGTTTCCGTCTTTCCTTAGAATACCAAAAGGCCCAAAAAGGCTATCATAAAAGCCACTCGTCTATGCTCGTTCCACTTCTGACTGTTACTTTTGCTGCATAACTTGTTACCCGGGTTGTTGAATCCTCCGACATGACCGTATCTGTTGTATATGAAGCGCGGATTATAAACCCTTGCGCCAAATCTGGGTTATGGACCGTACTGGGTATCTTTAACGAATCTAAAAACCGATGCACAGTGACAACTCTTGGAGAAACCAGGTATTTTTGCCTCAACGGAACTTCAGCATTTCCGATGTACCCGGCTATTTCCTCCAAAGTCGGGGTGAGTTCAAAATCGGAGAAGTGGAAGACATTGTGTGCCGGGTCCCAGCAGGTGACCAAAGCTCTTATGATATCCCCCGAGGCTGGATTTCCAATAAACCCGTAAGACCTTTTAGATATTTCTTGACCTCATCTTGCCCTTCACCACCTAAATCATCCCACCATAGCCGCAACTTGAAAGGGATTTTAGTCATTATTGAAAAAGGTTCATTTTGCATCGTGCTCATCCTGCACATTTATTAAGGTGATTAAGAAATAAAATTTATTTGACTCAACAAATTGACTATTTTTTTAATTTTTCACAGATTAAAAGGAAGATTCGGTTCCGCACACGGCTTTTCAGCACTTCGGGAACGAATATTTTAAAGCTGGGTGAGTCAACCGGTCAAAATCCAAAAATGACTAAAAGTGGCCGTTTATGCAAAGTCAGCCTTCCGACGTCCCTTTCGGGAACATTCGGCTATTCTTGCCAAAAACGGCATCACCCGACTTATTTATGTTGACAATTAAAATTTGACATTTTTTGGCTATTTTTGTAAAAGGGAGGTTGGACCCGATGAGGGTTACCTACGTATCTGCACCCTGTGAGAATCAAACCGGCATAGTTCGGGTAGATAAAACAAACTTCTTTTGAAAACAAGACTCTTTTCAATGACAAATAAAACCATTTTTCATAAACAAAACCCTTTTTTCTTTCTTTTTTTTTTGGTTCATTTTTTCTCAAAAAATTCGACAGAGTTTCGACGCTATTTGGACATTGATTTTTTTTCAACACAGGCGATTAACTACCTCTATCTCTCTTTATCTCAAAGTATTCAAAAGCTGGTCAGCATGCAAGTCCGAAGCAAACAAATGCATAGGTAGTAAGTTAGATGCAACAGGATGGTCTTTTGTCGTTTTGGTACACCTGTCCTAGACAGACCCAACCCTTGTGTTGAGCCTCCAAAGTCAAATGCACATGATGCAAACAAATGTTCCTACTAGTGATCCGACATGAAACTGAGTTATTCTAGAATTGTAACCTGGGTATTTGTTCTAGACTGTGTACCCGAGCGGACAACTCGAGTCGAGGAGGGGGCTACGTACCGAGGACCCGCGAGATCGTCCGGCTTTGTAACTTGTTCGGCCTATTTCTTATTTCAAGGTACGACACTAACAGAATAGCGAGTCTCAACCGGAAAACACATCCCCGGAGGTAAGAAAAGAAGGGTTTCGGCACAGTTTATATACAGTTCAGATAATATCAAAGCGGTAAAAGCAGCATTTAGCACATTAGGCCCAAACATGTAAAAATCAGATAATAAACAAAGCCAAATATAACAATTTATCTAAGCTCGAATTTTGAACCCTGAACCAGAGGTTCTGGGTTTATCTCCCCAGCAGAGTCGTCAGAACTGTCACACCTCTTTTTTACCTACACCCCCGTGAAGGGACGTAAAGGGAGTTTTTCCAATTAAAGGACAATCGAAACGGGATTTATTATTTAATTCAGAGTCGCCACTTGGGAGATTTATGGTGTCCCAAGTCACCGGTTGAATCCCGAACCGAGGAAAAGATTAACTCTGTATTACAGTCCGCGAACCAGAAATTCGGGTAAGGAATTCTGTTAACCCGGGAGAAGGTGTTAGGCATTCCTGAGTTCCGTGGTTCTAGCACGGTCGCTCAACTATCATATTCGGCTTATTTATCTGATTTTAATTCATATTGAACCTATGTGCAAATTTAAACTTTTTACCGCTTTTATTATTGTTATTTTTTTCAACGAGAATTGCAACGTCGTGAAAACGCATCTCGAACCATGTCACATCAATGCACCCGTGGTTGTTGACACATCTCGACTCCGTTGAGATTTGGATTTGGGTCACATAAGTGTGCACCCGAGTTTAAGAAAGTAAATTATTAAAGGCGCGCCTAAAGCGACTAGCGTATCATTATTTTGGGTAAGGCCGTGAAATTTTGCTATACGGCCCATTCCGAAATCTAAGTAATTTTACCAACACGTATAGAGGGCCCCACAGCTTGTGTATTTTTGTTTGTCGAGGCTCTTCTCATTCATTATTAGGTCCATCCTAAAGTGAACTAAGATTTTCTAATTAATTTGTCTCTAAAAATAAGGAAAAATCCTAATCGATTTATTCAAGGGCCTAAAACAATAATTGTAAACCAAATATGTCTCAGGGCTCAAGGATAAGCCCGAAAAATATGAATTGGCACAACCAAAAGCCGGCCCAACGTAGTCTTTGGCCCAGGCCCATGCGAGTTTACAAATAAGGTAAAACCCGGGCCATCCGTTAAAGCGCTAAAGCTCAGATGGCCTGGAATTAGGCTGACCACTAGACCGACGCAGCTTCCGTTGAATCAAATCAAGTACCCATCGAAATTACTGCGTCCTTTTACTCAAACGAATAGAACATGGTTTGAAGATTAGATTATTTTAACTACTGGTCCGTTTTTACTAAAGGTGAAAGAGCAAATTAAGAGGTAGCTTTGAGTTCGACAACAAGATTGCATATCAAGCCTTCAAGGATTAGACTATTGGTCATACACTTCTACCAACGCTAGTTAACACCTATATATTAAGAACTAATCATCATGATATGAGTTACTGCAATACAATACATGCTCAACTGGACATCAAACTCGATTTCAAATCCAATTGTTTCCGACTTTTCGTTTTAAACATAAATGAACACTAAACTACACACACACCCATTGTACTGAATTGCAATTAGATAGTCACGAATTTGAATTAGTTCGAAGCAGTTCAAAGGCAGTTTATTACAAGCTGTAGATTAAGCCATTCCAAATTACTTAAACAAACAGTCCTAATTACAATTCAAACCATTACATTCAATTATAAGGAAGATATAGTAGCTACTGAAGTTTTCCAATGAAGTTAGGTTTCCATTTCATTTTATTTCAGTCAAACTCTACATGATGTGGAGATTCAACATGTACCTGGATTGGAAAACAGGACACGAAGAAGGAGAAGTCAGCAGCAGGTAAGCAGCAGACAATACAGCAGCAATGGGATTCAGAACAGCTCCAAAAACCAGTTTTAAAACCAGAATAACACTCAACCACAACCCAGAATGAGTTTGTCAACCAACAGCAACACAGACACCCAAAACAGAACAAACTGAGCTCGGATAAGTTCAGAAACAGAATCAATAGACTGCCAAATAGATTCAACAATTAAAAGGGGCAAGAACCAGTGCTTGGAATCTAAATTCTGCCTAGAACTCAATGGAACAGTATCCTTTCTCTTAAACTCTCTCTTAGAACTGATTCAAGACTCAAAAATGTTCTCTCAAATTGACTTTTCGACTCTCCGGGTCTCTTCTCTAATTTTCAGAATCTCTTTTTCAATGTCTCTCCTGATCTCTATACTTATACCAAAACCTTAAACCCTTTCCAGCCCCTCTCCTTTTTCTTTTCCAGTTGTAAAAGAAAACCTTTTATTATTACCCCCTACTCCTTTTTACTTTCCAGCTTTAAATATTCCTCTACTATGTGAACACTTTTAACTTTTCATTATTACTTACTGTTTCTGATTTCCAATTTAGTAAAAAGCATTCAACAGATTATTACTCTCATAACTCATTAGAGCCCTACTTATTACTTAGTTGCCCCCTATTAATAAACTAAAGCATTAGTTTAAAGGTAAATCAGGACCCTACTGGACAAACTACCCAGTTAAACCCATTTTCAAACCTTTGAACTCCCAAATTACCCCCTGAAAACTCTTGTGATTTACCCTAGAATCTCCTACTATAAACCCTTTAATCTATATTACATCTTTCAACTATAACCAATTCAATTCGAATTCAAATAACCGTTCGAACTAGAATTTAAATTAGATCAAATGGCATCAACATAAGAACAATGATTCAGGACGAACTCCTATTGAACTGTCAAGCTTACGGATACATAGAAAGGAACTAACACAATCCTAAATTGAATCCATACAGGAACAAATGAATCATTGTAACTACACTGAATTCATATGCGACAAAATGATAGACAACACAGATGAAACAGCTTGAACCATGCCTTATTGACACTGACTTTTACAACCAATTTAACGGACAAACATACTCAATCGAAAATATAGCAAATATAACCAATTTCTAAACAAATTCAAACAACAAATCACATTAACACAGATTGAACAACATCAAATTAATGGGAATAAGTTAACCATATTGGGAACCAATCCTGGTTAACTTAGACAAAAATGAATGAGCAAAGAGACAGCAATATTAACAATGCCAACCAACCATATGAGAAAAACTAGACCAGAAAAAGGTCTGAAAGAGAAGAGAGAAATAAATTAGAAGATGATGAAATACCATGAAGCTTAAGCAGATAAATAACAACAAAAATAGAAAAGAAAAAGAAGAAAAATACCTCAAAAATATAGGCTAACTCCGAACAGTTCCCATTTTAGACTTCGACTCGAACTTAATCGGACCTTAATCGAGTGTTCTCGACTGAAAACACTCGACTAAAGTCGATTAAGAACCTTAAATTTCCCCTTTACTCAGACAGGTTCCAGGTTTTGGCTCTCTAGGATTCTTCAATTGATTTGAAACTCGACCAGTTCTAGCAAGATTCGAGCCAGACCAAGGTCGTTTTAGGCACGAGGGAGGTCAGGTGGATAGCAGGTGTGAATTTGGGGTTCATTAGATGAACTAGGGTTTTGGGTCCTGAGCTTCTATTGAAGATTCGAAAAAACTGGGGATGATTCGAGGACAACGGAGTGGGGATTCGGGTTGAGGGTGGTTAGGAGGCTCAGGGGTGTTAATTTGAGGGTCACCAGAGAAGGTGAGGTTTTAGGTTGATTCTGTGATTGAAGATTCGAGAAGTTGTGGCGTGATTCGAAGTTAATAGAGTATGGAATCGTGTTGAGGGAGGTTAGGAGGTTCAGGGGTGTTATTTGGGTGGCCGGCGGCGTCGTTGCTGCCGGGTTTCAGGCGAAGGCATGGGGTGGCGGCTCTAGGGTTTTGAGAGGTCGCTTGGTCTGTGGTTTGGGAGACGAAGAAGAGGGGTCGGGAAATGAAGGGGGGTAAGGGGTTTAGGAGTTTGGTATATTGAGATGGTGAGATTAATGTGGTCCATTGGATCAATGAAGATTGACGGCCTGGATCAATTCCCTTAATGGGAACGGCGTCGTTTGGTTTTAGTAGGGGATGGGGCGGGTATAGGAACAGGTAAGGGAAATGTTTTTGGACCGTTGATCAATTTAAATCAACGGCCCTGATTAGGGCTTCCCCAAAACGATGTCGTTTGGGGTGTCTTTGAGATGGACTGTACCGGGGTCGTTTGGGCCTGTTTGAACGGGCAAAACGGGGTGGGTCTAGGCCCAATTCGATTTTTTTTTTTTTTTCTTGTTTTATTTGTTTCTTTTTCTTCTTAAACTAATTTTCCAAATTAAAAACCAAAATCCTACATTGATTTATAAATCAAATTAACTTATAGAAATGCTAATTAATTATCACACATAATTGACTAACAAATGGGAAAACAAAATCGCACAATCGGACATCAAATGCTAAAAATGCACAGTATATCATTTTTGTGATTTTCGTTCTCACAAAGCCAAAATTGTTTTAATTAATTCCTATTTGTAACATTAAATCCTAAATGCACATGCAACACATATTTTTGTATTTTTCATTAATTAAAATATAATAAACATTGACAGACAAAAATGCGAATAATTATCCAAAAATACCACGCAAATCCTCAAAATTGCACACAAAGGAAAATTATTTTATCTTGAATTTTTTGGAGTAGTTCTCGTAGGGCAAAAACCACGAGCTCACAATCTGCATCTGCATTGCATAAGGCTACTATTCTGCCTTCCAATATGCATAAGGCTACCATTCTGCCTTATAGGTTAAGCTCTACCTCCATCTGCATCTGTATTGCATAAGGCTACTATTCTGCCTTCCAATCTGCATAAGGCTACCATTCTTCCTTCTAAGGTTAAGCTCTACCTCCATTTGCATCTACATTGCATAAGGCTACTATTCTGCCTTCCAATTTGCATAAGGCTATCATTCTGCCTTCTGAGGTTAAGCTCTACCTCCACCTGTATTTGCATTGCATAAGGCTACTATTTTGCCTTCCAATCTACATAAGGCTACCATCCTGCCTTCCGAGGCTAAGCTCGGCCTCCAATTTTCTTCGAAACTAAGCGTTATCCCAAACACTATTTATCTCGCTTCTCTTTCCGGCTAAGCTTTACCTTCAACCTTACAAGACAAAGCCTTGTCTTGTTACATCATACTATTGCATATCATGGGCTGAAATATCGCCAATCTATCCAAGGGCATCATAGTCTAAAGGCACCATCCTCATAGCCTGAAGACATTATGCCATGGCCTGAGGATCTCCCAGAATTTGCATGTCATTATTCAAAGGCATCATAGTTCGGAGGTACCATTTTCATGGCCCGAGAACATCATTTCATGGCCTACAAATCCCTCATTAAACAATTCTTGGCCCAGGACGTCATGGTCTAAGGACGTCATCTTTAATCGTCCGAGGACAACCTTCATTGTCCAAAGGGAATTTGCATCATGTTTAAATTTTCGCAAATACGTTTGTAGCATCTTTTATCTGCAAGTAATCAGTAAGCAACCGCTATCCTAGCAGGAGCAATCCCGCTCCAGTTCCCTCCAACCATCCCGAGCCTTAAATGCTCACCGTAACTTCCACAACTCGTGTCCGTTCTTATAAAATTTCATCGGCATACTCCGCAGGTGAATCCAGAACTACACATGGCCTGATTTCTATAAAATCAGGGATACATAGGCAACTCGAAAACCGGATCTCGGCCTCTATCTTTCAAAACATCCCGTCCGGTCAAAATTGGTCATCATGTCTTTACCCGTAAACTCTTTCATCCTTCCCGGATAAAGAGCGGTAGTTGTTGATACCCAATTTTTCCCTATATATTTTAAATATACATAACTACCTTCAAAATAGCATACATATGCATATATAAGCATGTCCAAGATTTTTATTATTTTTCCCATAATTTTAAGGGATAAATTCACTTATTTCTCCCTTTTTATCCATAAAATCCCCAATAATTATTTCCAAAATTATTGTTTTGATAATTCATCTATTTATTTTCTATATTTATACCAAAATATGGCTAAGGTAAATTTTATATATTTTTACAATTACATTTAGTATTTTTAAAATTTAAATTGCACATAATTGCAGTATTAGCCCTTTTAAGATTTAATTATGTTTTATATGCATAAAATTGGATCTCGTATTTTTAAATTGTTAATTATGTATTTTAAATCATTTTGGCCCCTTAAATTTATTTTCCAGAAATTTCCTGTTATTTATTATAAATTAAATAGGTAAAATTGGCTATTTAAATAACAACCAAATTTGGCTTTCAATTATAGCCAAAATTGGACCCCTCTCCAGCCCAATTTCACACCCAAACCACCCGACCCAGATCATATACATGTCTACCCAACCCAAGCCATCCTAAATCCTGGTCGTTGATCTCTTAGATCAACAGCCCTCGTTCGACCTTTCCTTTTTAATTCTGAGAGACCCCCTAACCCCAATCACTTTTCTAAGGGCACCGCCCTTAGATGCTCTCATCTCTCTTCTCTCTCGACCTAACCCTAATCACTTTTCACCGCCTCCTTCTCCAGTCATCTCCGGCAACCACCCTTTCAAACCCAAGCCTCCAATAGGTCTCTCATCACCCTGCTCATCATCTCTAAGGCCCTCAAGGGTCCTAGTCCATGTCGATTTGGACCTAGGGTTTCTGTTCCTATTACTTATGGGTCTTCGGTATGATTTTGGGCAAAATCACACCTTATATGTCACGATCGGTAAAGTTTCAACAGGTTCCTTTAATTTTTACTTGGTTTTATTTTTGAAACCCTAACTCTCTTCTGAATCTCTCAGATCTATGTTATTTTATGCTTTAAGCCTATCTCCTTCTATGACTTGCTTATTCTTGAGCTTTCTTTTGAAAGATCTTCTACTTTAAACCAGTTTTTACTCCCTTTAAGAAACTAGGGTTTTCGGAGTTCTTTCTATACCTGTTTCGACTTATTTCTTTATGATTAAAACTTTTTCTTTGTTTATCTTGACCGATTCTAAGTTCTTACTGCTTTTTAACTCAACTCTGTTAAAAAGCCCTAATTTCTTAAAGATTTTCTTTACTTGTTTCTGTGTGTTGGCCTGATCTTCTACTTGTTTATGTGTGTTAGGTTGGTTTTCTTCACTCTGGTTCTGTGTGTTAGCCATGACTACTTGACTTTGCTAAGTTTTTGTTGGTTACCATGCTTCGAATGGGTTTTTCTATTGAGTCCTTAGCCTACTCATGTCACTTCTGTATGATTGTGTCCATCTGGTTTGCTCATCTCTTGCTTCTTTCTGTCAATATGGTTGACCTTGCATGTATGCTATGCCTGTTCATTCTTCTCTATTTATGTTGAAATACAGAATCATGACTCCCTCTTGATTGATCCTGATTTCCTTAATTTATGGTTTGATTGCAAGATTTTCTTATAAAACCCTAAAATTTTACTCGGCTATTTAAGTTGATTGAGTCCATTTTCTTATTTGTTGTGGTACTTCATTCTTGCTAAATCCTTTCCTTAATTAGTGTATTCTGTACTTAAACTCAATCATATGCTCTATACTTTTACTACTCCTTATACGGTAAAAATTAGTCTTTCTCAACTGATTTACTTTCCTTGGCTATCCCTGTTGGTATCCGTTTAAGCTGTAATTCCTTGATTAAAAGGGAATACTTGTATTAATTGGATTCTAATTGTGATTACTTCCATAATTGTGCTAAACCTTTACTTGTTACCTTATTTTCTACCTATTCTCAAAGCTATAAATACCCTAAGTCTTTCATTAGCAAGACATGAGACTTGGCTTTCAAAAACCCCTCTCTTACTTAAAAAACTCTGTGTTATTCTACTACTATTAGCCGGTTGTAAGCCAAGTCTAATCATCTGTAAACCTTGGTTGTTTCATTTTGCTTACCTCTATCTTTACTGGTATGTCCTAGTTTAATTTAAAGTCTCAACAACAACATGTTTCTATTCCTAATTTAGTTTCTTTTATTTCTGGCCTGCTTTTACTTGTGGTTTTGTTGTGAAGTCTGTATCTAAGCATGCTGATATGATTCCCCTACCTTTAAATTCATGTATTCCCTTTGTGTGATTCAAGCATGCCTGGACAATTGTATTCTTTTACCTACTGTGCACTTACCACTTTGTGAATCCCAAATCCCATGTCCCTCCTTTACGTGTTCATGACTGGTTTGTGATTATGCCAGTGTCCAACTATCTCTAAGCATGTCCATACCAGTCCTAACACTCCTGCTAGGGTCAGGTGTCTGCAGTCAATATATATGTATCCCCAAACCCCCTTAACCCCATGTGTGATTACTGAATTTATTCACTTACTGTGTGTGGTCTTACCCTGAAGTGTTTGAACTCTATTTTACTAATCCAACTTATTTCAACCATCTATGCTACAAATTGCTTTCAAAATGGACCTTTCGGTCCAGTTTTTAATAAACTCCTTTCAAACATGTGTCATACACTTTCACTCTACTCCTAGTTAATAAGTTATGTCCCCTCTAGTATGTGTACTGTCTTAGGATCCCCTTGAGAACCCTTGGAACTCTGGCATACTAAGGCTGGCTTTCCATACTATACTGGTTCAATGCTTGGCTATTAAGTCTAGGTGTAAGCATTGCCCGGGGTCCTTGAGACCCTTAGGGAACTTTGATGCACCTAGACTCTGATTTGTCTATGGAAATAAGGATTGAAAGACCATTGGAGGCTTTGGGTAACTATGGCTTGATTGCAGGCTCTCTATAGAATAGCTTCTTAATTTTTATTTCACTTATGTAATTCATTTGTTGGCCTGCAATAATTTGTAAACAGATATTTGGGGCATTTAGTGAAAGGCTGGGTAAATGTATACTTTATGGGGTAACTTGGGTAGGAATCCTGCTTTAGGATTTAATTTCGAACCTGCTTGCCTCACTCACTAGAGAACATGCCTATCGGGTTTCTGTTCCTATTGAATCTGATTGCATTTGCATAGTAGAAGCATGTCTATAGGGTTTCGCTTTCAATCTCATTTGCATCATAATAGAAACCATGCCTATAAGGACTTCACTTTTAATGTCACTTGATTCAGATACAAATCATGTTCTTAAATCCTGCATTTGTCATGTAGAAACCATGTTTCTAGGTTCCAAGTCATCATGTTTTAAATCAACTCAAGCGTAGATACCATGCCTATAGGGCGCAATTCCGATTCAGCAAGCCTTTCATATGTTACTACAAGTTGACTAAAAACAGTAATACGCCTAGATACCATGATCTAATTCGCAATTTTGTCTGGTAATTCGAATTATCCTAATAGATCAAATGTACCTCGCCTAGTTTACTTCTCAAAATCGGGCAATAACTCTTTTTTCTAAAATTAGTCCTTTCAAAACTGTTGTAATCTCATTAGATATCCTGCCTGTAGGTTTAAAAGGGATTACTTCAAAACTTGCTTGTTTCTGCATTAACATAAGTATCAGTCCTGCATGTAGGCAAGCCTTAGGACATTTTCAAAACTTGCACTGCTCTAAGCTGTTTCTGTCACTCAACGTTTCTGAATCCTAATGAGCTTTTAAAAGAGATCCTAGGCAACTAATAGGTTGTGACTTCTGCATCTGAAAGTGGTTTATTCCTGCATAATCATTTAGAAATCCTGCTTTAGGACTTTGATTGCTAAAGACCTTATTTGTGGTTGACTCGTGCTGCATGTATGCTTGTTTGCGGAGGAAACTATGAGCCTTTAATTGCTCCATTTCTGTATAAGTCCTAAATTGCTTTTCTTTGATTGTCGCCTTAGAATCTTGTCTTTAAGCCTTAGGGGTATGTCTAGAACTGCCTATAGGAAGAGGTCCTAGTTCCCTCCTGGACTATTAAGAAGGAACGGGTAGCAGCACGCAATAGGAATTGATGACCAACACTCGCTTTGCATGACTAATAAGGGGATGAGAAGGTTAGACGTGGGATATGATGACTACGCACTAATGTCACGTGTAGCCCCTCATTGAGGAGTGTTTACCGGACATTGCGTGGGGTGATCCCGTAGGATAAACAACCTAGGACCCTCTTTAACCCCTAACCTTCTCCTTTTTAAAACTTTTCTTCATAATTTATTTCACTACTTGACTTGTTCAAACGTACTGCACCTATTTGATTCAATTATTTGTATGGACTAATTTGTAAAAATATAAATTTGGTCGGGACCCATAGTTGAGGACCAAGAGGGGTGCCTAACACCTTCCCCTCGAGCCCTTACCCTAATCTCTGCTAATGCAAACCAACCTAAGAGTTAATCATTCTAGGTGCCCTAACGCACCATAATCCGTTAGGTGGCGACTCTTCAAATACCCAATTGCCAAAAATGAAATGAGTCATTGCACCCCATGGAATGTCGAAACCCGGACCTCTCTCCGCGACGAGGGAAAAGGGGAAGCGACAGTAGGTACCTGCGCTCACTGGGATGTGTACAGACTCTGGAGGGTTTCCTTCAGCCAAAACGCTATAACAAGCCAATCTTGGCATAAACTAATAAAACATGTTGTGGCGTACAGCCCGATCCCATAAACATCCTTACTATCAGGACTTCGACCTCACTCAGTCATCAATCTCTCCAGTCTCTCGGACTCTCAATGTCATGAAAAATCAGCCCAAAAATAATGATGTGATGTATCAATAAATGGCAACAGAGACTGAGATATGATATGCACATGAATGCGTATGATTGAGTATGTAATGCAATGAAAGCAGATATCTTAACAAAAGAAATGACCTTAGTGGGTCCCAGCAGGATAAACATGTAGCCCAGATATGGTTTCTAATATAGATCATAGCTCAATAGCTCTAGTACATAGAGATTTCATGGTTACAGATAAGACCAGGTAACTATACAGTACCACAGGAATAACAGATTCACAATTCACATGGTGCACGCCCACACGCCCGTCACCTAGCATGTGCATCACCACAACACCAAAAAATATAACACTTAATTCGGGGTTTCATACCCTCAGCACCAAGTTTAGAAGTGTTAGTTACCTCGAACAAGCCAAATCCAATACCGAACAAGCCAAACGATGCTCCAAAAATGACATCCTATGCATACTGACCTCCGAACGGCTTGAAACTAGCCAAAAGCAACCCAAGAACATCAAATAATGCCTAAGGAAACAATTCCAATTGATAAAGGTTGAATCTTTACTCAAAAGCCCAAAATTAACCAAAAGGCCAAACTCGAGCCAGCGCCGTGGAACCCGATGAAACTTATAAAATTCGACGCATCCAACCATACTAGTTTCACTCAGATCCGACTCCAAATCGATGTTCAAAACTCAAAAATTTACTTTATGAAATTTTAGACAAAAAACCCCAAATTTTACTTTTGAAATCATCAACCAATTGCCAAAAACGAAGATAGATTCATAAAATATAATAAAAATGAGTAGAAAATACTTACCCCAATCCTTGTGGTAAAAATTACTTCATAAAATGTCCAAATCCCAGTTGTTCTGCCTTGTTTCTCATGTCAAATGATCTCGAAACTTAATTTTGATACCTCCAATGAATTTCTTGTGAAATTCCAGTCAAGTTAGGCTTTTGAATCACTCCATTTGACCTTATAATGAAGGAGATATGTTAGTTTCACTATTTGAAAATAGTACAAATTTTTAAATACGAATTCAGTGGCAATTTCTTAATTATCCTGAAAAATCTGGCAACCCAATTCTTAGTAAAATGACCATAAATTTCTCATACGGTGTCAAAACTTGATGATTCTAGTTGCTATAGTTCCAAAATTATGATACAGATCTAATGCTTCAATCAAAACTAAAATTGTAGCTCATTTGCTTAATGCGGTACCATTTATGCTTGAAAAAACGGCATCGAAACAAAAAAAACGAGCGCAACACAACCCAAACCTATCCGAAACTCACCCGAGCCCCTCGGGACTCTGTCCAAACATACCAAAAAGTCTCATAATATAACATGGACTTACTCGAGGCCTCAATCACACATAAAAAATATCAAAACGATGAATCGCACCTTAATTCGAACTTACTAAACTTTGGACTTTCAACTTCCAAAACTCGCGCCGAAACATGTCAAATCTACCCGGAATGAACCCAAATTTTGCATACAAGTCCTAAATGATATAACAAATCTATTTCAATGCCAAGAACCATAATTCGAACCTTATATCATCAAAGTCGACTCTCAGTCAAACTTATGAACTTTCCAAACATTCAAATTTCCAACTTTCGCCAATTTGCGCTGAAACCTTCTAGAAACATCTAAATGCAAATCCGAATATATGCCCGAGTCTAAAATCACCATCCAGACCTAACTGAACCATCAAAACTCGAATCCGAAGTCAAATACTAAAAAATCCAAACTTGGTCAACTCTTCTAACTTAAAGCTTCAATTATGAAATTCATTCTTCCAAATCGATTCCGAATAACCTGAAAACCAAAACCGATAATTCACACTAGTAATAATACATCATATGGAGCTACTCACATCCTCAAACTACCAAGCAAAGTATAAATGCTCAAAATAACCGGTCGGGTCGTTACACTTTGTTGTCCTTTTTGATCATCAACCAAACAATGAGATCTTCGAGTGACATCTACTTGCGTTTGTGTTTCAAGTAATTTTAAAGTCCTTACACAAAGGAGACAACTTCTCAATCATTGTTGCAACTTGGAATGCTTCATTGATGACAAGAAATTCTATTAGTAAAATAATATAATTAATACTTTCAACATAAGTATTAATTTAACTTATACCTTCAGCAAAGAGATCATGAATAATCACTTGCAATTCCTGGACTTGGGTAATAACAGACTTGATATCTACCATTTTGTAGTATAAAAATTTTGCGGCAACAAATTCTTCAACCCGACATCCTCAGTTTTGTATTTTTTTCAAGCGCAATCAATAGTTCTTTTGATGTCTCCACATTACTATAGACGTTATACAGATCGTCCTCCAATACGCTAAGAATGTAATTCTTGCACAAAAAATCAGAATGCTTCCACGCCTCAGTCATAAAAAGCGTTCATTGTCTAAAGTTTCGTCAGACAAAACAAGAACATCTTCCTTAATAAGCTTTTGTAGACTTAAAGTTATCAAGTATAAGAACATCTTCTGCTGCCACCACTTGAAATCAATCCCAGAAATTTTTTTGGGTTTTTCTGCTGGTGCCTGTGCCAATGCCGGTATGGTTCGGCTTGTCGATGCAGTGGCAATCACCATGGGAATAGGCTGGTTTCCGTTTTCAGTTGTCATTTCTATAAAAAAAATGACACAAACAAATGTTAATTATACAACGAAGTTTTTATATCTTCAAATCGAATAGAACTGGAGTAGAAAATCACGTAGATTTTAATCTCCAACGGAGTAGAAAATCGCTAGAATTTTAATCTCCAAATAACAGATAGTAAACCAAAATAAAATATATGTTAAAGTAAACAATTGGAGTAGAAAACTACGAAGGCTTTAATCTCCAAAACGGGATAGAAAACCACACAGGTTTTAGTCTCCATGACAGTATGTATAACAAAAATACAAAATATAAAAGTAAGTTCCTTAAGCTTGTTAGTATACTGTATTTGTAAAATAATTATGGAGAAGAAAAATAACATATAAACAGAAATGTAGAAGATAGAAATCAATCCGAGCCCACTAAATTTACAGTATTTCCTTAAGGAACTTAATCCCCTCCTAGTACCCGCGTTATGGATTATTTCTTCCCAGGATAGAACGGATTACACACTGGTGTAGCGGTACTTCAAACCCCCAATGTTTCGGCGAACACAATGATCGGTAGCAAATCACACTCACTGTTGCTTTCTTTGTAGTTAAAATAATGCAGAAGAAAGAAGGAGATTTCAGAATTTCGTAAGGAAAATCTGAGGGAATGGTATGCTATTTATAGCCAATAGGTTGGGTTTAAACGAAGAGGTACAACTTTCAGAGTGATTGTTATGACTGTTTGCATAAGAATGACCATTACATAAATGACTATTTACGCAAAATAAAACGGAAAAATCAATTGCGGAGGAAGGTTGGGTTTAAATGAAGAGGTGCAACTCTTCAAAGTGACTGTTATGACTGTTTGCAAAAGAATGGCCATTACGTAAATGGCTATTTATGCAAAATAAAACGGAAAACTCAATTGCGGAGGAAAATTAATTTAGCGACAACGACGGTGCGAGGCTTGCCATCTTCTTAACTCTTTAAGAGCTAGAAAAAAAGTAATTATATATATACCCATCAAAACTCTTTTTCTCTTCTTATATGGGACAATGTCCCTTTATCAAGAAGGAAAATTCAAATATTTTATTTTTTCCCTCAATTTTTCATTTACTCTTTATTTTAAGCTAACCAAGATTAAACCCAACACCTAGACGGTCCACAGAGAGTTCGGTCCAATTTCTATCACATTTTCCTAGTTTTAAGTTGTATCATTTCAGTAAAGGGGCAAACTATTAATCCACGAGCTTCCTAGTCATCCTATGAACTTTCTCCCTCTTCCACCTGGTGCTTTTTTTTTTTTTTTTCTTATTTACAAAGATAGGAGTAGATATTTTCACAGATACGTGACAAATTTCAACTCATCTCCGTACTATTTAAAGATGTCGTATCTGAGAAGTCCTATTACATCAACTAGATTCTATAGAAATGCACTTGCACTTTTCCTCTTCCTTGTCCTCATGATCAGCTATTCAGCCATATTTTAAGGTATATAAAGGGGTAAATTGGAGTAAGAGATTGTTTGCCTGAGCTTAAAAGTACTTCAATCGATCACCTTATAAGTACTTTTCAATTTATTCGCGTTCGATAAAATTAAAAGTATTTAGTACTTAAAAGTACTTATCAACTTATAAGCACTTTTCTTAAAGAGACATTGTAGATTGCAGTTTGTAAAGAATGGAGAAAGATTCATATCCTAATAGATGCGAAGGAATTGGTACTCATATTACATGGACTCGATTAATCTCTTTGTTCTGTGCAAAACGTATATAAAGACATTGGTCATCTTAGGAACAACTTAGATGTAGTTCGCTTCTTCTTTATTAGAAAGAATAAAAATAGGTGTAGTCACCTTCTAGCTAGTTTTTCAAAGACTTTAGTACATGACGAAGTATATTGGGATAAACAATTTCCCATATGGCATGTATATGAAACTCGTGGCTCTTTTGATTTGTCAATGTATAAATAAGACTTTACTCGTTTTGACAAAAAGAAAATTATAAGCAATTTTAGTTTGACCAAAATTTTTATTGTTTAATATCTAATATTATTTCATTTCTCGACATAGCCTTATCGAATAAAACCCCTAGCCCTCTTCATAACTTTATTTCCTTACCTTTTCTCGGTTTCTCTCAAAATCCAGCAACTCCGTCTTGTTGCCTCATATTTGAATTAATCATGATGGGAAGATTTATTATTCTAGAGGTGATTTTGTAATTGTTTACCTTGCAACTTTGGCTCCCACAAATACGATTATACTCTAGAGAATGCATAAAGTAACGCGAAAAATATAACTATACTCTAGAGAATGCAACAGCAAGCTTGTAATTTTTTTTTAATTTTGTATTAATATGATTATTTTCCTATTTTCGCCAAAAAAGAAAAAGGAAAAACTCAAACTTATTACTCTGCATCCTCGCCCAACCCCAAATGCCAGCAGCTTCACTTTGATCTCTTCCTTTTCAACTAAGAAAAGAAAAGAAAAACATTTGCACCAAATTACACGTCTTGATTTCTTCACCTAGGCTTCCATTGACTTCATCTCCTTCTTCCCAAACATATATATAACCCAAAAAAACTCTATCTACACACAAACTTCCTATCAACCACCGTCAAACACCACCGCAACCATGGCGGCACCGTCGTCAACAACCAACGTGATGCTCTCAATCTCTGAGAAAAAAACAGTATCACTCGATCTCTACCGTCCACTCCGAAACTACATAGTCTACAACTACTCCGAACGTGAAGCTCAAAATCTCGAAGATGATTTACAAACCCTTAAGGAATATCGTTCCGATATCGAACGTGCGGGTTCCACTGATTCATCATCGTCTCTTCCTGCTCGTCGTGACCTTTTGCAAAATTACTATAAAGCCCTTTGTGCTGTTGAGTCTCGGTTCCCTATTTCGCCTGATCAAGACCATATTAATTCTGTTACTTTTACTTGGTTTGATGCTTTCAAGAACAAATACAAAGCTGCTCAGCAGAATATTCATTTAGGTATGTTATTTCTGCAATTTTGTGAAATTGGGTCTGAAGATCGTCTTTTTCTTCATTGTACAATTGGTGATGTGCAGGTTACTACTTTCTTATGCTATTACTTGCTGTGAGCTTTTTAGCTGTTCACTATTTAGTAATTTAATTCAATTAGGTCTTGAAATTTTGCAACTTTTGTTTAATTGGGTCTTCAAATTTTGTGTTTTTTTTGTTTTATTGCTTGATTCTTGTTCATTGTACAATTGATAATGCGTATGGTACAACTTTCTATTTCTGTATACTTGCTGTGAGCTTCTACTAGTTCAGTATTTAGTAATTTAATTCAATTGGATCTTCAAAATTTGCAACGTTTGTTCAATTGGGTCTTGAAATTTTGTGTCCTTTTGTTTTTATTGTTTTGATTCTTGTTCATTGTAAAATTGATATTGCGCGAGGTACAACTTTCTATTTTTACACACCTTCTCTGAGCTTCTAAAATGGTCTCCTTTCCCTTTTACTAAACTGAATTAATTAACCATCTCGCAATATGGAGTTAGTGATAATGTTCCTGGATTTTCCGTTCGCTATTTGATCAACTTTAAATTCTGTACTCTCTGGAACTTAGAGATTGTCCCATTGGCCTGGGTTAGCTATTCGTTTTAAGGGTGTTATCAATCAACTGCTTCTCACTCTCATATTAGTTTAGGCCGGCTTTATGAATCTTACGAGCCCATTTCAGTCTACTTACATTCAGATGGGGTTAGGTTTTGATCGTTCATCTTTGCACAATATATCTATATTTACCACTCGATAAAGAAATAGGGTTACGTCTTTCTTAATTCTTACGAGTTTAGAGAAATCAATGTTAAGCTCGAAGTATTTTCATCTTGTCGTGCATTTGCACTGATTATTTTTTTCGTCTACGTAGAAAAAGCTGCAGTTCTGTTCAATCTTGGGGCAGTGCACAGTCAGATGGGGTTAGGTTTTGATCGTTCATCAGTTGAGGGGCGAAGGCAAGCATCACATTCCTTTATTGCTGCTGCTGGGGCATTTGCCTTCTTGAGAGACAATGTGGCAATGAAGGCATCAATGGGTAGCTCAACCACTGTTGATGTCTCAGTCGAATGTGCTGGGATGCTGGAAAGACTTATGTTGGCTCAGGCGCAGGAGTGTGTTTTTGAGAATAGCATTGCTAAGGGAAACACTCCTGGTGTCTGTGCAAAGATTTCAAGACAGGTTTATTTTTCTATCTCTTTTAAAATAGCCACTTAATAACTGCTGTATGAGATTTACTTATAAAGAAAAAAAAATTATTGTGAGATTGAGTTGAGTTCTTGACATTTGTCACATTGCTGTACATCATTGTTAGGTCGCAAGTTTACAAGATTTCTTCTCTTTTTTTTGGAATTAAAACCTTCATAAGATAATTAGTAGGTAATATTTATTAGCCAGCAAGGGAATTTCCTAGGGTTTGTGCAACTTTTGTATTTTAATGTGCACACATTTCTGATAAGTAGTAATGACAATCCTCAGCATTCCTAGATGTAATAAGGCTAGGATTGAAGTTTGGTCAGAATAAACTCATCTATGAATTATAAAAGGCTATTCTACAGGTTTGTTGGCGTATGCATCCTGAGAGTCAGGGTTTGGTAAGAAGAATTTCTTATTGGATTTGTTTGTTTCGAATTTTAAGTTCAAACTCTAAATAGTTCACTGGAGAAGGCATGTATGAGTTGGGGTTTGCCTAGTTCCTTTAAAATTTTGGTTCTTAGTTTATTGCACATGTTATTCCCTCTAAATAGCATAAGAAAAAAAGCAGCCCGGTGCACAAAGCATCCCACATTCATGCAGGGTCTGGAGAAGGGTTGCGCCCCAATAGTGTGATGTAGATAGTCCACCCTAATGCAAGCATTAGTGGAATTCCACGGTTCGAATTCGTGACCTACAGGTCACACAGAGACAACTTCATCGTTGCACCAATGCTCCCTGTAAATAACATCTCAACACATATTTAGCTTATAAGTTGTAAATTATCATAATTTGGCCAAACCATTAGAATATTTGAATTGGATCTTACTCAAGTGCGTGGATGTAGCAATTGATGCAGCATTGATGTTAAAATAAAATGAATGTTCTATCACAGGTTGGATTGTTTTATGAGGAAGCTTTGGCAGCATTAAGTGTTGCACCTCTGAACCAGCACTTTGACAAGGCTTGGCTAGCTCACGTTCAACTTAAGGCAGCACTATTTTATGCCGAGGCCTGTTATAGGTACAGTTTAGAGCTCCATGAGAAAGAAGAAATTGCGGAGGAAATTGCAAGGTTGAAGAGCGGGGTCAATGCCTTGTCTGAGGCAAGAAAAACATCTCCAAGGGGAGCAGCACAGCAGCTCTTGGATGCAATGAATAAGCTAGAAGCTAGTTTAAATCTAAACTTGGAGAGGGCTATGAAGGAAAATGATAGAGTCTACCTCATGAGGGTTCCACCAGCCAGTTCTCTGTCACCACTTCCAGCATTTTCCTTGGTCAAGCCTATGCAGATGAATGATGTTCTGGATGCTAGCAAGGAGAAGATGTTTGCAAGTCTTGTCCCAGACAACAGTGCTAAAGCTCTTTCTAGGTACACTGAGATGGTTGATGACGTCATCAGGACTCAAGCCGAGAAGTTACAACAGGGGAGCGAGCTAGCTCGAGTGAGGCTCAGAGAAATGGACTTACCTGATTCTATTCTTGCTTTGGATGGGAATTCATCTCTACCTGTGGCCTTAAAAGAAGATGTAGAGGCAGTGCAAATTTGTGGTGGTCCTGCTGGTTTGGCTGCTGAGCTGCAGCAACTCAGAGACTTGAAGAGGGTGAACCAGGAGTTGCTGGTGCAGACCGAGGAACATTTGCAAAAAGAAGCAACAGAAGATGCACAATTTAGAACTCAATTCGGAACACGATGGACAAGGCCTCAATCTACTACCTTAACAAAGAACTTGCTGGACAGGTTAAATAGGTTTGCAGCTAACCTGAAGCAAGCTGCAGAAAGTGATGCCAGGATTGAGCGATCAGTAAGGGATCATGCAGCACTCATGTCAATCCTTGACCGCCATCCAGTATGTATTTATCATTTAAAACCTTTTCTTAACCTAATTTTGCATAACTAGTCGTGTAATGTCTCATCTGGCCACTTCAAGTTGTTACCCGGCTTTGTCACGGGCTTGACTCATCAATGCACATAAAAATAATCAAACGGTCTAGCTCTTGTATTTATTTGTAGGTAGACTCATAGTATTAGGTGGTACTTTCGAGGTTAGTTATCAAAATCTATCTGGCAATGGAGATAGTGAATTTGATAAACTGGCAAGCTTGTACCACTGCGAGGGCTTAGTAAGACGCCCGATGCTTCCATACTATATATTTGGAAGCTTCTGTCACTGTTCACTTTAAAGGTTTTGCATCATGTTAAAATGCTACTAGAGTTGTAGCCTTTGGTCATTGATTTTGATCTCATGTTTGGGACTTGGCTCAATCTGTGGTTTACTGTGCATGTACATCATGTTATTATTGCAAAACTTCATCACTGAATCCAGTGCTTACAATGTGAACACTATTATTTATATTGAGGACAAGCTAATTCCTGGCACATGCATTTTTCCCTTTGACAGATCGAATCTGCTCTTCCAACCTTGGCAAGACCAATAATGTCTTTGGACGCCACTGAAGATGCCATTGTGGGGGCTCTGAAGCAGAGCTTGGTAATATGAACTAGTGTGGCTACATTTTGTGTTATTTGGTTTTGTTGTGTTTCTTAGCCGATGCTTTATGTTGCAACCATGTTTCTTGAGTGACTAAAACCTGTTCTGTCGGAAGGCCTTACTGGTCAATGTATATATCATCGCCTTATTTTGGTGTAAAAGCATTGTTTCCCTTATCCAAACAAAAATAAACAAACAAGCATATGTTCATTCAGTTTGAGAAGTGTGTAATTTTCTTCTCGGTTTTCTTTTCTTGTTACAAGTAGACAATTTGAAAATTGATGTCGCAGTTGTGCATTAAATTTTTTTGTTAGTGAATATTAATAATATAAAATTGAACATCATCATACTTTGAACTTCAAAGCAACTTTCATGGATGATTTTTGAGTACTTACTGCCCATTATTTCTAGTTTGAAATCCTTTAATGCCCATTTTGCGATTGAGAAGTTGTCTTTGAATATGAAATCAACTGTACAGTGCAAGGATCTTTTTTGGGTACAAAGTAATATGAAGTGTTTAGGATATTATACATGTTACAAAACGATTTTAAAAATTGCCGAAGGAAATGGTCTGTAAATTTTTTAGATATATAAACTGTAGAAAACACTTCAGAACTTCACGCCAATCTGCCTTGGAAAGAGTTATTTGTCTTATTTCGATGTAGAAGCTTTATGCTGTTGCTACTTAAATTATTCGAGTGGACTCTCTGAAGTCTTTGTTGCTTAAATTTGCAGAGGCATTTAGAAACTCTTGGTGCTCAGCGGGCTGGACTGGAAGATATGCTGAAAGAGATGAAGAGGAAGGTATAACAAGATTCTTTTTGAACTATATGCTCTGCAAAGTTGAATTCTATTAGGTAGATGTGGACATTTTTTTCAGGATGAAACTTTCTCCATCTTTGGTTCATTAATTTTTCTAGGAGGGTTAAACAAGTGTGATCTCTTTCATTCTAGGAAGTGATGAAGATATAACTCTTTGCTAGTGCCTATCCTCTTAATTTGTTGCTCCGTGATTATTGAGTTTATTAACATGTGTTAGTGTGATAGTTAAATAGTAGTAAATAACCCTAATCTCATATGTATTAGGAGTAGGACATGTATTATATATATATAGGGCTCATTATATCATTGTCAATATTAATCAAGAATATTTTCTCCCATGCTTTCTCACATGGTATCAGAGCTTTGGTGAGAATAGATCGTTGTGCGTCATTTCAGTGACATCCGGGAAGAAAGAACTCAGTCATTGTGAGATTTTCCGGTGGCCTAAGTGACTATTTGCGTCAAAGTCACTAATTATCAGTGTTGTGCAAAATCCAACACCGCCAAAAGGTCCCCAAGAGATAGGCAACCAAACCCCAGAAAAAACCACCTGAAAACACTCACCCACGCGCCCCCACGGGCCTGCCGGAGTTCTGCCGCCGCCGGCGCGTCTGTCCCATGCGCCGATGCGTGAGGGCTGTTCGGGCCAGAATTTCAAAAAATTTCTTTTGGACAGTGTAATCGTCTTGCTTTTCCGAGCCTACCCATCAAGTTTACATCAGATTCCGACGATTTTTTTATTTTCCGGCAAGCTACCGTGTTTCCGGTTAACAATAACAGTGAAACAGTGATTTCCAAACAATTTTCTGACCTTTTCCGACGTGAACATTATAGTGTCATTCTTATTAGAAGCCTTAGACTCGCAATTCGTTGGATCGAATGCATTAAATCCAATCCAAATGGTTTCTTTACCGGATTATATTGAATTCCTTCCGTACAAAGCACGTAAACAGACATCTTCAGGATTAACCTCCGTTGTTCCAACAAATAGTAGCATGGCTGGTGTCTCCCAATCTTCACCTTCTGAGTCTTGGGTCATTGATTCAGGTGCATCTGATCATATTTCAGGTAACAAATCTCTTTTCACTAGTATCTCATATTCTCAATCTCTTCCAACAGTCACAATGGCCAATGGGTCTCAAGCCAATGGGTCCCAAGCCATGGCAACTGCAATAGGTCAAGCAAGTCCACTTCCTTCCTTACCTTTAGACTCAGTTCTT
Organism: Nicotiana sylvestris; assembly: GCF_000393655.2. Taxonomy (NCBI): domain Eukaryota; kingdom Viridiplantae; phylum Streptophyta; class Magnoliopsida; order Solanales; family Solanaceae; genus Nicotiana; species Nicotiana sylvestris. The sequence goes on along the minus strand of NC_091060.1, from coordinate 37,630,084 downwards.
TATGTTCCTGGTAGTCCTTTTAATCTCATAGCCGTTAGTCGCTTAGCCAAATCACTTAAATCTGCTGTTTTATTTCTTGATGACCTTGTTTTTATACAGGAACGCAGTACAGGGCGGATCATTGGTACCGGACGTGAATCAGATGGACTTTATTACCTTATCCTTGCAAAATCACATGGACTCGCATCTTGTCTTCCTCCAATAACTTGTCCCGTTACTGATTCACCAGATTTATTACATAAACGGTTAGGACATCCTAGTTTGTCAGAACTTCAGAAAATGGTACCTGGCTTATCTCACTTGTCCACTCTAGAGTGTGAGTCGTGTCAGCTCGGTAAGCATACCCGCTCCCATTTCCCGCGGCGTCTTGATAATCGAGTAGAGTCAGCTTTACTTTAGTCAATTCAGATGTTTGGGGTCCTAGTCGGGTTAGTTCTACTTTAGGATTCCGCTACTTTGTCAGTTTCATTGATGATTATTCCAGGTGCACTTGGATATTTTTGATGAAAAATCGATCTAAGTTGTTTTCTATTTTCCAGACCTTCCACGCTGAAATTCAGAATCAATTTGGGGTTTCTATCCGCACATTTTGTAGTGATAATGCCCTAGAGTATTTGTCTTCCCCATTTCAGCAGTTCATGAACTCCCATGGGATTATTCATCAAACATCTTGTCTGTATACATCCCAACAAAATGGGGTAGCTGAAAGAAAGAATATACATCTTATTGAAACTGCTCGTACCCTACTCATACAATCTCATGTTCCGCTGCGTTTTTGGGGGATGTAGTTCTTACATCTTGTTATCTTATTAATCGTATGCCATCTTCAGCTATCCAAAATCAAGTTTCATTCTCTGTACTGTTTCCCCACTTACCTTTGTTCTCTCTTCCACCCCGTGTCTTTGGGAGTACGTGCTTTGTTCATGACCTTACTCCAGGAAAAGATAAGTTAGCTCCTCGTGCTCTTAAGTGCATATTTCTGGGTTACTCCAGAACGCAAAAGGGATATCGATGTTATTTTCTTGACCTTCAGCAATTTCTTATGTCTGTTGATATTACCTTCTTTGAAACCCAATCATACTTCACAGGTCCAGTTAACCACTTAGATATTTCTGAGGTGCTACCCGCTCCTTCTTTTGGAAATTCAGTCCCTATCTCCCATTCATCTTCCTCCATAGCTCCACCGCCTATAGTTCCAGTTGCAGCTCCACCACCTATAGCTCCAGTGTCACCACCGAGTCCAGTTCCACCAACTATAGCTCTGGTGCCACCACCTAGTCCAGTTCCACCAACTATAACTCCAGTGCCACCACCTAGTCCAGTTCAACCTTCTACAGCTCCACTACTCCTGACTTATCATCGTCGTCCGCCCCAAGCATCAGGCCCAGTTGATTCACGTCCTGCACCTGACCCTGCTAATACTGCAGACTTGTCTCCTCTTAATCAACCAATTGCACTACGAAAAGGTATACGATCCACACTTAATCCTAATCCTCATTATGTCGGTTTAAGTTACCATCGTCTCTCATCATCCCATTGTGCATTTGTGTCATCTTTGTCCTCTGTTTCCATCCCTAAGTCTACAAGTGAAGCACTGTCTCATCCCGGATGGCGACAGGCTATGATTGACGAGATGTCTGTTTTACATACGAGTGGTACTTGGGAGCTTGTTCCTCTCCCTATGGGAATCGACTGTTGGTTGTCGTTGGGGGTATGCAGTCAAAGTTGGTCCAGATGGCCAGGTTGATCGACTTAAGGCTCGTCTTGTTACCAAAGGATATACTCAGATATTTAGACTCGATTACAGTGATACTTTCTCTCCCGTGGCTAAAATTGCATCAGTCCGCCTTTTTCTATCCATGGTTGATGTTCGCCATTTGCCTCTCTATCAGTTGGACATTAAGAATGCTTTTCTTCACGGTGACCTTGAGAATGAGGTTTATATGGAGCAACCACCTGGTTTTGTTGCTCAGGGGGAGTCTAGTGGTCTTGTATGTCGGTTGTGTTGATCCCTTTATGGTCTAAAGCAGTCTCCTCGAGCTTGGTTTGGTAAGTTCAGCACAGTTATTCAGGAGTTTGGCATGACTCGTAGTGAAGCTGATCACTCTGAATTTTATTGAATTTTATCGACATTCTGCTTCAAATCTCTGTATTTATATGGTCGTTTATGTTGACGATATTGTTATTACCGCCAATGATCAGGATGGTATTAGTAAGTTGAAGCAACATCTCTTTCAACACTTTCAGACTAAGGATCTGGACAGATTAAAGTATTTTCTGGGTATTGAGGTCGCTCAGTCTAGCTCAGGTATTGTGATCTCACAACGGAAGTATGCCTTAGATATTCTTGAGGAGACAGGAATGGCAGGTTGTAAACCTGTTGACACTCCGATGGATCCGAATTCTAAACTTCTGTCAGGACAGGGAGAGCCTCTTAGCGATCCTGCAAGATATGAGCGGTTGGTTGGTAAATTAAATTACCTCACAGTGACTAGACCTGACATTTCCTTTCCTGTGAGTGTTGTGAGTCAGTTTATGGATTCTCCCTGTGATAATCATTGGGATGCAGTTGTCCGCATTCTTCGATATATAAAATCAGCTCCCGGCTAAGGCTTATTGTTTGAGGATCTAGGCCATGAGCAGATCATTGGATACTCAGATGCTGATTGGGCAGGATCACCTTCTGATAGACGTTCTACGTCTGAATATTGTGTCTTAGTAGGAGGAAATTTGGTGTCTTAGAAGAGCAAGAAACGGAATGTGGTTGCTCGGTCTAGTGCAGAAGCAGAATATCGAGCAATGACTATGGCGACATGTGAGCTAATTTGGATCAAATAGTTGGTCAAGGAGTTGAAATTTGGTGAGATTAGTGAGATGAGACTTGTGTGTGATAATCAAGCTGCTCTTCATATTGCGTCAAATCCAGTGTTCCATGAGAGAACTACACACACCAAGATTGACAGTCACTTTGTTAGAGAAAAGATACTCTCGGGAGATATTGCTACAAAATTTGTGAAGTCGAATGATCAGCTTGCTGATATTTTCACCAAGTCTCTCACTGGTCCTTGTATTAGTTATATATGTAACAAGCTCGATACATATGATTTATATGCACCAGCTTGAGGGGGAGTGTTAGTTTGATAATTAAATAGTAGTAAATAACCCTAATCCCATATGTATTAGGAGTAGGACATTTATTATATATATAGGGCTCATTTTATCATTGTCAATATTAATCAAGAATATTTTCTCCCGTGCTTTCTCACAACATGATATAAGGGCAGCCCGGTGCACTAAGCTCCCGCTATGCGCAGGGTTCGGGGAAGGACCGGACCACAAGGGTCTATTGTACGCAGCCTTACCCTGCATTTCTGCAAGAGGTCTAGCATGATATAAATAATATAGTACTTGAATGATACAGGCCATCGACAAATATATTTGTTGTGAGATCTCACTTGTTGTTGGCCACCCTGAATGAATCCTTGGATTAGGTAATTCACCTTGTGCAGGTTATTCCATCGGTGGATTGGCTTTTTGTCCAACAGATTCATATTTGCTCATCTGATTGGTGGGTGACGGGGCGAGAGCAGCAGTAGGAGATGTGATAAGCCCTTTAATCTACTCCTAAAAATAGGAATAAGAGCCGGTCTTTTCGTTTTGTTTGAATATTCCACATTGGTTAGGGGAATGGACTGTTGTCTCCGTATATTGTCTTGGCAATTCTCGCCTCATTAGCTAGTTTTGGGTTGAGTTGGGCTCAATACCCATTTATTTACATGCTATTAGAATTAGAACTATCCTTGTTCTTGGTTTACCCATTGTTGGGCATCAATTGTTACATTGTGCACGCTCTAGATGTCTGATCCAGGGCGTGTAGGGGATGTTAGGATGTCCCACATTGATTGAGGGAATGGGTTGTTGTTCCTTATATAGTCTTTGGCAATCTTCATCTAATGAGCTAACTTTTGGAGTTGAGTTAGGCTTAAGATATATTTTTTTTACGAATTCAAAATGTATAGTTTGCTTAATCACATCAAGGGAAGCTCTTCATTAACCCTTTACCCGTTCAAAGAAAAAAGGGGGAATTTCTTCATTGACTGAGAATCTCATTGTTGGGTGGGGGAGGGAGGCTAATTTGGTCATGCAGTTTCTTTTAATTATGTATCAGAATGTGATCTCGCAAATTCCATTTCCTTGGTAAATCAAAAGGAAATTCTTTCTGAGTATATGAAGAAGAGGGATAGATCGGGCTTTTTATCAAATGGGGAGACATAGGTTTAAGACTACTCACTGGCATTAGTTTGCGCTTCATCATCTCAAGAACAGGTCGCATAATATGAATTTGCCTTTGTGCTTATTTGACATTTGCGTTCCACTTGCAACATCTTTGTGCGTTGGTATTTGCTCTGCTTCGTCATTTATCCAGGATTTGTGGGATCTAACTATGCAATTCAATTTTTATATCTGTTGCATGATATTTCTCAGGATGATATACTTCCGAAATTGATGACATCCACTGGCTCCCATGAGGATCTTTTCAGGAAGGAGATTGCAAAATATGATCATATTTGTGAAGAAATTGCTCAAAACCTTGAGGCACAAGAACAATTGTTGCTGCAGATTCAGGTTCAGAATTTTTTTCGTCTTCTCCAGGGATATACCTTTTCTAGATTTGCAGCTTTTTTCCATTTCGGCGGTTGCAGCTTCTCTTGAGCTTTAACATAGGGATACTTGTCTGGTAAATTTTGTGGTGCATGTATTGCAGTCCTTAGTAGGAGTTCCCTGTTGTGTTTCCTTATTGTCAGCTCAGGATTGATTTTCAGAATACTATTTACAAGTAACTTAGCTAGAAATGCAGGACATTTTCCTTTTTGTTTATATAAATCCCTTGTGTCATTGCCTGGTATTTTGTGTTAAACTATGATTATCTTTATTTCTTGCGCTGACCAATAAAAGGAAATAGCATTCCATCTGGAAATAAACATTACAGTTGTCATACAACGACATCCCTAATTGAGATACATAACTTATTGCCGTCTTTGCCTTCCAAGTTTTTTTGAGTTACACAAGTTAATCTGACCTTTGAACTTGTTTTGTAGCTAGAAAGTGCTAAAGAGATCGTTTGGAAGTGGGGGGTGGGTGGGTAAAGAAGATTATACAAAAAATGTTATTTCCTTAATTGCAGTTAAATTTGTAGTATTTCTTTTCTTGTTTTGGATATTTTAGAGTTGTAATGCACGGAACGGGTCTCCATTGTGGGTATGTTGTTGTTGTTGTTATAGAGTTGTAATGCACAGATTATGCTATAAAAGACATGCTTAACCTAGTATTTTTCTCCTTTGAACGAGAAATACTTGATGTTGAGGTTTCTTCGTGCAAATGTAGAGAAATGAATCCCTCTATCGGGAAAGAACAATCTACTTTCGGTGGACTTCATTATTCAAGCTGTATCTCCTTGAATGGTCTCTAACAGCGTGGCATTCTTTTTGCAGGCTCAAAATGAGGAGTTTGCTTCTATTTTCAATCTTGAGGATTATAAAGGTGTGTTTTTAATCCATGTAATCATTTGCCATTGTCTTACGAAGAACATTGAAGCAGATATTCTTGATACACAAACTTCTTCTGTCCTATCTAAATAACTTGGGTGGGTTAAGTTTAGATGGGCTAATCCTTTCAATCTATTTTTTATATCTCAAAATGACTTCTTATTGCTCATTATGTGTCTTGGAGATATACTCACACAAGTTAGATCCCCAGGATGTCGTTTTAAAGTGATGGTGCAATTTTGTTCCCCTCTATGTCAGTTTTAAAATAACACGGTGAAGCTCTGGTCAACCTTTACTGTAATACATTGACCATTTATCATCTACATTCTATATTAGTTTATCTAATTCATCTACTTTGACATTTCTTCTCCGCATAGCTTATTCATATTTCTTCAAGCAGGGTTGTTGATTTCATATGTTCTAGTTACTGTTAATTTGCTAAGCTCATTCTTCTCCATGTCACAGCTTCTCACGAGAGAATCTATAAGCAGATTGAAGCTGCCATTTCAAAATATCGAGAAATCAAGGAAAATATCAATGAGGGATTGAAGTTCTACGTAACACTTCAGGTATTGGAATTTTCATCTTCTTTTGGTCTGCTCTTTCTATTAGAGTCGTTTGGTAAGGGGGTGGGAGAGGTGGAATATTTGCTCACCTGGTTTACAAGACGAGGAGGACTCTGACCATTTGCTTTCAGTGGATCCTCTGAGCACATTCCTCATTTGATATAGGATCATTTGGGTCTGCAATATAAGAATTTCTGCTGGGGGGAGAGGAAGCACGGGCGGAGATGAGGTTAGCTAGATTAGAGTTCGTGCTTCCATTTGGTTCCATGGGATTATAATGCAATTGGCTTGTATGCATGGGAATGCAATCATCCTCCTAGGGGCCTATTTTATCCCGTTGAGAGGGTTGGGATTGTGACAATTCTATGGGTTACATTGTAATCACTCCCCCATTGGAGAGGGTTGCGGCTGTGACAATTCCATTTAATACATCATTACTCCTCCTTATTCCTACCTGCCCCAGGCTACCCTGGACGGTCCTTTACCAACTCACTCACCGCATCTTCATTTTTCCGATTTTCATATAGAAATCAAGGCGTAGTCCGGAAAAAATCGAGTTATAATCTCTCACATAATCCATGAATTAAACGTAATATGATATTTTATACAATCCCAGCCTACTAATCTCACTGAGATATTATAGTCTCATTCATGATTCTCACCTAATTCAACAGTATCGTAATCTACCCTTATCATGTGCAAGTCTAAGAACCCCTTGGATCTTCTGATGTAATGCTAGTCAATGTTGACAAAGCACTAACTATTCCTGTAATACTGAAAAGGATCTTTCAATGTATAACCTCGACATGTCGATGGTCGTATTATTTTGTTCCTTTTTGTGTGAGGCTAGGGTAGAGCAGGAATGGCGGATGTGACCTATAGTTCAAAGTTGCATTTCTGCACTTCAAAATTCATATTAGTTACGCACAGTTGGATAAACCGCTAGATATGTCATTTTGCAATTCTTCCTGAATATGTCAAACTTCTTAGATCCATTTACACATCCCAATGAAAGAAATTCATAGAAATTTGTTTTTGTTGTACAGGAGGCGATCACTAATGTGAAACAGCAGTGTAGTGATTTTGTGATGACAAGAAGCATACAGTGCCGAGAAATGATGGAAGAGGTGCAGAGGCAAATCTCAGGTCTCAGTTTCCAAGATGGTAAAAGTTCAGGTGGGTATGCTTATCCTTCCGTTGGGCAGCCTCATCAGGCTCCAAGAGCCAATCCCCAACTGCCTACCGATACTGGAAATATACCCAATCCCTCTCGACCCCAAAATCCTACATACCAGCCTCCCCAACAACCAACAATGTCCGGATATAGTCAAACTCCTCCTTATGGTTCTCCACAACCGCCTGCACCGCCTTACAATTTTCCGGGTCAAGGTCAACCATATCCGCATCCTCAGCATCAACAACAGCCTCCACAAAGCCACGAATATGGCCAACCTGCATATCCTGGGTGGCGGGGTCCATACTATAATGCACCTCCACAGCAACCCGGAGCTATGCCTCGGCCTCCTTACACTGCCCCTTCACCATATCCTCATCCTCCTCCCCATCAGAGTGGCTATTACAGGCAATAATAGTTTTCCAATATTTTTCTCGCGTGCAATCTCATGTTCATTTTTGTCTGGCAAGTTTTTGTCATTTGCAAGTGGTAGATTGGACCTGGCTAGATTTCTTTGTTAATACCAGTTCTTAGCATTTATTATACGTTGTAAGCAACTTTGAATGAATCATGGCTCGCGTTACCCGCGTGTACAGTGTATCTCCTTGTAAAATCATATTGATTCTCTACGATGATCAAAATACTGGAACAATAATTAACCTCTCCAGTCTTAAGTAAACTATGAGATCTGATATTTTGTGAATAATAAAAAAATGTCATCTGATATTTTGTGGATCTATTTGTTGGTCTTGCATATATCACTGATATTTAGTGCAAGCACTTGGTGGACCTTCCAAGTTACAGCTTGTTTAGATGGCTGTTGTGTTGTGTTGTGTTGTGTTGTGTTGTTACTTTAAGTATAATGTTTGTTTTGGTTGTTACTTAAATTTTATTATATCATATCGTTAAATTTGTCGCTACATATCGGTTCAAAAAAGTGCTACTCTATTGAACCGATTTAATGTGGTTGCGTCGTTACCTTATTTTTCTCTCTTATCTTGTCCTTCCTTATATAATTAAATAATCTGATTTTATCTGTTATTCTACCTTTTATAATTTTACCTCGTATTTTACTTTTTCTTTATAAAATTACAAGTTTATTCTTCGTATTGTTGGTGCATGACATTATGAAACAATGACAAACAATACAATCTATCCAAATATTATATACATCAAAATGATATTATGCAATACTATGCGATACATTATGAAACGGTAACTAACAACCATCCAAACAAGCTGTTAATGATTTGTGGATGTCCATTGCAATTCCATGCTTTATTTTGCAGAAGTATCTCGGAACATATAGTGATGATCATTTATCCTGTACAGGTTGGACTTGAACACCTTGGGAGCAATCAAGCTGTTGGATTTTGTTGTATAACTTGAGAGATTTCGGTTTTGCCTTATAGTTGGCCCTAACAGAAAGAACTTATGCTACAAAATCAATTATTTAAAACTCCATAAGGTTATTCGGAACAGAAAGAAATAAAGAAAGAAAGGGAAAGTAAATGGTGGAGAACTAGTAGACAAAAAAAGTTGGTTAGCAGCAAACAGGTAGCTCTATAATTAGTGAAGGGGTATTTCTTTTGTCATGCATGCAATAAACTCGTGTGTTCCGTTTCAGTTTTTCAGCTGACTTTTCTTACTTCTTTTTCTATAAACTCACACCATTTATTCTATATCTCTGATTATTCTCTGTTGTTAATTCCAAAAGCTAGCACTTTTGGCTATGGAGAGAGTAATTATTATACAATTTTTCTTTGCCTCATTTTTGTTACTGAGTAGTAGTACTTCTTTGGCTGTGGGATTCAATGTTCCTGCAATTTTTATATTTGGAGACTCCATATTTGATGCTGGTAACAATCACTACAACAAGAACTGCTCAGCACAAGCTGATTTTCCACCTTATGGTTCCAATTTCTTTCACCATCCAACTGGTAGATTTACTAATGGCCGCACTGTTGCCGACTTCATTTGTGAGTTCTTACTCTTAAAAGTCTTGCTTGAAAAAAGAAAAGAAAGCAGTTTGGTGTACTAAATTCTTGCTATACACTGGTTTGCAAAAGAACGAATCACATTGATCTATTGTATGCAGTAGCCTTACATCATATTTCTGCAAGAGGCTGTTAGAATTTGTCACCTTCTTGTCACTCAATTTGTGCCAAATTAAATTAAAAGAAGAAAAAAAACTCCATTTCTCCTATTTTATGTGTTATATATCGTTATTATTTGGCGAGTTAAATTATTTTTTCTCAACTACTATGCTTTCTAACATTTCCTCAATATTAATTACTATTCTCTCTGTCCCAATTTATGTGGCGTTGTTTGACTAGGCACGGAGAAAAATAAAGACTTTTGAAACTTGTGGTCTAAAATAAGTCATAAAAATTTGTATAGCCGTAAATCACCTCATTAAGGGTAAAGTAGGAAGTTTAACGTTAAATAGTTTCTAAATAAGAAGTATGACATTTTTCTGGGACGGACTTAAAGGAAAGTATGACACATAATTTGGAACACTAATAGTACTAGTTATAGAAAAATGTGGTTGTAGTACTTTAAGCTGATTCCAAATATGTCAAAAAAATTTAAGAAAAAAACAAAAATTAGATGTTTTAGTCCTCGTATCTGTCATTTGAGTATAGTTTTCTCCATGATTTTTTATTGTTATATTTGGTTTAATTGGTGGAAAATATGCAGCTGAATTTATTGGGATACCTCTTCAAAAGCCATTCCTGGAAGCACAGCTCGAGTTAGTAAATGGAAGTAGAAAAGAGTATCCATCAAATGGAATGAACTTTGCTAGTGCTGGTAGTGGAGTTTTACGAGCAACAAATCAAGATTTGGTAAGAAATTATAGGACTTGTTCTTGATCTCATGACATAATTATCATACTTCTTGCTATTTATTACCAGTAATTTTTTGCTCCTTTTTTTTTCCTGCTATTGGGAGGGGGAGGGTGGTAAACATGATAATCTTGTCAATGTGGCCAAAACATTACATTTTGTCTCAAAGGTAAATCAAGCTTAAATGTAAGACCCTTAAAAGTAAATATCTTGTTATAAGATGAATAAATATCTCTTTTACACCCAAATCTTATCGAAATTCAACTCAACTATCAAAGTTAATGTATTTTGACATTTTCTGTAATTTTGTATTTGAAGTGGTCAAGTACTTCACTCAAAACAAAGGATGACAGTAAACCTAACCAAGTCAATATTCAAAACCTTTTTATTTTATTTTTAAATTTCTCGCTAGGAAAGAAATCCAGATTGGTGGAAAATGTCTTAGACATACAGGAAAGGAGGAGGGGGTGGGGGTGGGAAGAGGTGGCATGAGAGTTACAAATAATCATAGGGGAAATGTAGGGAAGAAAGAAGGTAAATACAGTACGTAAAATACAGTAATAATACAAAAATAAAAAAAAATAAAAAAAATCATGTGTATATGTTTTTAAGTTATATATTGACAGTGTAAAAATTGTTTTTTTTTTACGAGTAATTTAATTTATTATAGCATATTAGTTACCATTGTTATCATGTTACTAATTATTTATGTTTGTTATAGAGATTTTACCTTATAAATTAACTGATACTCTTGGCTTTTGAAATATAGGGAGTGACTCCAATACAAGATCAACTTCAACAATTCAAAACCTTAGTCCAACAAAACCTTATAAACAATAAACTAATCCAAAATTCACTCTTCTTCTTCGAGTCAGGCTCTAACGACATTTTCAGCTACTTCTATCCATTTGGTGGTCCAACTCTAACCCCAGATGCATACGTTCAGTCCATGTTATCTGAAGTTACAAATTTTATTGATCAAATTTCCAAGCTCGGGGCTCGTCGAATCGGTTTGTTTTCGTTAGGCCCTGTTGGTTGCGTACCAGCCAGGACCCTCTTGCCTGGTGCACCAGTTACCAAATGTTATGGAAAGATGAATAAAATGGTCAAGAATTATAATATGGGATTAGAGAATTTGGGAAAGAGTATACCAATCAAGTATCCTGGTTCTTTTGCTGTTTATGGAGCTGTGTACAAGACTGTTCAGACCTTCAGAACTAATCCTAAACGTTATGGTAATTTCTTATACTTCTTTACTCCTCTATTAGCATTAGTATTTCTTTAATTATAATAAAATTAGAGAATCTTTCAGTACTACTAAAAAGTTAATTTTACACTATCATGTAAATGGGAAACATCTTATTTAATGTTCATGAGCACGTTATACATCTCATATTAGACTTCAGAAAAAGAAAGAAAAAGCCAAAAAGATCCCCCTAAAGGTCATATTCGACCATGCGACTGCCTAGCTTAGTATTCAGTAGCGAAGCTAAAAAATTCAATAAGAATGTCAAAATTTGGCTATACAAGGGTGTTCAAAGTCTTTTTTTAATCAATAATAAGTACTCCCTCTGTTTTAATTTAAATGACACATTATCTTTATTAGTCCGTTCCAAAAAGATAATGACACATTTCTACTAATTCAACTTTAAACTCTTCATTTTACTTATTTTACCCTTAATGAGAAGCTTTTATAACTACACAAATGTCATGACCCCACAAAGCTTTTACCCCTTAAGCTTTTAAGACCACAAGTTTCAAAAGTCTTCTTTTTTTTAAAAAAAAAAATCCGTGCCAATACAAACTACCTCATTTAAATTGAAACGGAGGGAGTAATATTTTATCCTATACACAGTATAGTTTTTCGGCAAAAGATAGCATGTTCAATTGACCATCCTTGATCACACATAAGCCCCTGTCAGCATTCAGTGGCGAAGCGATGTGTTCAAATTTTGAACACCCTTTGTTAGTGGGCTATGCAAGGATATTCAAAGTCTATTTTTAATCAATAACAAGTAATATTTTATCTTATATGTAGTATAATTTTCCGGCGAAGGGTCGTCAATAGATTACCTTTCAACCAAAATAGCTTCGCCCCCGTCATCATATAGTGAAATTGAGAATGCTCAATCTCCAAAGCTAATTGACATAGATGATTTGTTGTCACACAGGGTTTTCTGATGTGACAAATGCATGTTGTGGCGATGGAACACTTGGAGGATTGCTGCAATGTGGTAAAGAAGGTTACAAGTTATGTGTAAAGCCCAATGAATACTTGTTTTGGGATTACTTCCACCCATCAGAACATACTTATAAACTCATCTCAAAGGCATTATGGAGTGGAAGTCATTCTCGAATTCGACCTGTCAATCTCAAAACACTGGCCAACATGACTCTTATTCAGCACTAAGGAATTAAACTTATGTTTTGGAACCTCAAAATAGAGAGAGTTGCAGTTCTTGTCTTTCATTTTGTAACTAATCTTATGGTGTTTATATGTTCTCTTTGTTTTTTTCTCATGTTATTTTCATGTTTAAATCAAATAAGCAAAAGAAGGTCAACTCTGTTTCATACAGTGGTACTACTCCCTTCGTTTGAGAAAGACTGTCTTAATTGGACTTAGGTACAAAATTTAATAAAGAAGGGAAGACTTTTGAAATATGTGAGTTTAAATAAGTCATAACATTTGTGTGGTTGTAAAATTTTTGAAATATGTGATTTAAAATTTGTCATAGCATTTATGTGGCTATAAATACTTCTTACGAAGGAAATATTGAAAGGTGATAATCTTTTTAAAACTGACTAACAAAAACAATATCAATCTTTTTGAAACAGCAAGAATATAACTTATCATAGTTTTATTGCACAGTGAGGCTGATTTTCTTTTTGGGCTTAAACTACAGTCTCTCGATGACTCGAACCCGTAATCTCAGAGTTGTATCTTGCCAAATATGAAGGTGTCTTACTTCATAGTTCACGATATACATCGAAAATAAAACGGAAAAGGGTTCAAAATGTCCCTAAACTATTGAAAAAGGTTTAAAAATATCATTCATACACCTATTGGGCTAAAAATACCCTCCATCTACTTTTTTAGTTCACTTATTATGCCCTTTGACCGTTAGGTCAATGCTAAATTAAAATTAATTATTATTCTTTTTGTAAAACTTTAAAAAAAAAATTACAAAATATTTTCGGTTTTTTAAACTAGTGCATCAATAGTCCACTAATTTAGTAAAGTCTTCTTATTTTTTTTTTCAGTTTTTACAAAAAACAATTCAGTCTTTACAATTTTATTTTATTTTTTCATTTTTTCAGTTTTTAAGGCATTTTTTTGTAATAACTGAAAAAAAATTGTTTTTAATAAAATATTTTCGTTTTTGAAAAACAAAATCAGTTTTTTTAAAGCATTTTGTTTTTGTAAAAACTGGAAAAATTGTAAAAACAGAAAACAAATGTTTTTAATAAGATAATTTCGTTTTTGAAAAATATTTTTTTTTCACTTTTTTTAAAGCATTTCATTTTATTTTCGTTTTAAAAAAAAACTGAAAAATAAAAATTCAAAAACAAATATTTTTTTCAGTTTTTAAAAAATGAAAATGTTTTATTAAAAACATTTTTTTCTGTTTTTACAAAAAAAATTCAATTTTTACAAATAAAATGCTTTAAAAACTGAAAAAAATGAAAAAAAATATTTTTTTGTAAAAACTGAAAAAGAAGAAGAAGACTTTACTATATTAGTGGATTACTGGTGCATTAGTTTAAAAAAACAAAAATATTTTGTAAAATATTTTTTTAAGTTTTACAAAAAGAATAATAATTATTTTTAATTCAGCATTGACCTAACGGTCAAAGCGTATAAGTGAACTAAAAAGGTGGATGGAGAGGTATTTTTAGCCAATAGGTAGATGAAGGGTATTTTAAAACCTTTTTCAATAGTTTAGGGGCATTTTGAACCCTTTTCCAAAAATAAAACCATAACTCTTACAAAACAGAGCTATGTGAATTGATTGACTTTTATTTCTGTAATTTGGCTAAGGGTTAAGTCTTAATCTTGTTCTCGTTAAATTAACTATGAAGCAATCAGTTAGTGCTTCTTTTTAGAGTCATTTTCTAACCTCTTTTCTTGTTTTTACCTTGTTTTCTTAAATGAAATGGACTCGTGAATTAAAAAACAGCACCAAGGAAAAGGGAAAAACTTTTAGTAAGGTTAGAATAGTACCCAAGTAAACAAGAGGGAGCTAGTTGCAATTCATTTTGCATATATTTTCTCCCCTTTTAATCCATTTAAATATTTATTAACATGTGTTGGAGCGTGTGACCATCTCATCTAAAAATTTAAGCTCGAACCCAGGACCTCAACCTGATTCTAATACCATGTTGAAGCGTATGACTGTCTCATCTAAATGTATCAAAATGGAATGAATAAAACAGTTTTGAACAACTAAAAATAATAAACAACTGAATTATTATTGAGGGAGCGTGTACTCTTTCAATATCCTTTGAAATTGAAACCTTTGGTTAAGGTTTCTTTTATTGTCATATCAATCCGTGAATTAATATCCGAGAAATCATCTCATCGTAGTTTATCCACTTAAATGTCGCAAAATGTCACGTGATTAATATTTGCTATAATATTTTAATGGTTGGAATTTCGATTCTGATTATCTTAGATGTTATGCGAAAGTGTAGCATTTCCCATTATCTTAGGTGTTTATTCTTTTATGTTATTGAAAGTAGGTGTTACTCCCTCTGCCTCATATTATGTATCGTGTTTCTTTTTTACACGTCCCTTAAGAAATATTAATTAGAAAATGTATTGGACTATGCTACCTTTATTTATCTCTTAATATATAATCTCTTTTCATTGAATATTTATTCTATTTATGTGTTATCTCTATCTTCAATAACAATTATTACTTAGGGTAAAAAATGAAAAAATACAACCAATTTTATCGTGAACTTCTAAAATAACAAATAATTTGAGACAACTATGAGCCCATTTGGATGAGCTTGTTTTAAGTGACTTTTAAGCCAAAATAGCTTTTAAACCATAAGTTAGCTAAAATTCTAGCTTTTGGCTTTTGGATTTTGGATTTTGGATTTTGGATTTTGGTTTGTGGCTTGTTTTTATCATTTTAGCTTAAAAATAAGTGCTTAAAAGTACTTTTTTACTTTACCCAAACACTACAAAATGGCTTAAAAGTTATTGTGGCTTAAAATCACTTAAAACAAGTCAATCCAAACAGGCTCTATTTTTAATAACCACGACTATTAATATGAAACGGAGGAAGTACTTATTCTCACACTTGAGTACTAGAATAGAAGGATAATGATTTAAATGCTGATCATAATGTATCTTGAAAACTTAAAATTAAACATTTTTGCGTATTGTGCATGTATGATTTAAAGGATAAGACAACTATGTAATTCACATGATTTAAACTATATGATTATCCACACATGACATTCAAACTCTAGTAGAAAAGAGTTTAAATGCACTATAAATTAGCCGTATTCAAATTAAAATCCTCTATAAACTGACTTTTAATCAGAATTTGTCATATTACGTCTCTTTTGTAAGTATCATTAATAGGCTTAAACTTCCAGATATTTTAAGTATTGTTTTCATCTTAAATTTGGATGTAAACTTTTCGACTTGTCATCTTTAATTAGAGCTTCGACGAAATACTCCTTTTTGTCTAAAATACATGTACCAATTGTAATAGTCAACTGCCACATCCTTTTCTGTCGACAGTTGAAGTCAAGTCTTGTATCACTTAAACAACTTTCCTTATAATGTATGATTACCCAATTATTTTACGAACTCACACCTTATTTATATGATATTTGTTGCGACCAAAAACACTCACGCAAGTGTACGTGATCGTCAAGCAATAGAGTAGTGAGTAGAGTATCGTTCCCACGAAAACTTATGATCAACTGTTGACTGATTCAAACCCAATTTCTTTATCTACCCAAGAAATTGTTCATAAGAGACATGTAATTGGTTTTCTACTTAACTATAAAGGATTAATCTAACCAAAGCAAGTAACCAAACAGATGGCAATCACAAGTAACGAACAATAGGAGAAGATATTCCAGGGTCACGGGTGTAATACAATCGTGTTGTGTCCTTGGCTCAAAATGACTAATCAATTTATCTAGGTTATTGATTGACAGGGTTGATATTACTCATAAGAATCTGTCGAGTTCTTACTCGCCTGTTCAAGTCAACTCAACGCCTATATGTCTGTGGAATTAAGATTAACAAGAACGCATTTACAGTACCTGTATTTCAACCAAACAAGGCAATTGGGTATATGTCTATCCCAATTGTAAATCCGTTCCCCGAGGCCCGGGTTCAAGAACTTGCTCTATTTAATTCTATATGCAATCTAAAGTTCCCACTTTCGAGTTCAACTAAAGATTCGTAGATAGTATTTCACTATTAGCTACTCAACAAAATAATTAAGAACAAAATTAAATAAATAACCCAATATGATAAACCAATTTTGTCAAATTAAACTTCAAACAACAACATTCATGTTTTACCCACGACCCTAAAACAATGGGTCTTAGCTGCTCATACTAGGGTTCATCATAAACAAGTTCAATTTCATCACAAACAGCAAAAACAAAAGAAGAAAATAAGACTTTGATGATCAAAACTCCTCCTTGCCTCTTGCCTCTCTATCTCCTCCTCTAAACTATGAAAAACTTGATACTTTAACCTTGGGGCGAGCTTGACTTTATGTAGGTTAAGTGGGTTTCTCTCCAGATTTTCAATTTTACCCCTAAATAACGTTACTCCGGATCGGACACGCGCGAACTATTGCGCGAAGTATGGAGTTCGCGCGTGACTTCGCGCGCTTCTCTTGGATTCCAGGCAGAAAAGTTCGCGAACTATTGCGCGAAGTTTGGAAGTTAGCGCGTTACTTAGCGCGCTTCAGTAGCTCGATTTTGTCCATTTTTCCGTCTCGTCCTTGTGCACACTCGACTCCTAGGGGTTGTTCTTGCTCATAAATCATTCCAATCTCCTCTTGAAAGCATCATTTAGGCTCTTCATCCTACAATGTATACATATCACAATTAGAGCCTATCTTTCATCAATTAATCATAATATGTCATCAGAATATAATCAAGCGGAAGCATAAACAATAGCTAAATCACCTAGATTTCGCCTATTATCAACACCCCACACTTAATTCATTGCTAGTCCTCGAGCAATCAACTATATTCTCTAGAGAATCCTTCGCTCAACCATTTTCTTTAACGCATTACACCTAGAATAATGTACATGTATCACGTCTAGTAGTGAACAATCCTAGTCTTAAAGCCAACTCTCAAGTGCCATGCAATATTCACACTTCCTCAAAGTACTCTACACGGAAATCAAGACATGCTTCTCCATCACGATTCATATGCCCTCACAATTACATCAACAAAAACTGAGTTCAATCCACCACATTCAATTCATATATTCACATATATCAAGGAAATCACTCACTCTCACAAAAGAGGTCACATGCATGCAATTGGTACCATAAGCTTGCCCTTAATGTAAATCTCTACTAAGGTAGGCTAGCTCGATCCAAAATCAATTAGGACTTTTTCATGATTGTAATGTGGGCTAAGGGACGGGTAGGATGTATTTAGGAATAGTGACTCAACCCCTAAGCACTTTAACACATCACACGAGCAATTTTCAGCGCAAATTCTTCAACCCATTTCTCATTCATACACAATATCATCCCACAAATACGCCCTTCTTTTTTAAGCACTCTATTAATTCATTCTCACTAGCTAGAGCATGACACAATGTAATCATCTCTTCTTTTTTTCAGTTTATTTTTTCTTGTCACTCAATTTCTGCTAGTGGTGTATTCGTTTACAACATAAGTGCACCTTTCATCCTTTTATTGGTTCCACTCAAAAGCCACCACACACTTATTTCCTTCTTACTTCTTTTAGCGTTCTTCTCACAATTAAAGTGCTTTAAGAGGTAAAAGGATCAAAATAATGTCAATTAAGAACAAAAGGGTATAGGCTTGTAATGCGGGTGCCAAACAAAAAGTCTGAAGGCTCAAAAGGGTTAACTAGGGACAAATTTTATTTGTAATAAGCAATTAAGCTCAAAAAGGTCAAAGAAAGCCTAACATTATTTTTCAAACCGAGCATCACCTCAAATTTCGCTTCAACTCACATACCGGGCAAGTTCTAGACACAAGTACAATACATGGACTACACAAATACTCACCACACATGGCATATGACTCATTCCAGATCAGCTCATCAAGACACTCCATTACGAGCATTCAATTAAGTACAAACATACAAATTAAGGCACTTTCAGTGAGATTCAACAACTAGGACTAAGCGTTACACTCTAGAGTCTATTGTGTTCAGGTGTGTCAATGCTATGAGTTCTCTTTCAATTTTATAGCTCGTAGCCCATTACCCTAATCTACAAATCAAAAAGAAAACAAAAAACAAAAAACAAAAATAAAAACTACCTATGCCCGGTTCAAGCTAAACCCTTGGAAAAGAACGTGGCTTAAAGAAAAACCAAGGGAGAATTGCTACACTACCTAAAAAAATTTAAAAATATTTTTGTCGTTTTCTTTAGACTCACTTCCCTCAAGAAAGTCGTCTAAAAGATCCGTCATCAGGAAGAGCCTATAATTTTTCTTTTCATTTTTTTTTAAATTAGTGAGACTACTCCTGCTTAACAAAAACTGTCAAGTCAACATGAGACAAACAAAATAACCCGGCAATTTGTACAATTATATACAACATACAATGAAGGAATCTCCCACCCCACACTTAAAAAGAAGACATGTCCCCATGGCTTAAAATTGAAAAGAGCAGTGAGGTAAAGAGACTTCCCTGGAGCGTCACTCTTGATCGGACACGGTTTCGGGGTTCACGTTGCACGCACTCCCCAAAGCTCGCAGCCAACCCATGAACTTCTTTTCCGACTTGACTTGTCGGTCAGCTATTGCGTCCACACGAGTGCTCAAATCATGCATGGAAGTGCGTATATCAGCCACCTCCTATTCCAATGTGGTGGACCGGGATACTCTGGCACTTCTTGAAGAGGATGCTGCGCGTGACAGTGATGCAGCTGATTTTCTGGGCGCTTGAGCCAGTGCTTCTCCCTCCACATCCATTTGCTCTTCCTCCTCCGAAGCATCCGAACCACTTACATCCTCTCTACCTGCCTCTGCTGCTGAGGCTGCCTCCGTGGTGTTCGGGCCAGGTCGGATCTTGTGGATTTTTCTTACCAGCCCGTCCACACGAATGTTTTCAGGCACCTGCACATTTTTGCAAAGCCTAGTCACCAAAGATGGGAAAAAGAAACCATACTGGCGTTGGGGGCATTGGATAAACATCTCGTCGTGGATCACTTTGGCCATGTCGAAGGGTGACCCTTGATGAAACACCAAATCAACGCCGCCCGGGGTCCATTCACCTCCGTAGTATTTGTGGATGGGATAAGGCGATTGTTGATCACATACAGCCAGCTCTTCGCCTCTTGAGTTAAGACGGATGAATGAAACTTCTCTCCATGTTCTAGCCACTCTACCATTTTTCCCGGTTCGCAAATTTCATCAAAGAAGCGCTCCCACTTGGTATCGGTTGGATTGCGCCCATATTCATAAAAGTCTGTGTTCTCAGGCAGAGGGTCGGGCAGGTGATAAGCTGTGTGTATCGCCTCAATGGAGGCATCTACCGCCTTACGGCGCACTGTGACCACATGGTTGACATGCTCGGGTAGATTGGCATAGAATTCTCGTACCACCATTACATTAGCCTCCCCTAGCTCGTCAATGAAAGTTTGAAAACCCCGCTTCATCAACTAATTGAACATGTGGGGGCATCGTTCCATGACCTTGTTGATGTTGATACCCCTTTCCGCAATTGCCTTCTTAGCCGCCTTCTCTGTAAAACGGGTATGAGCCTCAAGGGAGACAAATTTGGTGCTGTCATAGGAACGTGCTGGAGCTGCCCTTTGGCGGCTTGATGATGGACCTGTGGCTTGGCGCTTTTTCGTTGGTGCCATAATACCTGCAAAACGTGGACACATTAGCTTAGCCCAACAAAAGTGTACCATGAAATGGCACTTTTCCCAGTTTAGCACCAAGTTAGTCTCTTCACATCTAGCAAGTACTTTATCAAGGTTCATCAAAGCAGTTATCAAAAGAGCATCCAAACACAGAAAAATCGTCCATGAACACTTCCACAAACCTTTCAACCATGTCAGTAAAAATGGCCATCATACACCTTTGAAAAGTCGCAGGTGCATTACAAAAACCAAAAGACATTCGCTTGAACGCATACGTGCCATAAGGACACGTAAAAGTGGTCTTCTCTTGGTCCTCTAGGGCTATAGCAATCTGATTATACCCCGAGTAACCATCTAAGAAGCAATAGTACTTCTGTCCAGCTAATCTATCAAGCATTTGGTCAATAAAGGGAAGGGGAAAGTGGTCCTTCTGGGTGGCATTGTTCAATTTTCTGTAATCAATGCAAATTCTCCACCCGGTGACAGTTCTTGTAGGTATCAAATCATTATTCTTATTAGCTACTACAGTCATCCCCCTTTTTTTTGGTATACATTGAATGAGGCTTACCCATTTGCTGTCTGAGATAGGGAATACAATACCTGCATCGAGCCACTTAATCACTTCTTTTCTTACCACTTCTTTCATGATTGGATTGAGTCGGCGTTGTTGCTTTACACTGGGCTTGTGTCCATCCTCCATGAGGATTTTGTGCATGCAGAAGGCTGGACTAATGCCCTTAATGTCAGACATAGTCCACCCAAGTGCTCGCTTGTGCTCACGTAGCACTCTCAACAGCTTTTCTTCCTACAATTTAGACAAGTCAGATGAAACAATAATAGGTAAAGTGTCAGAGTCACCCAAATAAGCGTATTGCATGTGAGGTGGAAGGGGTTTAAGTTCCAATTTTGGGGCTTCCTCAATTGATGGCCTTGGGGGAGGCCCCTCTGGTCTATTCAAAGGCTCGAAGGGGTGTATCCCTTGCAGGTACGCACAAGATGTATCAAGGATGTGCATCATCTCCTCAACCTCCTCATCAGCCCCCAGGTTATCAAGTAACATAAGTGCTTTCTCTAGAGAATCGTCTAGATATACACTAGGATGACGAATCTGCTCATCGGCCTCAACAACAGATATCATTGAGAGCTCCTCATAGTGGTGGGAAAGTTGGATTGCTCTGTAGACACTAAAAACTACTTCCTCGTCATCTACCCGCAAAATCATCTTTCCCTCTCTCACTTTGATAATTGCATCACCGGTAGCTAAGAGAGGTCGCCCCAATATAATCGGAACCAGTTCATCAGCCTCATAGTCAAGGATAATGAAATCAGCCGAGAAGATAAATTTCCCAATCTACAGCAACACATCTTCAATCACCCCTTCAGGATGTTCTATCGATCTGTCAGCCAGCTGCAACATCACAGTAGTTGGCCTTGGAGCTCCCAGACCTAATTGTTTGAACAAAGATAGGGGCATCAGATTTATGCTTGCCCCCAAATCACACAGAGCACGACCTACATCCACATTACCAATACGCACAGGAATTGTAAAGCTGCCAGGATCCTTAAGCTTTTGAGGGAGCTTATTTTGGACCCTAGAAGTGCACTCCTCAGTAAGTGCAACTGTCTCAAAGTCAGTTAATCTTCTCTTGTGAGCTACTATATCTTTTATGTATTTAGCATACTTTGGAATTTCCCGAAGCACATCAACGAGTGGAATATTCAATTGAACTTGGCTCAACATAGAGAGGAATTTTGTGAACATGCGATCGTCATTCTTTTTCTGCAATCTCTGGGGAAAAGGTGGTGGTGGTCTAGGGGCCTCCAAGGGCTCTAAAACTTCAGCAGCATTCTTTTGCTCTTGAGTCACTTTAGGGATCAACTCTCCCTCAGGTATGAGCTTGTCTTTCTTTTTCTTTGGTATTTCTTCTAGCTCCCTCCCGTTTCTAAGTGTAACTGCATTCACTTGAGGGTTCTTTTCTGTATCACTGGGGAGAGCGCCTGTAGGTCTAGTGTTTTGAGTTGTTGCTAACTACCCCATTTGCCTTTCAAGATTTCTGAAGTCGGTCCTGAGTTGCTGATTGTCAATCAACAACTTCTTTAGCAGATCATTGGTACTTTCTTCCATTTGTTGGGGTGGTCTTTGAGGCTGATTGAAATTCCCTTGGGGTCTATACTGATTCTGATTCTGCTGATTTCTACCCCATGAGAAATTGGGATGATTCCTCCAGTTAGGATTGTAAGAATTCCCATATTGTGCATGCTGATTCGGTGGACCTCTATTCTGTTGCCCCACATAATAGATGAATTCTGGATTCGTGGGGCACATATCACTCATATGACTGTCACCACAGAGTTCACAGCAAATATTCATCTGTTGTACGTGTTGCATTGTCTGTGGTTGCTGCATTATCATCCGAGTCATCTAATTGGCCAACTTTGCAATGTCGGCTCTCATGGCTGATACTTCGTCTAACTCAAGTAACCCAGCTGATTTTTGCTTAACTGCCTTTCGTGAATCAACCTCACCTTGCCAGTTATTATCATTAGCAGTGAAGTTATTCAGCAAGATTTGGATTTTATTGTACGGTCTGGCCATGCAACTACCCCCACAAGCGGAATCAAGATTCATCTTTGAAGCATCATCTAATCCATCTACAAAAGTATGACCTAATACTTCGTCCGTCTGGCAATGATGAGGACAGTCTCTGAGCATCTTCTTGTACCTTTCCCATGCTTGACGCAGTGTCTCGCCCGCTCGTTGTTCAAACCCAAGAATTTGACTCCTCAATACCTTTGTTTTCTTAGTGGGGAAGAACTTGATTAAGAATTTCCTTGCCAGATCATCCCAAGTACGGATTGAATTTGCTGGCTCTTTATTTAACCATTCCTTAGCTTCCCCAATCAGTGAAAAAGGCAAAAGTGTTAGCCTGACATAGTCCTTGGAAACGTTCGGATAGTTGTAGGTATCCGTAATTTCCAAGAAATTCTGAATGTGCCTTTGCGGGTCTTCATGAGGTAAACCCACAAACAGCCCTGTGGATTGGATCAGCTGCACCATGTATTGTTTCAGCTCAAAGTGCCCAGTGATGTCAGGCTTCACAATAGCCTGAGTCATATTAGCCAGACTGGGCCTTGCGGCTTCAATCACCGCGCGTTCTTCATTACCCGCCAACTCAATTGGATGTGGTTGAACGTCGATGTCCAACTCTCTTTCAATTCTGGTTCTCGCGTCCACCTCCCTCCTCAACCTGTAAAGTGTTCGTTCAATTTCCGGATCAAAAGGAAGGAGGTTGTTTGCGCTTCTACTTCTTCGCATTCAATAGAAACTCCTGTATTAGCACAAACAAAGTGAACTAACGTTAAAACTCAAATAAATAAGTAATAAAAGCTCAATTCAGTCAAGTAGCTAATTTCTAAGTCACCGGCAACGGCGCCAAAAACCTGTTGCGGCCAAAAACACCCACGCAAGTGCACGTGATCGTCAAGTAATAGAGTAGTGAGTAGAGTATCATTCCCACGAAGACTTATGATCAACTGTTGACTGATTCAAACCCAATTTCTTTATCTACCCAAGAGATTGTTCATAAGAGAGATATGTAATTGGTTTTCTACTTAACTATAAAGGATTAATCTAACCAAAGCAAGTAACCAAACAGATGGCAATCACAAGTAACGAACAATAGGAGAAGATATTCCAGGGTCACGAGTGTAATACAATCGTGTTGTGTCCTTAGCTCAAAATGACTAATCAATTTATCTAGGTTATTGATTGACAGGGTTGATATTACTCATAAGAATCTGTCGAGTTTTTACTCGCCTGTTCAAGTCAACTCAACGCCTATATGTCTATGGAATTAAGATTAACAAGAACGCATTTACAATTCCTGTTTTCCAACCAAACAAGGCAATTGGGTATATGTCTATCCCAATTGCAAATTCATTCCCCGAGGCCCGGTTCAAGAACTTGCTCTATTTAATTCTATATGCAATCTAAAGTTCCCACTTTTGAGTTCAACTGAAGATTCGTAGATAGTATTTTACTGTTAGCTACTCAGCAAAATAATTAAGAACAAAATTAAATAAATAACCCAATATGATAAACCAATTTTGTCAAATTAAACTTCAAACAACAACATTCATGTTTTACCCACGACCCTAGAACAATGGGTCTTAGCTGCTCATACTAGGGTTCATCATAAACAAGTTCAATTTCATCACAAACATCAAAAACAAAAGAAGAAAAGAAGACTTTGATGATCAAAACTCCTCCTTGCCTCTTGCCTCTCTATCTCCTCCTCTAAACTATGAAAAACTTGATACTTTAACCTTGGGGCGAGCTTGACTTTATGTTGGTTAAGTGGGTTTCTCTCCAGATTTCCAATTTTACCCTTAAATAACGTTTCTCCGGATCGGACACGCGCGAACTATTGCGCGAAGTATGGAGTTTGCACGTGACTTCGCGCGCTTCTCTTGGATTCCAGGCAGAAAAGTTCGCGAAGTTTGGAAGTTAGCGCGTTACTTAGTGCGCTTCAGTAGCTCGATTTTGTCCATTTTTCCGTCTCGTCCTTGCACACACTCGACTCGTAGGGGTTGTTCTTGCTCATAAATCATTCCAATCTCCTCTTGAAAGCATCATTTAGGCTCCTCATCCTACAATGTATACATATCACAATTAGAGCCTATTTTTCATCAATTAACCATAATATGTCATCGGAATATAATCAAGCGGAAGCATAAACAATAGCTAAATCACCTAGATTTCGCCTATTATCAATATTGGATATAGTGATAATATTACAAAAATAACCAAAGTAAGCTACACATATTAAAATAGATAAGAAAATGTCGATGAGGTACATATTTTGAAAAAATTTAAATTTTATTTATTGATGATATAAAATAAATTACACATTCAACATACTTGGATAAATAGATTAATTAGTTGAATCACGATATAAAAGAAATATTACACTATAACCACACTCTTAAAGATAATTAATGTCCGTAGTAAATGTGATATCTTAAAAAATAAGCATGTTAACTTACTATAGCACAAATTAAAGATATTAATATTGTAAAATTCTATACCCTGTCAAAGTATACATAGTTAAATCCTATTTTAAAATTTATATTTGTTGTTGCAAATCACATGACAAATAGATACGAAGAACACTTCAACCGAAGGGCTCTCTCCCAACCCCACAAAGAAAAGGACAGAAGGCATTAGAAAAAAGAAAGAATAAAAATAACAAGAAGCTTTCCACTACTTTAATTCTCATCCAGAATTTAGCCAACACAATCCCACGGGTTTTCTCTACTGCAGCCCCACACGCATTTATACCGAACTGATTTAAATTATATGTACTTCAAGGGTTCGTTTAGCAGGATGCATAACATTAGTATTGAATAAAGTGTATTAATAATACAAGAATTAGTAATACAAAGATTAGTTATGCTAGTATTTGTTATATTGAAATTATTTCTTATAATTATTTGGTGTGGTATTAAAAATGACATGCATTATATAATTTCTTTAAAAAAAAATATTTGTTTACAAAAATATCCTCCCCATTTTTTAGTTTTGAGAGACTTGAAGGATGATTTTATCTTTAACCATGCTTATTTATGTATTAGTTATACATAGGATAATACCAAGGGTGTATAACTAATACATATATTAGTTATAAAGAGATTAACAAAGTGTACCAAATGAAAGATTAATAATACCAAAGCTAGTACATGCACTATTTTCTCTAACACATCCTACCAACCGATCTCTAACCATAAATTTTGTAAGCCATCAATAAATGCTATTTTGTGATAGTATACTACTTACTACTAATTTTATCATATTACCAATTAATATTTATAAAACTCGTAATTACCTAATAAGTTTTCTTATAAATATTTTTTTACACCATTAATATATAAAATTTAAGAGTTTAATTTGTTATTATAAGTAAATTTCAAACAATTACGTTACTTTTACCTGTTGTAATCGGTAGCTTTTTTTTTCTTTTATTTTCAACAATTATAGATTTCAGTTTTAATGAAGAATTTAGGAAGCTTACCTTTAGGTAATCTGAATTTAAATTCAAAATTTAAACTCATAGCAAAATCCCTCGTGAATTTCATACCTTAATTAGCTTCCCCTCATTCCTCCCCTTTTCCCTTTTCAACGGCGTGTATATCGTCAAACCCTTTGACTCAACAGTCTCAAACGTGCGAATTCCATATTATAAAAATCTTATACTGTATACTTTTCTTCTCTAGTCCGTGTGCCTTTTCTCCCACATATATATAAACACCCATTCACACACACATTCTCAAGAAACCCAATATCAATAACAGTTTTACATACCCTAAACAAGATTTTATTGATTCAAACTATTTTTTATCACAATTTCCTATGGGAAACTTTAATTCATGTACTGTTTTACCAACGATAAGGAATTCAAAAGCAGCCAGAGTTGTTCTACCAGGAGGAGAAATCAGACAATTTCGTGAACCAATAAAAGCAGCAGAACTCATGTTAGAGAACCCAAATAATTTTTTAGTGAATTCAAGTTCGTTAAATATTGGTCGTAGATTTTCAGCTTTGTCTGCCGATGAAGATTTGGAGTTTGGAAATGTTTATATTATGTTTCCAATGAAGAGAGTGAATTCAGTTGTGACAGCTTCTGATATGACTGTGCTTTTATTGGCTGCTAATTCTGCTGCTAAGAGAATTTCTGGAGGAAAGGTTAAGATTTCGCCGGAAGTGTCAGCGCCGGCGCCGGAGTCAACGCCGGAGATCAACGCCGGTGGACGGAATTCGGATGGGGTTGAAGGGTTTCCGGTGGAGCATGAGTTGAAGTATAGGTTGTCATGTAGATCAAGGAAACCTTCGTTAGAGACTATTTTGGAAGAACCAGTTTGTTCTAGATGAAAATTTTAATAAACTGTTTTGGACTCAGATTTTTGGTGAATATTTATTTTAAAAAGAAAAGAGATTTAGTTAGAGATTTAATGTGAAAAGAAAGAGATTTATATATTATATATATGACCTAAATACTGTGGCAAGTTCAGAATTTTTAAGAATAGATATCCAAGACGTGTAATATGGACGACAATTTTAATGTCTATATTCGCCTTAATGTATGATATGTATATGTGCTTGAATATTTATCAATATGTTGTAGGGTTCAAATCTTATCGTATGCTGCCATGCTGGTTATGTATGTGTTTATTGTGTAAGCTTGGATAAACATTAATGGCAATATGCTAATGCTAAGTACAAACTTTTAGAAGAAAATGCTACACCTAGAGGCCTTAACGACTGCAAAATATACTTGCAGGGCCATACTTTAAGCAATTAAAAATACCTTTTTGGGAAAACTATACCGAATATATATGCATAATTAGGAGTCGTTTGGTATGATACATAAACAAAAATAATTCTAGGATAAAAATTTAGTACCGTCTTATCCCTTGTTTGGTTACTAATCCTGTGATATATCCCATGATTAAAAATAGTACCGAGAGAACTTATACTACGCAGTCAATAAAAAATTATACTAGAATAACTAATCCTAACATAATTAATCCAAATATAACTAATCTCAGCAAGACTAATCCCAACATAATTAATTTCAGGATAACTCGTGTTCACCGAAAAGACCCCTAGTGTGTATATTTGGCCAAGTGATGTAATTATCTTTTGTCATCAAAAGTTTGGCACTTTACTTTATAAGCTCCAAAAACTCGATCTAAAATAGGCAAATGAGACCTTTTATGTTTTATCAAAATAACAAAAAAAAAATACTATTATTTGATTTCTAATGGCGATTTTCATCAATAGAAAAATACATTACAATTCTAAAAGGGGAAAAGATCCCTCTTTTTCAGAGACTGATCATAGCATGATGGCGGTTGGTTGAGAACATTCCGCCATTTTTTATCGACTTTTACCCCGATTCACCGCCTACTTACATAAGGATTCAAGGAAGAGGAAACGAGAAGGTAAAAACTGAATCTACACCTACTTTGGGACCTGATACTATTTTCCCAGAAGCAGTAGACTATTCAATATGGATTGGCCTGGTCTGTACGTACGTATTAGGAGAACACTTCCTTTGACCTTAACGATGGAATGCTCGATTTATGGTAAACCATGCAAGCTAATTTTAGGGACCTCATCTGATCCCCTTTGTACTTTCATCACTCTTCTTCAATTACACAGCAGAAAAAGTTGTTTTATAGTGGCCGGTGAGCGCTTTATTTTTTACTGTTGCTTAGGTTTTTTTTCTTTTTCTTAATTATAAAATGTGTTCGTTAGACTTATTGTTTGATACATTGATGATTGTGGTTTGCTCTTGATGATATTTGGAAGTTATGCTTCAAATTTGAGCTTATTTAGAGTAGATTTAAGTATTAAATCATATATTGAATTGTTAAAATTGGAAGAACAAATTTCTGTTTCTTGGCAATTTGCACTTCAGGCCTATTTGGCCTTAAGTGCATGCAAACGTTGGTTGCACTTCAGACCTTTTGGCCTCGAGTGCATCTGAAGTGCAATTTTTTCATTTCACACTTATTGGCCTTAAGTGTTTGAAATTATTGGTTGCACTTCAGACCTATTTGGCCCTAAATGCATTTGAAGTGCAATTTTTTCACTTCAGATAATTTTTTATTAAAGTGGGTAGACTTACAATTTTTTTTATAAAGTGTGTATAGGTTCAATTGTGACCTCAAAATCGGATATAGATCGCAATAGCGCCGTCTTAGTTCCTTTGTTGATAAACACTGATGAATCTTTCATTGATTAGAATATGATTAAAATCAAATTTGTTGGTTGCGTGAAATATAAAAAATGTCATGACTTAATTTACGCAAATTGTGTCTCACCTTTTTAAACTTTAGATGAGGATAGGATGTTAGATTCTATTTTTGGACTTTGGGCTTTGGCAAAAGTAAAACAGACCAACAACCCAACAAAATGATAAAAGAAGAATTGGGGAAAAGCGTAAAAATTGGACGGGACGCACTATTTGGTCGTCCCCATTTAACTTATACCTATTTTTTTAAATTTTTTTAATTTGTACCCACTTTTTAAATAATTTCAGCCCCCTTTCTCCTTCTCCTTCGTTTTCTTCTTCAAGTTACAAAATAAACTGGTATTTATCTCCAGAAGCAACACTGCTTTAGTTATAAGGTCAATTTTTTTTAATTGAACAGTTCGACAGTTGTACTTCTGCTCCAAATTTATAGCAAATTAGTCTTAGAAAAAAGTTTAAGTTACCAATAGGATGAGCTGTAAAATTTTGGAGTTTTTGTATGTTTATTCGTGTTTGAGCTGAGAAGATGTACACTATTTTTCTTAAAAAATCACTGCTAATTGTGGTGCTTCAGCTCTAGAACTGAAGTTCGCCAGTTACAAAACAAAAACTTCAGTTCGCCAGTTACAAAACAAAAACTTCGCCAGTTACAAAAACAAAAACTTCAGCTCTAGAGCTGAAGTTCGCCAGTTACAAAACAAAAACTTCAGCTCTAGAGCTGAAGTTCGCCAGTTACAAAAACAAAAACTTCAGCTCTAGAGCTGAAGTTCGCCAGTTACAAAAACAAAAACTTCAGCTCTAGAGCTGAAGTTCGCCAGTTAAAAAACAAAAACTTCAGCTCTAGAGCTGAACTTCAGGTCCGGCTATTAGAATGCTGAAGTTTTGCGTGATTGTCTTTGCTACTTCAGCCCCGTATGCTGAAGTTATGTAAAAAAGCGGGTACGCTTGTAATTGTTTTTGCAAAGCGGGCATAAGTTAAAACGTGACATAAAAAGCGGGTATAGATGCAAATGCCCGGGAAAAGCGTGTTATAGATGATATAGTTCGTTATGTAGTATATATTATTTCCTCAAAATATTATAGTTTGTTATATAACACGGCCTTGTTTTGTCGCTTTTCTTATAATCCCTTGTGTTTGTTTTATTTCGTGTGGGTCAAGATCGATGCAAAAAAAAAAAAAAAAAGAGTATGAGAAAGAGAAGACAAATAACATATTCTTCCAGTCCAGAAAAAGAAAAAGTACTAGGAATTCGTCTACTCTGTTAATGGTGTTGTTCATCCGTACCAGGGTTCAATTCTTGCAAAATATAAGAGTGTCATATTCCAAGAAAAAGATAAGTTTTATGCGAAAAGACTAAAAGATAAATTTGAAAAGGAAAATAATCTACAATTTTATAAAAATTATATAAGTACAAAATAAACATGAAAATATACCCTAATGAGGCAGAATCTTTGATGACCTACGAGGGCCACTATCTTTAACGTAGACCTACCATTAGTAAAGGAGGTTGGTATATATTTAGTTGGTTCGGCCCATTTAATTTTGTCTATTGATGCCATCATTCCCAAAAAGAAAAAAATTGAATTATAATATTAGATTCATTAAAAAAAGTGATTTAAATCACATTCAAATAAATTTGAAAATCTTCGATAAATAATAAAAATGAGATTGTACAAAGAGAGGAAATACATAGATGAAGAAATAAAGGATTAAGAAAACGTACAGAAAGCAAAAGAAAGAAAAGGAAAAATTGACTCGAGTTTCGGTCTTGAAGATGAGAGTTTAATTAATTTTCTTAGGACTTTGATTTTTGGTGAACGCAAAGAGATTTAGTTAGAGATTTAATGCGAAAAGAAAGATATTTTATATTATATATATGCACTAAATATTGTGGCAAATTCAGAATTTTTAAGAATAGATATTCCAAGACATGAAATATCTACGACAATTTAAATGTATAGTCGCCTTAATGTAATTTATCCATATGTGCATGATATTTATTAATAAGAACATATGTTCGAAATCTTATTGAAAGATGTTTATGTCCTTAATTATATCCTATTATTTTTCTAGAAGAAGTAGACTATTCAGTATGGATTGGCCAGGTCTGGTTGGTATTAGAACACCTCATTTGACCTTTAAGCTTTTAAATCCTAAATTGATAGATTGCTCGATCATCTTTAGCAGTTTCATCATCTTTCTTCTTAGTTTGGGGGTGGGGGAGGGTCATGTCAGCATTTTGTGTCTAGTAAGCATATTTTGAATGGAAATCGGGTGCTCAATATGTTACGAGTTCAGTAGAAGTGCGTAAATAAATTTTTTGATAATGTTTTGTTGGGTTTTTAGTTAAAAAATAATGTGAAAGAGAAATGAAGGAAAAAATAAAAATTTGAATTTCTCTCCTTTATAAAGAAACATTATCCCATATTGGAGGAGGAAAGTTTATTTGTTGGCTATATATAATTGCACTTTTTCTAATTCTTAAAAAGTTGAGAAGACGTCAAGCCTCGCGCCGTAGTCGCTCTCTCGGTTCGGCTTCGTCAATCAAATGATTTGATTAATTAATTTTTGGACCAAATTTATTTGTTAAATATTAAAATTATATTAATATTGTCGCGCCCCCTTTTTCCTCGTGGAGTTCGGGTTTCGACATTTATTGGGAACAACTCATTTCCTTTCGGGAATTGAATATTTGAATTTGAAGAGTCACCGCCTAATAGATTAAGGTGCGTTAGGACGCCTAAAGCAAGTAACTCATAAACCGGTTTGCATTACCGGAGATTGGGTAAGGGCTCAAAATAACCTTGAGGGGAATGTGTTGGGCACCCCTCGCGGTCCACAATGGTGGGTCCCGACCGAACTCAAATTATGTGAATTAGTCTTATAAACAGATAAAACAATTTAGACAAATTGATATTACATTTAAAACAAAGGGGTAAAAGGGGTCCCAGGTTTTTAGCCTACAGGATCACATCTGTACAATATCCGGTAAGGTGAACATTTTTGTTTTTTTTTTTTAAAAAAAAAAGAAAAAAGAAAAAGAAGAGATTTAGTGTGAAAAGAAAGAGATTTTATATCATGTGCACTAAATATTATGGCGAGTTAATAGATATTCCAAGACGTGTAATATGGACGACAATTTAAATGTCTATATTCGACCATAAGGTATAATATTCAATTATTCATATGTGCATGAATATTAACTAAAGTGTCGTAGGTTTCAAATCTTATGTTTACGTACTCCTTCCGTTTCGATTTATGTAAACCTATTTGATTGAGCACGAAATTTAAAAAAAAAAAAAAGAAATTTTTTAAATTTGTAGTGTAAAATGAGACGTATATATTTTGTGTGATTATAACTTATAAATCATTATATAAAGGTAAATTATTTTCAAATATAAAAAGAATCATTCTTTTATACGAAATAAAAAAAAATAGGCTCACATAAAATAAAACGAAGGAAGTATGCGTTTATCGCGTAAGCATAAATAGTAATGGCATAATATGCTTATGCTAAGTACAAACTTCTGGAAGAAAATGATACACCTAGAGGCCATAACGACTACAAAATAAACTTGGAGGGCTATACTTTAAGCAATTAAAAATACCCCTACGGTTAATTTCTTTTCTTTCTAAATCCTACTTTAATTAATTGAAAGTTTGGCCCTTTACTTTATGAGCTCCAAAACAAGTAGCCTGTTTGGCCAAGTTTCTTTTTGGTCAAAAGTGTTTTTGTTTTTTTTGCCAAAAGCACTTTTAGTCAAAAATTGAGGTGTTTGACCAAACTTTTAGAAGGAAAAAAAGTGCTTCTGAGGAGAAGCAGAAGCAGTTTTGAAGAAACAGAAAAAGTAGTTTTTCTCCAAAATTATTTTTTTGAGAAACACTTTTGAGAAAAATACACTTAGCAGCAGTTTTTTAAAGCTTGGCCAAACACTAATTGCTGCTCAGAAGTGTTTTTCAAACTAATTAGCCAAACACAAACTGCTTCTCACCAAAAGTACTTTTGAAAAAAAACACTCCTCAAAATAAGCCGATTTTTGCAGCTTGACCAAACGGGCTATAGGTCTAAAATAGGCAAGTAGGACCTTTTTCTTTTTATTTTTATTTTTTATAGTTACGTAAGAGAAAAAGAGAATTCGTAAACTGAATCTAGACCTACTTTGAGAACTCTATAGTATTACTCTATTTGTTTCAATTTAGATGACATACTTTTCTTATTAATTCATTTAATAAAGAATGACATCTTTCTACAATTAGAAATAATTCAACTTTAAACTCTTCATTTTATCTATTTTATCCTATATGAAAAGCTTTATAACCACACAAATGTCATGGCCCCATAAAGCTTTTATCCCTCAAACTTTTTTTTTAAAACTCCGTATCGAGTCAAAGTACCTCATATAAATTGAAACCGGAGAATATTATTTTTCCGGAAGCAGTAGATTATTCAATATGGGTTGACCAGGTCTGTACGTATTAGGAGAGTATTTCCTCTGAGGTTAAGATTCTGAATACTTTTTGGTAGTCCCTTTTTGGCCAGATCTGTACGTATTAGGAAAATCTGATTTGGTCATGGGATAGTTCGTTTCCTCAAGGAATTATTATTTTATTATGGATATTATAGAACTAAGTACTATACTTTTCTTCCTATTATTGTGTAATTAATTGAAGAGGATAAAACCTTTTTCAGATTTAATTTAAACATTGCACAAAAACTTGGACGTTAAAATTGCAACCATTAAGCAACATTTAATTTAAGCCTTAGTTCCCTTATTGATAAACACTGAAAAATCTTCTCGTTGATTAGAATATGACAAAACCAAAGTTTGTTAATTGCGTGATATATATATAAATGTCATGTATTATTGTCCACTATTTGCCTCACCTTTTTAAACTTTAGATGAGGAGAGGATGTTACATTCTATTTTTGGACCTTTTGGCTCTGGCATAAAGTATAACAGACTAACCTAAGAAAACAAAAGAAGAATTGGGGGAAAGCATGTAACGATGTTATAGTTTGTTAGAGAAATTTGTTGTATCATCCAGCCCAAACCCTTCTAGAGCCCAAACCTCCATTTCTCCTACCCGCTGTCCCCCCTGTTTGGCTCTTCCTCTAAAAGTTTAAGCCGATCCTCGAGGTCCAGTAAAAGGTCACTCCTCATCCCGATCTTATTAAAGGAGGAAGTAAACAGATCAAGGTTTCTACGTACTTCCGTTATGGAGGGTGCGGGCAGGGGGGACGGCGGGGAGGCCGGCTCCACCGGTTGGTTGCCGAAGATGACCCCTCGCCTTGGTCTCCAAATAAGTTTTTATAATAGTCAAAAGCACCTTAAAACCACGAATAAGTTGGAGATGAGGGTGATGAGTTGGGATCCTTTAAGGCGGGGGCACGGGGTTATGGTCTTGTTACTTTATGTTGAAAATGTTTGTTTTTTTAAAAAAAAAAGAAGAAGAAGAAGAAGAAGAAACATTCTCCCAGTCTACAAAAAGAAGTACTACGAGTTCATTTTCTATGCTAGTGGTGTTATTCATCGGTGTACCATGAAGTTCAATTCTTGCAAAAGATAAGAGTGTTATTTCAAGAAAAAGATAAATTTTACACGGAAAGTAAATCAAAAGTGAAGCACGAGAACCTTAGTAATTTAGTTGGTTGGCTAGCTACCTGAACTTTCATCGTGAGCAGAAACGGATTCAGAATTACAAAGAGGTGAATTTAGAATTTATATTTAACGGGTTCAATCTTTAGATTCTTACCATGAATCCATTACCATTTAGATATTATAGGTTAAAATTAAACTTTTTCTTACAATTTTAGTAATTTTTAACATATATACTTATGCTTCATATCAAAAATGTTGAGATCATTGAAACATGCTATATCATCTACTGCTATTAGTTTTAATTATAGAAAAATTTGCGATGCCAAAGGGAAATCAATTATTTCAATTTGTTAGATTTAGGGATTATGAATAAATAAATCAAATAAAAAAGAAAAATACTTAATTAAAACACAAGGCGACACATTCCTATAAACTAAGAATTGAACCTCTAACTTCACTTGTAAAGGTGCACCCAATAATCATTAAACCATAGGACTCTTTGAGCTTGGGTACAAACATGTATATTTAAGCAATTTTTTAAAAAATATAACATTATTATACATGATATAGAGAGAAGAGCATGGATTCAGTCTGTACTTTTTTTTTTTTTTACATTTTGTCAAAATAAAAATGAAACATATACCCTAATTACGCTAACAGAACATCTAATATAAAGCCCTATAACAGCTCTATATGGCATCATATATAAGGAACCAGAATTATTAGGTTATTTTTTGGGATCTTTATATAAATAGACAGTTATATTTTTATTTTTTTTTAGCCAGATACACAAATTATACATTGAATATGTATAATTATACATCTGTAATATATAAATTATGCATATATTATATATTCTTAGGCTATTTTTAATTTAAATAATTGGATAAGCGGTTATTTGGGCTGACTCTTCTTTTATTTTTTTTACTGACCACTATTAGGGTAGTATCAGATTCAGCCCAATTGGATACAAAGCCCAACTTGAGCGGAAGCTGAACTTAACAGGGAATCTTTCAAAAATAACCACAAGGATAAAAAGTTAACATCCGCTTAGCCAAGTTACTCTATTTCACCACCTAACCAGGATTGTATATCATCAAAAAATTCAGAAATATAATACTCTTGGGGCGGTCTTTAACTTTTGATCCCCTTGTCCCATTAACAGAATTTTAAAGTTAAATGTTAAAAATATTGCTTGGAGTAAGCGAGAGGCGCCGCTTACTTGAAATTCAAATCATTGAGAAAGCGGGAAAAAAATTAAGACCATCCACTTTAAGGCCTATTTGGGCACTTCAAGCAACACAAGAAAAGAGAAAAAAAACATGAGAGAAAATTGGTCAAGTACACAAATAGCTCTCATATTAGTGGATTCATGGATTTTTGTTCTCGCAGCCCCATGGGCAGGACTTCAAATTTAACAAGTGTTACCTCTGACTTGTAAGATCACATCTAATTTCATCACCATCTAAGACCACCACAAAGACCTATTTTCTCTAGAAATCTTGGAATACATTAAAATCGACGAATATAAAATATATTTATTGTATATTGTATACGGCGAAATCGGAGGGTCCAATTTCTCGTCATTAAGGCATTTCAGGGGATCATCTTGAGACCTCGAGGATACGAGGCTGTGGTCGAGCTCCCTCCCTCGAGGTTCGTTGATGCTCGGTCTAACGGCAATGTTGGCCTCGGTCTTGATGGGACTGGAGAGCTCCCTAGACATGCAGTTAGTACTAGCAGAGCCTGGTGCCATTTAGTTGTCCCATCCCCCTACTTTTGTAATTAATGCTTTTGTACTATGTTGGGGTTTCCCCTGCTATATAAAGGGGGTCCTTGACACTTTGTAACACCCTGTTGCTCCTGTTGCTTCAGCTGCTCCATAAGAAATATAGAAGAACATTCTCTTTGCTCTCTCATACACTCTCTTGATATTATTGCTTTCATTTATTGTCTTCATATTTGTTCATCATTTATTGCCTATCATTGGCCATAAAGACCTCTCTTTGGTTATTTCATAACTATTAGCCCTACCCCGATCAACCACGATAGCTTGAGCCCGAGCCCGAGCCCCATCCCTAGAATCGACCTCGAGGCCCCAAATCGACAGGCTCGAGGCCCCGAATAGTTGACCTAACGGTTTGATTATAGCTCTCTTCCTAACTTTATTTCGTCTCTAAATCTCATATACTTAGCGTCAACTGCTTAACAAACTAGCATAAAAATAGATCATGTATTTTTAGAGTCTCATCAACAAATTTAATTGTTATTACCATTTTGACGGTAAACAGTTTGGCGCCCACCGTAGGGCTAAAAATAATAGTGATTATTTTCTTGCTGGTTTCGTCACTCAACGCAAGTTATCTTTCACGCTTTTTCTTGTCCAAGATCTTCGATTTCAGGTCAATATGTCTAACTCAGTGAATGGAGGCGAAAACAACAATCTCGAGAACCACGGGGAGAACGGTGTGGATGTTCCGGGTGTTGATGTGCTACCACAAAACCTTGGGAATGTGCATGAACCAATCCCCTTGGACGCGGTCTCGCGCGATGCCCAACACATCAATATAAGCTCGCATACCGACAGGAGCGTGCGTCAGGGAGATCCGCAAGAAGCTCAGAAAGCCCCGACCAAAGAAGAACGTGATGTTAGCCTTCACGTTATTTTTGAAATGTTGCAGGCACAACAGCTAGCTATCGCTCAGCTGCAAAGTCACCAGAAAACTCCCAGCATGGTAGCACCGGGGACAGCTCCCCCAACTGAATAGGTACCGTAGAGATCAAGCAATAACGAGTTGATGACTGATCCCGCCATCGTAAAAATGCTCGAGGACCTCACCAGGAGGATCGAGTCGGGCGAGAAGATGATAGAAGCCAACGACAAAAAGGTTGAAACCTACAACTCCAGGGTCGACCAAATTCCGGGCGCACCCCCATTCCTGAAAGGTGTGGATTCGAAGAAGTTCATACAAAGGTCGTTCCCTGAGGAAGCAGCCCCGAAACCCATCCCAAAGAAGTTCAGAATGCCAGAACTCCCAAAGTACAACGGGACCTCAGACCCCAAAAACACGTTACTACCTACACCTGTGTGGTAAAAGGCAACAACATAAATGACGACGAAATTGAGTCTGTGTTGTTAAAGAAGTTCGGGGAAACACTCTCGAAGGGGGACATGATGTGGTATCACAACCTATCTCCTAACTCCATAGACTCATTCGCCATGCTACCGGACTCCTTCATAAAAGAACATGCTGGTGCCATCAAAGTAGCAAGAGGAAATTCGACGTCTTCAAAATCAAACAGAGAGAGAACGAAATGTTGCGAGAATTTGTATCTCGTTTCCAAATGGAACGGATGGAGCTACCACCAGTCTTCGATGACTGGGAAGTGCGGGTTTTCACTCAAGGTCTGAATGAACGAAGCTTGGTGGTTTCAAAATAGTTGAAACAGAATTTGGTCGAATATCCCGCTGTGACCCGGTCGGACGTCCACAACCGATACCAGTCGAAGATCAGGGCCGAAGACGACTAGTTGAGAGCCCTCTCGGGCTCAGTATATCCAAGCAAGTTTCTCACAAAGGAACCAAAGCCGAACAGGTACCAGCCATACACCAAAGACAGAAGGAACGCCCCGAGGCGCAACCCACTTCGCAATGATCGAAGGATAGACTGAGGATAGGATCCTCAAGGATTCATCAACAGAGCCAGGTTCGATAGGAACGCAGGGCCGATGGGGGCATCCCATTTATCAGAATACAACTTCAACGTCGACGTATCGAACATCGTGTTCGCCATCAGTAAAATCAAAGAAGCCAGGTGGCCCAGGCCTGTACAATCGGATCCTTCACAAAGGAATCATAACTTGGTGTGCGAGTTTCACAACACGCACGACCATAGGACCGAGGATTGCCACCAACTCCTAGAAGAGGTAGCTCAACTATACAAGGGTGTTTAAAGTCTTTTTTTAATCAATAATAAGCACTCAATAATTAAGACCATCCACTTTAAGGCCTATTTGGGCACTTCAAGCAACACAAGAAAAGAGAAAAAAAAACATGAGAGAAAATTTGTCAAGTACACAAATAGCTCTCATATTAGTGGATTCTTGGATTTTTGTTCTCGCTGCTCCATGGGCAAGACTTCAAATTTAACAAGTGTTACCTCTCGCTTGTAAGATCACATCTAATTTCATCACCATCTAAGACCACCACAAAGACCTATTTTCTCTAGAAATCTTGGAATACATTAAAATCGACGAATATAAAATATATTTATTGTATATTGTATACGGCGAAATCGGATGGTCCAATTTCTCGACATTAAGGCATTTTAGGGGATCATCTCGAGACCTCGAGGATATGAGGCTGTGGTCGAGCTCCCTCCCTCGAGGTTAATTGATGCTCGGTCTAACAGCAATGTTGGCCTCGGTCTTGATGGGACTGGAGAGCTCCCTAGACATGCAGTTAGTACTAGCAGAGCCTGGTGCCATTTAGTTGTCCCATCCCCCTACTTTTGTAATTAATGCTTTTGTACTATGTTGGGGTTTCCCCTGCTATATAAAGGGGGTCCTTGACACTTTGTAACACCCTGTTGCTCCTGTTGCTTCAGCTGCTCCATAAGAAATATAGAAGAACATTCTCTTTGCTATCTCATACACTCTCTTGATATTATTGCTTTCATTTATTGTCTTCATATTTGTTCATCATTTATTGCCTATCATTGGCCATAAAGACCTCTCTTTGGTTATTTCATAACTATTAGCCTTACCCCGATCAACCACGATAGCTTGAGCCCGAGCCCGAGCCCGATCCCTAGAATCGACCTCGAGGCCCCAAATCGACAGGCTTGAGGCCCCGAATAGTTGACCTAACAGTTTGATTATAGCTCTCTCCCTAACTTTATTTCATCTCTAAATCTCATATACTTAGCGTCAACTGCTTAACAAACTAGCATAAAAATAGATCATGTATTTTTAGAGTCTCATCAACAAATTTAATTGTTATTACCATTTTGACGGTAAACAGTTTGGCGCCCACCGTAGGGCTAAAAATAATAGTGATTATTTTCTTGCTGGTTTCGTCACTCAACGCAAATTATCTTTCACGTTTTTTCTTGTCCAAGATCTTCGATTTCAGGTCAATATGTCTAACTCAGTGAATAGAGGCGAAAACAACAATCTCGAGAACCACGGGGAGAACGGTGTGGATGTTCCGGGTGTTGATGTGCTACCACAAAACCTTGGGAATGTGCCTGAACCAATCCCCTTGGACGCGGTCTCGCGCGATGCCTAATGCATCGATATAAGCTCGCATACTGACAGGAGCGTGCATTAGGGAGATCCGCAAGAAGCTCAGAAAGCCCCGACCAGGGAAGAACGTGAGGTTAGCCTTCACGTTATTTTTGAAATTTTGCAGGCACAACAGCTAGCTATCGCTGAGCTGCAAAGTCACCAGAAAACTCCCAGCATGGTAGCACCGGGGACAGCTCCCCCAACTGAATAGGTACCGTAGAGATCAAGCAATAACGAGTTGATGACCGCTCCCGCCATCGTAAAACTGCTCGAGGACCTCACCAGGAGGATTGAGTCAGGCGAAAAGATGATAGAAGCCAACGACAAAAAGGTTGAAACCTACAACTCCAAGGTCGACCAAATTCCGGGCGCACCCCCATTCCTAAAAGTTGTGGATTCGAAGAAGTTCATACAAAGGCCGTTCCCAGAGGAAGCGGCCCCGAAACCCATCCCAAAGAAGTTCAGAATGCCAGAACTCCCAAAGTACAACGGGACCTCAGACCCCAACAAACACGTTACTGCCTACACATGTGTGGTAAAAGGCAACAACATAAAGGACGACGAAATTGAGTCTGTGTTGTTAAAGAAGTTCGGGGAAACACTCTCGAAGGGGGACATGATGTGGTATCACAACCTAGCTCCTAACTCCATAGACTCATTCGCCATGCTAGCGGACTCCTTCATAAAAGAACATGCTGGTGCCATCAAAGTAGCAAGAGGAAATCCGACGTCTTCAAAATCAAGCAGAGAGAGAACGAAATGTTGCGAGAATTCGTATCTCGTTTCCAAATGGAACGGATGGAGCTACCACCAGTCTTCGATGGCTGGGAAGTGCAGGTTTTCACTCAAGGTCTGAATGAACGAAGCTCGGTGGTTTCAAAACAGTTGAAACATAATTTGGTCGAATATCCCGCTTTGACCTGGTCGGACGTCCACAACCGATACCAGTCGAAGATCAGGGCCGAAGACGACTAGTTGAGATCTCTCTCGGGCTCAGTATATCCAAGCAAGTTTTTTACAAAGGAACCGAAGCCGAACAGGTACCAGCCATACACCAAAGACAGAAGGAACGCCCCGAGGCGCAACCCACTTCGCCATGATCGAAGGATAGACTGAGGACAGGATCCTCAAGGATTCATCAACAGAGCCAGGTTCGATAAGAACGCAGGGCCGATGAGGGTATCCCATTTATCAGAATACAACTTCAACGTTGACGTATCGTACATTATGTTCGCCATCAGTAAAATCAAAGAAGTCAGGTGGCCCAGGCCTGTACAATCGGATCCTTCACAAAGGAATCATAACTTAGTGTGCGAGTTTCACAACACGCACGACCATAGGACCGAGGATTGCCACCAACTCCTAGAAGAGGTAGCTCGACTACTTAACAAAGTTCATCTCCGGGAATTCCTTAGCGACCGAGCCAAATATCAGTTCCGGGAAAGAGAGGCGGCCAAGAAGAACGAAGCAAATGAGCCACAACAAGTCATCCACATGATCTTGGGAGGTGTCGATGCCCCGCAGGAACCCGTAATGAGAAGGACAAAAATATTCATCACTAGAGAAAAGTGAACCCGGCGATATATTCCCGAGGATGCCCTCACATTTAGCGAAGAGGACACCGAGACCTTGTCTCAATCTCACAATGACGCACTGGTAATCTCTTTTCTTCTTTTCAAATAAAACGTGTACTTGTGGATTCAGGTTGCTCGGCCAACATTATCAGGTCAAGGGTGATAGAGCAGCTTGGACTGCTTGACCAAATCATGCCCGCCACTCGAGTCCTCAACGGATTCAACATGGAAAGTGAAACAACAAAAGGGGAAATCACCATCCCAGTCACCGTGGCCGGCACGACCCAAAACGTCAAATTCCATGTCATCGAAGGAGACATGAGGTACAACGCCTTATTCGGACAGCTGTGGATACACTGTATGAGAGCAATACTATTCACTCTACACCAAATGATGAAATTACCGACTAAGGATGGGATTAAAACCGTCCACGGGGAATAACATGCGACAAGGAGATGTTCGTGGTGCACGACGTGGCACAGACATCAATGTCTCCGCTCGTAAAAGAGCCAAAGGGTAATCAAGCCACACCTTCGATTAAACCCGATCAAACAAAGTAAAGGACCGTACCGCATCCTCGTCTCGAGTAACTAGGACGTATCGGTCCTCGAAATGTCGCTGGAACATCCTACACTAAGGTATAACCATCTCCCTTTTCATTTTGTATTTCGTACTAACCCTTATGTAGGTGCCCGACCGGAGCAGTCAAAACGTTAACCCGCTCAAAGACCTTAAGATTTTAAAGCATCCGTTGTACTCTTTTCTTTCGACCGAGTTTTTATCCAGAAAGGGTTTTAACGACAAGGTTTTTAACGAGGCAACATCTATATGCTACGTTAGGAAGATCAACAAGTGTTCAAGGCTTCTTTTGCAATCGACCCCGAACACTAGGGGGCATTCCCTTGGAGGATCGTACACTCGGAAAAGCTAAGAAATGCCAAATAGGGTCCCAGTAGAAAAACGATGTACCATGCCAAACGGTCGAATGAACCACGTCCGTATAGACGAACCCCTGACGGAGAAAGCATGTACACTTGTACCGAATAATTGAAGAATATCTTTTGTCAAAGCACCTCACACTCCAAAGGAACCTCAACACCTTCGTAATAACGACTCCTCCGCCAAGAACGCCCGAACACTCGGGGACTGGAATCAACAATTCAACACCTGAACAACCTCCAGGTCGGGACTCCAAGCTCGTAAGCCCTCGATGAGGCAACATGAAAATCACGAAACATCTCCAAGGCCAAAAGCGCCCCGAACACTCGGGGACTGGCGCCGATATATCCAAAATCGCACGACCCCAGGGTCGGTATCTCCAAACCATAAGCCCTCGATGAGGCAATGCAAAGTCTTCAAATACTGGCTCCCGAGTCAAGAAATCCTCGACTACTTGGGGACTGACGTCAAGAGCCATCTCCATCGACTTATCAAAACCCGAGGCCGTAAGACACCGAGCGGGCAGACTCGGTCTCGTAAGGCCTACATAAGGCAGTAACTATATCTGTAAGACCTCAAGAAAGGCATGAACCACACTTGTACCAAGTGACAAAACTGTAAGATCTCAACGGCATGAAAAACCTGTAAGACCTCAACGGCATGTAAAACTTGTAAGACCTCACTAAAGACATAGACCCGATCCCAAAGTTTCGGCTATATATCAAACTTGTAAGACCCCTAAAAAGGCATACCCTCGATATAGATGCCGAAACTATTTCACTCGGGACTCAAAGACTTCGGCCAAACACAAATGACTCTGGTAATACAGCTGTACCAGCCGAACTAACGCAACTCGGGGACGCCCGACCGTCGCTACAAGGCATATGAGCCACTATCGCCAGCCCACACATACCTTCAATTACTCAGAATCTACTTCGGAAATAATCGGTTAAACAAGTTATCATCGATATAGGCAAAAGAGCTTTGACCAAGTCGGCCCCAAATCACAGGCTTCGAGCTACTCAGCCTCCAAGCCAAACCTCCCGAGGT
Organism: Nicotiana sylvestris; assembly: GCF_000393655.2. Taxonomy (NCBI): domain Eukaryota; kingdom Viridiplantae; phylum Streptophyta; class Magnoliopsida; order Solanales; family Solanaceae; genus Nicotiana; species Nicotiana sylvestris. The sequence continues at coordinate 37,586,614 of NC_091060.1, read as the reverse complement.
GCTCGAACATCGCCGCAAGTTACTCAAAATTGAGGTTCTTCCCGAACCGATGACAAGTTAGGCA